>NC_079510.1:44245702-44876681 GCF_030052815.1 Hevea brasiliensis
TATGCATTGACCAAATTGTGCATAACTTGCCGCATAAGCCATGCAGATCCGCATAAAATCACTGTTCCAATACCTGCCGAATTGTGCATAAGGAGAGTGCATGGCTTATGCAGATTCACGCCTCCCTTATGCACTCTCACGGAATTGTGCATAACCTATGCGCCAAGTCATGCAGTTTCGCATAAGTGAACCAGAAACAGCAAAAAACTGCATAAGGGACTGCATAACTTATGCAGTTCACTTATGCAGTCCCACAAAGGTTTCATTAATGAGCTGGCAGAAGATTCCCTCAGAAAATTCCTCCTAGAACTCACCATTTTAGGGCTCCATGTCAGAAAATGCTATAAATAGTCCCATTTCCCATTTTAGAAGGGAGGAGAAAAGGAAAGGAAGAGGAGAAAAAGGGCAGCTGAAGAGTCACAAATCTCTCCCACACCATTTCCAATCAGATTTGGAGATTTCTTTCTTTTCTTACATTTTTCCTACATTTCTAGTGTTTAGTTTCTTGTTTCTTAGCTTAGATTAAAGCTTTATTTCCATTTAAACTCAATATATCTTGTAAGCATTATGGATAGTGAGTAGTTTTAATTAGATTCTGGAGTAAGGGTTGTAATATTTGAGATATTTTATGAATTTTGATTGGGTAATCCATATTTTGTGGTCTTAATGAGTTTTATTCATTTCTTGTGTGCTTAATGACATGTTTAGTGTAGGATCCCATTAAGTAATGTTCTTAATCCATGGTTGAGGCACCGAAAGGAGAAGGCCTTGTGATAGATAATCAAGAAATTGGACTTAATTAACTTAGATCTAGAAATAGACTAAGGATTAAGAGGATTCACAGATTAATTAAAGAACCTAATGGGTCTTAATTAACTCTAACTCCATGAAAGTAGGATTAGATTGATTAAGGCACTCTTTGTCTCACTCGAAAGGGTATTCAAAGGATTTAAGAATTAATCTCCTTAAAACCCGTAAGTTCCACAAGATTGGATAACCAATTTGAAATCTCAAAATAGCTCGAATATGAAATCCCGAACTCCGGAATCGCCCTTTTATAATTGTCAATTTCTAATTGAATTTAATTACTTGCCATTTTAAATATTGCCATATTTGAATTTGCTTATTTTAATTTGATGCAAATTTAGTTAAATCATTACATAATTTAATAAATTATTAATTTTACACATATAAATTTCATACTCCAATACCCATCAATTTATTGCCTTAATTTCAAAAATAGTTCAATTTAGTCAACTTTTTATATCAAAAATTCAATCATTAACACAACTCCTCGTGGGAACGATATCTTTTCTATATTACTTGTACGACCCGTGCACTTGCGGTTGGGCCACATCAAGTTTTTGGCGCCGTGGTCGGGGAGTTGTTTGTTTAAGATTGAATTCTTGATTATTTTAGTTGTTTATAGTTTTATCTTTGTTATCTTTTCATTTTGTGTTTGTTTGTTCTTTTTCAGGTACTTTTAATCTTTTATGAGAAGAGCTAGAAGCACAAGTGACACATCCTTATTGTTCAATCCTGAAATTGAGAAATTTTGTAAAGCCAATAAGAAAGAAACCAGAAAAAGAAAAGAAGCATTGAGAGAAACTGAAATTGAAGCAGACATGGCTGATGAAAGAATCAGAATTAGTGGAGGTAATGTTGGAAATGATCGAAACAATGAAAATGCAGCCCAAGGTGAAGAAGTTGTAAATGCTAATGTGCCTAGGGGAAGTATGATGGATCATGTTTTTCCTTGTTTTGATGACTTGAGAGAAAGCATAGCAAGACCAAGAATTGATGCAAATAGTTACAAGATGGATTTTGGAGTTCTTCAAATGATTCAAAATTCTCAATTTGGGGGACATCCTTCTGAAAATCCACACACACATCTAAAGAAGTTTGCTATGATTTGTGATATGCAAAAACAACCTGGAGTATCTGATGATGCAGCAAGATTGAAGCTATTCCCATTCTCTTTGAAAGATAGAGCATTGGATTGGCTTGATTCTTTACCTCACAACTCCATTACAAATTGGGAGCAACTCACTGATGCATTTCTTGCACAATATTTTCCACCTGGAAAAACTCAAGAATTGAGGAATCAAATGACAGCTTTCAGACCAAGAGAAGATGAAACTCTTTATGAGTCATGGATGAGATGGAAGAAATTAGAAAGACAATGCCCACATCATGCCATTCCAAAATGGATGATAAACCAGAATTTTTATACAAATGTCACTCCTGCAATTAGAGGGATTATTGATGCTCAAACAGGAGGAGAATTTATTATGAAGCATGAAGATGAAGCTTATGAGCTATTGGAGAAAATTGCAAAGAATACTCATCTTTGGAGTAGTCCAAGAGGACCAGCTCCAACTGGAATGTATGACCTTGATCCATTCAACATGATTAATGCAAAGTTTGATGCACTTACAAATGTCTTGGCTAAGAAGATGGAAGATTTGAGTATGTTGGTTAGTTCATCATCATCATCTGGAAGTTCACAACAAGTTGCTTATGCAGAAGGAACTACCAGCTGTGCAGTAGACTATGGAGAGCAAGCAGCATATGTTGGTAATTATGGAAACAAGCAAATGGGGAATCCTTACTCTCAAACTTATAATCCAACTTGGAAGAATCATCCCAACTTTTCATGGGGAAATCAGCAAAATCAAGTTTCAAATCAGAATTTTCAACCACAACAGCAACAAGGAATTCCATTTCAGCAAAATAGGCAACCATTGCCTAATTTTCAACAGAAAAATATGAATCCTCCACCAAAACAGCAAGAACAAAATCCCACCACAGAAGCTTTATTACAACAAATTCTTGCTAACCAAACTAAGCATGATGAAGAGATGAGAGAGATGAAAGCAAGGCTAGAACAGATGCAAACACATAACAGAATATTGGAAAATCAGATTGCACAACAAGCATCTTCCTCAAGTACCAAGTCTTTTGGAAAACTTCCAAGTCAACCAGAAAACCCAAGAGAGCAGTGTCAAGCTATTACTTTAAGAAGTGGGAAAGTTGTAAATAATGAGAAGAGTGAAAATAGTGAGAAGAGAGAAAATGAGAAAGAAATTGATGAGAGTGAAAAACAAGAGAGTGAAAAAAAAAAGAAAGTGCAGAAAAATGTAAAGAGAAAATTGAAGAGAAGGAAGAGAAGTATATACCTCCAGAGCCTTACAAGCCACAACTTCCCTTTCCACAGAGATTTCAAAAAGCCAAGCTTGATAAGCAATTTGGAAAGTTCTTAGAGGTTTTGAAGAAGCTATACATAAATGTGCCTTTTATTGATGCTCTTTCACAAACACCCTCTTATGCAAAATTCTTAAAAGAAATTCTCTCAAACAAGAGGAGACTTGAAGACCATGAAACTGTAGCTTTGACAGAAGAATGCAGTGCTATCCTCCAAAGGAAACTTCCTCCAAAGCTCAAGGATCCAGGGAGTTTTTCAATTCCATGCCACATTAGGGAATCATGTTCTACAAAAGCTTTATGTGATCTAGGGGCTAGTGTTAGCCTTATGCCCCTCTCCATTTATGAGAAGCTCATTATGAGAGATCTTAAACCAACCCACATTTCTCTTCAGTTAGCTGACAGATCAATTAAGTATCCTGAAGGGATTTTGGAGAATGTGCCTTTAAAGGTTGGGAAGTTCTATATACCTGTTGATTTTGTCATCTTGGACATGGAGGAGGATTCTAATATTCCAATTATCTTGGGAAGACCCTTTCTAGCTACAGCAGGAGCATTAATTGATGTTAATGGAGAAAAATTGACTCTTAGAGTTGGTGAAGATCAATTGGTTTTCAATATTAATAACACTATGAAGAAGCATCATTCTGAAGCTGATACTTGCTTGAGAATTGATATCATTGATGAGCTGGTTGAAGAATACTTCAGAAAGAAATATCCAGAAGATCCACTTGAAAATTGTTTGTTTCATGGAGGAGGCATAGACTATGACAATCATGTGGCTGCATATGCTCAACATTTAGAGGGAAGTCCACCATTCATTTCTGCTCCAGTTTTTCAACTCACACAAAAGGAAATAGCAGAATCTAAGCAACCATCATTTAAGGAAGAAGATGCACCTAAGGTAGAACTTAAGCAACTTCCTTCTCAGTTCAGGTATGAATTTCTTGGCACTAATAACACTTATCCAGTAATTGTAAATGCAAATTTAAGTACTTTAGAGGCTGATAAGTTGTTAAGAGTGTTGAGGCAATTTAGGAAAGTTTTAAGATACACCATAGATGACATTAAGGGAATAAGCCCACACTTTTGCATGCATAGAATTATTTTGGAAGAAAATTGTAAGCCATCTATTGAACATCAGAGGAGGTTGAACCCAAATATGAAAGAAGTTGTTAAAAAGGAAATTTTGAAGTTGCTTGATGCAGGGATCATATACCTTATCTCAGACAGTACTTGGGTGAGCCCAGTACATGTTGTCCCAAAAAAGGGTGGAATGACAGTGGTCAAAAATGAAAATAATGAATTAATTCCCACCAGAACAGTGACTAGTTGGCGAATGTGCATAGATTATTAAAAATTAAATATTGCCACTAGAAAAGATCATTTTCCACTTCCCTTCATTGATCAGATGTTAGAAAGACTGGCTAGGCATTCTTATTTTTGCTATTTAGATGGATACTCAGGTTTTTTTCAAATCCCTATCCATCCAAATGATCAAGAGAAAACCATTTTTACTTGTCCATATGGAACCTTTGCTTATAAGCGGATGCCATTTGGGTTGTGTAATGCACCAGCTACTTTCCAAAGGTGCATGATGGCAATCTTCTCAGATTTCATTGAAGATATAATGGAGGTTTTTATGGATGACTTTTCTGTTTATGGATCTTCATTTGACATATGCTTGGCTAACCTTTCTAAAGTTTTACAGCGATGTGCAGATACTGACCTTGTGTTAAACTAGGAAAAGTGTCATTTCATGGTTCAGGAAGGGATAGTGCTTGGACATTTGGTGTCTAACAGAGGAATAGAGGTTGATAAAACCAAAGTTGAAGTGATAGAGAAGATGGCTCCTCCTACCAATGTGAAGGAAATTCGAAGTTTTCTAGGACATGCCGGGTTCTACAGACGCTTTATCAAGGATTTTTCTAAAATAGCCAAACCTTTGTCTAATTTGTTAAGTAATGACATACCATTTGTGTTTGACCAAGAGTGTTTGGATGCCTTTTGCAGGTTGAAGCAAGCTCTTATCACTGCACCAATCATGCAACCACCTGATTGGAGCCTACCTTTTGAAATTATGTGTGATGCTAGCAACTATGCAATTGGAGCTGTTCTTTGTCAAAGAAAGGACAAAAAGGCTTATGCTATTTATTATGCTAGTAGAACACTGGATGAGGCCCAAACAAATTATGCAACAACTGAAAAGGAATTCTTAGCAATTGTTTTTGCATTGGAAAAATTCAGACCTTACATTATTGACTCAAAAGTGGTTATATTTTCAGATCATGCAGCCATCAGGTATTTACTCCGTAAAAAGGAGGCTAAACCTAGGCTCATTAGGTGGATTCTGATGCTACAAGAGTTTGATTTGGAGATTAGAGATAAGAAGGGAGCTAAAAATGTAGTTGCAGATAATCTTAGTAGGCTGAAATTGGATGATGAAGAAATGGATGAAATCCCTATTGATGAGTTTTTCTTGGATGAACAACTTTTCTCTCTTGTTGCTAAATTACCTTGGTATGCAAACTTTGTGAATTATCTATCTTGTGGAGTTTTACCTCTAGGAATGACATGGCAACAAAAGAAAAAGTTTTTACATGAGGCAAAATTTTATAGATGGGATGATCCTTTACTCTTTAGGAGATGTTGTGATGGTTTAATAAGGAGATGTATTCTTGATGATGAGACACAGAGTATTATGCATCATTGCCATGCTTCTGATTATGGAGGACATTTTGGAATCTCTAAAACAGCTAGTAAAATTTTGCAAGCTGGTTTCTTTTGGCCAAATCTTTTTAAGGATGTGAGGAAATTTGTGTTGGAATGTGATAAATGTCAAAGGAGTGGAAATTTGTCAAAAAGAGATCAAATGCCCCTAAATGATATTCTTGAAGTAGAATTATTTGATGTTTGGGAAATAGATTTTATGGGGCCATTCCCTCCTTCATATGTTAATAGATACATCCTAGTTGGGGTTGACTATGTGTCAAAGTGGGTGGAAGCTATTGCAACTCCAACTAATGATGCTAGAGTGGTAGTGAAATTCTTGAAGAAATTTGTCTTGAGTAGATTTGGAGCTCCTAGGGCTGTAATTAGTGATGGGGGTTCACATTTTTGTAATAAGCAATTTGAGAGCTTAATGAGGAAGTATGGTGTAGTGCACAAGATAGCTACCCCATACCATCCTCAAACTTCAGGACAAGTTGAAATTTCTAACAGAGAACTCAAACATATTTTGGAGAAAACAGTGAGCAATTCTCGGAAAGATTGGTCTATCAAACTAGATGATGCTTTATGGGCATATAGGACTGCTTACAAAACCCCTATAGGAACTACTCCCTTTAGGTTGGTGTATGGTAAGTCTTGTCATTTACCTGTGGAGCTAGAACATAGAGCATATTGGGCCATTCAGACCTTGAATTTTGATCTTAAGCAAGCTGGTGAAAAGAGACTATTGCAACTCAATGAGCTTGAAGAACTGAGGATGGATGCTTATGAAAGTGCCCGTATTTACAAAGAAAGAACTAAAGTTTGGCATGATAAGCATCTTAGGAAAAAGGAATTCAAAGAGGGTGATTCAGTTTTGTTGTTCAACTAAAGATTGAAATTGTTCCCTGGAAAACTTAAATCAAGGTGGACTGGTCCATATAGAGTTTCTAAGGTTTTCCCTTATGGAGCAATTGAAATTTGGAATGAAAAATCTGGGAATTTTAAGGTCAATGGGCATAGATTGAAACATTACATAACTGGAGACCCAATAAAAGGAGCAAGCTGTTACAAGCTCTCCAATCCCTCACCTCTTTTCTGTGAAATACATGAAAAGTCCAGCTAAGGACTATAAATTAGCCCTCTTGGGAGGCATCCCAAGTCCTTTTATTTTGCTTTTGTTCATTTACTTTTACTTTCATTGCTTTTGTTTTTATCTTAAATCTCCCCAAATTCAATTTTTGACATTGTTGAATTTTGTCCCTTGTAGATGTATTTCAATGAAGAAAGGCTGGTGAACTGCTGGGGAGTAACCCTTAACTGATATTTTATTCTTCAACACTCCCAAAAATTGATTGATTTTTACTGCATAACCTGTGCAGGTCTGCTACCTAGTTTATGCAAAGAGGAAGAAGAAATTCTGCAGCAAAGAGGGTGTCTGCAGCAGATGATTTATGTTCTTGGTGAGGTTGGGTGTATAACTTTTAAGTATATGTGCTTTTTATGTTAATATAGTGGTAAGTGGGTCATCTTTGTAGTTTTGAGTTTATTTGGGGTGTGAGATTTAAGATGGACATGCTGCATTTTCTTGGCATGACTTGGGGAGTTCATCATTTGTATATAAATGCAACTTTATGCAGATTTTATTGAGTTTTATGTGTTAAATGTTGATTTGTAGAATTTGAGTCAAAATGGCATGGGTCACAAATGCCTTTTATGCAGGATTCACTTTTACAAGCATGTGTGATGTAATTTTGATGGATTTTGTATATATTGATGTGTTTTTTGTGATAATTTCTCATGATTTATGCTTAATAGAATTATATTTCTTCATTCTAGGGTATTTTTCACACTTGCAAATGATTTTCCATTGCAATCTCAATCTTGTTGAATTTGTTAGTAGTATGCCCTAGAGCATATCATTTAGTATGTATCTTGTACATATTTTTAATAATAAAAGGCATTTCCACTTTTCCGTTTACATAATATATTTATGTGTAATAGAAAAGGTCCATTGATATTTTGTTAGAAATATTATTCTTAAGTTGTTAAGAATATGAGTGACAATATTTCTAGCACAAAGTATCATAAATAGGTTCACAATCGAGGATACTTCATAATAAGGACATGACTTATCCAGAAAGATTGTATTTATGTTTGTTCCCAAGTTATTTATATGAGATATAAATAAGATGGAATGGTGAGTCTCATGCCATATAACAAACATGATAGGCACTTATAAATGATAAGTAGGTCGAACGGTGACACTTATGACAAGCACATGGAGTTTACTCTTGTCAATGTTTTGTCATAAATCATATCGATGCATATAATCTTTAGACTGAGATAGCACGATTATCTTGTATATAGGTAGTTTGAGTTTGATCTGCTTTCATACTTGTACTATGTATGGGTATATGGGCATGTGTTGGCTCTGCTAGTTATATATGGAGGTAGGTGTTGATCAAGAAGGAATCTGTTCCTCTAAGTAAATAGAGATAAAATCCTATGTTCATTTAATTGTTCTTGATGTTTCAAGTTCTGGCCAGACAGATAGATTTATTCGAAAAGAGTTTCGATGAGAAAAATCTTTTAATCAAGAACTGGAATTAAAAGAGAACATAATATTCATAGCAAATGGAGTTTGACATAAACCATGACTCCAGCTTGAGTTGGGATTTTGTAACAGAGAGATTCTAGTGCATGGTAACATATGATTATAGGTTCATTTAAGGTAAATCTTATTACTAATTGGGTGGCCATGGCATGCTATGCTAGGTGTTAACCATGGTCTATGAGGTTCATAAAATGATTTAGAGAAATCATTCATGGTAAGAAAGAGTTCTGATGATATTAAGAGTTGATATCATGTCTCATTGCCAATTAGTTATGAGCCTAGTAAGTCACACACATACACAAGTTATCACCTATTTAAATATGATTTAATTAATTAATTAAAGAGTTTAATTGATTAATTAAATAGATTTGGTTTGCAATAAAATTGCAAAGTCCCTAGCATGACTTGAAACCAAATCTAGATTATTGGATGTGTAGTATAAATTAAATTTATATTTAAAGTGTTTAAATATGAATTTAATTGATGAGAAATTAATTAATAGAGATTAATTAATTAATTTATATTTGATATAAATTAATTAGAAGAAGAAAATAATTATTTTGGGTTAAGAACTCAAAATTAAGACACAGGGGCATTTTGGTCATTTTGCAGTGTGACACGTGGCACCATGAGATGGTGACACATGGCATAACACATAAGCTTGCCAAATATTTTTAATCATGTAAGATGATTAAAATCAAGATTAAATATAGGTTTGACACTTGGCACAATGTGATTGGGTCACTTAAACCTAGAGCTAATCAAAAGGTGACATGTGGCTAGGGTTTAATGTGTTAACCTAGCTATTTAAGTGGGGTTATGAAAAGAAAACACAACCAGCAGCCTCTCCTCTCAATTGTCACGCCACTTTGAGCCTCTCCAGCTATTTCTCTTCATCTCTCATCAATTCAAAGAGATTAGCCATCAATCTCTTGAATTAAGAACACTAGAAATTGTTTCTAGTGTCCTGTTTGCATCTCTAATCTCTTAAAAGGCAGAACTTGAATTTCTAATTAATAGAAAAGGCTTTAGAAGCTGTTCAAGGGCTGCCATAGGTGTTCTTGGTGTGGACAAGCTAGAGGGACAACATCTGGTGTCCTGACGACGACTCTCAAAGGCGCATTGCCGCAAAGACATCAAGAGGTTAGTGTAATCGTTCTTGATTTAATCTAGGGTTCTAAAATTAATCTGATTAATTTTAAAATCTTAAATGGCAAATACAGATCCAAAAACATATTGAAAGAGTTTTAATATGTTGTTTATCATTGAAATCAAATAGATAAAAATAAATCTTGCATGGTGCATGTGACCCTAGGTGAAAATTTTTGAATTCAATGGTATAATCTTGTGTTTTTCACGCTTCCGTTCCTTCAATTGGTATCAAAGCCACTATATTTGCCATTTAGATTGTTGATTATATAATTTAATTGTGTGTTTGATCATGAGATCAAGAGATTCATTGCTGGTTGGATCATGAGGTGTGGCGGCACACATGGTGGAGCCACCATTGGTGGCAACAATGGTTCCATGGGTGGTTCAAGGTTTGGCTTTTAATTCTGCAATTGTTGTATGATCTAAGGCCTATTCTTTGACTAATTAAAGTGTTTAATTAGTTGTTTTAATCACACAATTAAATTATGATTCAAATCAGAATTTTAAAAATTGTTTGAATGTGATTCAAATCTGAATTTTAAAAGTTGTTTGAATGTGATTCAAATCTGAATTTTTAAAGTTGTTTGAATCATATTTAAATCTGATTTTTTAAAATTGATTCAATAAAATTCAGATCTGATTTTTTAAGAAATATTTGAATGTGATTCAAATCTGATTTTTTAAAAAATGTTTGAATGTGATTCAAATCTGAATTTTTGAAGTTGTTTGAATGTGATTCGAATCTGAATTTTTAAATTTGTTTGAATGAGATTCAAATCTGAATTTTTAAATTTATTTGAATCATATTCAAATCTGGATTTTTAAGTTGAATATGAGATATTCAATTTAATTTAAGTATGTATGTTTTATTTAATTGTTAAATAGTGATATGCATGATGGATGATCATGGACTATAAAAGACCAATGTGATTGGATTTATTTCTTTTATGTTTCTTTGGGATTGTAAATTAATTAATTTATTTTAATTTATTTTGGGCATGTATTATTAAGTTTGTAATAATTTTTGGGTTGTAATTTCATTTATTTAAGTTCTTGTAAATTCGCCTTGGTATGCTAAGGATTACTATGTAATATTGGATTGCAAGAAGTTCAAGGAGGTCAAGAGCATTAGTGGGACCAGTGGGAGGAATTCAAGATCAAGTGTTGATTATGTACTCCTTCAGCAACTCTTGTAAAATGAATGAATGAAATGCACCTAGAATGCCTGATTCAATTCTTGGTGGCTCGAATTGAATCCCTTAGAAAGTCCATGATCATACCATATTTATCGCTTATCCATGAATGCATGAGATGTATGGGAATGTATGCAATTATATGATATATGCATGCTAAATGGATAATGTGCAAAGTGAGACCTTAATAGTAATTAGGATGGCTATAAAATCTTCCAAACAAATGATTAAGTTGGAAATGGTATAATTAAAGTAATTATAACATAAGCCCTCCATTGGGGCAATTATTTTAAGAAATTTTAAATAGTTGCATGAGATGCAATTAATTTAAGAGATTTTCTTAAGAATAATTGTTAAGCATGAGATGTTGTAAATATGTAAATGGTTTGGTGGCCAATATTGGATGTACCTGAGGACATTAAAATTATTTGCATAATTACTGGCTCAATGGGATCAACTTAACTAATGCAAGATAAGTCAATAATGGATGTACCTGAGATTTTGAGCATTAGGGGCTAGGTAAAGGATTGAACCTCACATGAGATGTGATGGGCAAGGAGTTGCTCACTTATAGTTTATTGTAATTCCAATAATGGATGTACCTGAGGATGATCAATAGAATTATAAGAATTCAATCACCCACTAGAAATCCATCCAACTAGGATTTCCGTTTTCTACTTTGGAAGTGTAGGATTCTCTAAGTTAGTGGGAGGACCAATTTGATTAAAAGACCATAATCATTTTGGTTAATTACATGATATATTTACTAATTAATCTGGTTATTTTCTGCAGTTAATTTTCTGATAAAAATGAGCACAAAACAACCACCACCATCCAATATCCTTGCAAGCATACTTGATCACAACAGGTTGACAGGACCTAATCTGTCTGATTGGCTAAGAAATTTGAAACTTGTCTTGAACCTTGAACATATAGGATATGTTCTAGATTCAAATGTTCCTGGTCCCTTACCTCCAGAGGCCACTTGAGAGGAACATGAAACTTTGGATAAGTGGAAGGAGCATGATATGAGAGCTAAGTGTTACATGTTTGCTTCCATGAGTAATGAGTTACAGAAGCAGCATGAAAACTTGCAGAGTGCAAGTGAGATCCTTCTTCACCTACAAGAGTTGTATGGTGAGCACAGCAAGAATGCTAGGTATGAGATATCTAGACAGCTATTCCGTATGAGGATGTCTGAGGGACAGAATGTTGGAGATCACGTCTACAAGATGATTCGGCTGATTGAGCAGTTGGAACATCTTGACTTCCACATGGATTTCCAACTACTAACGGCTTTGATCCTTCAGTCCCTTCCTGAGTCTTTTGGGAATTTTGTGACAAATTTTCATATGACTAAACAGGAATGCACATTAGCTGAATTACTCAACATGCTGGTTATTGCCCAAAAGAATATGCCAGGCAATAAAGGAAAAGAGGTGGCTTTGGTTGCATCTTCTTCTGCTGGAAAGTCCAACAAGAAGAAGGGCAATAAGAAAAAGAAACCTCAGATTCCTAGTCCTTCTAAGAAAATAGCTAAATAAGAAAGAAAGACCAAAGCTGACAAAGGCAAAGGAAAGTATTCCCACTGCCAGTAAGAAAGTGTTTCCACTGGCAAGAGTATAGCAATCTAAATGAATGCAATGCCATGGTGAAAACCAACTCAAGTTCAAAATATATTTGGCACTTAAGGTTATGTCATGTTGCAGAAGATAGGATTGCAAAACTGGAGAAAATGGGGATTTTATCCTCATTGGGCTCTGAGCCTACTCCAACTTGTGAATCTTGCCTTCAGGGCAAAATGACTAAATCACCCTTTGTTGGACAAGGGCTAAGAGCTGAAAATATTTTGGAGCTAATACATAGTGATGTATGTGGTCCATTTAAAGAAATGGCTAGAGGGGGCTTTCATTATTTTATTACCTTTACTGATGATAAATCAAGGTTTGGGTATTTGTATTTTGATGAAATACAAACATGAATCTTTTGAAAAGTTCAAAGAATTTAAATCTGAAGTAGAAAATCAAACAGGAAAGAATATTAAAGCTCTTCGATCAGATCGTGGAGGTGAATATTTGAGTACTGAATTTGATGAATACTTGAGAGAGCATGGCATTGTTTCTCACCGACTCCTCCAGAACGCCATACACGAATGGTGTATCTGAAGGAGAAATCGTACCCTATTGGATATGGTGCGTAGTATGATGAGCTATCTTGATATGCCAATCTCCTTTTGGGATTTGCATTAGAATCGACTTTATATATTCGAATAGGATTCCATCAAAATCAGTTTCTTCCACACCTTATGAGATATGGCATGGAAGAAAACCAAGTCTTAAGCATGTTAAGATTTGGGGTTGTCCAACTTATATCAAAAAGTTGAACACTGATAAATTGGAGACCAGATCAGAAAAAGGTCGATTTGTTGGATATCCAAAAGATAGTTTTGGATATTATTTTTATTTGCCTACTTCACAAAAGGTTGTGATAAGTAGAGATGCCACATTTCTTGAACAACAGTTTGTTCAAGAAGGAGGCAAAGGAAGGCAAATAGAGTTAGAATTGGAGAATTCGACCAACCAAGCATCGATGGATATAGATCCATCTAGTCAACCAATACCCATTAATGAAACATCTACAGCTGTTCCTCGTAGAACAACCAGGGTATCTCACCCACCAGTGAGATATGGTTTTCTTCATGAAGAAGAACAAGAGTTGTCTACTCATGAAGAAGTAGATCATGGAGATGATCCACTTACCTATGAAGAAGCTATATCAGATATAGACTCTTCAAAATGGATTGATGCTATGAAATCCGAGATTGATTCCATGTATAAGAATCAAGTTTGGGATCTTGTTGACCCACCTGAAGGTATTGTACCTATAGGGAACAAATGGGTTTTCAAGAAGAAAATTGGTTCTGATGGAAAGGTAGAGACCTATAAGGCAAGGCTAGTAGCGAAAGGGTTTCGCCAAAGGCAAGGAATAGATTATGAGGAGACTTTCTCGCCTATTGCCATGCTTAAATCAATTAGGATTTTATTAGCAATAGCTGCATACTATGATTATGAGATTTGGCAGATGGATGTCAAAACAGCTTTTCTCAATGGATACATTGAAGAAAACATTTTCATGGAACAACCTAGGGGATTTGAATCCCAAAATGGTTCCAAGGTATGCAAGCTAAAGCGATCCATTTATGGGTTGAAACAAGCTTCGAGGAGTTGAAACATCCGTTTTGATGAAGCCATTAAATCTTTTGGTTTTATCAAAAATGAGGATGAGCCATGTGTATATAAGAAGGTTAGTGACAGTGCTATCACTTTCCTTGTCTTATATGTGGATGACATACTGTTGATGGGTAATGATACAGGTATGTTGACGACTATAAAGGTATGGTTGTCAAATACATTCTCCATGAAAGACTTAGGGGAGGCAACCTATATTCTTGGGATTCGCATCTATATAGATAGAGCGAAAAGAATAATTGGTTTATCCCAAAGTCTATACTTGGAAAAGGTGTTAAAGAGGTTTAACATGCTTGATTCCAAGAGAGGATTGTTACCAGTGAGACATGGTATACACCTTTCTAAAGAGATGTCTCCAAAGACACCAAGAAAGAGATAAGATGGCGTGATTCCATATGCTTGGCTATTGGAAGTTTAATGTATGCAATGTTGTGTACTAGGCCTGATATCGCATATGCTTTGTTAGTTTGACTAGCGGTATCAATCCAATCGAGTTTGGAACATCGATAGTATCAAGAATATCCTTAAGTACTTGAGAAGAACTAAGGATTTATTCTTGTTTTTTGGTTGTGTAGACTTTCTATTGGATGGTTATCGATTCGATTTCCAATCGGATATCGATGATAGAAAGTCTACCTCTGGATATGTGTTCATTTGTAATGGAGGTGCGATCGGTTGGAAGAGTTCCAAGCGAGCACGATCGCAGATTCCACTACAGAGGTGAGTATATTCTTTGCATCGAATCTTGCAAAGGAAGTCGTTGGATAAAGAAGTTCGTGACGAACTTACAGTAGTTCCTTCCATTGAGTCGCAGTTCCACTACCGTGACAATAATGGAGCAGCGATCATACTGAGCTAAGGAACTAAGGTCTCACACAAAATCCAAACACACAGAAAGGCACTACCACATTATCAGAGATATAGTTGGGCAAGGCGATATAGCCATGCAGAAAAATAACATCAGCTGAAAAATTCACCTGATCCATTCACTAAGCCTTTGTCATAAGCTCAGTTAGACTGACATCTTGAGAAGATGGGTCTAAGATATTATAATGAATGGCTCTAGTGCTAGTGGGAGATTGTTAGTAGTATGCCCTAGAGCATATCATTTAGTATGTATCTTGTACATATTTTTAATAATAAAAGGCATTTCCACTTTTCCGTTTACATAATATATTTATGTGTAATAGAAAAGGTCCATTGATATTTTGTTAGAAATATTATTCTTAAGTTGTTAAGAATATGAGTGACAATATTTCTAGCACAAAGTATCATAAATAGGTTCACAATCGAGGATACTTCATAATAAGGACATGACTTATCCAGAAAGATTGTATTTATGTTTGTTCCCAAGTTATTTATATGAGATATAAATAAGATGGAATGGTGAGTCTCATGCCATATAACAAACATGATAGGCACTTATAAATGATAAGTAGGCCGAACCAGTGACACTTATGACAAGCACATGGAGTTTACTCTTGTCAATGTTTTGTCATAAATCATATCGATGCATATAATCTTTAGACTGAGATAGCACGATTATCTTGTATATAGGTAGTTTGAGTTTGATCTTGCTTTCATACTTGTACTATGTATGGGTATATGGGCATGTGTTGGCTCTGCTAGTTATATATGGAGGTAGGTGTTGATCAAGAAGGAATCTGTTCCTCTAAGTAAATAGAGATAAAATCCTATGTTCATTTAATTGTTCTTGATGTTTCAAGTTCCTGGCAGACAGATAGATTTATTCAGAAAGAGTTTCGATGAGAAAAATCTTTTAATCAAGAACTGGAATTAAAAGAGAACATAATATTCATAGCAAATGGAGTTTGACATAAACCATGACTCGGCTTGAGTTGGGATTTTTATGTAGAGAGATTCTAGTGCATGGTAACATATGATTATAGGTTCATTTAAGGTAAATCTTATTACTAATTGGGTGGCCATGGCATGCTATGCTAGGTGTTAACCATGGTCTATGAGGTTCATAAAATGATTTAGAGAAATCATTTATGGTAAGAAAGAGTTCGATGATATTAAGAGTTGATATCATGTCTCATTGCCAATTAGTGATGAGCCTAGTAAGTCACACACATACACAAGTTATCACCTATTTAAATATGATTTAATTAATTAATTAAAGAGTTTAATTGATTAATTAAATAGATTTGGTTTGCAATAAAATTGCAAAGTCCCTAGCATGACTTGAAACCAAATCTAGATTATTGGATGTGTAGTATAAATTAAATTTATATTTAAAGTGTTTAAATATGAATTTAATTGATGAGAAATTAATTAATAGAGATTAATTAATTAATTTATATTTGATATAAATTAATTAGAAGAAGAAAATAATTATTTTGGGTTAAGAACTCAAAATTAAGACACAGGGGCATTTTGGTCATTTTGCAGTGTGACACGTGGCACCATGAGATGGTGACACATGGCATAACACATAAGCTTGCCAAATATTTTTAATCATGTAAGATGATTAAAATCAAGATTAAATATAGGTTTGACACTTGGCACAATGTGATTGGGTCACTTAAACCTAGAGCTAATCAAAAGGTGACATGTGGCTAGGGTTTAATGTGTTAACCTAGCTATTTAAGTGGGGTTATGAAAAGAAAACACAACCAGCAGCCTCTCCTCTCAATTGTCACGCCACTTTGAGCCTCTCCAGCTATTTCTTTTCATCTCTCATCAATTCAAAGAGATTAGCCATCAATCTCTTGAATTAAGAACACTAGAAATTGTTTCTAGTGTCCTGTTTGCATCTCTAATCTCTTAAAAGGCAGAACTTGAATTTCTAATTAATAGAAAAGGCTTTAGAAGCTGTTCAAGGGCTGCCATAGGTGTTCTTGGTGTGGACAAGCTAGAGGGACAACATCCGTGTCCTCAAGACGAATCTCAAAGGCGCACACGCCTGCGGACATCAAGAGGTTAGTGTAATCGTTCTTGATTTAATCTAGGGTTCTAAAATTAATCTGATTAATTTTAAAATCTTAAATGGCAAATACAGATCCAAAAACATATTGAAAGAGTTTTAATATGTTGTTTATCATTGAAATCAAATAGATAAAAATAAATCTTGCATGGTGCATGTGACCCTAGGTGAAAATTTTTGAATTCAATGGTATAATCTTGTGTTTTTCACGCTTCCGTTCCTTCAGAATTGTGCATAAGCAACTGCATAGCTTATACAATCCTGCATAACCACAATTCTTGCCATTTTCATCTCTGTTGCAAACTGCATAAGGTAGTGCATAGCTTATGCAACTCTGCATAGCCACATTTTTGTCAAATTTCATACCTACCGAGACTTGCATAAGTGTGTGCATGACTTATGCACATTTGCATGACTTCAAATCCTGCATTTTCTCTCTCTGCCGAAGTCTGCATAAGGAAGGTGCATGACTTATGCACTTCCGCATAACCAGAAACTCTGAAATCCAAAATCTGCCAAGAGGTGCATAAGCAGAGTGCATGACTTATGCACAACTGCATAACCACCAAGCCCAAATTCCAAAACCTGCCGAGAGGTGCATAAGCAGAGTGCATGACTTATGCACTTCTGCATAACCACAAACCCTGAAAATCAAAACCCACCGCAAAGTGCATAAGCAGAGTGCATAGCTTATGCACAACTGCATGACCACATTTTCCAAACACCAAAATCTGTCGAGACCTGCATAAGGAGAGTGCATGACTTATGCACTTCTGCATAACCACAAACCCTGAAAATCAAAACCCACCGAAAGGTGATAAGCAGAGTGCATGACTTATGCACTTTTGCATGACCTATTTCTCTAAAATCCAAAACAAGCCGAAACTTGCATAAGTTAGTGCATAAGCTATGCACTCTTGCATAATCAGTTTTTCACCCAACGAACCATGCATAAGAGGGTGCATAAGTTATGCACAACTCACTTTTCACTTATGCAGTTTTTACACAAACCCTGTTCAAATTAAAATTTCTTTTCAGCAACCATTTTTTCCCACCTCCACTTCCCGACTTTTCTGTTCACGACGTCCTTCCACTTCCATTTCTCCCGGCATTTTCCCTCTTATTCTTCTCCACTCATCTTTCTGCCGCATTAACCCTAGTTACCATCTACATCTTTCATCCTCTCCCTCACCTCCTCCATCCTCACTATCGGGAACCAATGGAGTCGCCTCCCTATTCCCCTCAAACTTCTCCTCTCCAAGTTTCGCCATTGTCAATGCGACCTCCTAACCCCGATTCCCCTCCACAAGAGACACCTCCACCACCTCCCAAAGCCACCTATAAGCGGAAAATTAACTCGAAATCTACGCGACCCATTGCTTCTGTACCTCCTCTCTCAAAATGCAAAGAACCACCCACCACCCCAATGTCAGAGCCTCCACCCAAAAATCCAAAAACTTCAGCCTCCACACCCTCTTCCAGCAAAAAGCAAACATCAGTAGCATCCCAGGTATCAAAATTACCCTGGCCCCTTCAGGATACAACTCACAAGGCAACCTTTAAGAGACTTAAAGAAAGGAGGGTGCAACCCACTAGGTATATTTCTGTAGACTCTCTCCAATCACTTGGTTTATTTGACAATGTGGTTGCCTATCTTGATGGTATGGGTTGGATGGAATTTGTGCACAAGCAAGAAATTGTTTATCCAGCTTTAGTTTTGGAATTTATTTCCTCATTCTCTGCCACCCTGAAATTGCATGATGTAGATTTTAAGCCAACTATGAAATTTAGATATTTGGGGCAAAATAGAGAGTTATCATTGGACCAATTTCATAGCATTTTTGGTTTTGCAATTGATGGGCTATTTAGAGTGCCATATACAAGGGTAGAGGTAGCAAACAAAGGTATTTGGAATGCTGCTCAATTTTGGAGAATTATCACAAACCAACCTCAGAATTTTTCTGCTGGCAGATCAAAAACCTCTCAAATACTTGACCCTGCACTTAGGTTTATTCATAAACTGATTGCTAGCACTATCTTGGGCAGAGGGACTAGTTCTGGTGCTGTGGGGAAATCTGAATTATTCATGTTATGGTGTGCTTTTCACAAGGTCAAGGTTTCTCCTGGTTATTTCTTTTGTGAGCATGTGTTACATATTGCCACTAAATCCATAGGTGACATTGTCTTAGGTGGGCTCATAACTGTCATAGCCAAGCATTTTGGTCTTAATCCTGAAGAGCATCCAATAGCAGCACTTGTAGACACCTTATATTTTGATGCTACACACCTATCCAAAACAGGATTCAACCTGCCACATTCTGACATTGCACAACCAGCAACAGAAACTGAACCCATTGCACAACCAGAAGCCCAACCTGTCCCATCACCCCACGGACTCTCTGAACCTACCCCACCCCTCAATCGCACAGACACCCCAAAGCCTTCGCACACCCCACACTCTGCATTCAACACTAAAACCTTATTCACCTATCTTGAAAGGCTTAGTGATGATATATACTTTGTGGATAGGAAGCTTGACACTGGTCTTGATACCCTCAAGGATCGTCATGATCACCTATTTGACCTTGTCATGGAAACCAGGGACAAGCAGAAAGAATTGAAGGAGATGATGAAGAAACTCATGATCTTTCTGGGAATGCCACCTCCACCTCCATCACCTCCTCCAGCACCATCATTTCGACAACAGCCAGATGCAACCAGCCCCTTAGCAACATCTATGGACAAGGGCAAAACAATAGAACTAGATTAGTTTTTGTTTTACTTTTGTTCAAACTTGTAGGACTTTTTCTTTGTACATATGTTCAAACAATTATAGTTTGTTTTGAATTAGTTTGTTTTGAATTCTGTTTTTCTTAAAGTTCTATTGGATGGCCATTACATTAGTTTTTCATTGATTTTCACTGCCTTTACTGCCCTTTTGTGCATAATTGTCCATATATTGTATATTTTTGCATGCTTCTACTGGTGGTTGCACATTTTTCCTTGCTAATTATCATGCAGCAGCTTTTGAATATACTGCACAGGCTGTGAATTCCCTTATGCAATTATTTTGCATAGCCTGTGCAGCCCTTTTATGCCACTTATGCAGAACTGCACAGGCTGTAATTCCCTTATGCAAATGTCCTGCATAGCCTGTGTAGTCCTTATTGCCACTCATGCAGAACCGCACGGCCTATGCACCCTACTTATGCACATGTTCTGGACAGCACTTTGCTCTGCATAACCTGTGCAGCTTCTTATGCATCCCTTTATATCTTGAATTCTCATCTGCTCTATACCAGGTAACTCCTTCTTTTTGCTCTTAAATCTCACAATTCCTGGTAACTTTGAGTTTTGATATTGCATTGCTTGAGACATTGAGGACAATGTCTAATTTTGAGTTTGGGGGTGCACATTTTGATTTTTGCTTCATTTTTCACATTTTGAGTATAGGAGCATCTCATCCCATTCCATTTACATATATTGTAAATATTTTACATATACATCCTTACATACATATACATAACACATTTACACACACATTATACATCACTTAGAAATTGTACACATTGCACATAAATAGACAAATAGATTTCCTCCATTTAGTTAATACATTGCTCATTTTTAGAAATCATGCATCATGCATTAAAATCTTTTGCCAAATCCCTAGAGTATTGAAAAGTTATCTGTGAGAGTGATTTGACTTACCTTTAGTTGGGTTTGTGGATTGAAAGTTTCCTAAAAGGGTGCAAGGTTTCGAAGTGTCTATCCCTTGCCTATATCTTCTTAGCCAAAAAGCCACCCAACTAGTCATTTGGAGATTGGAATGTTTAGAGGGAGTTATTGGATATAAGGTAGTCAAATGATGTCTCACCAATCCTAGAACAAATTTTCTAAACCTTTCAAGGCGAAATACCAGCTTGTACTTGAAAAGAGAGATGATTAGGCATTCTTTGATTTAAACCTTCTCATTTTAAGCCTTTGCCCCTTTTCCTAATTAAATTGACCCTTGAAAACCCCTTTGAGCCTTTTTGTCCCTAATTTTTCTTAAAACCCTAATTACTACCTAGCCAATGAACCAAACACTCTAACCCTTTTCATGAGAATAATTATTTACAACATTAGGTACATATATATATATATATAAAAAAATAAAAAAAAGAAAAAAAAGAAAAAAAAATACAATAAAAGGGAGAAATACTTGTCATCTTGTAAAAGTGCTAGTATGTGTGCTTTTCACCATTGCCATTCAAAATGAAAGAAATCCACCCAAAGTATTAAAAGAAATGAGTTTGGGGGTGGCAATTTTAGGGACAATCATCAAAAGAAAATGCAAGATACAAGTTAAAGTATAAAAATGTCCCTCCATTTTTATGTGTTTTGTAAAATATGCTAGCACTTGACAATTCTCATTGTGTATTTCTCTCCCCCATATAAATATATATATATATATATATATATAATAAAATAAGAAGTGTACCTTATGTTGTTAAGATTGGAAATATTCTCATGCTTTGAATCCTTTTTACCCATTCTTCTTCTTAGCCTCATTTTGAACCCCATGGCCCCATTACACCCCTAAAAAGACCTTTGATTTCTTGATAGTACTTGCTACATTAGTGGAGATGGGAGTAGGGAATTTGCCTATGGGATTGGAAAACTATTCATTCATTCATTCAATTCCATCATTCCATATAGAGACACTTTGACTATTGATTGTTCTAGAATTCCTTTTGAGCATGACTCTCTCTTTTGATTGGTTGGTTTGGGGATTTTGAATGATAATTGACTTGATGGCTAAGCGGTGAAAGCTTGGATAAGCACTAGATTCTTTGCATTTTGAAGGATGGGTATATGGATTGTTGGTATGGCTAAAGGGGTGTTAAGTTACTTTAATAGGTGATTTTCATAGCTCTTTGGATAAGGCACCCCTAAAAATTTTTGCATCACATTTTAAAGTTTGCTTGAGGACAAGCAAAAGCTTGAGCTTTGGGGTATTTGATGCATACATTTTGCATAGTCATTTAGGTTTAATTTTCTAGCCATTTTATTTGATTATTAGTCAATTTTTAGCTAATTTCATTAGTTAATTAGTTAGTTTTTCATAATTGTCAATTTTAGATTAATTTGTAATTTTTACTTTGTTTTGTAGGAAAAATGATGTTTTTGAAGGACTGAAGAGAAATTTTGCTATTGAGGAGTGACTTCTACAGCCAAAGATGTCAAAAACAAGTTTTCACGCTGAAATATGCATTGACCAAATTGTGCATAACTTGCCGCATAAGCCATGCAGATCTGCATAAGGAGAAAAATCACTGTTCCAATACCTGCCGAATTGTGCATAAGGAGAGTGCATGGCTTATGCAGATTCACGCCTCCCTTATGCACTCTCACGGAATTGTGCATAACCTATGCGCCAAGTCATGCAGTTTCGCATAAGTGAACCAGAATTAAAATCGCATAAGGGACTGCATAACTTATGCAGTCCACTTATGCAGTCCCACAAAGGTTACATTAATGAGCTAGCAGAAGATTCCCTCAGAAAATTCCTCCTAGAACTCACCATTTTAGGGCTCCATGTCAGAGAATGCTATAAATAGTCCCATTTCCCATTTTAGAAGGGAGGAGAAAAGGAAAGGAAGAGGAGAAAAAGGGCAGCTGAAGAGTCACAAATCTCTCCCACACCATTTTCAATCAGATTTGAAGATTTCTTTCTTTTCTTACATTTTTCCTACATTTCTAGTGTTTAGTTTCTTGTTTCTTAGCTTAGATTAAAGCTTTATTTCCATTTAAACTCAATATATCTTGTAAGCATTATGGATAGTGAGTAGTTTTAATTAGATTCTGGAGTAAGGGTTGTAATATTTGAGATATTTTGTGAATTTTGATTGGGTAATCCATATTTTGTAGTCTTAGTGAGTTTTATTCATTTCTTGTGTGCTTAATGACATGCTTAGTGTAGGATCCCATTAAGTAATGTTCTTAATCCATGGTTGAGGCACCGAAAGGAGAAGGCCTTGTGATAGATAATCAAGAAATTGGACTTAATTAACTTAGATCTAGAAATAGACTAAGGATTAAGAGGATTCACAGATTAATTAAAGAACCTAATGGGTCTTAATTAACTCTAACTCCACGAAAGTAGGATTAGATTGATTAAGGCACTCTTTGTCTCACTCGAAAGGGTATTCAAAGGATTTAAGAATTAATCTCCTTAAAACCTGTAAGTTCCACAAGATTGGATAACCAATTTGAAATCCCAAAATAGCTCGAATATGAAATCCCGAACTCCGGAATCGCCCTTTTTATAATTGTCAATTTCTAATTGAATTTAATTGCTTGCCGTTTTAAATATTGCCATATTTGAATTTGCTTATTTTAATTTGATGCAAATTTAGTTAAATCATTACATAATTGAATAAATTATTAATTTTGCACATATAGATTTCATACTCCAATACCCATCAATTTATTGCCTTAATTTCAAAAATAGTTCAATTTAGTCAACTTTTTATATCAAAAATTCAATCATTAACACAACTCCTCGTGGGAACGATATCTTTTCTATATTACTTGTAAGACCCGTGCACTTGCAGTTGGGCCACATCAACCAGCAATTGATGCAGATCATAGAAAGAGTACAGTAAGGTGAAGGTGGTGAGTTTGGATTTTCCAATAATGGCGCCCTTATGCAAGGTTCCAGTATATGTGTGCCCGACATGGACAATCTCAAAAACGAAATAATGTGAGAGGCACACTATACACTGTACAATGTCCACCCAGGCTCCACCAAGATGTACCATGACGTGAAAAATAGCTATTGGTGGAATGGCATGAAGACAAAAATAGCAGACTTTGTGTCCAAGTGCTTGACTTGTCAGAAGGTGAAGTTTGAACACCAGAGGCCGTCAGGAAAGCTGCAAGAGCTCCCTATTCCAGAAAGGAAGTGGGAAATAATTACTATGGATTTTGTGACAGGGTTGCCTCGTACCACGCAGGGATATGAATAGATATGAATAATTGTAGACCGTCTAACTAAATCAGCTCATTTCTTGCCTGTAAAGACCACATATTCTATTGCACAGTGCGCCCGGTTCTATATTCGAAAAATAGTCAGATTGCATGGAGTTCCTGCTTCCATAATATCTGACAGAGGGCCCCAGTTCACTTCTCTATTTTGGAGAAAGTTGCAGGAGGCACTTGGCATATAGTTGAACTTTAGTACCGCTTTCCATCCTCAGACAGATGGGCAGTCCGAAAGGACAATCCAAACACTGGAAGATATGCTTCGCATGTGTGTTTTGGATTTTGAATGTCAATGGGATGATCAGCTACCCTTGGTGGAGTTTGCCTACAACAACAGTTATCATTCCAACATAAGGATGGCACCCTATGAGGCACCATATGGCAGAAAGTGTAGGTCTCCTCTGTGTTGGACGGAAGTGGGAGAAGCGAAGGTGCATGATATAGACCTAGTGCAGTACACTTCAGAGATAATTCTTTTAATCAGGGACTACAACAACAGTTATCATTCCAGCACAGGGATGGCACCCTATGAGGTACTATATAGCAGAAAATGTAGGTCTCCTCTGTGCTGGACAGAAGTGGAAGAAGCGAAGGTGCATGATATAGACCTAGTGCAATACACTTCAGAGATAATTCCTTTAATCAAGGAATGATTGAAAACAACTTTCAGTAGTCATAAAAGTTATGCAGACCCTAGACGGAGGGACGAAGAGTTTGCAGTAGGTGATTACGTATTCCTGAAGGTTTCTCTGATGAAGGGAGTCATGAGATTTGAAAAGAATGGCAAGTTGGCACCTCGATATATTGGACCTTTTGAGGTTACTGATAGAGTTGAAGCAGTTGCCTACAGGTTGGAGTTACCACCCAACCTTTCTCATTTTAATCATGTATTTCACATCTCCATGTTCAGGAAATACATACCTGATCCTTCTCATGTATTACAGCCAGATGTAATAGAGCTGAAAGAAGACCTGACGTTTGAGGAGCAACCTGTAGGCATAGTGGACTTCCAAGTGAGGCAGCTAAGATCAAAATAGATCTCTATGATTAAGGTTTTGTGGAGGAGCCAGTTAGTGAAAGAGTGCACCTGGGAGTCAGAGCGGGACATGCGTAGCAAGTATCCTTATCTATTCAATATGTAATTCTGTACTTTATTCTGCCTTGTGTAAAAATTCGAGGATGAATTTTCTATAAGGGGGGAAGAATGTAAAACCCCTAATTTTTAAATTTATTATTTTGTGGGTAAATATTAATATTTTATTTTATTTAAATTTTAGAAAATTATTTGAAATTTTTCGAATTTTCGAAATCGGGTTCGATTTTCCAAAAATATAAAACTTTGATGATTTTTAAAAATTAATTTAAAGACCACGTGGTAAAACTAAAAATATATTTGGACTCTACGAATTTTTCTGAGTTTTTTAGAATTTTTTCAGAATTTTTGGGCTTTATTTTTTGTCCTAAGGCAGAGTAAAAATTCAAATTTTTGTATCCTGAATCGGATCGGCCAAATCAAACCGGACAGGATCGGACCGATTGAATCGGACCAGCCTTCTTCTTCTTTTTCCTTTCTCCCCACGCGTTCCCGTCCCTCTTTCTCTCTCTCTCTCTCTCCTATTTTCTCTCTCCTCCCTCCTCCCCACACCAGCCAGCAGCCACCCAGCCCTCCTCCCGGCCACACCACCTCGCCTCCTCCCCGCCACGCCACCAAACGCCTAAAAGGAGCGTGAAAACTACCCAAGTATTTCACTCTTCTCGGCCAAAATTCAGCCAATTCAGCCACTGTTTGGGCCGAGTCTTATGCCAAAATACATATACACCTCGAATGCTTTCCATAGACACCAAGAACACCAAAATTCATAGAGCGGTTTGCCTAATTTTTGTCCGGGAAGTTTTAGCCCATTTCGATTTTTGAGCTAGATTTCTCACAAACCGTGAACCTCACGAGAAAACCGAGAGTACCGGAGCGCTCCACTCGTCGAGAGCTTCGCGGCAATATAAATTTCAAAATTTTTCGACACTGTTTTTCGATGAGTCGCACGAAACTTCGTAGTATTTTTCGAGCATTAAATGAGCTTAGAAAATTCCGTAAAAATTTTGTACTAACTCCCGTATTGTGAGCTTCGTGTAGGTACTTTAAATTCGTGAAAATTCAATGGTTGCCTGGGTCTGTAAATTTCTGGCCAGACAGACAGGCTACCGAAAAAGTCTTGAAATTAGGTCTAGATTTTAGCTACCCCACCGTTGTCAGACGTCCCGAGCGCGTCCTAGAGGTCGAAATTGACATAGGTAAACCCAAACCTTACTTTTTCTTAATTGTCTAGTGCTTGAATTGGATTAAAAAATCATACAATATTCATGGTAGCTCAGAAAATTATAATTCCTTTTGCATTAGCTTAGTAATAATACTAAGGACCGCGGGCAAAGTTTTAGAATTTTTAGAGCTCATTTGGGTAGTTTTTGCAAAAGGGTCAATTACAAGGACTAAACTATAATTTTACATATTGTGATTGATAACTGTTTAGATGGGCCCAGGAGAGGCTATGTGATGTGATTGAGTTATTGGTGTATAGTTTGTGGATATAGAAGTGCATTTTTAGCCCTTTTACAGGTTGGGTAGGTCCTAGGTATAGGAGATACTCTGCTGAATTTTTAGCACGACTTAGGACATCTTTGGTCTTTTCTTAGTTTGTATTGAGTCAAATGTATTAAACAATTATAATAAAATTGTTAGGTGAGCCGGGACAGCCTTCCTCCTCCGCCCAGCCGCCACAGTGATTACGGTTAAGTCTGTGAGTAAAATATTAATTTTAATTATAATTTCAATATTATTATATATTCAGGTATGCTCATGCATCACTTATATGTATATATCTATGTAGTTAAATACTAGGCACGTTTTATATTGCATTCTTAATTGATGAATTGCCATGGGTATTAGTTGTGATAATTTGAAGCAGTGTGCGTGCGTTGGCGTGCGTGTGGTATGGTGTTGGTTATGGACAGGACGGGTAGACACGGCTTGAGGGATGCTTGTTAGGACCCGGTCCTTCGGGGTAGACACGGCTTGAGAGATTCACTAGGACCCCGTATTTGGTGTATTAAGCGAAAGTCCGGCTTGTGATCTTCGCTGACAGAGGTTGGATTAAGAGGGCTGTATAGGGGATCAGCTCCCATATATGTATTGTTTAACATTATCGGGTGTGTGAGTGCTCCAAATTTTCTTTTTGCTGTTATAATATGAAAATATTGACGACATTGCATTTCACTCCACATAGTGCATTAGCTTTAGATAACTATAGAGATTATGGTTAAAATTAATATTTTACTCTCTGAGTCGAACGCTCGCTCCTGTTCACCTATTTTTTCAGGATACAGGAGATTTATTTTTGAGTTTTAACTTGTTCTCATCCCTCGCAGGTTGCCTATTTATGTTATGATATTGTATAATTTTTATTTACTCCTATAATTCCGCACGTGTTAGAAACATTTATTTGATTGGGTCTGTAATATAATTGTCATGTTGGACCTATAAACTTATTAAATGCATGTATGGTTGGATTGGATGAGGGAGCCGAGCTCCTATTTATTTTTATAACATTTGATTATGTGGAGGGTGAGCTAAGCTCCCCAGTTTATTATATATATTGTGTTTACAGGTCGGGCGAGTCAAAAAAAAAAACTCCCCGTTAAATGGTCCATGTTACGGGCGGACTCTATCCTGTTGAATTCTTGAAATTGGGCCCAAATGGGCCTTAGGATTGGGTTAAGGAATAGTTAGACTTACTACGGGCCTCAGGGGATTTAGGCTAGCTCAGGTCCTAGTGCCGGTCCAGCCTATAGATTGGGTCATGACATCTGAAGCTCAGAAGAGAGCCTGAACTAAAGAGACGAGCTCGAAAGTTCTAATCCAAGATCAACCTATCCTAGAGGGGCAAATCCTTGCCGTGGAGCCTCCCACCCAATCTGAAACTCCTCCCAGACCTCCGATCACTTCGACTCCATAGGGCAGATCCTCATGGCAGGGAGTTTCATCCGGACGACCTCTTTCAGAAGCCGCTAGAATACTACTCCAATCATTGGAGAAGAACAAATCGGTGCGGGGCAATCTTGATTTGGCAAAAGTAATGAGCGACATGATCTGTTTCCTTGAGAATCGGACCAGAATGGGTCCTGAAAATATTGATGATCTTCTCAGCCTTTCAATGAGCTTGAGTTCGGAAGCAATGGCGACCCAGCACGCGGTCAAAGAGAAGGTTTATCTCATGAAGAAGGAGATGTCGAGGCTGTCTCAAGACATGGCATCAATGCAGAACCAACTCTTTGCCGCGAATGCCTGGATCATCGAGCTAGAAGAACAAACGAAGTCTTACAAGGAGAAGGCAGCTCGGCTAGAAAGGAGCTTGACAATGTCCGGGTTAAGTTCTCCGAAGAGATTCAAGCGAAGGATGAGGAGGCTCTAACAAAAGAAGCTAGGGCTTTTGTGAAAGCTCATAGTGATCTCCTTGCCGAGCTTGTCAAATGTTATCCCAATGAGGACTTCGCCTGGCTTGAGGAACTTGCTCCGGGTGCTGAAGCTGAGAGTAAGCGCGAACAAGGGAGAGAGGAGGGAGTAAATGTTGAAGATGTAACTGAAGAGCAGGCTAGGGAAGATACTCCTGCCGAATGACTTGTGTTTTTTTATTTCCTAGGATGAATTTTAAAGTTTTTTTTTTGTTTGTGATTAAATCTTGGTAAGATCAAAAAATATTAAATTAAGTATGGATGAATATTCAATCAACCCCCACTTGATTGGATAAGCTCATACAAGGAACTTAAGATCGGTTATTAATTATGAAACAACTGTTTAAAGGGATCAGATAAATTTAATCGCGAGTGCGAGATTGAAAAGCCTTGTGACCGAGAACCGATTAAAACTTGGACGCATATATAAAAATGATTTGAGAACAGGTCTTAGTTTGAATTTGATGAGTTCGGGACCACCTATTAAAGATCGGTTAAAACATTAACTTGATTAAACACTTGAACATTTCGGACGAGGTAACTAATCACAAGACGTCCCAGAATTTAGAATCTTGAACATAAGGAGATCGAAAAACAAAATACAAAATCAAATGATCCGAAAATTAATCAAAACGAGTTGGAGAGATCGGAAAACACTTAGTTTGAGCGCATTTTGAAGTTTATCATTTATTTGGGAGGTTACTAGCTCAAAGAAAATGACTCCGGGTCGGATAACTAGTTGAGATCGATTAAACGCCTATTAGGGGGATCAACATAATTGCAATTATTTGAACTACGATTTTGAAGAATGACCAAAATATGGTGTCTACAAACATCCACCATTTTATTCCAAATATTGTTACAGCCTAGTGCCTTAATCATCAAGGAATGATGGATTCGATAATAGGTCCTTCCTGTGGATTTGGAAAGAGTATTGATGGTGGCAGTGGCGGAAGTGGTTGAGCTTGGGGAGCATTTGTCCTCTCCTCAGTTTTTGTCTTTGATACCCCAGCATTCTCCCTGAGCTTTTCGAGCTTCTGCATTATCTTTTTCTTCATATCAAGTCTCCCAACACGAGCTTCCGCTGGTTCTACCGCAGAGAGAACGATGATTCCACCTAAAGTTTCAGCTGTAAGATATAGCAATGCATCTCTCCGTGAAACGTTCAGTGTTTTTGGTGCTTGCAGTGTCTCCTCTTTCAATCTTACCACCTACAACAGAGGCGAAAAAAGAAAAGAACCTCAGATACAAGGGGATAGATCATGTGAAAATGAATCCAGCATCCAGCACAAGCTTGATACTCATTCCACTACACTATCCATATTTTTTTCTTTACAATTATATTTATAATTTAAATTGGGACAAATAAGGACCCTTTTTACTTTCACGAACGCAGTTCAAAGGTGTTATGATTCCCATAAAGAAGACAACTAATGGTACTGAATCTTGACAAGATCACATTTCATGCGACCCATCTGTTACAATAATCTTGCAATCAAATAGAAAATAGTTCCTTGGAACTCAAGACCATATACAGCTTCAATAATAGAATACCAGCAGCCAATCAAACCTAAGGTAAAAGCTCTTCAATCAACATGCATTTATAGGCAAAAAGAAATCAACTTGAGCAATCCAAATATTTTGAAAACTCAAAATAAAATCAACTGAGCAACCCAAATATGGCATATTCTATTTCTAGAACTGGGTTTCAAAGTGAAGCAAAAACACCTGAATCACTGGCCGCTTGATGGCAGGTAATCTTCCTTCTGTAGTTATGTGGTGGAGTGGGTTCCTTACGCCCTTCGAATTTGAGAATGCCATGAGTTACGGCGGAGATCGCTGGGAAAACCACCTGAGCTGAGCTAATCTTCTCTTCTTGCACTCAGGTCAGAAACACAGGGGCGGAGGACTTTTCTTGGTGGGATTGGTTTGGAGAGATCACACTGACAAAACCCACAAATAATTTGGATTTCAGAGGTAGAAGTTGGGCTGGGCTAGCCTTACCAGTTACCAGGCTTTCCGCATGAAATGAAAGGGATCATACCTGTGGAAATCTTCAGCCAATTATTTTCTTCTTTTTACTCTACAATTGCCCATATTAATCTTATTGATTTTTCTCCAGAATATTGCAGATTGTAGGTTATATTCAGAGGGTGTTTCTTTAATTTATAAACTGATCAAATTAATTTATAAATTATAATTTTAAATAAATTTGTTTATACTCTACCTTCATGAAAATTGTGTTTAATTAAAGTGATTTCTTAATTGAAATAACTGTATTTATTATTATATTTTTATTATAAAAAAATAAGAAAAACATAAATAAATCAAACAATCCCTCAAGTTAAATGCTAGTGATATAGAAAATGGATTGAACCTAACTTTATCTCAAAGCTAATCGAGGAGGTTTGTCTAAATTTTATAATTAACTCAAATATTTTATTTCCAACAACGTAGTACAACACACTCTCTATGTTCAAGTATGAATATCTAGAATATGAAATTTAAAGATAGCTCAAGAAAAAAATTTATTTAAATAATATTTAGCTCAAATATTTTATTTCAAATCAATGTAGTACAACATTGGCAGCAATTAGACTTGCTTGGTGGGTTGCCTAATTTATCTTGGCAATTTTGTAAAGAGAATATCATTATTCAAGGCATTATTATATAACAACTTCGATAGACCACATGCGTATTTTGTTTTGCTTAAGAAAATAAAAACTAAACAATTTATCATATTTTTAAAATAAATTTGCATCAAGAATAAAATCTTTAATTTATACTACATTAATATATTTAAAATATTATTTTTTAAACAACTGTTCAATCAATAATAACAAATTGACTTATAATAATTTATTTCAAAATTCATATATATTCTTGACAATTTAGGGTAAATACATATTAAATTTGTCTTTTCCCATCATCTGTGAGAGAAAACTCATTTCTATATTGAGAAAATTACATTGTTATAGAAATGTGAAGTAAGAAAAGACATATTTATTCTTTAATTATAATATTTATTTTAAGAGTGATTAGATGATAACAAAATTGAAAAGAACAATGATGAAAAAAATCCCAAAGGGAAAGAAGTCGAGTCATATAAATAATTGTAATTACAGTAATCAAGAAGTGAATTAAGTCTCCAGAATAAGAGACTGTTTAGTTCAAAACTGAAAGCTAGACCAGCGTCAGAAACTAATCCAGTTTTCTTTAATTTTTATAAAAACAATAGGTATTTTATGCATGTAATTGAAGAAAAGTTGACAAAGGAAAATAGTAGTGGATCCTTCTATGAAATATGATGGATTGTATTATAAAATATAATTTTTTTGGATTAAAATTGATTAGGCGTATAAATTAATTTACATATACAGGTAATAATTTTTCTTTTTTTTAAGCTTCTATCAATTATATTTCAATATGTACGAATGAATGTGCTAATTGGCTTGCTCAGTCTGTTAGAGTAGGCATCTTGTATCTAGGTTGGAGTTATAATCCATCTTATCAGTTAGAAGCTCTTTTATTATTTTTTTTTTTATAAGCAAAGAAAAATTTTATTAAATGAAGAAAAAGAGAAATATAAAGGTACAATTCAAAGAAAATAGGTCGAGAAATAGAGTTCAAAATACATAGGCTAAAACACAGAAATAAGATAACCCACATAATGCTACATGTCCCTAGCTGCTGATAGATGGAAGAAGCTTTTTTACTTAAAAATATAATTTATGGATTTTCTAGTTCATGAATGATATTCTCTTATTCTTATTAAATGAAAAATAAAAAAATTACATTCTGTGTTTTATGGAAAAACAATGTCCCTAGACTTATTTTTTAAATATATTAATTTTTTTTTATTTTAATTTTAATTTTAACTTTTAAATATAAAATTATTTAATTAATATATCACATTAAAGATATTATTAATTTAAATAAAAATTATTATTTGAATATGAGAGAGATATAATAAAAATAAAGGAAAAGCTTTCAAAAATAAATAAAAGCATTGTCATTACTTTTAGGTCAATTGGATAAAAAATAATAAATATTTTTGTTAATTTATAATTTTATCTTAAAATTTTAATTTTACTTTTAATATTTTAATTTTTGACATTGGTTTCAATTGTATTCAATTTTTAAAATTAAATTTATAATTAAACAAAAAAAAACTGATAATTTATAATTAGAATACTTATTATTTGTGATTTCATGCAATGTAAAATTATATATTAAAATATTATAATGAATTATTACAATACAAAATTAATTATGTTTGATTACAATAAAAAATTAAGAATTAAATATAATATTCAAATTTAAAATACGTGTTATAATATTTTTATTTTTTAATATACATCAAATTTTTATTAATTTGTATAAATACCAATGCCTCATTAAAAAAAATTGGAGTCTCACATTAGTCAATCAAAAAAATCAGTAAAGAATATATAGTAATGAGAATCAAATCAAACTGATCAATCCCAATTTCAAACCCCAAACTTTGTTCACAATCATTCACTATTTTCAGTCAAAAAATTTCAAAAGAAAATAATAAAAAACTGAATTTTGTCTCGAGGGGACAAAAAATACAACTGATTGCACAATTAAGGGAAAAAAAAGTATTTGCAATAACCTTAAATTATTATTATTATTATTATTTTGATAAATTTCAATAATATTTTACTATCATCCAATTAATTTATAATTTTAAAATTTATTTTCTGTATATTATTTTAAATATCTATTTAATTATTGTATTAATTATTATTATTATTTAAAAAAATTATTATCATGAAGTATATTATTTACATAATTTAATGGGAATATTTTAAGTTTGTTAGCATGTTATATATATTAGTCAAAGAAGTACATCAAAAGATTTGATTGTTGAAAGAAAACTTTTCTTTGGGCAGTGTACCTGATATGTGCAGGGAAAGACAAAAAAAAAAAAAAATTCCAAATCAACAGAACCCACCGCCCCCCTTTTTTCTCCCTCACGTTTCTCCCTCTTTTCTTCCTCTTACTTCTTTCCTTTTCCTCCATATTTTCTTACCATAAGCTCCACCCACCGCTGGTGAGGCTCCCGACAGCCAGCACAAGTGCCGGTGAAGTCTTGGACGGCGAGATTGATGGCGACAGACGACGAATGGTGTCCATTTTCTGGCAACACACGCGAATGTGTAGGCAAACAGTTTTTCACTATTTTTCGGTGGTCCTGACATTGGATCGGACCCAAACCAGTGGAGTTCAATTCCTCTTCCTCTTGGCTACCAGATTTGACCAACCCCGCTTCCTATCGTTGTCAAAATTCGATGAAACGAGGAGAGAGAAGCATAAAATTTTGGGGCTGATTCCGGCCAATCCAATCATCGGATTGATAATCTGAGACTATCAATGGACTCAGAGCGATGAAATATTCGAGATAGAACTAACCAAGCTCTGATCGGACACCATTTAGAAAAGACGATCAGATGATCCAAATCACTTAATGAGATTTTATAGACCTTTTGATTCTCGTAAATTAAAGATAATTATATGATAATTATTAACAATTTATAGACTTTTTTTTAGGTGTGATCGGATCGATAATGGCTTATCGAACTTTAGACCGAGTTTTTGACCCTGTCTGGGTGTACGACGGGCTGTCTTAGAAGGTAGTTATATTTAAAGTCATTCTTAGCATTTTTAGACGTTTCGGATACGTTTTAAGTATCAGAATTTGTATAGGTAGTTCCTAACTCAAATTTTGTAATTTGTGTCTTGATGAAGTTAGCTAGTTAAATCTGTAAAATATTCTTACCTTAGAAAAATTAAGTAAAATGACTTTAATTAATACAATGATGACGTAGAGGACCTCCAAAAATATTTTTTAATTTTTGAAGTGCTGAAAATAATTATTTAGACTGTAGAGGAGCTAGGGGCCCGAACTAGAGTTTGAAGGATTTGACCTAGATTAGGATTTTTGTAAGCCCCGGATAGGCATTATAATTACTGTTGTGGGCCTAAGGCCCTGTGTTGTTACTTTTGGTTGAATTTTTTTGCAGGAGGGTTTGGTCCAGTTATAGGGGAGGCTCTACCAAAATTTTGGTAAAATTTTAAGAAATTATTCTTGCTTCTTTGATTAAACTAATTAATTAATTTTGCTAAATAATTTAATAGAGGTCAATGTCTCTATTTAGATAATCGATGTCTGCTAGCCTTTCTTCTCCTCTCAGTCAGACCAGTTGCAATCTAGTTGATTAGTCTGTAAGTTGGATATTGATTATTTTTGTAATTTCAATATTAATTATATATCTGGCATGCTTATGCATTTTATAAATATTTAATTATGTACATAAATAGTTAATATATTACTAGTAATATAGTTTATTCTTGCTCCTTTGATTAAACTAATTAATTAATTTTGCTAGATAATTTAATAGATGTCAATATGTCTGTTTAGATAATCGATACCTGCTAGCATTTTTTCTCCTTTCAGTCAGACCAGCTGCAATCGAGTCAATCAGTCTGTAAGTTGGATATTGATTATTTTTATAATTTCAATATTAATTATATATCTGGCATGCTCATACATTTTATAAATATTTAATTATGCACATAAATAGTTAATATATTAGTAATAATATAGTTGCTGCATATTTAATTATTGTTATTTATTTGTGATTGCTGCCCTAAGGATAATTTAGAGCTACGTGTGTGTGTTAGCGTGAGTATGGTGTAGATATGGATATGAGTAGGATAGGTAGTCATTACTGGAGCTTGACTCGCTGGGACCCGATCCTTATATATGGATAATTTGGGGTGAGCACGACTTTGAGTTGATCTCGCTGGCCTCTGAATTGGGATTATTAAGCGAAAGTCCAGTTTGAGTTGATTTCGCTAGCAATTATTGGATTGAGAGAGCTGTACAATAGATCAACTCCTATATATATATATATATATATATATATATATATATATATATATATATATATATATATATATATATATATATATATTAATGTGATACACAGAGTGTATGAGTAGCTTCAAATTAATTTCTCATGTGAATATTGAGTGAATTATTTATTTTATGTTTTATTTGTTTTATGCTAGATAGTTATAGAGATTATATCTATTATAAATATTTAAACTCTTTGAGTCGAATGTTTATTCCTGTTCAAATATTTTTTTTCTCAAATTTCAGGAGAAACGAGTTTATTTTTTAAGTTTAACCTGTATTTTCTTCCACAAGTTATGCTTCATAGTTTAATAGCTTTTATTGTGTCTATTTATTTATTTATTTATTTATTTATTTATCTATTTATTTAATTATTAAAACTCCACTGTGACACTAATATATTTATGTACTACATTAATTAATGAAGATTAAATAGTTTGTGTATGATAAGTATTAGGGTAGAGCTAAGCTCCCCTAATTTTGGTTTTTCTTATAGTTATTGAGTTGGGTTTGCACAAATAAATTTATTATATTTTATTTTATTTTGTTAGCATGTTGGACCCTGATTGTGGTCCTGGTTAAGGATTTGGAAACAGTAAGGCTTAGTATGAGCCTCAAGGGCTTTATGCCAGCCCAGGTCCTAGTGTCGAACTGACCCGTGGGATCGAGTCGTGACAAAGTTGGTATCAAAGTTTAGGCTCTAGATTCATAGGAAAGTGCGTACTTGGAGTTGTCACATGCAGAGTATAGGTTCTTGTTTCGTATTTTTCTATAATTCCTTATTTCTAGACTCTGCATTTTTCTTTGGGTAGTGTAAAAGTGCTTCAGTTTAGTGTTTTGATTTTTGCGGAGTACATGGTGATATAGGTTAGAGTTAGCAAACGTGTTGAGGTTTGCCTTAGGAATACATACTCCAAGAAATGTTGTATCTTTATCATAGTGATCAAAGTGGGGCTAAATGGTGTGCCTATCTAATGTAAGGCACGAGTAAATAAAGGTGAGTTATGGCAGTATAGTTACCTTAAATAAGGGTGGGGGTATCACTGCTGGCAGTCATCAGTGGATAGACTAGTTAGAGTAAGTTTATGGTATTAGTGTATTCAAGAGAGATAAGAAATTAGGAAACCTGGTCTGTTGGGACATACGGTAGTAATTATGCAACATTCTCGAGGTTTGTGCTGTAAGCTGCAGATTATAATACCGACATAGGATTATTATGTAGAGCTGCATGATTCCCCGTTATGTTTCATGATGAGGGTGTTTGCAGATAATATTTGGTTTGATATAGATATACCAAAACAGAGTTCTATATTATAGAGGAGTTGGAAACTCCTAGTTAGCGGTTTAAAACCCTTGAGCTATAATATCAAAGGTCACAACTGGGCAGCAACTAGAGTCATTGACTCGGTTATCCTAACATGAGTTAGAGTTATATCAAGAGTTACTATGAGACTAGAGGTTTCAATATAGTCAAAAAGTAAAGGTAACACCTACAAAGTGAGGCAATCTGATCTCTAATATAGGTCTTACCAGTTACTAGGCTTTCCGCATAAAATGAAAGGGGATCATACCTGTGAAAATTTTCAGCCAATTTTAGGATTATTTTCTTCTTTTTACTCTACTATTGCCTATATTAATCTTATTGATTTTTCTCCAGAATACCCTTCTCAAAATTGTATGTTGTAGGTTAAATTTAGAGGGTGTTTGTTTAATTTATAAACTGGTCAAATTAATTTATGAACTATAATTTTAAACAAATTTTTTATATCATTAATTTAAATAAAAATTATTATTTGAATATGAGAGAGATATGAGAGATATAATAAAAGTAAAGTAAAAGCTTGCAAAAATAAATAAAAGCATTATCATTACTTTTAGGTCAATTGGATAAAAAATACTAAATATTTTCATTAATTTACAATTTTATTTTAAAGTTTTAATTTTAGTTTTAGTATCCTAATTTTTTATATTGGGAGCAATTGTATTCAATTTTTAAAATTAAATTTATAATTGGACATAAAAACCAATAATTTTCATGCAATGTAAAATTATATATGAAAATATTATAATGAAATGTTACAATACAAAATTAATTATGTTTGATTACAATACAAAATTAAGAATTAAATATAATATTGAAATTTAAAATACGTGTTATAATATTTTTATTTTTTAATATATGTCAAATTTTTATTAATTTGTATAAATGCCAATGCCTCATTAAAAAAAAAAAATTGGAGTCTCACATTAGTCAATCGAAAAAATCAGTAAAGAATATATAGTAATGAGAATCAAATCAAATTGATTTATCCCAATTTCAAACCCTAAACTTTGTTCACAGTCATTCACTATTTTCAGTCAAAAAATTTCAAAAGAAAATAATAAAAAACTGAATTTTGTCTCGAGGGGACAAAAAATACAACTGATTGCACAATTAAGGAAAAAAAAAAAGTATTTCACCCCACCTACCCCTGAGTTTGCACGAGCAATGGTCACACAGCCACTCTCTTCAAAGTTCATCTGTCCACATAGAGACCTAATTCAGAGCACAGTGCTCTGAGCACGCTTTTGATTATGGCCCAGCATGACTAATTACTTGTGATCCTGGTATTTAAATCATACGTGAAGGGGTCAATGCTGCTGTGTTATAATACATGAATTATAATACATGAAGAGTTTATCTTCTGTGGAGAATTGGAATTGTTCTATTTTACATAGAATCCACAATTTTAACACAATTAATTGATTTATATTTCATTCCATTTTTATATAAAATTTGAAAATTAACCTGATTAATAATTCGAATGATTCGAACTAAAACTAATCTATTTAAGTTTAAATAATATCCTTAAGTTTATACGTTATTTCCTTCGATCGGCCAATGATATATCAATGCGGCGGACCCATATGCCCATCACCTTCCCACCAAGCCTTAACTCAAACGGTCCGCGAAAAGAACAAAGCCATGTTGAAATATGGTTGCTCCAGCCGACAGACCCACATCACAAGAAACTCAAGGAGCCCTCTCCACATGACAGCCGAGAGAAGGGGCCTGTGTCCTCAAGAAAAACGAAAGACATGAAAAAATAAATAAATAAATAAAAAATAAACTCTCTCTAGAAGGCTAGAGAGAAGAAATTTTTGCATCAAGAATCAAGATCATGAGAGAGAGAGAGAGAGAGAGAGAGATCCTCAATGTATTCATATATTCCTGGAGTTTTGCAACCTAGTATTTTCCCACTGAAAAGTTGACGTGTTTCTTACCTTCTCTTCTTGTTCAAGTCTGACAAAAACAAGAGCGATGGAAGGATCCTTGGGAAGTCGAATTCCATGCAAATAGCCTTGTCAAATGAGCAGTCTCTTAGCCAATACCTAGCGTCCACTGTCTATTCGACCTTAAAATATATCTACGTTTGTATTTCACATGCACGGATATCACATAGCCCTAAGCCTATTTTTGTACAAAAATAACTAAACTTGATTTGAACAGGGACCAACACAGCATGGATATTCTATCGAAACCCAACTCAATAAACCTTCAACACAAACATTCCAAGTGGCTTATGCAGATAGATGGCACACACACATGTCGATACATAGAAGAAATTAAGAATCGAATGCATTAGTGTACAAAAATCTTTCAATATAGAGAAAGAAATCAAATCATGCATAGATTGGTTATCCGAATAACTAAATAATGTGTATAGATAGAGCAAGACCAATCGCTACAGCTGCACAGAAACTTACATATATATTTGCTTTTTCTCAAAACGATGGTAATTTTTTGGATGTAATTAGAGGAAGTCGGATCATGGACACTCAAAGTAATTAATCAAAACTGATTAAGATAAGGTTTTATTAGGTGCTCTAGCTAGGGTTTTCCTTTTTTTTTTCTGAGTGCTAAACCTATATATATTAATTTCAGGTCGAACAGACAATGAAAGAAAGGTTAATCTGCAAAAAGACTGCTCCCTTGACCAGCATATAACATGGAACACACTCACCTGGCCGCCGACCGCCACTCGTCGCATCTGATCAATCTGTATTTTTATTGCTTCCTTTCCTCTACGATATCTTCTTTTTGTTGCAGAGAAACCTGGAATATAAATATTTATTAACAATATTATCATATGGTTAATTCAACTGCTTAATTAATTTCCCCTTGAAAGGCAATATTAATTTATAAAGAATCAAAACTCAATCAAGAGGAAGAGGAAGTGGAAGCGGAAGCACCTATCTATGTAGAGGAGATTTCTCAGCTCAAAGCCGTATATGCTAGCTGGTGTTCTTTCTCTGCTAATCTGATTTTATGGAGATACAGATACAACGGTGGTTTTGAATTTTCTTTGTTCTTTAAAAAAAAAAATCTAAGTTTTTTTTTTAATTGGACAGTCTAAAGTAGGAGGATATGAATTTCGGACATTATTGCTTAGGTTTGACTTGTTGGTGCTATAGTTCTTCATTATCTACTTTAACAGCCATCTTTGATGTGTGAGAGAGACATATACCATCTATGTTTCCCAATCATTCACTTGTGGACTACTACAAAGAATTGGGGAACAAAAAAATTAAATACCATCAATTTTTTCGGTATTAATTAAGATTGAAAATTATTTTTATAGAAAATATATTTTTTAAATATTTAGAATTTTTATAATTAAAATATATCAAATTCATTTTAAAATAATAACCTTTAATCATTTCTAAAAGCATATTTTACTTTGCTTTTCTGTGCAACAATTTGAAAAAAATTAATGGCTATATCAACATAATGGATGAGACAAGGTTTTAAAATATTGACACCCCATCAATTTTTTTTCACATAAATCAAAAAATAGTAAGTGTATGAAACTTCAAATTAAAATTAAACCAACAGAACCAATAAGTTTTAGTTGAGTGATACTATAATTCATTTTCAAAATTAAAATTAGGACAACACTTTTAGGGTTGCATAACTGACATGATTTAATGCTGCCTAATCCTCTAAGGTCAAGATGAAGTTTGGAGCTCTGTCGATTGACTCTCTCCATAAGTTCATGGATTCATTTGTGGTTTTGCTCTTGAGTTCCTTTACTGGTTTTGGAAGAATGGTTTCTATTAGTGCTGATGGCTTCTTAAGCTTGGGCTAATGCTCCTTCTTCAAGAGCTTAGATGATCTTCTCCCAAACGGCGAATGAAACTCGGCAGCACGATGACTCTACCAATTTTTCTTTGCTGTTCTCTTGTTAGCTCTAGGGTTTTGATTTTGAGTCTTGGGGTCCTTTGCTTGATTAGGGCTAAATTTTTTTTTTTTTTAATAATTTGGTGAACCTTGAGCTTTTAACTTGTGCTTGCAATGTTTACTCTCTCTTAATGGATTTTACCTTAAAAAAAAAAAAAAAAAAAAAAACCTCTTTTCTTTTTATGCAAATGCAATATCTATCGGTTCCAAGTTTCCGACTTGATTAAGTTATTGATTGTTGACAAGCAAACATAATCATTATACTTTAGGTTAAAAAAATTATACTTTAGGTGGGATTTTCTGCCTTAGAGTATGATAACAAAATTTAATTAATAATTTAGAAGTTAAGCAACTTTGAATAATTGTAAAAGGAAAAAAAAAAACTTTGAATAAAACCTCAAAACTAAAATTAATGTAATGTGAGAGGCATTGGGGAGGATTTTTTTTAATTAAAGATAAAAAATTATATTAATTACAATGTTTACAATTAAAATTAATCAAATTCATTGGGAGGCATACTTTATCTCTGCACGATTATTTATTTAATTAACTCGTCGATTTGTGAGTTAATTGATTGAAGATTATTTATAACCCGTTTTAAATTTGTACATATTTGAATTTTATACCATTCATTAAATATTGTTATTAAAACTAAACGAATAAAATTAATCATCTTTGATCTAAAATAATTTGTAAATCATAAATTAATCCTTTTTTTTTCTTACACAGCGACTTATCAAGTAATGAATTTCAATCCAACATGTATTATTATTATTATTATTATTATTATTATAGAGTGCAATGATATGGACTACATAATATATGGATACTCAAACCTCAGGCCCTTCATTCCTCGTAAACGGCATGAGATTTATTTAATTAACTTAATATTATTTTAATAAAAAATTAAGTTATTATCTTTTTAAAATAAAAAAAATTATTTTTATTTTTTAAATTTTAATAATTTTATTAAAATATAAAAACACTTATATATATATAATATAAATACATATCATTAGTTTAATTTTACAATTAAAAAGTATAAAATATTTTTATAAAAAATAATTTTTTTAAAAAAATATTTTATATATATATAAATTATTTTGTACAAAATAAACAGAGTTTAAAATTCAATCCAATGACTGAATAACTCATATAATTTCATTGAGATGAACTCAATTGACTCAAATTTTGATATGAAAAATTAATTAATAGAAATTATATTTTTATAAAATTTAATATTTTGACTCAAAATGATATGCAATTTGTAAATTCACCCGAATTTAAATATAAATCCTTTTTATTAAGCGATTCGACGAGTAACTTTAATTTATATATAATCTAAATTGATTTTTCCCTATATTATCTTTTTCAAATGAAATCTAAAATTTCTGACAATTCAAAATAATCCAAAATAACTCATTCAACTAATTCATTTGCCACCTTTAATAATCGCAATATTAGTTTTTAATGAGAATAAAAACTTTCATTACTCCATTTGAATGATCAACTAGAAGAGCATTCCAAGAGTTTGGAAGCACTTCATTTTTAATTAGACACGATTATAAAAAAAAAAAAAAAAATTAATTAGTCAAACAGCTAAATTCTAATGAATTCCTAGTTGGGACCCTATAAAATGACATGCAAGAGTAATCTTCTTCGATAATATTGCCTGTAGTTGATCACCAGAAGAGAAGGGGAAAAAATGTTCAATATTTCCGACTGTTCTTTATAATTTCTTCAGGATAATACCCCTTCTTACTTTCAAATTTCTAAGTCCAAAAAGGAGGATGAAAATTATTTTAAAAAATGAAAAATAATATATTAATTAAATTATTTGAAATCTATTTTGAAATTTTCAAAATACATATCTAACCCTCAAATTTGAAAATTTTCTGATATAATTCGTTACAACCAACCATTAAAAATGAAGATTATCTGAATGATTATATGCTAAAATACAAAGCCATTTCTATCTGTTCTTGATAGAATCGCTATTTGATATAATGATTATTAAAAGACATTATACTATTACATTCTTATGAAAAATATTTAAAAATTTAACAAATGAAAATTTAAAAGAAGACAGAGTGGTAGCATGCACATGATCAGATTAATCTCATTATTCATTAATGAAAACTTCAAATAGTAATATTATCATTCATATTAGTACCCACTATTATTATGTTTATTTGTTCTTTCGTATTCTATATTTTTTAAAAAAATTTATGTGGAATTTTTTATATTTGCATCTAAATATGGATTTATTGTTTTTTTTTTTTTAATTTTTGAGAAATTCAAGAGCATAGATGAATGATTAGATAAGACCCAATCATTTCATGCTGTTTAATTTCTTGACATTACAAGATCTCCTTTGGTAGTTGAAGTAGTGAGAGAGAAAGAGGGTAGGTATAATGGGCGGTTGGAAGAATAAGCTTGCTCACTGTGGTTTTCTTTTATTTAATTTTTTTTTTCTCCTGAGCATTTTGAGAAAGAATAATTCTGATCTGATTTATCGATTAAGAAAAAAACAGGCATCACCTGCAGAAGGCTGATTAAGAGATTTAAGTTTAATTTGATCAGTAATATGATTGGCTGAAAAACGAAATTAAACCCAATTAAAATGAAATATAAGGTTTTTTCATAATTTATTCTAATGGAAGCATAAAATCATTTTGAGTGGGTAGCCATAGCTGCAAAATGCATATATATATTCATGAATTTGTGTGTACATAAGTGGTTGAATATGGTTCAGGCATTTATTGTTCTTGGATTCTTTGTAAAGAGACAAATCCGACTGGAACAGGAAAGTTAGATTTTGACCTTCTGGACTCCATTTTTTTTATCATTTGACTTTAATTCAAACTCAAATTAAAGAATTTGAAATATTAAAAATGATTTTAATACTACTAATTAAAGGTTATTAGCACTTTTAATTTCGATTTAGTGTCATGTGTAATGATTTTCAAACTTCATGTGCTGCTCTAACTGGTAATTCAAATGTAGATTACAATTCAAAGTGAGATTTTGACAGCATTTAAAAAGTAAACAATTATATAAAACTAGCATTCCATTTAACAAAAAAAAAAAAAAAAGATTTCCAAGAATGAAAAATGCTTTCATTATTAACATATAGGAAAAGAAATGATTAATCAATCAAATGTAGATACTAAGTAAACAAGCCAGCTAGCTAGAGGGTGATTTACTGGTTTTGAATGGTGGGTGAATCCAACAGTGGAGCACCAAGAAATTTATGCATACGAGTGGACATGTTAATCAGGACTTGCTTGTCATGGGAGAAGAATTACCTGAAACTTACCAAGCAAATTAAGAAAAAAAAAACAAAAGAATAATGGTAACTTACCTGATACTCATCCAAGTATACCTTTGTCAAGCGACAACGTACCTTAGAATAAGCTTCTCAAGCGACAACGTACCTTTCTTCCAGCACTGAATTGAATATATATGAAGATTTTAGGCGTTGAATTCCATGCAAAGCCTTGTCAAGTAAGTAGTCTTTTGCTCAATACCTCGCATTCGCAGCATGTTCGACCTTCAAAACTTTTATTTAGAACTACCCTTTTCTAATTTTCTTGGTTAATCGCATGTACTATTATATATAACTAAAATTTTTCTTTTTTTAAAAAAAAAAAAGAAAAAGTTAATAAAAGAGGAGATTTCCAAATTTATACTCTTAACAGCCACATTCTGATCACCTGATCAACCAATGTTCATTATTATTGTTATAATTAATCTAGTATTTTTATTACATTTGATTTCCCTCTATCCGTCTAGTGCATGGTCTTAAGTATAGTATATAGATATTAAGGCAATTCTTTAGCTTTAACCATTAACTGTGACCTGTGAATAAAGGAAAAATTATTGTCTAGATCTTCAAGTGTATATAAAGCTTATACATCTAGCCGCCCATTCTCAATAAATAAAAGAAAAAAGAGTTATGGCCCTAAATGGGTTTCGTGTAAAAAAGGTTATGGTCCCTCACAAGTGTCAAACACTCCTCACGGGAAGGAACAGTACAAGCTTAACCCAAACAAGAAAAATAATAAAAATGTACAAAAATGTAATCAGGCCATTTCAGAATAAAGGGATATCTTCTTCTTCTTCCAAACTCTAAAAGTTGATGACTTAATTTATTGAACTTTGTAATCAAGAATACCTAAACTTTTTCAGTTCTTTATGTGTAAGGCTCTGGCTATATATCGTGAATCATAATTGTACATACTTTACAAGGAATTTATTGTGCAATAAACTTCTCTTTTTCACTTCTTTCATGGAAAAGAAAACTTTTACAGAGGATATAACGGACATTGATGAGATCATGAGAAGGAAATCTTAGTATATATATATATCTCATTTCATCTAGCTAGTTCTATCGTTCTAGGAAATCCATTAGGAATTCACAGAGATATAGAAACAAACATGTATTTCTTCCTCTTCTATGAACCACTACCTATAACTTGGTATTGACAAATATATATTTCATTGCAGATATGAAAATCTAATATATTTGGATTGTATTTATGTTGAAACCCTTAATCACTATTTCCTTTCCTTCTTATGGTAATTACATTATTCCATAACTTAATTCCTCATAAGATACATGGGTTATGTGGTGCATAAGATGCATGTGCATATGCATGGCATACCAATAGAGGAAGGACCAAAACTAATACATTATATTTTGAGATCTTATTATTCCATCATAGAAGACGCTAATTAACCAGGGTTGTTTTCATTACATCTTGATCTTGTTCGTGTTAAACCCATCTAAATTGGAGGTTTGATAGTCCTAAATATATATGCTTTTGAACAAGGTCGAACAGACAACGAAGCCCAGACTAATTCGCAAAAGACTGATCACTTGACAAGAATAGCAAGGAAACCACTCACCCGGATGATGAACATCTGGTTGATAGCTTGTTTAAATTTGTTTGCTAGATATAGGAAAAAGGGTTCTCATCAAGTATGTTAGTTCCATGGTGGAAGTGCAAGTAATCGCCCCACACAGAAAACCCACCTGAAAATAATACCAAAACAAATTAGTTGTTGTTGAAATCACTGAATCAAGCCTTAAAAAGAGAGAGAGAATCATATAGCTAGCAAGAAAGCTATAGAGCTAAAGAAGATGAAGAACAACAAACCAGCAGCTGCAGGGTCCTCATAGACCTTGGATTGAGAACCCATCTACCATCGGTGTGTATGTTGGGCAACAAGAGCTTTGATTTTTATAGAGATTGAGATTAAATAAAAAAAAATTAAAACAAAAAAAAGGTAATAGCTAGAGGTGGGTTGAAGCGTCTGGATATGTAGGTATTCCTGTGTATCTGCTACTTTGACACGTGAGAAAGGTTTGACCCACGGGTGAGACATTGGTTTTGAAGAGAAACCCGAATCAAAAGAGTAAGGTTGACTCTTCAAACATTACAAATTTTATAATTTTTTTTACAATGGTAATAGAATAATTGACACGTTATTTTTTTATTATTATAAATTGCTTAATCCATTGAACTCGGACTGTATGGATCAATTTATCAAGTAATAAAAAAATTATGCTGAATAAATCCGACTGATGAAAGAATTGATATCTGATTTTTTTTATTGAACCGATGGAACTGGTCCAGATTTAATTGATTGCGTAATCCAGAGAGGAAAGACTATGAAGAGGGATCTATTGACCTGGATTTAATTCGTCAATATTATATTAGGTTTTTTCTTTTTTTATTATTTTTAATATAATTTTGAAAAAAAAAAAAAAAGTAAGAAGAGAGAGTAGTAGGGAGATGAAGATGACCGGATGAACAAATTAAACTAGTGAGGTGAAGTGGAGGGTAGTTGTAGTCTTGTGCTTCTTGAAATGCTGATGGACCGCAATTCATCGTACAAATTGTTTGCAACCCAAACCCACATGATCCCCACTTCCATCTACCTTCCAACCCCCACACCCCACCCTAAAAAAAAAAAAAATCCATTTCTCTCTGTTATTAATTAATTATTTGAGCAGATATTAAAATAAATTATTCTTAATCCCTTCTCTCACATCCTCTACTTATACACCTTAAGAGGTCTTCTGCTACATCTTCCACTTTGAGATTTTAGGAGGCTTTCTCACTTCAACTTTTGAATTTTAAATTTAGATTTGTAATATAATATCAAAGTCAAAATATTTTTTATAAAAAGTTTTCTTTTAATTTTTATTAATATTTTATTTCACATTGCATGATTAATTATTTTTAGTTTTTTTTTTATAATATCTTACATATTTTAATCTCAATACTTGAATTTTCAATAAAACTATTTCTTTTGAATTAATTAGTATATATTTTTTAACTTCCATTCATGTATACTATTTTTTTCCCTTCTCTTTGGCTCCTTTTGATAATTCCGTATACTTATATTGATATATAATGTTGCTGTGAATTATTGGATTACCGGATGGACTTTGTTACATCTCGAATTGCTTAAAAATTTAAAAAGATATGAGATTGAGAGTCTAACAGCAGTTACTCCAATACTGAAATTCGCAAGTGCACGGGTCACAGTAGTATAGTTTTAAAAATGATATAGAACCCACAGGGAATTGTGTTTAAATTGGAAATAAAAGTATAAACTAATTAGAATGACAAAATTTAAAGATGTAAAATAAAATTTGAAATTAAAATTGATATTTGAGGAGTTTAAACTAAATTAAACAATTAACTAAATTAATTAAACTAGATTACTAAGATTTAAATTGAAATTTGCTATTTATGAAATTTGGAGGAATTAAATCTAAATTCAATAAAAATTAAAATGATTCTAGAGATTGGATTTTCAATATTGTTTGCATGTGGTTTTGAACTGATTTAGCCAAACACATGAGAATTGCAATTTTGAGGGAAATCAATTCTTAAATTTTTGAAACCTTTTTCAAGCATCTCAAAGTTGGTTTTCATTAAATCAAACCCTGTTTTCACGGTATTTCAAACCTAACAAAAACCCAATTAATGCTCTAATTGATTTTGGAAAGTCCCCTTAATTCTCTTAGCTTATCTCTAACACCAAGAAAACTAAGTTTATTGCAAGATTATCTATCCCTAATATTCACTTTTCAGTCCATCTATTAAGGATTAAAACTTAACTTAATGAGGGCTCATTCATCAAGCAAGGCAACAAGCTCACAAGCAATAAATCAAAATGAAACAATCTTCATTTGAATGGCTAAATCAGTTCAAAACCACAATCCAAAACAATATTTACAAACCCATCTCTAGAATCTCAAACAACTACTCACTAATCATAGTTTCAATACAAACCCAAATGTATAAATGAAGAAATAATGGAAATCTAAGTTAAGGAATAGAAAAACCCAGAAAAATGCAGCAGAAGCTGCTGCTGGAAAGTGCAGAAAACGAGTTCTGCAGCTGCTGGAAAATAGCTTCACGTGTTCTTCTCTTCCTCTCCTTCTTTTCTTGCTAAAAATGCCTCCCTTGCTCCTTATGGAAAGAAAATGATAAAGGGGACTTTATATAGGTGAGGGGACTGCCCTAGAATGGGTAAAAAGGTGGAAGATTCCAGAGAAAGTGAGGTATAAAATCAGAGTAACGGAAATGTAACACCCTAGGCAAATCCCACATCGACAAAACACGGGAGAGATGCTGGGTTCATAAGTTGACAGTTCGTAACCCCTATTGACGCGTTTTAAAACCGTGAGGGCTTCAGCCCAGAGCGGACAATATCACTAGTGGGCCGGGCCATTACATTTGTGGTATCAGAGCGGCTTCGCGTGCAACCTTGAACGGTGGTGGGGCAAACCTCAGCGAGGACGCTGAGTCCCATAAGGGGGGTGGATTGTAACACCCTAATCAAATCCCACATCGACAAAACACGGGAGAGATGCTAGGTTCATAAGATGATGGTTCTTAACCCCTATTGACGCGTTTTAAAACCGTGAGGGTTTCGACCCAGAGCGGACAATATCACTAGTGGGCCGGGCCATTACATTTGTGGTATCAGAGCTGGACTCCCTCTAGTACGGTGTGTGGTGCGAGGACGCACCAGGCGGAAGCTGGTGGGCTTGTCACGACCCAGGGATGGGGTTGGGACGTGCTTGTTCAACCAGCTACGCACTGGGGTGGAAACTTCGTGTCCCACATCGGAAATGAGAAGGAAAGACTTGGGCCATATATGTGGGAGCCTTCCTCACCTGGTCAGCGCGCTTTTGGGAATGAAACCTCCCAAGGGAAAAATCCATGAGGCCCATGGGCCAAAGCGGACAATACTAACCGGAGAAGGATCGGGCTGTTACAGGAAATGCCACGTCAGCCATTTCCAGTAAAAATGACATAAGCTGAATCGGTTATGTCGCGGGTTGTGTCGCGGGTTGTGTAACAATCTGCCTGAATATCTGACGCTCGACACAACCTGCGACATAAGCTAAATTGGTTGTGCTGTAGGTTGTGTAACTCTCGACCATTTTTTTTGCTCAACTTCAAAAATTTTTGCAATTCAACTCTAATCTCCTCCAAATGGCTACTCTGATCAAAATACATCAAATTTCTCCAAATTTAACCTACAAAACAAATAAATTCCAAAAATTAAACTAAGAAGTGTGAAGATTATAAAATTGACTAAATATATGCTAATATCTATAATAATAGCTATGAACAAGGGTAAATTATGTGCAAAAATTACACCTAAATGATGATCTAAAATGCATGCATCAAATTCCCCCATACTCAAACTCTTGCTTGTCCCCAAGCAAAATTTCATTAAAACTCATTTGGAAGGGAATAGAGTCAGCCTTTGAAAATACAAAAATCACAAATCCAAACCACCAACTTACCCCTAGCCACCAACATTCCAAGTTCCCGCCAGCGAAGCACAAAGAATGAAGCAATCACTCTCAACAATTACAAAATAGCTAAGAATTAACCAATCAACCCAAGCAACAAATACCAACCAGCTACAAGAGTCAATTGTGCCAAAACAAACCTAAATGAAATAGATAGCCAATGTGTCTCAAATAGATGGTGAGTAATATATGAAAGATTATATTGCCAAACCCATATGCAAGCATAAAAGATATAACTCTACTAATGTAACAAGCATTTTTTAAAGAATCATTAGGTCTTTTTAAGGGTTATAATGGGGTCAAAATAGGGTAAAATTGTGTTAACAAAAAAAGGGAATAAGGAAAACAAAATATGAGAATAATATTAATCATGAAACTCGAAGTGCATCCATTTTTTTTTAATAGAATTTTTTTTATCAAGAGGAAAGAAATTCACAATGAATCTCAAGTGCTATCACAATAAAGGGACTACTTTTATAATATATTTTTTTTATTTTGTATGCGTCCCTATTTCATGTCACACCCAAAATTACCTTTGGGATATTTTGGTGACCATTTTTTTTTTATATATCATTATTTATTTTATTTTTTTTATGCACTTAATTGCTAAAATATTATTCTCATAATAGGTGGTAGTGTTTAGGTTTAATGGCTAGGTAAAAGATTTGGGTTCCAAAGAAATTAGGGAATTAAGGTTCAAGGGGGTTTGCAAGGGTTGAAATGAGATTAAGGTAGGTTAAGGCTAAATGTGAGGTTTAAAATATGAAGGAATGCCTAAATCATATTCTTATCAAATGCAAGTTAAAAATTTCGCTTTGAAAGATCTAAGATGCTTGTTCTAGGAATGGTGAGACGACAATGACCATTTTCTTCCTTAAAGGCTTATTCGGACACTCAAAACTCAAAATAACTAATCAGAATCTGCATACCTAGATGAATGTATTAATTTTCAGCTATTAAGTAAGAGAAAGAATAATGCTTAAAACTTTGTACCCAGCTGGAACTTTCATTCCACTAACCATCTAAAGGCAAGTTGGATTGCTTGAATAAGCAACTTATGGAATTCAAAGACTGGTTTAAAAATTCAAAAATTTTAAATGAATAAATGAAATGCATGAGTGTAAATGTATAGTCAACCTATATGTAACTAAGTATGCATAACTAAGTGTATGAAGCTATATGCAAGTGTATGTATGTGAATATGTACAAGTATGAAGTAATGAATGAGTATGTCACTATATGCAAGTAAAAAAGGAAAAATAATTTTGCAAAAAATTTACCCTCTCCCCCATACTCAGAATGAACATTGTCCTCAATGTTAAAAGAGTGCAAGGAATGGGATAATTTGGCTATATGTACAGAAAATGGGTGGCTCATATGTGCATAAAGAATTATTACCCTGTTGCATAAGCGATAGCACAACTTGTGTTGAAAGTGACACAAGTTGAGATGAGAATTGTTACCTCATTGAAGTGCAGCCAATTTAATTAAGTAAAATTTGGACAGCTGCTGCACTCATTGCAAAAGAAACAGTGCAATGGAATTCATTAAATCAATTAAATTCAAAAATTTGGAATAGGGAAGTTAAGCTCAAAAATATAACCATGAAGTGTAAATCCGAAATAGTAAATCAAAGCAAGTGAGCAAAGTGCTAAAGATTCAAAAGACAAATGTACTTTATGAGGAACTAAAAAAAATACTGAAGAAGTAAATGGTTCAAGTAAAATAAAGACAACACAAGCAAAATATTAACTAAATAAGTTCAAAACATTAATTAATTAAGCAACGAAATTAAAGACATGAAATGTAAATGGAGAATAAAAGCTAGTCAGTCAGGTATGAGAACTCCTTTGCCCTTGCCATCTTGAGGAGGTGGTGGTGCGTTTGGCGGTTGCTGTGGAGAGATGATTCTCAAAATCAGTGCCTCGTTTGTTTCGATCTTCTCCAGCTTAGCTCGCATGACTTTCAACTCGTCTTGCATTTCAGCACTTCTATCCAAATATATATCAGCTAAATCCCGCAATGTTTGAAAAGAGACATCCGTCATTTGTCGAAAAGAATAGATCTCATCACTGAGATTCTCCATGAATGTTAGAAGGGTTGCCATGGATGGTCCAGAAGCTGTTGATGAAGCAGGTTGGGCAGCTGGTGGAGCCTGGCATGAAGGCTGCTCGGATGGTTTCTCAGATGCTGAGGAGGAGCTAATTGCAGTGGGAGAGCCAGGTGGTGGTGCGGTGGATGCAGGAATTTCATACAGCTTGGTAGCCTCATTCTTGATACAAAATTTTTGGTTAGCCAAATGAGGTGCATCCAAAAATAGCAAACCAGTTGGAACAGCAGCACACTTGTGAACTTGAGGATTAAAGCCAAAATAGTGAGCAATGGGTGTGACCAAACCTCCAAACACAATGTTACCAGTACCCCTAGTAGTCTGGCGGATCACATGACGGCAAAAATAGTAACCAGGTGAAGCTTTTTTACCAGTTTTTGCACACCACAAAAAGAATAAATCATACTGAGACATTGTGCCAACACTAGTTCCCCTTCCTAAAACTGTATTTGCAATTAATCTCTGAAGCAATCTCAAGGCATGACTCTCAATCTTGGAGGCCTTACTGTGCCCCGGTTTGAAAGTACCTGCTGAAGGTGCAATTTGCTGCCAAAATTCATACCCATTATAGTCCCTTTGGCTAGTAGGTATTTTGAACAAACCATCAGGTGGAAAGCCGAATATATGGTGAAAATTATCCATAGACAACACCCTATCTTGACCAAGGCATCTAAAATTGATTGTCAAGTCATTATCCAAGGTATTTTTATGCTCACTAGTGGACAGGGAGGCCATAAATTCCTGCACTAGAATGGGGTAAACCAGTTCCTGTTTATGTGCAAATCGCACCCAACCTAAAGCATCTAACAGAGTCTGCATTTCATCATATATCTTCAAAGATTTAAGTGTAGACACATCCAAATACTGAGTTTGAACCATTTTTCGAGCTTCGACTCTTGCCTTGTTTCTTTTCATTTCAGCAGTAGGTAATACCCAATGTCGAGCAGCAAGCAAAGAGGAAGGAATTGCGAAGTTACCTTTTGATTTACCCGGGCGCTTGACTGCCGATTTCGGGATTCCACGGCGGACAGAAAAGTGCAGACATTGGGGCGAATCGGGAGTTCTTGTGTGGCCGGTTCGGGTCGCTTCCGCTTGGCGCCGCTTGTTGATTTGTGCGGCTTTATGCTTTTTGCCTTTTTCTTCTTGAATGTAGCGATAGGGGTGTCACCAGAATGGGCCGGCGATGGGTTGGCATTCATGGGTGGAGTGGTTTGGGGTTGCGGCGGCTGTGAGGAGTGGGGAGGTGAGTTTTCAAAAGAGAGTGGGGAGTCGGGCATGGCGAAATGGAGGGAAGGGACGGAAATAGAAGAAGAAGAAGTAGAAGAGGAATGGTGGGTTGTGGAGGGGAATGTGAAGACGAAGGTGACGGTGAAGCGGGGGTGGTCGGGGCTAAGCCGAGAGGAAGAAGGTGAAGGTGTGGGCTATGGGTTTGGGTTTTAGTCGGTTGGGCTATGGGTTATGGGTTTTGGTCGGTTGGGCTATGGGTTATGGTTTTTGGGCTTTGGGTTTTAGGTTTGGTTTCGGGCTTTGGATTTGGTTTAGTTATTATTATTATTTTTTTTTATGGTTAAAAAAAAATAATTTTCTTATTAAACCAAGGTGACAAGGTTTGAAAAAATTTTCTCTTAAAATTAACAAAAAGGGCAATGAATCCAGCAAGATCCACCAGCAAATACTCAACAAAAGAAAGATAAAAATTATAAGTAAACAAATTTGAAACTAAAATTTAAAGCTAAAAATTTAAAGCTAACACTAAAATAAAATTTTTATGCTCATTTGCTTGCAATGCATTGCATCCCATCTGCACAAGGAAATTAGAACAATGTTAAACTCTGAATAAGGAGTATAAAAAAAAAAAAACAAACAAATATATATATGAAAGAAATAGAGAATCAATGAAAAATTATGAGTTATGCCCAAAAAATGCTAAGTTTAGGTCTTTAGCTTGACCATACTCACTCAAGATTTTATGGAGAATGAGAGAGATAGCAAGTTGCTATCTTCTCAATTGGCTCACCAACTGAATAGTGCCTTAAGCTTTGTCCATTTACCTTGAAATTACCAGATTTTTCACCAAAAATTTCCACAGCACCATGAGTTAAAACTTTCACAATTTTGAATGGACCTGACCACCTTGATTTTAATTTTCCTGGAAAAAATTTTAACCTTGAATTGAATAAGAGAACCAAATCTCCTTCTTTAAAGTCCTTTTTCTTGATATGCTTATTATGCCATTTTTTAGTTCTTTCTTTATAGATCCTAGCATTTTCATAAGCATAAAGTCTCAATTCTTCTAACTCATCAAGTTGTAAAAGTCTTTTGTGCCCAGCAGTTTGTAAATCAAAATTGATTGCTCTAATGGCCCAATAAGCTTTATGTTCTAACTCTACGGGCAAATGGCATGATTTCCCAAAAACTAACCTATAAGGTGTAGTTCCTATGGGGGTTTTAAATGCTGTTCTATATGCCCAAAGAGTGTCATCTAATTTAAGGGACCAATCTTTTCTGGACTTATTGACAGTTTTCTCCAAGATTTGCTTAATTTCTCTATTTGTGATTTCTACTTGGCCATTTGTTTGAGGGTGATATGGTGTGGCAATCCTATGCTTTACCCCATACTTTCTCATCAATTTTTCAAATTGGTGGTTGCAAAAATGGCTACCACCATCACTGATTATGGCACGTGGGGCACCAAATCTAGTTAAAACAAATTTTTTCAGAAATTTCACCACAACTTTTGCATCATTGGTAGGTGTAGCAATAGCTTCTACCCATTTAGATACATAGTCCACCCCTACCAAGATATATTTATTCCCATAAGAAGATGGAAATGGCCCCATGAAATCAATTCCCCACACATCAAACAATTCAACTTCTAATATGGACTGTTGGGGCATCTCATCTCTCTTGGAAATGTTGCCTACCCTTTGGCACCTATCACACTTGCTTACAAGGTCTCGCACATGTTTAAACATATTAGGCCAATAGAAACCTGATGTCAAGACTTTTTCAACAGTTTTTGAGACACTAAAATGACCACCATATTCAGAGGAATGACAATGGTAAATAACATTATTTATTTCTTCCTCTGGTATACATCTCCTAATTATTCCATCATTACATCTTCTAAACAAAAGAGGTTCTTCCCAAGAATAAAATTTAACATCATGCAAGAATCTTTTCTTTTGCTGCCAAGACAAATCAGGTGGCAAGACACCACAAGACAAGAAATTCACAATATCAGCAAACCATGGAAGTGAAGATTTCAACACATACAACTGCTCATTCATAAAAAACTCATCAATTGGCACAATTTCATCATCTTTATTTTCAGTTTTTATCCTAGAATGGTGATCAGCCACCACATTCTCAACACTTTTTTTATCTCTTATTTCCAAATCAAATTCTTGAAGTAACAAAATCCATCTAATCAACCTAGATTTAGCTTCTTTCTTGCTCATTAAATACCTTATTGCTGCATGATCAGTGAAAACTATTACCTTTGAGTTGACCAAATAAGAACGAAATTTATTGAGTGCAAATACTACTGCAAGGAACTCCTTTTCAGTTGTGGCATAATTAACTTGAGCTTCATCAAGGGTTCGACTTGCATAGTAAATGGCATAAGGTTTTCTATCTTTTCACGCTGGCCAGGCTCAACAAAGAAACTCGCTTGCATCACACATGATTTCGAATGGCAAAGTCCAATCCGGGGGTTGCATGATAGGAGCCGTTGTCAATGCCGTCTTCAACCTGCAAAAAGCAACCATACAATCTTGATTAAAATCAAATTTAACATCATGATTCAAAAGATTTGTTAAGGGTTTAGCAAGTTTAGAAAAATCCTGAATAAATCACCGGTAAAACCCAGCATGTCCAAGAAAACTCCGCACTCCTTTGATAGTGGTTGGAGGGGGCATTTTTTCAATAATTTCTATTTTAGCTCTATCCACTTCAATTCCCCTATTTGAGATTAAATGCCCTAAAACGATTCCCTCTTGGACCATAAAGTGGCATTTCTCCCAATTCAACACCAAATCATTATCAACACATCTCTGTAAGATTTTAGATAAATTAGTCAAGCATGAATCAAAATTAGTGCCATATACTGAAAAGTCATCCATGAAGACCTCCATAATTTCTTCAATAAAATCAGAAAAAATGGCCATCATGCACCTTTGAAATGTTCCAGGCGCATTACACAATCCGAATGGCATCCTTCGATAGGCAAAGGTGCCATAGGGACAGGTAAAGGTAGTTTTTTCTTGGTCATCAAGATGGATTGGAATTTGAAAGAAACCAGAATATCCATCTAAGTAACAAAAGAATGAATGCTTGGCTAATATTTCTAACATTTGATCCATAAAAGGAAGGGGAAAATGGTCTTTTCTTGTAGCATTATTCAACTTCCTATAGTCTATGCATATTCTCCAACCTGTAACAGTTCTAGTGGGTATCAACTCATTATTCTCATTTTTAACAACTGTCACCCCACCTTTTTTTGGTACAACATGCACAGGACTCACCCACTCACTGTCAGAAATGGGGTAAATAATTCCAGCAGCTAGTAATTTTAGGATTTCCTTTTTCACAACATCCTTCATTGTAGGATTCAATCTTCTTTGGTGTTCAATGGAAGGTTTACTATTTGGCTCTAGGAAAATCCTATGCATACAAACTGTTGAACTAATTCCCTTTATATCATCAATTGCATAACTCAAAACTCTTCTATATTTTCTCAAAACTCTCAACAATTTTTCATTCTCAATATCAGTCAAAGATGCATTAATTATAACAGGATATGTTCCATTGGGTCCAAGAAAAGCATACCTGAGGTTGGAAGGAAGAGGTTTAAGATCTACCTTTGGGGCATCCTCTACCTTTAATGATGGTTGTTTGATTTCCAAATTTTGCACTTCTTCAAGTTGAAAAATTGTGGCTTCAGGATGTGGTGGAGAGCTCCCCAAGTGTTGTGCAAAAGTAGCTATGTTGTGATTGTCATCATCAATGCTCCCACCATGGACTAAGCAATTTTCAAGTGGGTCTTGTGGATAGCTTTTTCTGAAATGCTCTTGAACAATCTCATCGATAATGTCTTCCCGCAAACAAGACTCAACTTCTTCATGTTTCCTTTTCATGGCAGGATTGATGTTGAATATCATTTGATCATCTCCCACTCTAAGTGTCAATTTCTCACCCTTCACATCAATTAATGCACCAGCTGTTGCCAAAAAGGGTCTTCCCAATAAGATAGGAACTTTTGTGTCTTCTTCTATATCTAGAATGACAAAGTCCACCGGAATGTAGAATTTCCCAACCTTGATAGGCACATTTTCTAAAATGCCTTCTGGATACTTAATTGAACGGTCAGCCAATGAAAGATACATATTTGTGGGCTTCAACTCTCCCATATTCAACTTCTCATACATTGAAAGAGGCATTAGGCTGACACTAGCTCCAAGGTCACATAAGGCATTTACCACACAATTATCACCAATATGACAAGAAATGGAAAACACACCCGGATCTTTGAGTTTGGGAGGTAACTTCTTCTGAATTATAGCACTGCATTGCTCTCCCAAGTTGATGGTGTCATAATCTTCTAATCTTCTCTTGTTGGAAAGAATCTCCTTCAAAAACTTGGCATAACTTGGCATTTGGGATAGTGCCTCAGTGAATGGCACATTGATATACAACTTCTTTAGCACTTCAAGGAATTTGCCAAATTGTTTGTCTAGCATATGCTTGATGAATCTTTGAGGTTAGTTAAGGGTGGGCTTGTAAGGTTCAGGTGGGATGTATGGTTTTTCTCCCTCATCTTGCTCACTTTTGCTTTTTTCTTCTTTTTCATTTTTCTTGCTCTCAACTGAATTTTCTTCTTTTGTGCTCTCTTTTTCTTCTCTCTTGTTTTCACTCTCTTGACCAACTTTCTTACCACTTCTCAAGGTTACAACCTTACATTGTTCATGAGGGTTTTGTGGTTGGCTAGGTAATTTCCCAAAGGATTTGCTTCCTGATGAGCTTGCTTGTTGAGCCAATTGAGTCTCCAACATGCGGTTGTGGACTTGTAATTGATCCATGGTTTGTCTCATGTGTTGCATTTCTTCCTCCAATTTGCTATTCATCTTACTTTGTTCAGCAAAAAATTTCTCCATCATGCTTTCCAAGGTTGGTTTCGGTTCATGAGATGGAAGGGATTTTTGTGCTCTTGCTTGATATCCAGGTTGTGGCTGCCTTGTGGGCTGAAATTGAGGCTGAAATTGAGGCCTATTCTGCTGCATATACTGCTGGTTATGAGCATAATTTGAGCTTTGGCCTTGTTGAGCAAAAGTTGCTTGTGGTCTCCATGTTGAGTTGTTCACATTAGAGTAAGAATTTCCCATAGGTTTTTGTTGATAACCTCCTGCATAAGCAGCTTGTTCTTGCAAATAATCATCACCATAAGAAGAGTAATCAACTCCACAACTTTGAGTTCCATCTGTGAAGGCAACTTGTTGCATAGTTGTAGGAGTTGAGGTTGTTGCCTTTGTGCAAAAATCACTAAGAAGCTGAGTCAACTGATCAAATCTTGCATTCATGTAGCTAACTGAGTCAAGTTCATAAATCCCAGCCTTCTTTGGCTCAAGTGCTCTAGGATTTCCCCATAAGTGGGTATTATGAGCAATCTTCTCTAATAGATCATAGCATTCTTCACTTGTCATTCTCATGAAATCTCCTCCTGCTTGTGAATCAATTGTGTTTCTTATGGTTAGAGTAACTCTGGTGTAGAAATTCTGAACAATCATCCATTTGGGTATTTCATGATGAGGACATTGCCTTTCAAGCTCCTTAAATCTCATCCAAGACTCATACAAAGTTTCATCATCTCTTGGCTTAAAAGCTACCATCAAATTCCTCAAATGAGTGGTCTTCCCAGGTGGGAAAAATTGAGATAGAAAAGCTTGAGATAACTGCTCCCAAGTAGCTATAATAGCTTGTGGAAGTGAGTCATACCACTCCAATGCTGAATCCCGAAGAGAGAATGGAAATAAGGTGAGTCGAATCACTTCATCTGAAACTCCAGGTTGTCTTTGTGTACCACATATCATCAAAAATTTCTTCAAATGAGAATGAGGATTTTCAAGTGGACTACCTCCAAATTGTGAATTCTGAACCATTTGAATGAGACCAGTCTTCAACTCAAATTGATTAGCTCCAATAATAGGTCTGTTATCTCTTACATCTGCACATCTAGGAAAAGCATAGTCTAACATGGATCTTCTCTGAGGATCATTTTGATTAATAACTACATTTTGCCCGTTGTGATCATTTCCTCCATTGTTTCCACCAATAGCTCTATTTTGATTCTCCATATTTTCAATTGTCTCCTCTTGCCCAAATCTTTGTTGTTCTTCTTTTTCTGCTTCTTTTCTTCTTTTGTGTTCCTTTTTGTTGGCTCGACAGAATTTTTCAATTTCAGGATTGAACAACAATTCGGTATCACTTGTGCTTTTCGATCGTCTCATAAACAATTAAAGTACCTGAAAAACACAAGGAGTAGTAGTGAAAATAAAAGAAAATAAAAATTCTAATTAGCTTAAAACAATTAAAATCCAACTTAAAAACAAACAATTCTCCGGCAACGGCGCCAAAAACTTGATACGGTGTGTAATCCGCAAGTGCACGGGTCACAGTAGTATAGTTTTAAAAATGATATCGATCCCACAGGGAATTGTGCTTAAATTGGAAATAAAAGTATAAGCTAATTAGAATGACAAAATTTAAAGATGTAAAATGAAATTTGAAATTAAAATTGGTATTTGAGGAGTTTAAACTAAATTAAACAATTAACTAAATTAATTAAACTAGATTACTAAGATTTAAATTGAAATTTGCTATTTATGAAATTTGGAGGAATTAAATCTAAATTCAATAAAAATTAAAGTGATTCTAGAGATTGGATTTTCAATATTGTTTGCATGTGGTTTTGAACTGATTTAGCCAAACACATGAGAATTGCAATTTTGAGGGAAATCAATTCTTAAATTTTTGAAACCTTTTTCAAGCATCTCAAAGTTGGTTTTCATTAAATCAAACCCTGTTTTCACTGTATTTCAAACCTAACAAAAACTCAATTAATGCTCTAATTGATTTTGGAAAGTCCCCTTAATTCTCTTAGCTTATCTCTAACACCAAGAAAACTAAGTTTATTGCAAGATTATCTATCCCTAATATTCACTTTTCAGTCCATCTATTAAGGATTAAAACTTAACTTAATGAGGGCCCATTCATCAAGCAAGGCAACAAGCTCACAAGCAATAAATCAAAATGTAACAATCTTCATTTGAATGGGTAAATTAGTTCAAAACCACAATCCAAAACAATATTTACAAACCCATCTCTAGAATCTCAAACAACTACTCACTAATCATAGTTTCAATACAAACCCAAATGTTTAAATGAAGAAATAATGGAAATCTAAGTTAAGGAATAGAAAAACCCAGAAAAATGCAGCAGAAGCTGCTGCTGGAAAGTGCAGAAAACGAGTTCTGCAGCTGCTGGAAAATAGCTTCACATGTTCTTCTCTTCCTCTCCTTCTTTTCTTGCCAAAAATGCCTCCCTTGCTCCTTATGGAAAGAAAATGATAAAGGGGACTTTATATAGGTGAGGGGACTGCCCTAGAATGGGTAAAAAGGTGGAAGATTCCAGAGAAAGTGAGGTATAAAATCAGAGTAACGGAAATGCCACGTCAGCCATTTCCAGTAAAAATGACATAAGCTGAATCGGTTATGTCGCGGGTTGTGTCGCGGGTTGTGTAACAATCTGCCTGAATATCTGACGCTCGACACAACCTGCGACATAAGCTAAATTGGTTGTGCTGCAGGTTGTGTAACTCTCGGCCATTTTTTTTTGCTCAACTTCAAAAATTTTTGCAATTCAACTCTAATCTCCTCCAAATGGCTACTCTGATCAAAATACATCAAATTTCTCCAAATTTAACCTACAAAACAAATAAATTTCAAAAATTAAACTAAGAAGTGTGAAGATTATAAAATTGACTAAATATATGCTAATATCTATAATAATAGCTATGAACAAGGGTAAATTATGTGTAAAAATTACACTTAAATGATTATCTAAAATGCATGCATCAAATACTCAAGTTAAAGGATATTTTAGAGTGCTTCAAGAGCAAAATAACAATGAAAATATAAAAGTGTGTGTAAACATACCTGAATAAGCGTATGAGACCTTTTATATTGTGATAGAAAACAATTGGTGCTAAAATTTCTGAATTTTTTGAGTCGATTCCAATCTCTTCAATTCTAATCTCTTCGCTTGTCGTATATAACAAAATCGTATTGTGTCAACATGATACATGATAAGAATCACACTAAACATACTCAATGACATTTGTCTCGAGGCCACGTAAATTCAAACTTAATTTTGTAGTATTGATCTCCATGTTCACTGGTTTGTCATTGTATCAGTTATACGTAGTAAAATCGATCTTTTTGAACCCAATGAGATGAAGATGACCTGACTTGAACTGATGCTATATTTAGGCTAATTTGTAACTAGGTTCGATACACTTCAAATTGAGATTAGATTTAGTAAGTCTAACCCAACTACCCTCGTAGATGAATGTATTAATTAATTATATTAGTTAAGGAGTCAATCTGTTAATTATATAATTTATTTAAAAAAAAAAAGGTTAGTAGTTCCAAATCTCATTTTATAAATTATATTAAAAAATAAATTTGATTAAATTAAATATATGAAGTAATTAATTATATGAAAATTTTTCGTTTAAACTTTATTCATAGTGGGCTTAAGATACAACAAATGTAACGGGACCTATATACAAAGTAGATTTGAGCTTATAGTGATAAAAATAATTTTTTTTTTTTATAATTATACATATTAAACTATTTTAAATAAATTGTGTATATATCATTAAAGATATTTTATCTTTCATCTGTCCTGTATTTTTTTTTTCTCTTTAATGTATAAAAGGCATGAAATTATCTTCTTATTTTTCACTCTTTTTTTTGTTCAACATTATTAACTCTTTAAGCATGTAAAATATATTTAAAAAGTTTCACATGATTAAAATGCCAAAATGTAAATAGAGTGGATCACAGGAAATGAACACATCACAAGAAGATCAGCTCACCCCTTTAAATTGAAAATCACATCGATGCACATGATCAGAACACGAATGAATGAAATTTCTAAAGCTTAGACTTAGACAATGAATTATTGTTCAAAAGTGAAAAGTTTGAATCTCAAATTTCTTTAGTGGAAGCGAAGAATTGAAGCTTCTGATCTGATACATTTTCTTTTTAGTTGGGATCGACAGCTGTATGTGTGTGGGGATACTTGCACCCAACAACCCACCCTCAAAACCCAACCTCACCAAACAATGGAGGTAAGGTAACCCACACACCCGCTCTCTCTGCGTTTGTTTTGGCGTCTCCATCCAAAACAGTTGAAGTGTACGTCTCTGTTGCAAGAAATCACAGGATACTGGAATTACTCCACCACCCCACCTATCTGTAATACCTAGCTTCGTGTCAAGTCAGAAAAAAAATATCACACTGTTCCCTCTCACAAAAAAACAATTCTTTTATTAATTAATTAATCCTTAAAATTTGGCTACATTTTACCATAATGATGATTACATCAAGGGGAATTATATATATATATATATATATATATATATATATATATATATATATATATTTTTTTTTTTTTTTTTTTTTTTTCATTCATTACAAATACGGGACAGTATGACCCTCAACTAATATTGTCCATAATAAATAGTTAATACAATTTTAACTCATTTTTATTAAGAAAGATTATAGAATACTCTTATTATATAAAAATAGTGTTATCTCTTATAAAAAATAATCAGTCTTATAATATAAAAAATAAATCCACATGATTATGAGAGATAATGCATGTACACCGGATATATTTAATAATCTTTTTAATATTATAAGAGTTATTAAATCTCAAATTTAAATATCAACCGGTTCCATTAGTTATTTTGTTCACGCAATGTACAAATTATTTAATAATATAATATAATATATATTTTATATTTTTTATAATTATACTATAAATTTTTAATAATAATAAAATTTTAATTATTTTTAATTTTCTTTGAAATTTAATAAATAAATAAGTTAATGAATAGATATTTTAAAAATTATTTGACATATAAATAAAATAAAATAAACACATAAACCACTTAGTGATCTTTAAAATATAATTATTAAAATTCTTATATTTTAAATAATCTTTTAGTGAATAATTATATACACATATATTTAAAAAATATCCTTTTTTCTAATGCAATTAAAATTTTAATTAAAAATAATTAATTTTAATAATATTTATAATGAATATAGTAATTTGTAAACTTTAAAAAATTTCAAAATTCTTAAAAAAAGTAATAAAAAGAAGTTTAGATTTTACTAACTGAGATAAGATTTTAATAGTTGTAATTTAAAATTATTTAGATAAAAATAAATATTTAATATGATAAGTTAATTTTTACATATAAATTTTAAAATAAAAAAAAAAAGATGTCATACGTTAATTTTTTAAAATATTTTTATTAATTTATATGGCATATTCTTATGAAATTTTTTTTTAACACTATACCTTCCATGGTGAAAAGGGTGTCAACTTTAGGAAGCAATTCAAACTTGGCAGTCTGTTGGGCCATCCGCCCAATGAGAGACCATTGTGGTTGTTTTCTAACCATATGCGACACCAACTTGCCAAATTAGAAACTCAGCCGTTCTACTTGCCTTTCCTTTTTCATTCATTCAAGGCAAGAATTTTGTCCCTTCATTTTATTTTTCTTTTTCTTTCGTCTTCTCCTTCTTTTTCATTTATTTTCGATGGTGTGGTCCATTAATCTAACAGTCATGATAGTATATAGTTATCAAGGAAAAAACAAAAAAATATTATTGCTGTGTCCCAATTAGCTCGACCTTGACTCTCTGCTTCCTCCCAGATTTGTACACCTGTGTATGGTCCTTTTAGTCATGGATGGTTTCAGACTTTCAGTACTGAGCCACTGATAATATACATATGGTTGGCAGATTTGCTATGGGAGCAGTAGTGATTGGAGATTGCGTCAATTATTGATGGTTTGTGACACTGAAAGGAGAATTATCGTTTTTATCCTAAATCAAGATAAGCTTAATCCTGTGGAAAAAGATTGCTCCCTAACCTTCCTTCAGTTTGAAAATGATTTTTTAATGCCGGATGATTGATCCTTATCCATTCCCAAGTAACTATACATATGCAGACTTATACATATACATATACATACCCATCTATTATAAAGTCTTTGAAAAGTGAGGCACTTTTAATATTTTTTAATATTTAACTGAGTGTTTTTTTTTTTTTTGGTTGATTCATCTCGCCTACTATTTTTGAAAACTTATTAGAAAATAAAATAATATTCTAAGACTTTGCCATGAAAGAGAATTAAAGATTTCTTGTTACCTTCCATTTTTAAAAAAGAAAATAAAAATGACAAATCTCCAATTTTGTAAAACTATAAATTATGATTAGCTTATTTGTAATTAACTGTGCTTTGCATAATAATTTTTTATTAAAAAATAAAAAAAATGAAAAGCGAAGCTCCTCCGGCCTGCATATATATATATATATATATATATATATATATATATATATATATATATATATATATATATATATAAAGCCTTATGTTTAGTTTAAGAGCTAGCAAAGGGCTGTTGGACATGGCAGACACCAATGGGCTACGAAACAGACCAATGGGTCAGTGTTGTCACTCGACAATGTGTAGCTATTATTATAGGTTTTTTTTTTTTTTAAATAATTTATTTTTTTACTGTGCTTCTCACTTGACATTTTTTGAATTCTATATTAAAATTTAAAAAAATTATCAAAACTTTAAATATGATATCTTACTTTTATATAATTAAATAAATAAATGTTTTATATTAAATTAATTAATAATATAATAATTTAAATTTCCAATTTAATATAAAAAATTAACATAATATAAAAAATTAATTAGATATGAAACACTTCTATACCTATATATATAAAGTATGCATGTTTTTTTATGTTGATGTCATATGGCACTCTCTATAAAAAAAAATTACCACATACAATTATGAATATATGTCAAGTGTGTATTAATTTTTTTAAATTTTAAATAAATTGCCACATAAGAATATTTAATAACTACTCTCATAATATTACAATAAGTAGCTCTTATTATAACATATATCTATAATTTTATATATTACATACATATAATATTATTAAAATTATCAAATGAGATATTATTTAAATCTAGTACATTTCTTTAATATATTTAAGGATATAAAAAAATGTTAACATTGAAAAGTGATTAAAATGATCATATTATTTAATACATTTAAAATTATTTTATATTTTTAATTAACATTTTTATTATTTTGTTATATTTTATTATAAAATTTTTATTAAAAAAAATGGAAAAAGCAAAAGTGTTTAGTTTACATAAAGTAATAAAAATATAATATAGAGTAATTAATAATAAACTTAAAATATTATTTTATTTATATAAGTTAAATTAAAAAATATATAAATTAAAATTATTTTTAACCACGTGCAAAAAGCATGGTAACTGCTAGTGGATACATATTGGTGGAATTAGCAATAGCTGGAATTGTGATTAATATGCTTCCAGCCGTCCATTTGGAAGATCCCCGTGAAAGTCTATGCGTGCGTTTCAGCCCCTCAGAAGTCAAACAATGCACAGATCTTTTCTTTAAATTATTAACTGCATGTTTGAAACTTTTTCCTTCCATTTTGATGAGTTAGACTTTCCATTTTTATTTTACTTAAAATAAAATTTATTATATAAATCAAGCACAGCCTAAGAAACTTACTAATAAAAAAGAGGCATTGCAAATGGGTTTCTTGACCAAGAATTACAAAGACCCAAATTAAATTAAGCCTAAACCAAATTAAAACTACCTAATCCACCTAAAACCCAATACAAAGACCCATGACCAAGAACCAATTAAACCTTTGGTTTAGGTGGATCTGACCATGAACCCAGTTGACATGGTTTGGAGAGCAGAGGGAGACGCCCCCCTAAGAAATTGCTTCATCAGGTACAGAACGGAGAGATGAAAGCCACTAAAAAAAGTACATGCAGAGTCCTAACTTCACACATAAAGGTGAAGAGCAAGATACTCAAAGGAACCCTTGCTCTAAAAAGATCAACATCCACTGCTGCACAGCCAAAGTCGGAAACCTAGTAGCTCAAACGTTTCGATGAGACGGAGCTTAAGACCCTCTAGGCCATAAAAGGACCGGATGCAACTGGAGGCGTCGGTACTATCCCGCGAGATGTCCAACACCCATCCGTCGAGCAAATGCTCCCAAGCACAAAGATACACAGCAGAAGGACATAGCCTTTGCATTACAACGAGGAAAAACACAACAGTTTACAATAACCACTCTCTCATATATCCTCAAACCTACAATCCAACAAAACTATATACATTCCGACCCACTGAGGGGAGAGCATGAAACCCACAGCCGTTCAAGAGGAACCCCCCTGGAAAAGTTGCAAAGACCGGCAGTTAAGGGAGACTAGCTCCTAGAAAAAAAAAAAAAAAGTCTCATTTCTCCATGTTAAACTTGAATTTTGTATATTGCATGTAACCATTCAATTAAATTAATTGCTAAAATTTAAACTAATTTGAATGTTTGAGGATTATACTGATAAAATTAAAAAATTTGACTGAAAAAACTTAGAAAGATTAGGATTTTTTTAGTCATTGTCTTAAAAAACATGTAGATTTGATTTTCAAATTATTAGTAATATAAAAATACACACACAAAGTATATGGACAGTAATTTTAATATTTTACTTAATCAAAATAAATAAAAAAAATTCAATAGATAGATTTTTATTAAAAAAAATAAGGTGCAAAACTAAGGAATTGAAACATAATTGAAATTAAAGATTCGATTGTCAAAATTATAGACAATAATGGCTGACGATAAGAATAATTTTGTAAAAATTTGTGATTAAAGCAAAAGAGGTCCTATGAGATGTTAAAAGTTTGAGAAGTCAATCAGCTGAATTTGAAGATTCGATTATTAAAATTATGAACAATAGTGGTTGACAGTAAGATAGATTAATCTTATAAAAATTTGTGATTGAAACAAAGGCGGTACTATGAGAGCTTGAAGATTTAAGAAGTCACCAAATTGAGGTATAAAATGAAGGAAAACGGAGGGATACATCCAATATATGGTCGAAAAGCTTGAGTTTAGTGAAGATAGAGATAGGAGGAATATTGAATGAAGAGCCAAAAAGAACAACTACAACCTTGAGGATAAGTAATGAGAACTTGAAGAAAGGAGAGATCGGGTGGAGGCATACAAGAGAAGGGAGAGTTTAGAGGGTAGAGAGACCATGGACAAGAACAGTGATAGAGGAAGGTAGAAAATTTAAAATAAAGGCAATACAATCTTTTCATGACAGACTAACAGTAAAAAAAAAATTAATTTGGATAGAATTATTAATTAATTGATGAAATAAAAAGTTAAAGACTTTTAAATATAATTATTAAAATACAAAGACGAATTAATGAATAATGACAAATCGTATGAATGCTTAAAAAAAATCAATGAATGTAGCTCTGCCCATTATTTTCATTAATGATAAATATATTTTTCTTTTATTTTTTAATAAAATATAATTTTTTACTTAATTTATTTAGTTAAGTATTCATTTTAATTTTTTGATTATTTTCTTTTTTTTACAAAGTTTTTTGTTCTTTTTATTATGAGAGATTTTGATATTGATATATATATATATATATATATCGATTACAGTGTTTTTTAATACTATATAATTTGATACAATTTTTAGATCGAGTTAATCTAATATATCAGATGACTTTGATGAACTCTCAAAACACTAAAACATTTTCAATTAATATAATAAAATGCAATGCCAGTAAAGTATTTTCATAATAAAAATAATTAATATTATAACTTCAAAACTGAATTAAATTGTAATTATTGTAGTATGAAAATAATTTATTTTGATATTTTAAATTTAAAAAATAAAATAAATATGTATGGTTATTTATGAATGAAATTATTTTTTTTTTCATTTTGATTTGAAAGGAATGATAAAATGAGAAAATAACAAATTTTTCAGTTTATTCGGGCTTGCCCATCCGCTTGCTAAAGAAGTTTTTCTTTTCGACCCTTGATGCCATATATGTGTTTCACCTTATATTACACTTTAATTTATAAATTTTAAGAAATTAATCTTTAATTTTCATATTTTACATTATATTATATATTAATCTATATCATTTTAATATATAAAGTAATTTAATTTTTATATCAATAGATAAAGTTATTGTAAATATTAAAATTATAAGAATTAAATAATTTATTTTTTAAAATTTAAAAATTAAAATATAATATATTATAAAATTCACAGATTAAATAATTAAGTTCTTAAAACCTAATATAGGCCAAAAGTTATGGATCAAATTGTAAATTTCCAAGTTCTAACAGTATTTGCTTTTTATTGAGAGGGTGATAAGAGTCTGATATAATAATATAAATGACCTAATCAACTGCGTACAAAATGCGGTCCAAAACAAAATAATGCTTCTGTAGACTGCCATGATTGCTTCCTATTTTATATATATATATATATATATATATGACATAAATTAATTAAGCTACCTCTTGGCAGTGACGGAGCCAGATGGCCGCCTAGCTTTATAAAAGAATTTACTCATATTTTTTTATTAAAAAAAGGACTATAAATAGATATATTTTGAACCCAGGAAATCAATCCAACACCGGCATAAGGTGGGCTCTTGCGTACCTAAAGAAGAAAAACAACGTTAAAATTTTGTCTTTGTTTAATTACATAGAAAAATCAATTTGATGAAGAAATGTGAACACTGCAGGCCCTCCACTGAAATTAACCCAAATATTATAGCATGGGGATAAGTAATTTAACTTTAATATGAACTCAGAAAATTAATTTAAAAAATAAAAACAGAATAATGGCTGATCCCAAGAGAGAAAAATCCCTTGCACATTCAGAATTATGCATTGTTGTTATTAAGTTAAAGATATATAGAAATGACAGAATAAAGCGTATGGCTATTAGCTATTATCTTCACAAAAAAAATAAATGAAGATCGAACAAAAAATACAGAGGCAAAAAAATGTGAGAAGATGTTATTGATTTCTCTTCTGAGGTTTAAAAGATTGAAAAAAAAAAAAAGTCCTATATATATTATGGGCATATAACATAATCCCTTGTATCAAGTGTATGGCTTTGGCTGAACTTGTTATGGCAAGGAGACGGCCCTGAAGGTGGCACTGGCCCTCGCGGAAAGCGGTTTTGAAGCAAGAAACTGAACTCTGCAGCCTTCGAAGGTCTGGCACAACCACCCGTGGAAGCCATTGTGAAAACTAGAAGAAGAAGAAGCACAAAAACAAACCTCAAACGCAGCCAAAATCTCTCCATCGATGACATGATATGAAAGCTTTCTTGGTGTTATAAATTATAAAGCAATCGCTATATAACTGGGAGGAAGAAAGGGAAGAGATGGCGGTTGAATTGAAATGCCGTTTGTATTGGACCAGAGGAAGAATATGTAGTTGGAATCTTATTATATACTAAAAAATTTTGAAGGGTAAAGAAAATTCTTGAGGTTGGTTTAATTTGAAGATGTAGAGCAGTGCAACTATAATTAATTTGCCCCTTTGAAGTTTGAACATGAAGTAGCTCGTTAAAATGAAAGTCATAAGTTGGAATATAGCAGCCAATATAGAAACAAAGCAAGGAATTGGTCATCTTTAATTTCTGGTTTTCGTCTATTGCCCACTCTCTCCCCTGTGTGCAATTCTTGAAAACTACCAAGTCTACTTCTTTTTAAAAATTTAAAACCCATTTGACTTTCATTAATTACTTTTGAAAATGTTTTATATAATCGTAAATCACTTTTTCATCTATGTTGTACATTATAATTAACACTTTGAACTTTTTTAATATTAATATATAAATACTCATGTTACATGACCCTATATAAGAATGTAAAAGAAGAAAATGGAAAACATGGATTCTTTGTTTTAAAATAATAGTCTAATTCAAAATTGCGGAGAAATATATAGAACGTGAAAATTTGTATATTCAATTTCCTGAAACTTTGGTTAAAAAAAAATAAAAATAAAAATTCCTGAAACAGCCTAAGTTCTGCTGGCTCTCCTTATATGAAGCTAATAAGCTATGTTTCCAAGAAACTCCCAAAACTTGTAAGCTTATGATTTGGAGCTTTCTTTTTGTCCTCTTCAAGACATGATTTACATGCAACATATATATATATATATATATTCAAAGAGATTATTCTTGTGATTTTTTTTTTATTTTCAAATATTTGACAATTAACAGATATGGTCCATGTGGATGCACAAAATTTCCTGCAAAGCTATGCATAAATTATGCTTGTTTATAGGAAGACTGAATCTTGCGTGGATTATGCGGTCAATTTTGTTAATTAGGAAATCACACTTGAACAGGCATTGAGTAGATAAGACACACATATTTATGTCCTTATTATAATTAAACAAATGCAATAAGGTCTTTTTTTTTCTCTCATTTATATGTAGTACGAAAATGAATATTTAGTTTAATGCATGCCGTGGAAAATAATTACTACAAACAAGTGTTTTTTTTTTTAAATTTCCTTTTTTTCTTTAATAAAAAAATCAAATTTCAGCCTTTGTTAGCTATGACCTCAATGCTCAGTTTATACTTACGTATTGTGAAATTGATTTGTGGTTTAGCTTTTTGGAGACAAGATTTCGAGAAAGTCAAGAAATGACCTGCAATCCTTCAAAAAGCAGAAATGACTGCTAATTTAATAAGAAAAATAATAATCATATATAATATTTGAATAAAATTTTTTTTATTATTCTTAATTTTTTTAGAATATTATTATTCTTGAATTTAGAATGATATAACAAAGTAATATCTAGATTTTCATTTATAATATAAATTTCTCTGAATTTTAATTTAAATAACATAAACACTCTTTTATCCTCTATTGTCAATTTATAGGCAATCAAATGACTTGAAGCATACGCCATGGCAAAGGATTTCTCTCTCTCTTCTTTCCTCTATCCACGTTGATCATGTTTTCTCTCTCTTCTTTCTCTCTCTCTCCACGTCTATGTCTCGTTCATCTGAACCCAACCAGTTATCCTTGAAGACTCAATCACCTTTTTATCTGGGAAAACATATGGTATCGTGTGAGTCTTAGTTTTGATCTTGGACAGCTTCATGGTTTTGCAGATGAGTATGTTATCGTCTTGTATCTTCTTCTTATATGAGTCTAACCTGCGATTGTTGTCAAAGAAGAAAGTTTAACAAAGAAAATGCTGAATGGCTAGAACAAGAAGCTTGCATCTTCAAACTATACAAAGAAGAGAGGAAATCAAGCACATCCGCTCAAACCAGCTATATTTTATATTATCAAATGCATTTTAAATTTCAATATTAAGGTGAAAGAACAAATATCATAGCATTCAGTCCATTCCAATCAATGGTGGTGTTAGCAGCTTGTATTTTGTATAACAAAAACATGGAAAAGGACGTAACGTAGTGGCTTGACTACATCTTTCTCTTTTGGCATTCTCTTCCTGATTCTCCCTTCAATATATAACACAGTTTTATGTTAGATGTTTCAGGAACTCAACCCTGATTTGATTCCTGGGGCTCATTTTCTTTCTTTCTGTCCCTGACGGAGAAGAAGAGGAGGCAAACTACATAACATTTATGTTGAAAATCACTTGCTTGAAACCACCATATACAATAAACTCGCATTGTAATCAGCTCATTTAGCTGTGAATGTGAGCTGGGCTTAGGCTTGAGTTTGGGTTTACCAAGTTGCAAATTGAAAGTAAAGTTGGGCTTGGGTTTCAGGTCTTACCGTATTCCATATTATCTGACTGCAATTCGACTGAACTCAACAAGTGAAGCCTACTATGGCAAAATCCATATTTACCCTGCTTTTTCAAAATATCCCCTCTCACACATTAATTTTTAAAAAATTAAATTAGTGAACATTACTATCATAGTCAGCATGAAAATTGAAAGAAAAATTAAACTAGTTGAAAATGTTATTAAATTCTTTTTATAAAAAGTCATAAGTTAATTTATTTATTAATATTCTTAAATTTATTAAATTATAAATATTTATAAGTTAAATCGAGACTTTTGAAATTTAAAAGTATCACTAAACTTTTTTTTAATAAAGGTTATTGATTAATTTATAATACATTCTATTCTTTGTTTGATAATATTAATGATGTGTCTTTGACATTGATATGATATATTTAATGTTATTATTTTCCAAATATTTCTATTAAAAGTGAATCGTAATTATATAGAATGAGTGCGGACTTCAATTTTTATAAATATATTAATGAGTATTTCTCTCTCTTTTTTAGAGAGAATTTTCTCTCAAACAGCAATTTGCATTTTCAGTTTCTTGGTAGAGCCAAGTATTTTCACCTCTTTGCTTACCCTGCCCAAAGGGCAAGGGAGGACGTCTGATTGGATTTCTGGCCTGGTTCGGAGCAGCTCTCCCTCAACTAGATTTGGTGTATATTGGCATTTTGTGTTATGGTTTTTTGCAGGTAGTGCATTATTTGTGGGAGCCTTCAAGAACCTATTGAGATGTGATTCAAAGGTTGACCAAGTTTTGGAGTCATGGGTTGTTAGTAGTTTCTGAGAATTGTGAGTTTGTTTTGGTTAAATGCATAGTGAATTATGTTGCTAATAAAACTCATAGTGTAGTGGACCTCTGAAAATTTTGTTTTCTTAGTTTCCATGTAAACCTATATATAAGCACATCACAATTGTTTTTTTGGAGTACTCTCTGATATAAGCAATAAGGCATCTGCAAACTTTATTTTTATTTTTTTTTTGTTGTCTCTTTATCATTTTTTCTGCAACAAATTTGGTATCAGAGCCAGGTTTGGTCCTTTGGGCAATTGAGTGAAACGTGATGCTTTGGTCCTTTGGGCAATTGAGTGAAACATGAGACTTGGGTCCATTGGGTATTGAGTGAAACACTTTTGAGTGCTTGAGGGAAACACGAGAGTGAGTATTATTTTATTTTTGAAGAAAGCTATGCAAGAATGGCAGCAGCAGCAGGTTTTTCTTCCTCTCAACCACTCATACCAATTTTCAATGGTGAGAAATATGAGTGGTGGAGCATCAAGGTGAAGACATTGCTCAGATCGCAGGAGCTATGGGACTTGGTGGAGTATGGGTTTGTTGATATACTAGAACCCAACGAAGAAGAGGAGGAAAGGCTGAGAGAAACCAAGAAGAGGGATGCCAAAGCCTTGTTCATTCTCCAACAAGCAGTCCATGAGACTATTTTCTCATGAATTGCAGCGTCAACCACATCGAAGCAAGCATGGTCAATTCTGCAGAAGGAGTTTCAAGGTGATTCAAAGGTCATAGTGGTGAAATTGCAATCACTAAGACGTGACTTTGAAACTTTGGTTATGAAAAATGGTGAATCAATTGCTGATTTTTTGTCAAGAGAAATGGCAATAGTCAGTAAAATGCGGTCCTACGGTGAGCAGATTTTGGATGAGACAATTGTTGCAAAAGTGTTGAGAAGCTTGACTCCAAAATTTGACCATGTGGTAGCTGCCATAGAAGAAGCTAAGGATTTGTCAGTTCTTTCCGTTGATGAACTGATGGGATCCCTTCAAGCTCATGAGTCAAGAATCAATAGGTCGTTAGAAAAGAACGAAGAGAAGGCATTTCAAGTGAAGGAGACAGTCACCAAACATGGAAAAAATGACCGTTCAGCAAGTAGAAGTCAAGGAAAAGGAGGATTTCGCAGTAGTCGTGGTCATAGTAACGGCAGAGGCAGAGGAAGAAATGATGGACAAAGGCAGTCTAATGAACAAAGTAACACGAAAAGTGGCATTCAATGTTATCATTGCAAAGAATATGGACATATAAAGGTTGATTGTTGGTACAAAGATCAAAAGATGAATTTTGCAGCAGAGAATGATGAAGAAAACAAGCTTTTTATGGCTTGCATGGATACTAACCCTAAACCAAGTGATTTGTGGTTTGTAGACAGCGGCTGTTTGAACCATATGACAGCACTAAATCCTTGCTCTAGGAGCTTGATGAGACACAAAGGATAAAAGTGCAGCTTGGCAACAATAAGGAGATGCAAGTTGAAGGAAAAGGCATGGTGAAAGTTGACACTAGCCATGGTAAAGTAAAAGTATTGGACAACGTTCAATTTGTACCTGATTTAGAATACAATTTATTAAGCATTGAACAATTGATGGCTAGTGGATATTCCATTCTATTTGATGACAAAGCATGTGTCATTAAAAATAAGAAATCAGGCCAAAGGGTTCATATTAGCATGACTTCAAACAAGATGTTTCCGTTGGATGTTTCTAACATGGAGAATTTTGCCCTTGCTGCAAGTGTAAAGGATGACTTGAAGCTATGGCATTTAAGGTATGGGCATCTCAACATGAAGGGCCTGAAGCTGCTCAGTGATAAAGGTATGGTTCTCGGGTTACCGAAAATTGGCTTTATTGATTTATGTAAAGGGTGCATTTATGGAAAACAAATTAAGAAGTCATTTCCTATTGGAAAGGTTTGGAGAGCTTTAGAATGTTTAGAACTAATTCATGTTGATTTATGTGGGCCAATGCAAATTGAGTCCTTGGGTGGGAGTCGTTATTTCTTATTATTTACTGATGATTACAGTCGCATGAGCTGGGTTTATTTTCTGGAAAACAAGTCAGAAACTTTTGGTAGGTTCCAAAAATTTAAGGCTATGGTGGAGAACCAGAGTGGTTGTCATATCAAAGTTCTTTGCACAGATAGAGGTGGAGAGTTCATATCCAAAGAATTTAATTTGTTTTGTGAAGAAAATGGCATCCATAGGGAGTTAACAACTCCTTACACTCCGAAGCAAAACGGTGTCGTTGAACGAAAAAATCGAACCGTTGTGGAGATGGCAAGAAGCATGTTACAAGCAAGGGGACTTTCAAACCAATTTTGGGCAGAAGCTGTAGCAACATCCGTCTATTTGTTGAATCTCTCACCAATAAGGGCTGTCATAAATCAAACTCCATATGAAGTTTGGCGTGGAAGGAAACCATCTGTAAGTCATTTACGAGTCTTTGGGTGTGTTGCTTATGCTTTGGTAAATTCTCAAGATCGTCAAAAGCTTGATGAAAAATCTAAAAAATGCATTTTTATTGGTTATTGTACTCAATCCAAAGCATATAGATTGTATAACCCTATTAGTGGCAAGATTCAATTAGAAGGGATGTAATATTTGATGAAAGTGCAAGCTGGAATTGGGGTGAAGAGCAGGTGCGACAAGAGATTCCTATTGAAATTTCTCTATATGAAAGACAAGAGCCAACTCCTGCAAGTTCACTTACTGGTTCCTCCATAGCGTCACCAAGTTTGTCAACTTCAGCAACACCAAGTAGAAACCCGTCTCCTGAAGAGTCTTCAAATGAGAAACCACCAAGAAAGTATAGATCTTTGGCTGACATATATGCATCTTGTCAATTTGCTCTTATTGTTTCAGATCCTATACATTATGAAGAAGCAGCTGAAAAAGAAGAGTGGCAGAAAGCAATGGTGGAAGAGATGAAAGCTATCGAGAAGAATGGAACATGGGAGATGGTTGACTTACTGGAAGGCAAAAATGCAATTAACTTGAAGTGGGTGTTCAAGACAAAATTTGCTGTAGATGGAAGCATACAGAAGCACAGAGCTCGTCTTGTGGCAAAAGGGTATGAGCAACAACAAGGCGTTGATTTCGAAGAAACTTTTTCTCCAGTAGCTCGCTTTGAAACTGTAAGAACTATTCTAGCACTAGCAGCACAATTGCAGTGGCTTGTTTATCAATTTGATGTCAAGTCGGCTTTCCTCAATGGAGATTTACAAGAAGAGGTTTATGTAGCACAACCAGAGGGTTTCATAAAGAAGGGCGACGAAACAAAGGTGTACAAGCTGAAAAAGGCATTGTATGGATTGAAGCAGGCCCCTCGAGCTTGGTACAGCAAGATTGATGGGTATTTTCAGAAAAAAGGGTACATGAGAAGTGAGAACGAGCCCACCTTGTATGTGAAAAAGGAAGGTAAAAATGATTTCATCATTGTTTGCCTTTATGTTGATGATATCATTTACACTAGCTCCTCTGGCTCTCTTGTGGATAAATTTAAGTCTCAAATGATGAATGAATTTGAGATGTCGGATATGGGTTTATTGCACTATTTCTTTGGCCTTGAAGTCCATCAAACTGAAGATGGAATTTTTATTTCACAAAGGAAATACGCCAGAGACCTTCTCAATAAATTTGGCATGCTTATTTGCAAGCCTGCAGCTACACCCATGAATATTAATGAAAAATTGCAGCATGAAGATGGAGTCGAAATGGCAGATGCTGGAAGGTTTAGAAGCTTGGTTGGAGGCCTGATTTATTTAACACACACTCGACCCGACATTGCATTTCCTGTTGGTGTTATTTCCAAGTTTATGCAACAACCTTCAAAGGTTCATTATGGAGCGGCAAAGCGGGTCTTGTGTTATATTGCTGGAACTATGGAGTATGGAATTTGGTATTCTAAAACTTCCAATTTCAGATTATGTGGGTTCACGGATAGAGATTGGGCAGGTTCGTTAGATGATAGACGGAGTATTTCAGCAAATGTTTTCACTCTAGGATCAGGAGTGATCACTTGGAGCTCAAAGAAGCAAGCAACAGTGGCGTTGTCAACTTCGGAAGCTGAGTACATTGCAGCAACTTCAGCAGCTTGTCAAACCATCTGGCTAAGGAGATTATTAGCTGATCTTCAACAAGAGCAAAAGGGAGCAACGGAGATATTTTGTGACAACAAAACAACTATCTCTATGACCAACATTTCACAGCAGAACAAAGCATATCGAACTTCGTCACCATTTCATTCGTGACCTCGTTGCAAAAGAGGAGATAACCTTGAAGTATTGTAGCACCAATGAGCAGCTGGCAGACATACTTACAAAGGCTTTATCAAAAGAGAAGTTCTGCTACTTTAGGGGATTACTTGGTGTGTGCAACTTTGAATCAAGGGGGAGTGTTGAGATGTGATTCAAAGGTTGACCAAGTTTTGGGGTCATGGGTTGTTAGTAGTTTCCAAGAATTGTGAGTTTGTTTTGGTCAAATGCATAGTGGATTCTATTGCTAATAAAACTCTGATAGTGTAGTGGACCTCTGAAAATTTTGTTTTTTTAGTTTCCATGTAAGCCTATATATAGGCACATCACAATTGTTTTTTTGGGGTACTCTCTAATATAAGCAATAAAGCATCTGTAAACTTTATTTATATTTTCTTTGTGTTGTCTCTTTATCATTTTTTCCTCAACAGAATCTGGTTTGTTTGTGGGCTAGGCATGGTGTTTTGAGTTTCTAAGTAGAGAGAGGTTTTCTAGGGAGTCCACCTGCATGATGCTTTTTGGCTGATCCAGGGCTGTACCAGACTAAAACACCCTGGACCTTAGAGTTTCACGCATCCTTTCCCTGTCATAAGCGCTATTGCTGATGAGCTTATTATCTACGAGGTCTAGCAGAAACTTGAAGTCTTTTTTTCTTCGTTTCTTGGAAGTTAGTTGCTTCTGGTTTTGTTCTTCAATATTTGCACCAAATCCTGACTTTAAGAGGCTCGATGTTGCTGCTTTTGTGTCTCAGTTGGCTTCAGCTGCATGTGTGTTCCAAACCATCGGAAACGCTATTAGGTGGCTAGGGCAGTTTTGATTTTTGTGTGCCTAAGGGTGCTAGGCGGTTTTGTAGCGATGAGTTGGGTTTTAGCTTAGTTGGGTCTAGGTTGAGACTGGTTTTAGGTCTTAGTTCCTTGTAATCAATCTCATGTACTCTTACCTTTTGAATCTTGGCAAAACAATATCAGCATATTTTAAAAAAGAAAGTGCTTACATCTTTATTAATTAAGTTAAATATATTGAATTTAGTTTAATATTGTCTCATTAATCATCAATATTATTAAATATAAAGGGATTTGTCCAATAAAACTTAAAGAATATCTAGCATATTAGAAGTGTCTAAGATTTAAATTCTCTCTCTATATGTATAAGTTCAAAAAGACATGACATCATATTAAACAATTATACAATTCAAAAATTTTAACTTACAAATAAAAAGCTCAAAAATAGATTTTAATATGCATAATAAAATTATTACTCGAGACAAGGAATTGTATTACCTAAGACAAAGTAACCACAATTTTGATTCCATGTGATAATTTTATAATGTCCAAACCATCTTGGGTGTCTAAATAATTACTATATGGAAATTATATATATAACCCTAATTGATACATTAAATTTGTAATTCAATGTTGTGGGAAATGTGTGAACTTCATTTTATGTTAATTAAATAAGCTTCATCTGTACTTTTAAAAAAATCATAACTTTAGACAGACACAGGGCAAGGAATTTGTCATCTAATGAGACAAGACAAGACCAAACACATATATGTGTGTGTTGCAGACCCACTGGCTTCTGATTTCATAATATAGACCAATACTAATTAATCCGAATTTTATTATTATTTTTCCTCATGTCAGCATCCTACATTGAAAATTATTCCATCTCAATAAATAAACAAATATTATTCTTAATCAATTTTTTTTTTCATTTTAATTATAGCCTCCTTTAAATAATTTTTATTGTGATATAAATATTGTGAAATATTTAAATTTTTTATTTTTATTATATATTATTTAAATTTTTATAATATTATCACCGTCAAATTCTTTTAATTTAATTATACTTTATTATAATATTTTTTAATAATTTTTTTAAAATACATAAACTGGTAGTTATTTTTTTAATTAATTTTATATTTAAAATTAACTTAGTGATAAAGCTAACATTTTATTTAATAAATTCATTTATTTAAGTAGTTAATTTTAAGTTTTGAATTTTTAATAATTAAAATGATGATTACAAATTGAATATTTTTCTTATTATTTATGCTACTAATGGAATTGAAACATATTTTTATGTATCTCTTAAATTTTTATATACCATTTAAAATATTAAAATTAAAATTTAATAAATAAATGAAATAATTTTTTTTAGAAAAATAAATTACATAGTGTGAGAATCCCACATGAAAAGATATGAAGTAAAATGGCAATATATAAGTGTTTAAATTGTAACATTAACTTGACTAGTCATTTTGATGTGTAAAGCAATATAATCACTTATATAAGCTCAAATTAAAATAAATTAATTATAATTTGGCCAATACTCTCTCCAAATTTAACACATAGTTATATATATATTAATTTAAAATATAAATTTAATCCAATTTTTTTAATTAATTTTAATGAAAATTTATTAAAAATTATTAAAAATATTTTATATATTTTAAAAGTTTATCAATTAGCACATTCAATAGCATGTAGCTCCATTATTATATTAGACCCCTTCAGAAAAATTTTCATACACACATATATATAAAGCATGTTGCTAAGCTTGACTAATTGACAAGTAACCAAAAACAATAAATTTATAGAATTTTTTTTAAAAAAAAAAAAGGAAATTAAAAGAAAAGAAATCCTTCAAGGCAATGCATTGATTTCTACCAGACTGTAACTAAAAATGGGGTGGTTTTTAATGGCAATTACTACCCAATAGCAAATTCCTATCCCTAGCATTTATGTTACCTGTGCTTGCAAGTAATATTGCCTGCCAATACTTTCCTTGTGAAAAAAAAAATAATTCTATAAATTTATTATTGAATGTCGTAATTGATACTTAATAGTCATGTTGAAACAAGTTTTACACTCAATCCCATCAAACAAAGTTGCAAGGATTTAATTGACAAAAATATTAAAATTCAGGGACAAAAAAATGTTTTCCTTAAAACTTTTTCATAAGGGCTTCATAATTTGAAAAGAATTTTATGTATTAATTGAAAATATAAAATATACTAAATGATATATTCCCATAGTTAATGCAAAAGGCTCTAAATCAAAGGCATTAGGCAGTCATTATCAGGTTTGAAAGTGAAGGAGGGTATTTATGTTGAAAAGAACATTTCATCTTTCGTTCTTACAAATTCCAATGGACAAAATTAGATTATAAGAATGGGAATTATGGAGCTTTACTTGCTCTCAACTGCTTTCCCCCAGCCTCCAGAAAACCTCGTGCTCAGATATTAGTTTGGAAAATTTAAGAGGTTTCTTGCAGTTCTTGGCAAGCGGTGTAAAGAGACTTTTTTGTGCAATTAGTGCAAAGCTAAAGGTGGGTTTCAAAGGTGGCTGGCCACTTTCACTTGCCTAACATCCCTTTCTCCCTGGTCCTCAATGGAAGTAATGAAAGGTTTCAGAAAGATGAAACCTTTTTTTTTTTTTTATACTTTTTAATGCAATGAAATAATATTTTGTATTAAAGAAAATGCTAAACACAACTATAAATAATATGATTATACAATATGTATTATTAATATATGATGAGATTCATATTAATCAATTGTTTAAATTATATAATTGCATTATTTATGATTGTGCAGAGTTACTTTTTTTTTATTAATATTTTTTGCGAGTGGAGGTAGATTAAAAAGAGGGCTTAATTTGAATTAATTTCAATCAAAATGATAAAGTTGGTGGTGTTAATCAACCCTTAATTAATGTCATTTTAACCTAATAGTGACTATTAATCCCATATTTGACATTCTCCCATCTCATGACAACCTTTTGATGTGTCATTAGTAAGCAAAGGCAAAAAAATCAATTAAAACCTAGGAAACAGAAAGCCTTGTCAAACAACTTTTGCTTTAGCAAAATTCATCACCTTAATTGAGATATTTACCATTTGATTAGTGCTAAAAATCAAGAAGCTGATTAGACAATGAAGCTAAGTGGGTAGAGTTTATTATGCCCTTTCGCATCATCATCAAGAATATTATAGCAGACCAAATTATTGAAAATACATACATATCATAGGCCATAATACATGAAAAATCCCTAATTTTCTTGCAAAGGAACGATTAAAATAAGAGCACAATAACAAGCATTTCTTGAACTTGTATAGGGATGGCAACGCATTCCTTCATACCATCGAGAGATATCTTGAAAGAAACCAATTAATGACAAAACCTTTTGTAATTTGGCTAAATGTGTGATTACTTTTTGATCCAAAAGTTGGATGATGACACCATATATAACATCATGTTTAAACAAGTTTGCACTTCACTAGGCACAAAAATCTCATTGTATTTTGTTCAAGCCCTAGATGTTTGAGTTTTCTAGCAATATCCTAATGACAAATTTGACTATGGGTATTACTAAGATTCTCGAGGGACATAGATGTGTTTTCCAACTGAATTTATAATAAAATGGAGCAAATGGGTAAGTGTTATATTTTAATGGTTGTGGTGGAGAACGTGGTAATATAGAAGTGGGGCCACTTGTACCCTAAATTTGACAACAAACTAATTAAATTATTATACAATAAGAAGGAGAAAAAGAAAAGGGATCGAGAGAGGCCATGGATTCTCCAAAAACCATCCAAAAGTAATTCAAAAAAAAAAACAAAATCTCCTCACATGGAGATGAGTCATAGATGATGATGATGGAAATTTGTGTATAGAGGGGCGGCTCACTCCACTATTCTTATCCCCTTTGCGACTATACATGGGCAGCAATGATGTTACTTTCTTTTTTATTTGGGTGTCTCTGATCTTTATGCTTCATAAGCATTACCATGAGAAGAGAAACCTTCTGATTTCAATTTGGTCACAGTCCAAGAAAAAGAAATTGAGACACACAACTAGGGAATTTGGGAAATAATAATATCATTTTCTTTGGCCAAGAAAACGTCAAGGAGAAAAAGTATTTAGAGAAGAAAAGATAGAGCAAAAAAGCCCCCACTTTCGGCCTTCATTGGCTGCACACACCACCTTTGCAGATGTTGTCTTCTCACCAAACCAAATTCCTCCTAACATTTGCTGCCAAACCTCCCTACCTGTATTTCTATTCTACTTCTATACCCTCATCCAACTTTTCCTTTTTTTATATAATTATTTTTAATTAAGAGTATAAAAATTGTATATTCCTAGAGGTGATCTAATGTAATATATAATCATAAGTTATATTATATTATCTGAATAAAAAAAAAAAAAAAACAGAAGAAAGGTCTAGGGAATGCTAGACCCACCACTTCAAAATATTATAGTAGTTGTCAACGGAGCGTGAATTACACGCTCGTCGTAAAATGCTTGTTAATACTAACCATTATTATTCAGTGAAGGGATCACAACAAAATCTTTAGTTAACGATTAATATGCAATTTTTGTTCAGTTAATTTGATTTGAGATTTTATAAGATTTCTTTAAATATTTCAAATATAATGAGTCAAAATTATCAATTGTGATGTGAATTTATTACTATAATTTTAGAACAAATTAATTTTCTTTTTTATTTATAAATTGTTAATTTTTTTTTCAACAAATTTGAGCTTATATTCATGTTTAATTACGTGGGGAACGCAAAAGTAAAATATATTGAAAATGAGTGCCGCAGGATATTGACTTTTTTTTTTAAATAATATTTGACTCTTGGCAATTAAATAATAATTTCAGGCTTGATAAAAAAAATTAAATTTTTTCAGGAAATCAAATAATTAATTGTTCAAAAAATTATAATTTAACCCAATATAACAGATTCAATTAATAAAAATTTTTAAAAAAAGTTTTTATTTAAAATTTAATTTCAACAAAATTTTAAAAAATAAAGAAAAATATAAAAAACACATTCACCTCTCAATAATATAAAACAATTTGTTAATTTAAAAAATAAAAAATATTCATATCATTCATAATTAAAAGAAATATATCATTATAAGATATATTTAAAACTAATTGTTTTAACAAAATTATTTTAAAATAGGTTATTCATTTATTATATAATAATATAATTAATTTTTTTTATCATTATAAATAAATATTTTTAAATAATTATTTAATTTTAATTATGAAAATTATATACTTTTTAATTTTAAATTAAAAAGTCATTGTTTTTTATTTAAAAAATAATAAAAAATGTGAATTTTTTTTATAAAGAAAAACAGTAAAAAATATTGAAAAACAACTTAAAGCTGTTTTAAATTTTAATTAAATTTAAAAAATTAATTTTTCTGTTATCTATTTATAAAATTGACATATTTGAATATGAAATTATTTTATGTAATTTTTTTAATAATTTTTTAAAAAAATTATTTCAATTTTTTATAAATAAATATGTCCTAGTATGACGTAATTAAAATTATAATATAAACGTGATTTTATTATATATTTCATTACGATGTTTAATAATATAAAAAAATTAATTTAATAAATTATTTAATTATTAATTATTATAATAATTATTATTTATTATTAATATTATAAATAAATTAAATATTAAAATTAAATTTATTATTGTAACACATCATTTTTATTTTTACTTTGTAATTAAATATATAAATATAATAAATAATAATAATATAATCATATTATATTATAATTTTTAATTATATTATATTTTACAAAACATAACTTAAATTCTCCGATCAAATAACACCTAAATATAACTAATTACTTAATTTGAAAAGAAAAAAATTGATAAAAAAATTCAAGCAGTTATTACACAGATCGCTGACCACTGACCAGAGGCTGCTTACACAACTAACAGAATTAAAGAAAATTATTAAAATTAAAATAATAAAAACCTTAATTAATAAAAGTGGCCAATGAATGAAGAGAGAGAATATTAAACCCTGATCCAAATGGAAGGTGAGGACTGAGAAAGAGAATCATAAAATATTAATAATAGAAAAAGAAGAGAGAATTAGAAATTAGAAATGAAAGTAAAGAAACCGGGAAAGATGGTGGTGGGAATAGTTATAGTAGCAGTAGAAGAAGAAGAAGAAGTGCAGAAGAAGAGAAGAGACTTAGAGAATCGTGCAAGCTCCGGAAGAAAGGGAACCCTCTTCGTACTCCTCATTTTCCTCCTCATTTTGCCTCGTATTTAATCCTCTCTTCACTGTTTGCTTCTCTTTTTTGTTTTTTTCGCTTTTCTTTCTTCGTGATATGCTTCTATCGATCTGCGGATGCATTCTTGATGAATCCGGGATTTGTTAGATTTTAGGTGGGGTTTTGTTTTTTCTTTTTCTTCTTTGAACTATATTACCTTTTATTATCTTTGGATAATATTGTTATTTGTTGTGATAGATTTTGGTGTAAATAGTGCTAGATTGGCGGTATCATTTGAATCTATTTAGTTCTGGGGCTTTCCTCCTTGAATAAATATTTGCGATTTTTGGAGGATTTTCTTTCCCTTTCTTACATTAAATCTCATCAATACACTAAACCCACACAAAAAAAATCCTACCATTTTACAGCCCCTGATCACCCACCGTTTTTTCTTTTTGTGGGTTCCCCTTTTTCCAGTCTTGTATCCCTTTTACCATACCTGAATATCTGATCAACTTGTCAACTGTTGTTGGATTTTGCTATTTTTATTCTTTTTATCATACTCAATTTACAAGAAGAAGAAGAAGAAGAAGAAGAGGAAGTAGAAATTGGGGTTTATACTGGGTTGTAATTCTTGTTGGGCTTTTTGGCATTCTATTCGAGTACCTGATACTTCACTAACAGATCTACTAGACAAGGTTAAGTCTTGGATTTCGTGGGGGACAAGCGATCTATCACCATCTTCGTTATCTGGTGAATTTCAGATGCACAATAGCAGTCTCAAAATGTGTTGCGAGTGTAATACAAACTTCACTGGGCTTTTCAATGGATACCACTGTCAAAGTTGCGGTAGGTGGTTGTGCATCAAATGTGCTAGGGGCTACGAATCTCCAGCTGTTATTGAATCTAGTGATGTGAAAAGCAATGCTGATTACAGGGATGGTATCAAGTCCTGCAAGTTCTGTATTGGGTTTCATGTGAAACGTGAAGGTGGGAGGAGGAATAGTGAAAAAGTGCATCCCTCAGAGTCTCCTCGAGAGAGCCCTGAGACTCCATCCCCTTCTTTTGGTGGTGAATCAATCCAGAGTGATAACCTTGCTCGCTATCTTGAATCCAGGGATAGTGGGTATTCTCCCCTCCCAGTAACCAGCAGGAGTATGACCTCATTTAGTGCTCACCCATCTCTAGTATCTGATCGTCACTCTCCAAGCAGGTAAACACTTTTATCTAGATTATAATATTAACATATGAGTACCCATAGCTAAACAAAAGTGTCGATATAACTTATCATACGTTTTCTCAGACATGCTATATATTCCATTAGAATTTGCATATTTTGCTTTTGTATTTTGTTTTCCCTTTTCTGTTGTATGTTCATGTCTTTTTTCTGTATATTTACTAATGTAGGAGTGATGAAGAAGAGGCAGAGGATTCAGGGAAGCACATATGCAGCCTATCATGTGAATATTATCATGATGTTTCAGATATAGATGCAAGTAGTGTTAGTGCTAGACTTGATTTCTACAGTTGTAAGTCAGTGGGATCAAGTCCTTTAGAAAGCCCTTCCAGGATTGATTTTGCTTCCTATAGAGTTGGGCATTCTGTACAGCAGGAACAAGAGGGAAGCCCATTATCTCAGAATGATCGTCCCTTTGATCAAGAAACTGTGTCGTTTATAAGAATGCCTGACAAAGGGACTGGTGATCCAAAAAATACTGATGATTACTCCGATGATGTGTCAATGTTGCAGAACCAATGTGACAAGTCTAAAAAACCATTGGATTTTGAAAGTGATGGTTGTATCTGGTTTCCTCCACCCCCTGAGGATGAAAATGATGAGACAGAGAGTAGTTTCTTTACATATGATGATGACGATGATGATATTGGGGACTCTGGTGCATTGTTCTCATCCACTAGTAGCCTCTCTAGAATGTTTCCATCAAAGGAGAAACAGAATGAGGTTAACAAGGAGCCTCTCAGAGCTGTGATACAAGGGCATTTTAGGGCTCTTGTATCCCAGCTTCTACATGGGGAGGGTATCAAAGTCAGCAATGATGGTGGTGAGGACTGGCTTGACATAGTCACAACAATAGCATGGCAAGCTGCAAATTTTGTGAAACCGGATACTAGCAGAGGAGGCAGTATGGATCCTGGTAATTATGTAAAGGTTAAATGTATAGCATCAGGAAGTCCAAGTGATAGGTATTATTTGCATAACCTCTTGCATGTGCCCTATGCCTTTGGACTCCAAATATTTTTCCTTTTCAACTTTATGTCGTCAATCTTTAAGTTTGAATTTCTTTTATGCTTGCAGCACCCTTGTGAAGGGAGTAGTTTGTACAAAAAATATAAAGCATAAGCGCATGACTACACAGTACAAAAATCCCAGATTACTTCTTTTAGGAGGAGCACTCGAATATCAGAGTGTTGTGAATCAGTTGGCATCTTTTAATACCTTGGTGCAACAGGTATATTCATCATTGCTGATCTCATTCTTGGTCTCTTTTGTAGATGACAATGTTATGCAAATGAAGTTCTGAACCTATTCTTTTTTGCATAGGAAAATGATCATCTGAAGATGATTATGTCAAAAATAGAGGCTCTTCGCCCAAATGTTCTGCTAGTAGAGAAGAGTGTATCTCCATACGCCCAAGAATATCTATTGGCAAAGGAAATTTCTTTGGTGCTCAATGTGAAAAGGCCATTACTGGAGCGGATAGCTCGGTGCATTGGTGCTTTTATCAGTCCATCAATTGACAATATTTCTACAACACGATTGGGGCACTGTGAACTGTTCCGAGTAGAGAGAGTATCTGAAGAACATGAGACTGTCAATCAGTTCAACAAAAAGCCTTCTAAAACATTGATGTTTTTTGAAGGATGTCCAAGGCGTCTAGGATGCACGGTAACGTCTAATATTCCAAGTTATTATCCCTTCTCCGTCAACTTGAATTTGGAGGGGATGGGGTTTTAAAACAAATAAACACATATATCTTGTTATTTATGTTCTTATTGTGGTATGAATGTGTATCTGTTGTTTTGGTGATGGAACATTTGTCCTTCAGGCTTTTGAAACACTCCTGAACTGTGTAATGATGTATCCATTTGCATAGAGTCAATATTATCCACAATGTTGATTATATTTTATTTTAATGCTCATTGATTTTTATTTGGTTTTGAATTTTTTTAGTTTTGTTCCAATAATACAGCTTGATATAGAGTGGAATCTAATAGATTTTTAGTAATAAATTCTCAGGTCACATTTTGTTTAAGATATTCTTATATTGCTCTTAACTTAGCCATGTAAATGTAATTAGATAGGAAGTTGCTTATTTTGATTTTATTTCATTTTAGGTGTCAGTTATTGGACAGGTGATTTAAAGAACCATAATAATGATAAAAGAAGTTACCAACCACGTCATAGTGCAGTCCTAATCTTTTCTCAAAGTCCCTAACATTTTTCAACATGGGAAAATGTTATTTACTTGCTTAGTCTTGTAACTCATAAAATATAGCATGATAGTAAGTACTAGCTGTCCTTGGGTAGGTTAATAATCTGGTTAATCTTGAATGGTTTAATTATAGTTGTCTGACTAATGCTTCAGTTTCACACTCACACGTCACTTTTTCTATACTTTATGAGCAATTTGCTGAAAATTTGCGGTTTGGGTATTCACTTTAAATTGATCCTTAAAACACCCTATTATTTCTTCAATATGCATGGCATTTGTGGTATTCTCTCCTAATTTAGCTTACCCCATGCGCTAAAATCTCTTGAGAAATGATAAGCGCTTGTTTAGACTATGGGTACTTTGTGGGTTAATAGGGTAGTAGATTGTAAATGTAGTTCCACTAGAACATAACGTGTGTAGTAGGTTACTGGTTTAATATGATATAAAACTTGATGCATGTTTAGAATGTTGTAATTTTTTGCTTGTTGATACTCTCGATAATACTCCTGCTGTGGGCAAGCTAAATGTTCCTATTCTTATCATTGAAATTTTCTTGCTGTTAATCTCATGAGCATTTCTATCTTTGAATTTGCAAATGGTGAACCTTCAGAACTTGGTTCTCTCTGTGATCAAGTTGTTGTCGATTTGTAGGTCCTGCTGAGAGGCACATGTCGTGAAGAACTAAAGAAGGTTAAGCATGTTGTTCAATATGCAGTTTTTGCAGCCTATCATTTGTCCCTTGAGACTTCCTTCCTTGCTGATGAGGGTGCAAGTCTTCCAAAGATGAAACTTAAACACTCAATTGCTATACCAGAGAGGACAACAACAGATAATGCTATTTCACTAATCCCTCCAACTGATTTCCATGCCACTGCTGGTGCCTTTGCCCAAGATGGGAAGCCTCTGGATCTCAAACCAGAGCATGTAGGATCAGAACCATTAATACACCTTGATACTAGCAATAGTCTTCCTTTATTTCCCAGTTCTGAGGATTGTGGGTTTGGAAATACACCCTCTGATGCATACCATGATAACTTAGAGTTGAATGTGGGATTGGAGTCGTTCGCTGTAAAAGAATTTGAGGATCAGAAGATGCTTATGATTCCTCCTTCAGGTATTCAAAACCTTTCACGACCAGAATTGCAAGATAACATTGCTCAAGAGGAAAGGCGGCTTAGGGAGACTCTCGAATCAACAAAACCAGAGGGGATTGATGAAGATGAAGTCTCTAGTGAATACTTCTCAGCCACTGACACACACCAGAGTATACTTGTATCTTTTTCAAGCCGCTGTGTGGTGAAGGGAACTGTATGTGAACGCTCTCGGCTTCTGCGCATAAAGTTCTATGGATCTTTTGACAAACCACTTGGAAGATATCTGCGTGATGACCTGTTTGATCAGGTGATTCATTATGAGTTTCTTTTGACCATTTATGTGCTATTGCCTACTATGCATTTCAAGCTTAAATATTAATAGATTAGTTTTCAGACATCCTATTGTAGGTCTTGTAAGGAGCCAGCTGAAGCACATGTGCTATGTTACACTCACCAGCAGGGAAATCTTACAATCAATGTTAGATCCCTTTCCTCTGTTAAGCTACCTGGGGAAAGAGATGGTAAGATATGGATGTGGCATCGGTGTCTAAGATGTGCTCATATAGATGGAGTCCCACCGGCAACTTGTAGAGTGGTTATGTCAGATGCCGCTTGGGGACTTTCTTTTGGAAAGTTTTTGGAATTGAGCTTTTCAAACCATGCAACTGCTAATCGCGTGGCTCCCTGTGGCCATTCATTGCAGAGGGACTGCCTTCGGTTTTATGGGTAAATTCTTGTGGTTTGGCATTAATTGAGTGTTTAGCTGTCGAGTGTAGTTAACAGTAATCAATGGTAAATCTCATCTGGCAGGTTTGGGAGCATGGTTGCATTCTTCCGCTATTCTCCTATTGATATTCTCAATGTTCATTTGCCCCCAGCAGTGCTTGAATTCAATGTCCATATTCAGCAAGAGTGGATAAGAAAAGAGGCAGCTGAGGTGCTTTTAAGAATATCAGCTTGGTTATTGCATGATCATATTTGGCAGATACTTAAAAAGGAAGAAGTTCAGTAATTTGTTCAGTAATTTGTTCATGTTTTCAAGTTGATTATCAGTGTTTTTGAATTTTTTTTTGTCTTATGCAGCTTTTGGGCAACATTGAGGCCTTCTATGCTGAGATATCTAATGCACTTGACAGCATGGAACACAGAAGTAAGTATTTTGGAAGTGGGCTGTCAGATATGAATGAAATACAGAATCGAATCATGGAGCTGAAAGACAAACTTAGAAAGGAAAAAGATGATTACACTGTAAGTGCACACAAGAATATCTCTTGGATTTATGAACTATCGGTATAAAAAATTTCTTTCATGTAATATCTTGTAAAATGCCTGTGGCAAGCACACATTATTTATGAGTGATGAATCTTCTAATATGATCCTCTGTAAATAGGGCATGCTACAAGTGGCTGCCGTGGAGAGTTCACAACGGGGTCTGGCAAGTTTAGACATTTTAGAAGTTAATCGCATGAGACGTTCTCTTCTAATTGGTTCGCATGCTTGGGATCTTCGGCTTTATTCATTGGATTCTCACCTGAAGACAAATTCTGTTGTCAAGGCTATACATGTGGAAACATCCAATACACAGGTGAACGAGTCACGAGGTGATATATCTTACGATGACTGCATACTGGAATATGGTCATGTAGAAAATGTCTCCAGCTGTTCAAAATCGCCTGATTTTGTTGGGAATGACCTACTGTCAGAGCTGAATAAGAATAGTCTGTCCTTTCAACATTTGGTTGATGAAGATTCTATGATGCCTCTATATCGTCATGACAGAGAGGAGGAAGTACGTTCAGATGGGGAAATTGCTGCAAATAATATGTCCTTTAATGATATCCCCTCCAAGGCTTCCAATCTGTCTGACAGAATTGATTCTGCATGGACAGGTACTGATCAACTACTGACAAAAATTCAACCTCCACATTTGTCTCAGACAGATGGATTCCAATTTGGGTCCGTTAAACAGATAAATATGCATGATAATCCTCCTTCTAAAAGGATGCTGGCGCCAGTAAGAGTTCATTCTTTTGACTCTGCATTGAGATTCCAAGAAAGAATCCGGAAAGGATTGCCTCCTTCATTGTATTTGTCGACTCTCAAATCATTCCATGCATCTGGGTATTACAGGAGTATGGTGAGAGATCCTATTTCAAATGCAACGAGGACTCACTCCCAAATATTGCCATTGGAGGCACAGATATTGAATTTATTGCCCAGTTCTGCACCCACATTTATCTCCACTGCATCTCATATGGCTGGAGGGGCTCGGTTGTTGCTTCCTCAGAGGAGCCACAATGATATTGTTATTGGTGTGTATGACAACGATCCTGCCAGCATAGTATCATATGCCCTTAGTTCCAAGGAATACGAGGATTGGGTTGCAGGCAAGTCCAATGAGAATGAAGGAAGCTGGAGTATGAATGAGCATTGCAAGGATGATTTTGCAACTTCCACATTTTCAGCCTGGCAGTCTTTTGGTTCCGCGGACTTGGATTATATCCGTCACGGAAGTTATGGGTCCGAAGATCCTTCAACATCCATTGGTACACTGTTTATGGATTCCAAAAGGTCTCCGCATTTAACAATAACTTATGCTGATGATTCCTCAACTGCTGGAGGCAAAGTAAAGTTTTCTGTCACTTGTTATTTTGCTAAGCAGTTTGACTCTCTTCGGAAGAAATGCTGCCCTAGTGAAGTTGATTTTGTACGTTCCTTGAGTCGGTGTCAGAGATGGAGTGCACAAGGGGGAAAAAGCAATGTGTATTTTGCCAAGTCGTTGGATGAGAGATTTATTATAAAACAAGTCAAAAAGACTGAGCTGGAATCTTTTGAAGAATTTGCATCAGAATACTTCAAATACTTGACAGATTCTCTTAGTTCAGGAAGTCCAACTTGCCTTGCAAAAGTTCTTGGTATTTATCAGGTTAGACTTAATATTTTTTGATCTGTGCTCAACATGCATGGGCCACTGGGCTGGGGCTAATTAGTAAACTTTTTAAGTTATACATATTTTTGGTCACAGGTTATTGTAAAGCACTTGAAAGGTGGCAGGGAAATGAAAATGGATATAATGGTGATGGAAAATCTGTTTTTTAGGAGAAATATTGCAAGGATCTATGATCTTAAGGGTTCTGCCCGATCACGCTATAATCCAGAAACAAATGGCAAGAACAAAGTATTGTTAGACATGAATTTGGTAGAAACACTGCGTACGGAGCCCATATTTCTTGGAAGCAAGGCGAAGAGAAGACTGGAGAGAGCTATATGGAATGATACATCTTTTTTGGCAGTAAGTTTTTTGTTTAGTCTCTTGCGAATATTTTAGACATCAGGTTTTTTATCCTCAATTTTTAGTATAGATTTTCTTTTCTTTAACTGTGAATGAGAACATACTCTGAGCATTTGCTAATTGAAGAATGCTATGAAGATTCTCAGTTGCTGAAATTTAACTCTTAAAAGGTTTCAGAAGCCAAAATATCTTCACTGTTGTTTCGATGAATAGTCATCTTTCCTTTTTGGTGTACTTGAAATACGCTACACTCTCGATATTTGGTTGTTAATTAATATTTGCAAACCAAAACATAATCAAGAACAACTTTTAGCATCTTTGAATTGAAGCTCTTCAAGTAACCATTTCAATGTTGTTAAAATTGCCATAAAATGCATGGTTACATCTGTTGTCCTAGGGAGACGATGGTATCTCGAGAGACTGCAAGTTCATGACATAACTAGAAAACAAAATGATATTTGTGGTTGAAGTAGATTTGTTTATGTATTTAATTGCTAGGAATGTCAGCGCTTGCACTAGGGAAAGCCTACGGATTGTGATTTCTTTTGTCTATCAGCTCTTTTGGTGCTTTTTATCATACATACTTGTTTTTCATATGTTCTTTGGGCTTGTGCAGTCTGTTGATGTAATGGACTACTCTTTGCTGGTTGGACTGGACAATGAGAGAAAGGAGCTGGTTGTAGGTATCATTGATTTCATGAGACAATATACATGGGACAAGCATTTAGAGACATGGGTTAAGGCATCTGGAATACTTGGTGGTCCGAAAAATGCTTCCCCAACGATTATTTCTCCAAAACAATACAAGAAGAGATTTCGAAAAGCAATGACTTCTTATTTTCTCACAGTTCCTGATCAATGGTCTTCATAAACCGAATCATTGCAATTCTTTCCATTCAAAAATCATTTGTTCATTAATAAGGCAATAGTGTTCATAGCTGGAGATAAGTTGGAAGGATTGGCAATCCATCCCGGTGAAAATTCTCCTCCATTTTGTTGAAATATTGTGTATTAGCAAACATAGACCAAACAGGAAGGATTGTATATGAGGGAATAGAAATAGAAATTCCTTTTTGAGGTCTTTGTACATCTTTTTTAATACATGTGCAAGAATCACCTCAAAGAAGATTCTTTAATATGATTTAATTTACAATATTCTGTACCGTGAGTAAGGGATAGCTCCTACTGCTGTGTGTATGAAGAAAAAGATATCCAAGCCAACTTTAAGCCATAATATACCCCCCATAACTCAGCCATCAAAATGGAGCAGAACCCAAGATTAGCGGCAAAGCTACCACACCAAGCTCCTATAAAATATTTATTTTTATAAAATTTAGATCTCATATTTCAAATTCCCCCATCCAAAATACGAGATTATAATTTTCCTTTCTCTATCAGCCTAGTGTCTAAGGGGAAAGTTGAAAGTTTCTTAATAAGCCATAAAGAATGCATGGTCCAAGAAAAAGTAATAATAAATGGATAATAACAAAAAAAAGCCAGCTACTATATGTATAAGAAGAAAATTAACTCCTAATCATCATAGAGGTATAGTCATTGTGAAAGGTCGAAGTTTACATGTCTCTCACTTTATGCTCTTTCATAATCCTCACTGATCAGAATCTCAAAATCCCTTTAAATTGTTCTATGTACAAGAATGGAGACATACAAGGGAATGTTTGGCAGATGAGAATTTGTAGGCTGAAGCTGAGAGAATGCATAATTTATCATAATTTATTTATAGTAATCCATCACGTATTATATTTCATCATTTGAATTTTTTTCTCAATAAGAAGCCACTGCTATTTGCATCTCTCCTTCACTGATCGGATGGAAAGTCACTCGCTTCTGCAAAAAAATAAAAAAATAAATAAAATAATTAATTAAATGGAATTTGAAGATTCTTGATAGAAAACTATTATAATAAATTAATTAACGTGCCTGCACGACTTAAGATTCACAAGTTTCCAAAAGGATTATATATATATATATATATATATATATGTGCAACAATGGATCAATCAATTAATTTAAAAATTTATGCTTTTTAAAAAAGATAAGGCGAATAATATATAAAATAAAAGGGTAATGAAATTTCAACCCAAGAGAGTAATTAGTCTTTTTCTGACCAAAGCCATGGAAAGGTTGAAGAATTGGACAAAGCACATTTGGCTGAGGTCTCCAACTGTGACTATCATTCACTTTGAGTGAAAAATAATAAATTTGGTTGAAATGTCTTTGGATATATATATATATATATATCAAGTACACATCTTTAACTAGGTCAAATAAGAACAACTAAACGTTCTTGAATTGGCCACTTCTTGATCTTAAGGAAGAGGAACACTGCACATGCTTTTCTTCCACATCCTCACACTTCCCCAAGAAAAGCGTTCTAGAAGTGAAACTTCTTTGAAATTTTAAGTATTAGTACATGCACAGGCATCAAACATTTTACTACTTTACATGTTATGGATTATAATTTCAGCTAGATTAATATATAACTTAATGATATTGAAAAAAAATTTTAATTAAAAAGAATCCCTAATGATGTGCCGGCCATTAAGCCACAAATAATTTGTGATTAGAAACTGCAATTGGAACTCAACATTAATTATATAGAATCAATAGAGAACTCATATGCTCATCACCGACACTTCCCTGATATGATTCAATTTCATAGCTCAAAAGTGTATTTTAGGCTTAAAAATGAAAATAAACAAATGCCAACCCCTAAAAATACTTGTTTAATCCATCTCAAAGTTGATGAACAATAATAAAAATGAAATTAAACCCAGGAAAATATGGCATGAGAAGAGGATAATAGAAAAACTTACACGTGCCCTGACACTTTCGGTCTCTGCTCTGCCATGGCCGTTCTTCCAATGCAGTTGTTGTTGTGGGGCAATTTCACTGGAATTTTTACCTCCTTTGTTTGCCATGCAAAGATCCACAATCTTAGCAGCTGCCTCTGCCTCGTCCTTGCTTTCTTGCACTAACTTCTCTACTTGTGCCTTGGGCAACCTCATCTTCACCCTCATTGCACCGCTTTCCTCGGGGACAATGCTGCTGCTGGAGGAACTAGGGTTTATTATCGAAAGATCAGATGTTGATCTTCTTGCTAGCATTAGGTTCTCGAGCCTGTCTTTAGCACTCATGGTAATCTCCGACCGAACCCTTCTCGTTGTTTTCTCTGTTGAAGCTTTTGGGAGCTCTACTAGGAAATAGAGCCTCTTGGGCACCAACCCCTGGTGTGGTTCCAGAGGCTTTGCCCTAATCCCATAATGCTTAACTGCCTCTGATTCTAGGAGAACAAGACCTGGATAGTCCTTAATCACCTCACCGGCCTTCACCGGCGTCTTTAACTTGAACGTTTCCCCGCTTATCTTCATGATCTTTACAGTCTGTTTCCCTCCTAAAATGTTGCCCATGGTTAGCGAACTTCTTGTTTTAAATAATTTGATGCTATAGAGAGCTAGAATTACTGGGCAAGAATGAGGCTTTTAAGTTGGTTTTGCTCTTCTTGGAAGTCTTTAATAAAGGGTGTTCGGGCGTGGGAGGGTGGGAGGTGTAAGATAAGGACACGGGAGTCATTGATTCATATGGGCAGTCGTTGTTTAGGGTCATTAGTCAATAAAGAAGGCAAAATACTTGAAAATTGGATATCATTTGAAAGGGAAGGAATGATTCAGTACGTAAGCTTTCGCTTTCAGTACAAATTATCTAAATAAAACCCTTTTTTTATTTTTCGTGTTTGCATTATATAAGGTTGAAAGTAACTTTTTACCCCTAATTTTCATTTGAAAAATCACGCATTTAATTTGATCTCCAATCGACATTAAAATTTTATAAAAATATGACTATTTAAATCCTCATCTTTACATGAAAAATCACTTCATAACCTTTACTTTTAATTGCATCTTATTTGATGTAACTATTAAACTTCTGACATTAGCAAAACGAAGTTAATTAGGAGATTGAAAATAATAAAATATTATTATTAAAATTTATATAATTATATAAATTATAATAATAGCTCTAATTCTCTCTATCTCTATCAAATTAAGCACCATCAATTGGAAAATAAAGTTAAGGCTGAGAGGAGTTTATCAGTGCCTACCTAATTTGTGTTGGTCGTCGAAAACAATAGGTATATTGTCACCCGAAGATTGTATCCTATTGTGCATTACCAAGAGGAAAAAATGTTCATAGTGCCATCATTGATGCCATTTGAGTGTTCTCCTATTATTGTCGAAGTTGCTAAAGCACATTAATACAAGACAATATTAATATTTATGTTAGAGCACGTGTGAGTCATTAATTGTAGAGATTAAGTAGTAATACTTTTATAAAATTCAGCAATCAAATAAAATACAATTAAAAGTAAAAATGCAACTTATCTTTTTGTGTAAAGATACGAGTTAAATAGTTATATTTTTATAAAATTTCAGCGTTAAATAAGATACAACTAATTTTGAAGGTGTCAAATGACTTTATAGGCTAAGATCAACGTCAAATGATGCCTTCTCCTACTGTATAATGTTTAATTTCATTAATTTTCAACGTGGGGACGATGGAGGGGAAAAAATCTAAGAGGATACCTCCAAGAAACCCGTGATGGGTGGAGAAACATATGCTATAAAATTATAATAAATTTTGTTGTGATTTATAACAAATAGAGAAAGGTTGATTAACGTTAATCACTGATGCGTGGAATTCAAACCCTTTTCGTTGAGTTTCAACTCATTGACATGAGAAATTTGGCTCAATTTCATCATGGTGGAAAATGAATTTTGTTTATAGTTTATTATTTGCTGCATGGTGGACTAAACCTTAACTATTTCTTAATTAATTAATTAATGTCTATTAAAATTAATATTGTTCACACTTGCATCTTTTGCTAGTATTGGGTTCTAAAGCCTTTAGTTTATATAGTAGTGGTACTAAATTCAATTTATTTTTCTAATTGAAATTCAAAACACTTAATAATTTTCAAAAAATGCTTCAATATTACTAAATTAAACGTCATTAGTTTTTATATTTTCAATCATTTTAGATTTTCAACAAGAAAATATTGAATCTATATCATAAATTTGGAGAAATTTTCTCCATGAACCTACGTTCGTTCGAGGTTTTCGTAATTTTGAATGGTAATTAACGTGCGTGCGTTTACTAATCAATAATCAACTCCATGATATAAACAGAAATAATGTGAAATCATGGCCGCTAAGTCAGACTTGGTCTGCTTATCAACATAGAACAAGTGACTGATTCTTCCTAGTTTATTTATTTATTTTTTAATCTTCAACTAGGATTGGAAATCATCTATGACAAGGAAATTAAGATATTTCCGGTAACCAGAACCCAAATTTGAACGAACATGTTAATAACACTCAATCAAATTGCTTTAGCTGTTAGGTTTGCTTTTTTTTTTTCTTTAATATGCATTCGTTTATGCAATCATCAGCTTTAATTTAATGATATTATATATATATATATATATATATATATATATTTTTTTTTTAGTAGCTTCAATCACTGCACTAATATTATAGTTTTCTTTAAAATTATGAAATTATAATTTTGAATCTAATTAAAACTCAATCAATAAGAAAATATAAATAATTAAATACAGTGACACTGATATGAATATGTATCTCTTCACTTATTATAATTTTTTATTTTAATTTCACCAACATTTAAATAGGAATTAGAAAGACTACTTCATTGCCACCTTCCACTCTCCCATAAGATAGAAAGGGTATTAATCTTTCTCAAATAAAAGTAAAACTTAATAATGTCAAGTATATATTCGGTGTCAGGTGATGATGATAGCAAAAAAAATGTCTTTAATTAATAATCTAGTATTTTGAAAAAAGATTATAAACTTGGGTTATAGGCTCTATCATTTGGTAAATATTTATCCAATATATACATAAAATATGCCTTTAATTAATTATATATTGAAAAATCATACATATGTCAAAATTAGTACATCATTTATAAATATTATAAAAGAATAACTATAATTGCAATATATAGTGTAAAAAAAGGGGAAAACTATTGAAATGACAAATTAAAACTGTTTTTTAAATTTTATTTAAATTTAAAATTTTAATTTTTCAATTTTTTATTTTAAAAATTAACATTGTAAATACAAAATTATATTTTTCAGTTCTCTTAGAAAATATTTTCAGAAAATTACTAATTTTCCACGAGGCAACAATTATTTTGAAAACAAAACATATGGAAACTATAGGATATAGAGGAAAAAAAAAATCCCTTGACTGTTTTCCATTGGCATCCTACTTCAAATATTTTGTACACGTTTCCCATACCCATCAGCCTCGCCTGTTTCTATATTCGCTATCCCACGCTTGCTATTTTCGTAATTGTTCAATAATGAACCACTGTTGCTAAAGAAGTTCTCTGAAGTACCCCAAAAAAAAAAAAAATTAAAGTTTTGCAGCCAATTTAGACAAAGGGAAAACATGGAGTGCCAATAACAAAGCTCATCTTCGTCCCTCCATGACTTATTTTTTAGCCTTTGTTCTCTAGCAACTAAACCGGTTGTTGTGTTTGTGCCTTTATTGGACTGCAATGGACCCTATAGGTGATGCTTATTGACTAATTCTAACTTTTATCAAACCAAAGAAGATAATATTATAGATTTTTTTTCTATGGTCAATGCTCGTGCTTGATGACTGCTTTGCTACATGACAGCGTTGTCAAAGGGTGTGAATTACAACTCTCTAGAGGAGTTTACAATCTTAATTATATATTTCTGCATAAAGTGTTGATACAACAGTACAAGTTATATAAAACTAGCTACAGTATTAATCCCTAGTTGTTTTGTTTGCTGATTTTTTTTTTTTCTCATAATGAAAATCGTTTGAATACTGTAGCAAACTGCTTGTGCTTCGCCACTTCTGTTGAAGCTATTTACAATGTACAAGAGCTTTTAATCATAGATAGAGCCTTTAAAAGGGATAGCTTGATTAAGACCTTAGGAAAGAATTTCTAAAACAAATAGCAAGCATAACAAAAATAGTCCTCTTTATTTCAATATTTCATTTGCTTTACACTTGTGTTTTTGTTTATTTCCCAGTTTGGTGTTTATTAATTACTTCTTTCCACTCTCTATGCAGAGCCCATAAACCCATATAAATTTTCTAATATCATTCATCCATCTTATTTAGAACAGTTGCAACACTTCAAATATTTGCAGCTTTTGCTCTCTTCAATCTGTATGATGCCTGAACTACAAGTAATCAAAGGTTGTTTCTCTCTGTGGTGTCCGGTAGGATTTATATTAACTTGAGAAAACCTTGTATTATAGTTCTACAATTCACTCACTGGCAACAAGAAACACCTTAAGCATAACAGAAGCTTCAGTTCTTCGGTGAAACAAAGATCAGACAGGAAATCAATCTTGAACAAAAATTATCGTGACAAATAGATTATCAATTGTATTTTTTTACACACTCATAAAGAAGGAAATAAATACAAAGAGAGCAATTAGAGAGACTTTGTCTCCCTTGCTTATGTTCTCAGTTTTCACACTCTAATAGAATGGTGTGGCAATCATTGTCAAATAATTGAACTGAAAGAAACAAAGAGATTAAAAAATGAAAATAAATCTTTCTGGTAAAACTATCTCTGCTACGGTTGCTGTAGCTTTCGAAGATGCTCCAACAATGAAGTGGCCTTCCGCTTGGCCCTTTCTGTTCCACTTTTAGCAAGCTCCATCAAAGGTATGATAGCACCAAGCCTACTTATACAGGCAAGATTCTCAGGATCTCTCTTGCACAAGGAAAGCAAAATGGCTGCCGCATTCTCTTTGTTGCGGGGCTGACCTGTTCTCAACAGATCAATGAGAACAGGTATAGTGCTAGCCTTAACTATAGCAACCTTAGCATCTTGGTTGCTAGCTAAAACAGAAAGAATGGTCAGAGCCTCATCAGCCATGAAATTTCTTGAATCTGTAAGCATCTTTAATAATGCTGGAATAATTCCAGCCCTCACGGCCCTGCCCTTGTTCCCTTGATAAATGCACAGATTAAACAAGGCTGTTGCAGCATCTTTCTTCCCTCTAGGGCTTCCATTTTCAAGCAATTCTACCAAAGCAGGGATAGCCCCTGATGCACCAATTATTATTTTGTTCTCATCCCCAAGTGACAAGCTAAAAATTGTAGCTGCTGCATTCTCTCTTGCTTCAACACTTCCAGCTCTGAGAATTTGGACAATTGAAGGAATAGCACCAGCAAGCATTATTAGTCCCTTGTTATTTTCATATATGGAGAGGTTAAGAATGGCAGTAACCGCATTTTCTTGTATTGACACATCTTCAGTAGTTAAAAGGTTCACCAGAACAGGAATAGCTCCAGCTTCTGCTATTAGTATCCTGTTATCTGTGCTTCTTTTGGATAGTGACCGGATCTCAGATACAGCAGCTCTGCGTTCCTCAACAGATCTGCTTGAGAGTTTGCGAACAAGTGCCTGGATGGCTGCTATATCACCACTTACATCACGAAAAGATCCATCGCTCTTTTTTATCCTCCCATTTGCTACCCCTGTTGGCTGCTCAATGTTGTGCTCTGCACACCACTGAGTTATTAGACTTCTCAAAACATAATTGGGAGTCAGCGTCAAATGTTCAAGATTCTGCTGGGTTTTTGGACATGTTGCATTCCCAGTGTCAATCCATCTTTGAATATAAGACCTCTCATAAGTCTGGAGAATACAAGAGATAAGTCAGAAGACAAGCAGAATAAAGGTGAATGAAATTAAAGATTTTAAAGCAAAATTTATTTAAAACATATAGGTCTACATTAAATTAAAAATTGAGGTTTGAGATAGCAAAATATACCTGTCCTGTGGCCACAATAACAGGATCCCTCATTAGTTCCAAGGATATAGGGCACAGAAAATCATCAGGGATTGTGGGTGCATCAGGCTTTTTTAAGTCTTCCGTATTCTTGATAGCCAAATTATTTTTCTTGCTGCCATCATCTTCATTTGATTCACTCGTGATGTGATCTGCAGCATGGCTTTTTGATCCACGACTTCCTGAAACAGTGTCCAGCCTTTCTGTAGCTTCATGGTTGATACTAGCACTTTTCTCATTAACTCCACATCTGGTTAACCTGTTCCCCTTCTGTACTTGGTCAACTTCTTTGTCCATTGACTCAGCTAAGGCAAAAGAAATCATTCGTGAATTCATTGACCCATATCTTTCTGTGGCTCTTTGCAACTGTGATCTCACCAATGCAACCTGGTAAAAGTAAGAACGTTAATGTTGAGCTCCATGATGACCATGGATCTACAAATTCTTCAATGCGCACCTGTTCATATACTTCCTCTGAGATGTCAAACTGATCAAATGGTATGTTAGCCAAAGCCTTTTCTAGTTTCCATGTCACGCATTGGAATTGGAAGGCAATTTTCTTGGTGGCTCCATCCTTAAATCAATAGATAGCAAAATTCAGAGAGGTACCTATACATTTTTAAGAGAATGTGCATAACCACAACAGAATTTCAGTTATAGAATGAAACCTAGACCCAAACAAGAAAACTTTCCTCTCCAAATGATCATCATCAACAAATGGAATAGGATTTGTTGTCCAAAACGCAGTGATACCAATATAAATCAGAAGATCTTATGACCAAATAATGATAGGTAATGCTTAAAAAAAAAAACCGATCCAGTCATTTGATTGTAAAAGCAGTTTGATATCCCACTCCCTTCAACAATTGACATTTAACAATATCAATTAGTATTCTTTGATTCAGTGAGCTAGATACAAATAGATCAAAAGATTAAAAAAAAAAAATAAAGGTACAAATAATGCTTGCATAACAGGATAATTTTACAAAACAATAACAATAAACAGCAAAATGTGCATTGAAGCTATTACCTGAGAGTAAACTGCTGGAAAACCCAAACAACAGTACATTTCAAGTTAAGCGAAAACTAGAAATATTTCAACTAAAGCGACTCCTAAAACACTAAATTATAATTTCATAAGCAGCTAAATTTCAGGAACTAATTTTACTAAAATTCCACTACAAATTTATGCAAATGCCACATTCTTTTGCGGTTGCTAAGCTAAACTTACAGAATTATTGGTTAGTGAGAAATCGAAAGCAACCGACAGGAGACGCTTAGCAGCCTGGAGAGCCCCCACTAGATCGGAGTACCAATTCCCAGAAGACGAAGAAGAAGAATTAGAAGCATCTAAGGGTCCAGATTCGCCCTTGTAGTCCACAATCTCCTCGAGGAAATACGTGAGCAGAGATATCCTCCGCAGCAGATCCGTGCAATCCTTTCTAAACACCAAATCACGGTCGTTGGTAGTAGTCCCACAGGCATTTCCAGGGGACATTCCGACAATCTCCCCGACGAGATTGAGGAGAAATGCGGCAGGAGCAAGGTGACCTCGACCGGCACGGCCTTCCATCGGGATGTGGAGGGCCGGCGATGACGATGGTGACGGTGGTTGATATGGAGCAATGTGTGTTCCTCCAGAGCCAGAGCCTGAGAGTCTCTCTCTCTCTCTCTCTCTCTCTCTCCGGTTAGTGTAATGGTGATACTTGGGGCGTTTTAACCCTCCTTAGATGGGTGACATGTCCGAAGCTAGTAAATTGGATTTTGATAATTTTATTTCCCACAGAGAGAGAGAGAGAGAGAGCGAGAGATTCGCGGGACGAAGCTGTATCGTGTTGTGTAAGAAAGAGAGAGGGGGGGATACAGTTGGAATCCGGATATTGTGAATTGTAGATAAATTATAAAATATATATATATTTTTTAAAATATAGAAAGTAGAATTTATATTATTGTGAATATATATGGAATATATTTAATAATTTTCTGTAAATTATAAATGATTAAAAAAAATTAATGTTATTAAAAAATGTATAATTTAATAATTAAAAATGATTACATAACATTATTTATTATTTTAGTTTTGTAATTTTTATATAATTCGCAAATGGTAAAGCATTGGGTCATTGTATTACTTGGTTAGATCTTGAAGGCATATGAGCTATGAAGCAAAGGCGGGTAAATTAATTATATTTGGACTAGACAACTTCAAAGAAAAGTTCATAGGATTGTTGACTTCAGTACGACAATGGTGCAATAATTGACAAAGTATGTTTTAAAATTACTAATTAAGTACCTTTAGGCCCAAAACATTGAAAAGAAAAAAAGAAAATTGGGGAATAAATGCAAAATGTCAATAGTATGTGTTGTTTGCATGAGAGAATAGGTTGGAAAGATGATGGATTTTATTAGTAATGCGTTGACAAGTGATGCTTAAGAATTCGGTGGTAATGAAGAAATATATTGGATAGGCTCCTTTTTTCAAGCTCCAAAATAAAGAATGAATCTTCTTTTCAAGACACCAAATGATTAAATTTTCCACTGCAAACCCAAAAAGTTATGTTCTTTGGTTGATGAGCTAGCTAGCTAGCTAGCACCCAATAATATTAAGATCACTTCTTTCTTTTTCTTTTCATGCACCCAACATGGGTACAAGAATTTTCTAACCATTGAAAATGGAAAAGAATAGGATTTTCATTAGAGGATCATTTTTGTAATTGTTAAGGTCTAGAATATTTTTAATTGATTTAGTTATTTTAGAAATTTAATATATATATATATATATATATATACAAAAAATTAAGATCTCAAATTTTAATTATCAATTTATCAATAATAGGTCATAGTGATTTTGCTCTTTAACTAAATGGAAATTACAAGAGTTTTAATATTTAAAAATGACATTATTGTAAAAGAAAAAATTTAAAAAAGGTAAAACAAAATTTATTAAAATATATAAAATAATAAAAATCTGAAACCACTCATTTCAATTCCTCATCGATTTCTGTATAATAATCTATATCTATATAAAGTAGGAAAATATTCCAATAGAATACTATGTGATTTTTTTTTTAAACTTATAATGCGTATATTTTTATAAATAACTATTTTTTATACTAATTATTATTTAATTTTTTATTTTTTTTTAATTATTATTATTTATATTACTTCCTTAACATTTATGATTTAAATTATTATTTTTTTAATTTAATTTTTAAAAATGAAGACATTTTATAATTAAATGCAATATTTAAAAATTATTTATTTTTTTAATAAATTCATCTATGTAAATATTATTTGCCATATGCTACATTCCATGATAATAATAATAACAATAATAATAATTTAAAATAAAAAATAATTTAAAAGATTATAATAACAATAATAATAAAAGGTTATTGATGGCTACTAATTTAAAGAAAATTGACCAGTAATTTGTGATCTCATAATCAATTATCATATAATTTAATTAATTTTAGATTATTTAATATATTAAATAAATATTTTTATTGTATTGTTATGTTTTCTATTATTTTTATTATGAAATTTTTATTAAACAAATTTGAGTGGCAAAAAGTATAGTATATATAAAAAATTATAAAAATAAGCTATAAAAGTTTAACTTATTTATAGCTAATATGTATTATTTTTATTTAATTTTTTTATTTGACTTTTTTAGAATTAATTAATACTTATTATTATCATTATGATCAAATTTAAGGCCATCGAATTGAAATGGTCAAATAAATGGAAAACATTCTACTATTATAAAAATTGAATTTAAATATTTTTCTTACAATTTTTCAATTAAATAATATTTAATTATAAAATTAAATTCTTATTCAAATTATTTTCATTTGTTTGTGTATATATAATATGTCATATGAGATATTTGATGTGTACAAGTATTATCCTTTTACCAAGTATTTTTATTTTACTTAAATGCTCTCAACTTTTTTTTATTTGTCCTATTTTTTTATTATTTCTTTTAAAAATTATTAACTATCATTCTCAAATTTTATTTATTTAAATATATTTGAGTAATATTTATTTAATTATTATTATTTTTTATAATTTTCTTCTTTAATATTTCTTAAACTTGTTAATATTTTATTTTATTATAATTGTACATCAAATGCGAGTATAACAAATATTTCATTATCCATATTTTATTATCATTAATTTTAACAGAATTATTTTAAAATTTTAATTAAATATTAATATTTTATGTAGAAATTATCTCTAAAATTTTAAAAATAGATTATAAATATAATTACATCGAAAATTTAGCTATAAATAAATATTATTTAAAAAAATTAAAATTACAATATTAAAGTTATAAGATCTATCTTTTTGAAAAATAAAATGTATTTTTAATATTTATTATATTAATAAAAAATAATAATATTTTAAAATTTTAATTTTTATAAAATATATTTATTTTATATCATAAATTTATATAAAGCCATAACCATTTTTTAAAAGAATATATCAGATTAATAAAAAAATTTACACTTTACAAAAATTTAAAGATATAATATTTTTTAAAAAATAATATAATAAAATGTTTTTTTTAATTAATAATAATGTTTTATATTTTCATTATTATTAAAATTAAATAATTCAATTCATTATTAGTAATTTAATATATTTTTATTATATTAATAATAAAAATATTATATTTATATATTTTAAAGTAATATTATTTTCTCATTAATCTAATATATTTTTTATAATCTACAAAAATAAATAGCTATTTATATAAAATATAAGATAAAATATAAAAATTTCATAAAATTTAAATTATTTTTTAAATAAAGTAATTTTATTACATTTTAAACATAATAATCATAAAAACTAATATTAACATATATATATAAAAAGAACTTAATAGATATTTTAATTAATTACATAATAAATTAATTAAAAATTTATTATTATAATAAGTAAAAATTTATTTAAATTAAATTAAATAAAGAAAAGCTTTAGTTGAAAATTAATTTAATAATTATAATTTATCTTTATTTAAAATAAAATTAAAAATTAAATTAAAAAATAAAAATTATAAATTATTTATACATAATGCCGACATTATACTAGTTAAGGACAAAGTAATTAGATTAAAGTATAGAATTGTTGACGTGTTAATCAAAAAATGATGTATAGGAATTGGGAAATGGGTGGTGGTTTTCTTGTTAAAGTGTGGGATCCACACTTAGTAACGAGAATATGGAAAGTAACATGCGTGGGTGGAGAGCGTTTGGTGATGTAGACAGTGACACGGCATTTGCTATCGTTACAGCTAATTATATCTTTAATTTTTTTGATCCGTTGGGATTATGCCGTTGGACCTTTCTTATTCTTATTTTTTTTTTACTAAAATTATATATAAAATTATATATTTTATTTTTGCTAAGTCACATCTTTGGTAAGGCTAGCCAATGTTCTTCGTGGAAACTTGAGCAAATATGTGGTGGTCAAGCATTGCATGTGAAGAATGGTAAGCGTAGCTACACATACGCTCAAGTTGGACAACTTTGAAATGTCTAGAAATGTTTGGATTTATTATGTAATTTAGTGTATAATCAATTTCAAATATCAAATGAATGTTAAGTAGAAATAATTTAATTTAAGAAATCTATAGTTTGGTTCATCCGTCAAATGTGTAGAAAGTCTTGTGGAGTTTATCGAAGAAGGCAATGCAAATTGCAGTCCTTAATTCCATGGACTTAATTCTCCAAAATTTTGATTAATTGATAATTGTGGGTTAATCCCAAAAAGCAATACATCGCATTCCATTGCTACACACACATGTATGTGCTCCATGGGCTTTTTGGGCTTAAAGCTAAAGTGTAAATTTTAATGAACAAATAAATTGAAGAATGGGCCACAGTTGCTGACTTGACATAACCTTATGTAACGGCCCATTCAATAATATGGGTAATGGGCTCATCAAAAATACTATAAAACAAGTCATATGATGGGTCATATAAAAACAATGATATATAAAATATTCCTAGGGTTTTGTTTTTTGGATTAATTCTCACGGTTAACCCATGTGAATTTGTTAAGGTATTTTGTAATTAAATATAGTATTTAAAAATTATTTTTTTTATAAATTTATTTATATAAAATATTATTTATCATATGTCATCTTTAATAATAATAATAATAATAATAATAATAAAGGTTATTAATGATTATTAATTTAATGAAAATTGACTATTAATTTGTGATATAATATTCATTATTATATAATTTAATTAATCTTAAATTATTTCATATATTTAATAAATATTTTTATTATATTGTTATGTTTTTTATTATTTTTATTATGAAATTTTTATTAAATAAATTTGAGTAGTAAAAATTTTAGTCTATATAAAAAGTTATAAAAATAAATTATAGAGATTTAATTTATTTATAGTTCGTATGTATTATTTTTATTTAATATTCTTTTTATTTCACTTTTTTAAGATTAGTTAATACTTATTATTATTATTATTATCATTGTAGCCAACTTATGGCCATTAAATTGAAACAACCAAGTAAATGAAAAATATTTTACTGTTATAAAAATTGAATTTGAATTTTTTTTATAGTTTTTCAATTAAATAATATTTAATTATATAATTAAATTTTTATTTAAATAATTTTTATTTATTTATCTATACATAGCATGAAATATTTGATATACATCAAGTATTATCCTTTCACTAAGTATTTTTATTTCACTTAAAGGCTCTTAAATCTTTTTTTGATTTATTATATTTTTTTATTATTTTTTTCAAAAGTTATTAACTATTATTTTCAAAATTTATTTATTTAAATATATTTAATTAATATTTATTTAATTATTAATTTTTTTAATAATTTTCTTCTTTAATATTTCTTAAACGTGTTAATATTTTATTTTATTATAATTGTATATTGAATGCGATTATAAAAAATATTTTGATTATCTATATTTTATTATCATTAATTTTCAACATAATTATTTTCAATGTTTAATTAAATATCAATATTTTATGCATAAATTATTTCTAGAATTTCAAAGATAGATTACAAATATGATTAAATCGAGAATTTATCTATAAGTAAAGATTATTAACAAAAAAAATTAAAATTACAATATCAAAATTATAGACTCTATCTTTTAAAAAATAATATGTATTTTTAATATTTATTATATTAATAGAAAATAATAATTTTTTAAATTTTAATTTTTATGAAATGCACTTATTTTATATCATAAATTTATATAAAGCTATAACCATTTTTATAAATGTCACGACTCAAATTCTAGGCCAGACCAGCACTAAGACTTGGGTCAGCATAAAGCCCCTAAAGCCTGTAATAAGCCTAACTATTCATAACTCAACTATGAGGCCCATCACTGTAGTCTAATTTGAAAAAAATAAACGGACAGAGTCTGGCCGTAATTGGACTATCCAACGGGAAGTCTTTAGCTCACCCGATCTGTAAATACAAAATATATCAAATTGGGGAGCTTAGCTTACCCTTACTATCCTCGATTAATCAAAAATTAATCAAACGGGAGCCCAGCTCCCTTATCCGTAGATCATTCCATCTTAGATGCTATACATAGTCACATACATAATATTACAACCCCAAAGTTTAGTTATTTCAAGCCCAAATAAATATTACATTATCGATACGTGCAGAGCTCTAGAATGAAGATAAAGAAAAAGAAGAATACTATAGAACTTCTTTGACTGAACCTGCAAGAAAGAATACAGGTTATACTAAAAAATGGATCATTCTGTAGCCTAAAAAAGTAACGAGAACAGAAGTGAGTGTTTGACTTATAGAGTAAGATATTGATTTTAAATATAATTTTTATAACTATTTAATGCTAATGTATCCCTAAGTATGAAATGCAACATATACAAACATATTCAACTAAATTCAAACAATACTCGCACAAAAGATAATTTAGAGCACTTATACACTCATGTGTCACATCAATTACATATATATATATATATATATATATATATATATATATATATATATATATATATATATATATATATATATGGGAGCTAATCCCATATACAGCTCTCTTAATTCCAACCTCTGCCAGTGAGATTAACTCGAGCAGAACTTTCTCTTAATAATTCAAATGCGAGAGTCAACGAGATCAACTCAAAATTGTACTCACCCTAACTTATCATAAAAAGGACCGGGCCCCAAGAGAGACTAGCTGAAGTCGATTTGCCTGTTCTACCCATATCCAGTACCACACCTCACGCACGCCAACACACGCACACAGCTCCAAATTACCGTAAGGTGACACCCACATCAATTTTATTAAATAATAATGCAATACAAAGCGTGCCTATAATAGTTATATACATATAATTATAAGTGAATGTATGAGCATGCCTTGTATGTATAATAATATTGAAATTATAAATAAAATTAATATTTACTCACAGTACATCGGAGACTATTGTGGCTGTTGGGTGGAGGATGATGGCCAACTCTGCTCACCTAAACAATTATATTAATGAATTTATTAGTACTAACTCAGATCAAGAACTTAAAGAGGCAAAATATATCATAATTTATGCCGAAAATCTAATAAAGTTTTCTCTGTATCTAGGACCTACCCAACCTATAAAATAGTTCAAATCACACTTCTCAAATCACAAGTCTTAAATCCACAACTCAACAACATCACATAGCCTCTCCTAAGCCCTCCAAACTAGACAAAAGTCACGAAATTAGACAATTCAGTTATAAGGCTTAAAACTAATATTTTTCAAAAATTATCCAAATTAAATTAAAAAATTCTATAAACTCGCTCTGCAGTCCTTAACAATATTATAACACTATTGCAAAAGGAATTATAATTTTTTTACTACTCACGAATATTTTATGAATTTTATTCTAAATCTAGTATTAGGCAAAAATGAACAACTTAGAGTTCAGGTTTACCTATGTCGAATCTGACACCTGAAATGCATCTAAAACATTTGAAAACGCTAGGATCGGCTGTAATATTGACTATGTTCCGAGACGGGCTGTAACACCCCTAATTTTTAAATTTATTATTTTTGGGTAAATATTAATATTTTATTTTATTTGAATTTTAGGAAATTATTTGAAATTTTTTGGATTTTAGAAATTGAGTTCGATTTTCTGAAAATATAAACTTTGATGATTTTTAAAAATTAATTTAAAGATCACGTGGCAAAACTAAAAATATATTTAGAGTCTACGCATTTTTCTGAGTTTTCTGAAATTTTTTCGGAATTTTTGGACCTCGTTTTCAGTCCCAAGGCAGAGTAAAAAATTTAAAATTTTGTATTCTGAATCGAACCGGCCAAATCAAACAGGACTAGATCGGACCGGTCGAATCGGACCGGCTTCTTCCTTTTTCTTCCTCCCCGCGAGCGTCCCGACCCCTCTCTCTTTCTCTCCCATTTTCTCTCTCCTCCCTCCTCCCCTTGCCGCATCGCCGCCTCCCCAGCCACCTTCCCTCACCGGCAAAAGGCGCACAAAGCGACGCGACGCGCAAGCGCGCTGCTTCGTCTTCCCGGCCGAAATTCGACCGATCCGGCCACCAATCGGATCGAGTTTTATGTCTAAATCTATCTACTCGTCGAGAGCTTTCCATAGACACCAAGAACACCGAAATCCATTGAGCGGTTTGTCCAATTTTTACCCGGGAAGTTTTAGCCTATTTTGACTTTTGGGCTAGATTTCTCGCAAACCGTAAACCCCACAAGAAAACCGAGAGTACCATAGCGCTCCACTGGTTGAGAGCTTCGCGGCGATATAAATTTCAAATTTTTCCGATACTGTTTTTCGGTGGGTCCCACGGAAGTTCGTAGTGTTTTTCCAAGCATTAAATGAGCTTAGAAAATTTCGTAAAATTTATGTACTAACCCCCGTGTTGTGGGCTTCATGTAGGTATCTTCAATTCACGGAAATTCGATAGTTGTTCGGGTCTGTGAATTTCCGGCCAGACAGACCGATTACCAGAAAAGTCTCCGAATTGGATCGAGGTTTTGGCTACCCCACCATTGTCAGACATCTCGAGCGCGTCCACGAAGTCAGAATCGGCATAGGTAAACCTGAACCTTACTTTTTCGTAATTTTCTAGTGCTTAAATGAGATTAAAAATTCGTAAAATATTCGTGGTAGCTCAGAAAATTATGATTCTTTTTGCATTAGCTTAGTAATATTGCTAAGGACCGCAGGACAAAGTTTTAGAATTTTTAGAGTTCATTTGGGTAGTTTTTGAAAAAAGAGTCAATTATAAGGACTAAATTGAAATTTTACATATTGTGATGGATGACTGTTTGGATGGGCCTAGGAGGGGCTATGTGATGTGATTGAGTTGTGAATGTATGATTTGTGAATATAGAAGTGCGTTTTGAGCTCTTTTGCATGTTGGGTAGGTCCTAGGTATAGGGGAGACTCTGCTGGATTTTCGGCACGACTTAGGACGTATTTGGTCTTTTCTTAAGTTTGTATTGAGTCAAATTTATTAAATGATTGTAATAAAATTGTCAGGTGAATCGGGACAGCCTTCTTCCTCCGCCCAGCCGCCACAGTAACCGCTGTCAAGTCTGTGAGTAAAATATTAATTTTAATTATAATTTCATTATTATTATATGTCAAGCATGCTCATGCATAACTTATATGTATGTATCTATGTAGTTAAACTTTAGGCACATTTTATATTGCAATTCATAACTATTAAAGTGCCATGGATGTTGTTGTGGTAATTTGGAGCAGTGTGCTTACGTTGGCGTGCGTGTAATGTGATGTTGACTATGGATAGGACGGGTAGACACGGCTTGAGATCTTCACTGGGACCCAATCCTTCGAGGTAGACACGGCTTGAGTTCTTCGCTGGGACCCCGATTTGGTTTATTAAGCGAAAGTCCGGCTTGAGTTCTTCGCTAGCACAGGTTGGATTTAAGAGAGCTGTATAGGGGATCAGCTCCCATATATTATGATTGATATTAATGGGTGTGTGAGTGCTCCAAATTACCTTTTTGATGTTGTGATGTGAAATTATTGCTGATGTTGCATTTCACTCTATAAGGTGCATTAGTTTTAGATAGTTATAGAGATTATGGTTAAAATTGATATTTTACTCTCTGAGTCGAACGCTCACTCCTATTCAATATTTTTCCAGGCCACAGGAGGATATTTTTGAGATTAACCTGCTTTTCTCCCTCGCAGGTCGTCTATTCATGTTTGTGTAATTCTATAAACTTCTAGAATTTTCACATGTTTTAGAAGTATTTATTGAATTGAGACTGTAATATAAATTGTTATTTTGGACCTGTAAACTTATTATTTTATGCATGTTGATGGACTGGATGAGGAAGCTAAGCTCCCATTTATTTTTATGTTGTTATGAGTATGTGGAGGGTGAGCTGAGCTCCCCACTTGATATATATTGTGTTTAGAGGTCGGGTGAGTCAAAAACTCTCCATTGAAAGGTCCATTTTATGGCCGGACTCTGTCCGGTTGAGTTCTTGAAATTGGGCCCAAATGGGCCTTAGAGTTGGGTTAATGAATAGTTAGGCTTACTACTGGCCTCAGGGGCTTTAGGCTGGCCCAGGCCCTAGTGCCGTTCCGGCCCATAGGTTGGGTCTTGACACGGGCCGCTAGGCAGCCAGATCTGGCTGAAAACTCAGTCTCTGACGCTGGTGGGTTATCATGGATCCGATCACACCTAAATAAAGCCCCAAAATTGTCAATAATTATTAGAAAAATATTTTTAATTTTTGGGAATTAAAAAAGCTCGAAAATCTCATCAAGCGATTTGGACCATCCGATGATCGTCTGTTTCAAATGTTGTTAGATCGAAGAGGGGTCGTTCCCATCTCGAAGGTTTCATGTCGCTAAGTTCATTTGTGGTCTCGAATTTTCCATCCAACGGTCGGATCGCCGGAAAAAAGTGATCAGAATGCTTGAAAACACTTATTTTTCTCTCTCCTCGTTTTGCGTGATTCTAATAGCTACTGGTGGTGAGACTGATTGGAAAAGCTTCCTCAGGTGGAGGGGAGTCGGTTGGGACTAGTGGGGTCGCCGGTCACTGGCCAGAATGGCCAAATTTTGGCCGAAAATTTGTTTTTCTCTCTCTCCTCTCTCTCTCTCTCTCTCTGCCACCTATTACCATGTGCCACCGCCTTCTGGTGGTTGTCCTAAACGTGGAGGGACCCGTCAGTGTCTCGTTGGTGATGCTGCTGATCGGCCGGAAGGGAGGACGAGAGTGAGAAAGTGAGGGACAGAGAGTGACGTCGGGGAGAGAGAAGATGAGGGGGAGGGGTGCTGTGCAGTTTTGAAATCTTTTTTTTTTTACTTTTAATTACACTATTGGTCCTCAAACTTTTTGGGTTTATTCACGTAAGTCCAAAATTCTTTTTTTTTTTTTCAATTGGGTCCCAAATGCAATTTGTGTATAATAATAATAATAATAATAATAATAATAATAATAATAATAATAATAATAATAATAATAATAATAATAATTTAATCAAACCTTAGAACCAAGGTTAAAAATAATATATTTTGTTCATTGATTTAATAGTAATTTATAAAACTAACAATTTCAATTAAAATTGAGCTATTAAATAATTTATAAAATAACATTAAAAATTATATAAATGAAAGTTTGATAAAAATTATAAATTAGTTAGATAATATTAAAATACTATATAAAAATATAAAATTTATATTTTAAAAATTCGAGTTATCACAATAAAAGAATATATCAGATTAATAAAAAAAATTTACACTTTACAAAAATTTGAAGGTATAGTATTTTTAGAAGATAATATAATAAAATGTTCTTTGTAATTAATAATAATATTATATATTTTTATTATTAGTAAAACTAAATATTTCAATTTATTATTAGTAATTTAATATATTATTATTATAATAATAATAAAAATATTATATTTATATATATTTAAAGTAACATTATTTTTTCATTAATGTAATATATTTTTCGTAATCTACAACAATAAAAATCTATTTATATAAATTATAAGATAAAATATAAAAATTTTATGAAAGTTAAATTATTTTTTGAATGAAGTAATTTTATTACATTTTAAACGTAGTAATCATAAAAACTTATATTAACATATGTATAAAAAGAATTAAATAGATATTTTAATTAATTACACTATAAATTAATTAAAAATTTATTATTATAACAAGTAACATTTACTAAAATTAAATTAAATAAAAAATTTTAATTAAAAATTAATTTAATCATTATAATTTATCTTTGTTTAAAATATTATTAAAAATTGAATAAAAAAATAAAAATTATAAATTGTTTAAGGATAAAGTGATTAAATTAAAATATAGAGTTGTTGATGTGTTAATCAAAAAATGATGTATAGGAATTGGGAAATGGGTGGTGGCTTTCTTGTTAATGTGTGGGATACACACTAAGTAACGAGAACATGGAAAGTAACATGCGTGGGTGGGGGGAGCGTTTGGTGATGTAGACACTGACAGGGCATTTGCTATCGTTACATCTTATTATATCTCTAATTTTTTTGGTCTGTTGGGATTATGCCGTTGGACCTTTCTTATTCTTTTTTTTTTTTTTTTCTAAAATTATATATTTTATTTTAATATCTAATCTTTACTTTAAATGTCAGCTGTTACCATAGGTCTCATATTGCAAAAATTTTTTAAAGTAAATGTCAGAAATTAACTTATTCCGCATATATATGTATATAATTTCATCAAACAAAAGCTTATTCGGACATTAAAATCTTTGCATGGTTGTTTGTTTCCAATGGTTTGGTACGCTGGACGGCCATTGATTGTATCCCAATTACGTATCTAAATAGAAAATCTTAGGATGGAATTCCCCATTGGACATTCCATTATTTCTACTAAGTCACATCTTTGGTGAGGCTAGCCAATGTTCTTCATGGAAACTTGTGCAAATATGTGGCGGTCAAGCATTGCATGTGAAGAATAGTAAGCGTAGCTACACATACGCTCAAGTTGGACAATTTTGAAATGTCTAGAAATGTTTGGATTTATTTAGTGTATGATCAATTTCAAATATCAAATGAATGTTAAGTAGCAATAATTTAGTTTAAGAAATCTATAGTTTGGTTCATCCGTCAAATGTGTAGAAAGTCTTGTGGAGTTTATCGAAGAAGGCAATGCAAATTGCAGTCCTTAATTCCATAGATAGACTTATTTCTTTTTTGATTAATTCATAATTGTGGGTTAATCCCAAAAAGCAATACATCGCATTCCATTGCTACACACACATGTATGTGCTCCATGGGCTTTTGGGCTTAGAGCTAAAGTGTAAATTTTAATGAACAAATAAGTGGAAGAATGGGCCAAAGTTGATGACTTGACATAACCTAACGTAACAGCCCATTCAATCGAAGTGTGTGAATGGATTTCAAACCTCGAATATGGGTAATGGACTCATCAAAAAACAAGTCATATAAAAACAATGATATATAAAATATTTTAACATAATATATTCCTAGGGTTTTGTTTTTTGGATTAATTCCCACAGTTAACACATGTCAGCTTATGAAGAAAAAGAAACAATAGCCACGTGTAGCGCATTTGCCCATTTTAATATTTTGTTTTAATTACATGTTCCTCACGTGGAAAAAGTAAAAAATACACATGCTTCTTGATTATTTGAATCTCTTCATAAAAAATGGATGAATAGTATAATATTGACAAAGAGATTACAGGTATTTATTATTTTTAATTAAAAATTCATAGTGGTGATGATGATGTATGTTAAATCACTGGTTCTGTTGAATCAATGCGAGGCCAAAAGAATAATCACCGTGTATATATATATTTCTCACAACTTGAATCGAGTAATAAATAATTGGAATCATCGATTGATAATTGTGGAAATACGAATTTCTCTATCTTCATCATGACCTTGTAATTTCCAACTGAATTTTTTTTATACTATTTATAAAATATATTTTTTTTTAATTCATAATTATTCTTTTTAATTCATAATTTGGTTGGAATCTCTGTACCACTGGCCCTCCTTAAACCAACCGATACAACTACCAAACTCCAATAATTTTCTTGGAAAGACTTCTAGATAAGGAGAATTTCGGAAAAATCCATGTTGTCTCGTTTGATTATATAATTAGGTTTTACATTTGGTTCGGTAAGATTCGTAATTTGTAATTAATCATAATAACTGGATCAATTATATATACTATAAAATGGTTAATAAACAGTTACAGAAAGAATTAGAAGTCAATCCAATTAAATTTAATGAGAGAACAAAACATTTGGAGATAGACTTTCTCCATGTGAATCTTGCTAATTGCACGCTGTAACATGGTTGGATGGATGTGTCATTTTCTCTGCAACCTATTCTTTGCTATATACACATTTAACTACCAAGCTAAATTTGGGTTGGTAGTTGACGCATGAAACATGCTTAATTTCACAATTTTACACTTTTAATCTAGATGCATGGTAGTTAAATTGAAAGATTGATACCAACTTAATTATAATAGTTTATGATTATTTGATGATTTATTTCTATTTTATATTTTATTGATCATATTAAAATTGATTATATTATAATAGTTTTTTTTAAGTAAATGTAACACCCCTAATTTTTTAATTTATTATTTTTGGGCAAATATTGATGTTTTAATTTTATTTAAATTTTAGAAAATTATTTGAGATTTTTCAGATTTTCGAAATCGGGTTTGATTTCCCGAAAATATAAAATTTTAATGATTTTTAAAAATTAATTTAAAGACCACGTGGCAAAACTAAAAGTATATTTGTAGTCTACAAATTTTTCTGAGTTTTTTAGAATTTTTTCAGAATTTTTGGGCCTCATTTTCGATCCCAAGGCAGAGTAAAAATTTAAAATTTTATATCCTGAATCGAACCGGCCGAATCGGGCCGGCTCCTTTTTCTTCTTCTTCTCCTCTCCCGCGCGCGTTCTCCTTCCTCTCTCTCTCTCTCTCTCTCTCTCTCTCTCCCATTTTCTCTCTCCTCTCACCCAGCCGTGACCGCCTCCCCACACCCATTTCGCGCGCACCTCCCAGTACCTGACTCGCCCAGCCGTCTGGAGCGCCGGCAAGCGTCGCACAAAGCGATGCGACGCGCGTGCGCAGCCCTTCGACTTCCCGGCCGATCCGGCCACCGATTGGGCCGGGTCTTGTGTTTAAACCCATCTACATCTCGAGAGCTTTCCATAGACACCAAGAACACCAAAATCCATCAAGCGGTTTGTCCAATTTTTGTCCGAGAAGTTTTAGCCCATTTTGACTTTTGGGCTAGATTTCTCGCAAACCGTGAACCCCACGAGAAAACCGAGAGTACCAGAGTGCTCCACTCGTCGAGAGCTTTGCGGAAATATAAATTTCAAAATTTTTCGACACCGTTTTCAGTGGATCCCACGAAACTTCGCAGTGTTTTTCCGAGCATTAAATGAGCTTAGAAAATTCCGTAAAATTTATGTACTAACCCCCGTGTTGTGGGCTTCGTGTAGGTATCTTCAATTCGGGGAAATTCGACAGTTTTCCGAGTCTGTGAATTTCCGGCCATACAGACCAGCTACCAAAAAAGTCTCCCAATTGGATCGAAGTTTTGGCTACCCCACCATTGTCAGACGTCCCAAGCGCGTCCCCGGAGTCGGAATCGGCATAGGTAAACCCGAAACTTGCTTTTTCGTAATTTCTAGTACTTAAATGGGATTAAAAATCCATAAAATATTCGTGATAGCTCAAAAAATTATGATTCTTTTTGCATTAGCTTAGTAATATTGCTAAGGACAGCGGGGCAAAGTTTTAGAATTTTTAGAGCTTGTGTTGGGTAGTTTTGCAAAAAGAGTCAATTATAAGGACTAAATTGAAATTTTACATATTGTGATGAATGACTGTTTGGATGGGCCCAGGAGGGGCTGTGTGATGTGATTGAGTTGTGGATATATGGGTTGTGAATATAGAAGTGTATTTTGAGCCTTTTACAGGTTGGGTAGGTCCTAGGTATAGGGGAGACTCTACCAGATTTTCGGCACGACTTAGGACGTATTTGATCTTTTTCTTAATTTGTATTGAGTCAAATTTATTAAATGATTATAATAAAATTTTCAGGTGAGCCGGGACAGCCTTCTTCCTCAGCCCAGCCGCCACAGTGACTGCTGTCAAGTTTGTGAGTAAAATATTAATTTTAATTGTAATTTCGATATTATTATATGTTCAAGCATGCCCATGCATCACTTATATGTATATATCTATGTAGTTAAACTCTAGGCACGTTTTATCTTGCATTCACAACTATTAAAGTGCCATGTATGTTGTTGTGGTAATTTGGAGCAGTGTGCGTGCGTTGGCGTGCGTGTGATGTGGTGTTGGCTATGGACAGGACGGGTAGACACGGCTTGAGATCTTCGTTGGGACTCGGTCCTTCGGGGGTAGTCACGGCTTGAGTTCTTCGCTGGGACCTCGATTTGGTTTATTAAGCGAAAGTCCGGCTTGAGTTCTTCGCTGGCACAAGTTGGATTTAAGAGAGTTGTATAGGGGATCAGCTCCCATATATTATGATTTATATTACTGGGTGTGTGAGTGCTCCAAATTACCTTTTTGCTGTTATGATGTGAAAATATTACTGATGTTGCATTTCACTCTACAGGGTGCATTAGTTTTAGATAGTTATAGAGATTATAGTTAAAATTGATATTTTACTCTCTGAGTCGAACACTCACTCCTGTTCAATATTTTTCCAGGTCGCAGGAGGATATTTTTGAGGTTAACCTGCTTTTCTTCCTCGCAGGTCATTTATTAATGTTTGTATAAACCTGTTAACTCTAGAATTTCCGGATGTGTTAGAAATATTTATTTGATTTCGGTTTGTAATATAATTATCACGTTGGACCTGTAAAATTATTATTATATGCATGTTTGATGGACTGGATGAGGGAGCAGAGCTCCCATTTATTTTATGTTGTTATGAGTATGTGGAGGGTGAGCTGAGCTCCCCAATTGATGATTTATTGTGTTTACAGGTCCGGTGAGTCAAAAACTCCCCGTTGAAAGGTCCATTTTATGGCCGGACTCTGTCTGGTTGATTTCTTGAAATTGGGCCCAAATGGGCTTTAGAGTTGGGTTAAGGAATAGTTAGGCTTACTACGGGCCTCGAGGGCTTTAGGCTGGCCCAGGTCCTAGTGCCGGTCCGGCCCATAGGTTGGGTCGTGACAAATGTGGTATCAGAGCTTAGGCTCCAGATTCATAGGGAATAATTGTCTAAAGTGTTGGGAAGAGTCTAATAGGAGTCACATGCGAAAAATAGGGTCCACATTCATCTTGCATTGTCATCTTTGCTTCTAGTCTCTGCTTCATATGTTGTGTGTAAATATGAGTCTATAGAGCTGTGTAATGTGCAGTTTTGAATTTTATGGGCTAATGCTGCTAAATTTCAGGAAAATACGTAAAAGCAGGAGAGCTGCCACTGCACCAGAACCGGATGTGCCTAATGAGGTGTCGGCACAGGATGAGACGCCTACCCCGAGGAGGCAGGGTAGGAGGCCTAGAGCTGCTCAAGTAGAAGAGCAGCTATCACCAGTTCAGGATCAGTCTTTTATGGCACAGGGTCCCATGGACCCAATGGCAGCTACTCTAGCTGGGTTACAGAGAACCATCATATGATGGCGTAGTATATGGTTCACCCTCCACAGCAACCGTAGTCCACCGCACCAAGAGGGGAACCTTATAAACAGATAATCAATTTCAAGAAGTTGGTGCCTGGTACTTATGATGTGTCAGATGATGCCTATCGATTTTTGGATTCTATGACAGGCGAGAGCAGTGCGATTGGTGATAGAAGACTTATAGAGTGTATGCAGCATGTCATGGGGCTTATACCTAGACAATGGATGAATGACTACATATTACCTTGGATGAAGGGTTTGTCATGGACTCAGTTTGTGAAACTGTTCATCAACCGGTTTGTACCAGAAAGCTTCACAGATCAAAAGCAGTGGGCCTTTGAGGCCTTAAGACAGAATGGCAGGTTTGTAGATGAATATGCTACAGAATTTCTGGAACTGAGCAGGTATGCCCCTACAGCAGTAGCTACAGAAACTATAAAAGTGAAGAGATTCCTAAAGGGGCTTGACAGGTGGTATGCAAACCTGGCCATGATGTCGGATCAGTCTTTTGATGTGGTGGTTGATCGAGCCAGACAGATTGAGATTAGCTATGCTGTGGATGACAGCAGAAGGGCAAAGAAAAATAAAGCAGAGGGTTCTTCAGGTGTTCCCCACATGGGTACTCCTGATAGTGGTGGCCAGAGTAATTACAGAGGAAGAAGTAAGAACAAGAAGAGTGGTTTTAGACACAAACCTCGAAGGTTCAGGCCAAGGTACGAATCCAGCAGTTCTAGGTCTGGTTCAGGATCCTCCTTTACACCTTGTGCGCAGTGCGGAAGAGGGCATTCAGGACCTTGTATGATGGGTTCAGGAGTATGCTTTAGATGTGGCCAACAAGGTCACTTTGCTAGGGAATGCCCCATGTTCAGCGAGCCATAGATGGGGTCACAAGGTTCTGTTGCAAATGTTCCTCGTCAATTGTGTCCTGGTGCTTCCAGCATGGCGGCGATCGATTCGATGGCCAGGCCGAGGACAAGGGGCGTGGATTTGGAGGCGGTCAGAGGTAGAAGTCGATGTCGAGTTACGCCACTCAGGGTAGGGGTCAAGCTCGGGTTTTCACCCTGACCCACCAGGATGCTCAGGCTTCCAATGCAGTTGTGGCAGGTATTCTTCTAGTCTGTTCCTATGAGGCTCGTGTTTTGATAGATCTGGGTGCTACGCACTCATTTGTCTCCCCTGTGTTTGCCATGAGATTGGGTAGAAACCCTACAACATTAGAATGCCCTTTGTCTGTAGCTACCCCACTTAGTGACAACATAGATGTAGATATGATTTTTCTGGGTAGCCCAGTAATAGTGGATGGAAAGATCCTCCCAGCAGACTTGGTTCCTCTACCAGTGATAGATTTCGATGTAATTCTGGGAATGGATTGGTTGGCAACTTATTATGCCACTTTAGACTGCAGGAACAAAAAGGTGTATTTTCACATACCTGGTGTGGAAGAGTTTAGCTTTGATGGTGACAGGAGCGTGGCTCCATATAATTTGGTGTCAGCAATCAGTGCTAGAAAAATGTTGAGGCATGGATGTTAAGGGTATTTGGCATTGGTGAGAGATACATCTGTAGAAGGTGTCAACATGGAAAATGTTCCTGTTGTCAGAGAATTCATGGATGTCTTCCCTGAGGAGCTTCCAAGGTTGCCACTAGGAAGGAAATAGAATTTTGCATTGATGTTGTGCCGGGTACGAACCCCATATCAATGCCGCCTTACAAAATGGCACCAGCAGGATTGAAAGAGTTAAAGGAGCAACTACAGGAGCTTTTGGACAAGGGTTTCATACGTCCGAGCACTTCACCCTGGGGTGCTCCTGTTCTATTTGTAAGAAAGAAGGATGGGTCATTGAGATTGTGTATTAATTATAGACAGCTGAACAAGGTGACTGTGAAGAACAAGTATCCACTTCCTCGGATCGATGATCTGTTTGATCAGCTCCAAGGGGCTAGATTCTTTTCCAAGATAGACCTACGATCAGGCTACCATCAGTTGAGAATCAGGAATGAGGACGTGTCCAAAATGACATTCAGGATAAGATATGGTCATTATGAGTTCTTAGTGATGTCTTTTGGACTCACTAATGCACCAGCAGCCTTCATGGACTTGATGAACCGGGTGTTAAAGCCATTTTTGGACCATTTTGTCATCGTATTAATAGATGACATTTTGGTATACTCTCGGACCGAGGAAGAACAAGTGTGGCACTTGAGAATGGTGTTGCAGACTTTGAGGGAGCGCCAGCTATATGCCAAATTTTCAAAATGTGAATTTTGGCTAGAAAGCATCTCATTCTTAGGACACGTGGTTTCTAGTGAAGGTATTCAAGTGGATCCCAAGAAAATTGAAGCTGTAACTGATTGGCTTAGGCCTCACTGAGGTGCAAAGTTTTCTGGGTCTAGCTGGCTACTATAGGCGTTTTGTGCAGGATTTTTCCAGGATAGCGGCTCCCCTAACTAAGTTAACTTAAAAGAATGTTCCATTCATTTGGACAGATGACTGTGAGAAGAGTTTCCAGACCCTTAAGGAGTGTCTAACCACCGCCCCTGTATTGACACTACCGATGAGTGGTGAAGGATATACCGTGTATTTTGACGCTTTCAGAGTTGGCTTAGGGTGTGTTTTGATGCATAATAGAAAAGTAGTGGCTTATGCTTCAAGACAGCTGAAGAGGCATGAGCAGAACTACCCCACCCATGATTTGGAAATGGCGGCTGTAGTTTTTATACTAAAGATCTGGAGACACTACCTATATGGTGAAGTGTGCGAGATATACACCGACCACAAGAGTTTGAAGTACATCTTCCAATAGAGGGATTTAAACTTGAGACAAAGGAGATGGATGGAGCTTCTAAAGGACTATGATTGCACCATCCAGTACCACCCTGGGAAGGCCAATGTAGTGGCAGATGCTTTGAGCAGAAAATCTTCTGGTAGCTTGGCACACATATCAGCGGAAAAGAGACCGTTGATTCAGGAAGTACATGAGTTGATGGATCAAGGTTTAATCCTAGATCTTTCAAATGAGGGGGTATTGTTGGCTTATTTTTCAGTGAGACCAGACATGCGAGACAGAGTTAGAGTTTCCCAGCACAGAGACCAACAATTGATGAAGATCATAGAAAGAGTACAACAGGGTGAAGGTGGTGAGTTTAGATTTGCCAATGATGGCACCCTAGTGCAAGGTTCTAGGATATGTGTGCCTGATGTGGACAATCTCAGAAATGAAATCATCGAGAGGCACACTATACACTGTACAATGTCCACCCAGGCTCCACCAAGATGTACCATGATGTGAAAGATAGTTATTGGTGGAATGGCATGAAGAGAGACATAGCAGACTTTGTGTCCAAGTGCTTGACTTGTCAGAAGGTGAAGTTCAAACACCAGAGACCATCAGGAAAGCTGCAAGAGCTTCCTATCCCAGAATGGAAGTGGGAAATGATTACTATCGATTTTGTGATTGGGTTGCTTCGTACCACGCGAGGATATGACTCGATATGGGTAATTATAGATCGCCTAACTAAATCAGCTCATTTCTTGCCTGTGAAGACTACATATTCTGTGGCACAGTACGCCCGGCTTTACATTCGAGAAATAGTCAGATTGCATGCAGTTCTTGCTTCCATAATATCTGATAGAGGGCCCAAGTTCACTTCTCGGTTTTGGAGGAAGTTGTAGGAGGCACTTGGCACACAGTTGAACTTTAGTACTGCTTTCCACCCTCAGACAGATGGACAGTCCAAAAGGACAATCCAAACACTGAAAGACATGCTTCGCATAAGTGTTTTGGATTTTGGAGGTCAATGGGATGATCAACTAGCTTTGGTAGAGTTTGCCTACAACAATAATTACCATTCCAGCATAGGGATGGCACCCTATGAGGCACTATATGGAAGAAGGTGTAGGTCTCCTCTGTGTTGGACGGAAATGGGAGAAGCGAAGGAGCATGATGTAGACCTAGTGCAGTACACTTCAGAGATAGTTCCTTTAATCAAGGAACGATTAAAAGCGACTTTCGATGGCGTAAGAGTTATGCGGACCCGCACGGAGGGTCGTGGAGTTTCTGATGGCGACTACGTATTCCTGAAGGCTTCTCCGATGAAAGGAGTCATGAGATTTGGAAAGAATGACAAGTTGGCACCTCGGTATATTAGACCTTTTGAGATTACTGATAGAGTTGGAGCAGTTGCCTACCGGTTGGAGCTACCACCCAACCTTTCTCATGTTCATCCCGTGTTTCACATCTCCATGCTCAAGAAATACATTCCTAATCCTTCTCATGTGCTACAGCCGGATGTAATAGAGCTAAAAGAAAACTTGACATTTGAGGAGTAACCTGTAGCCATAGTGGACTACCAAGTGAGACAGCTAAGATCAAAACAGATCCCTATGGTTAAAGTTTTGTGGAGGAGCCAGTCAGTGGAAGAGTGCACCTGGGAGTCAGAACGGGACATGCGTAGCAAGTATCCTTATCTGTTCAATGTGTAATCCTGTACTTTATTCTCCCTTGTGTAAAATTCGAGGACGAATTTTCTGTAAGGGGGGAAGAATATAACACTCCTAATTTTTTAATTTATTATTTTTGGACAAATATTGATGTTTTAATTTTATTTAAATTTTAGGAAATTACTTGAGATTTTTCAGATTTTCGAAATCGGGTTTGATTTCCCGAAAATATAAAATTTTAATGATTTTTAAAAATTAATTTAAAGACCACGTGGCAAAACTAAAAATATATTTGGAGTCTACAAATTTTTTTTGAGTTTTCTAGAATTTTTTCAGAATTTTTGGGCCTCGTTTTTGTTTCCAAGGTAGAGTAAAAATTTAAAATTTTGTATCCTGAATCGAACCGGACCAGATCGGACCGATCGAATCGGGTCGGCTCCTTTTTCTTCTTCTTCTCCTCTCCCGCGCACGTTCTCCTTCCTCTCCCTCTCTCCCGTTTTCTCTCTCCTCCCACCCCAGCCAGCCAGCTACCTCCCCCACCACCCCAGCCCGCCAGCGCACCTCCCTAGCCGCCCTAGCTCGCCGGCCGCCGCCTGGAGCGCCGGCAAGCGTTGCACCAAGCGACGCGACGCGCGCGCGCAACCCTTCAACTTCCCGGCCGATCCGGCTACCTATTAGGCCGGGTCTTGTGTCTAATCCCATCTACATCTCGAGAGCTTTCCATAGACACCAAGAACACCAAAATCCATCAAGCGGTTTGTCCAATTTTTGTTCGGAAAGTTTTAGCCCATTTTGATTTTTGGGCTAGATTTCTGGCAAACCGTAAACCCCACGAGAAAACCGAGAGTACCAAAGCGCTCCACTCATCGAGAGCTTCGCGGAAATATAAATTTTAAAATTTTTCGACACCTTTTTTGGTGGGTCCCATGAAACTTCGCAGTGTTTTTCTGAGCATTAAATGAGCTTAAAAAATTTCATAAAATTTATGTACTAACCCCCGTGTTGTGGGCTTCGTGTAGGTATCTTCAATTCGTGGAAATTCGACAGTTGTCCGGGTCTATGAATTTCCGGCCAGACAGACCGGCTATTGAAAATGTCTCCAAATTGGATCGAGGTTTTGGCTACCCCACCATTGTCAGACATCCCGAGCGCGTCCCCGGAGTCGGAATCGGCATAGGTAAACCCGAACAATGCTTTTTCGTAATTTCTAGTACTTAAATGGGATTAAAAATCCATAAAATATTCGTGGTAGCTTAGAAAATTATGATTCTTTTTGCATTAGCTTAGTAATATTGCTAAGGACCGCGGGGTAAAGTTTTAGAATTTTTAGAGCTTGTTTAGGTAGTTTTTCAAAAAGAGTCAATTATGAAGACTAAATTGAAATTTTACATATTGTGATGGATGACTGTTTGGATGGGCCCAGGAGGGGCTGTGTGATGTGATTGAGTTGTGGATATATGGGTTGTGAATATAGAAGTGTATTTTGAGCCTTTTACAGGTTGGGTAAGTTCTAGGTATAGGGGAGACTCTACCGGATTTTCGACACGACTTAGGACGTATTTGATCTTTTTCTTAATTTGTATTGAGTCAAATTTATTAAATGATTATAATAAAATTTTCAGTGAGTCGAATGACCTTCTTCCTCACCGCCCACAAAGGATCTTTGTCAAGTTTGTGAGTAAAATATTAATTTTAATTGTAATTTCGATATTATTATATGTTCAAGCATGCCCATGCATCACTTATATGTATATATCTATGTAGTTAAACTCTAGGCACGTTTTATGTTGCATTCACAACTGTTAAAGTGCCATGTATGTTGTTGTGGTAATTTGGAGCAGTGTGCGTGCGTTGGCGTGCGTGTGATGTGGTGTTGGCTATGGACAGGACGGGTAGACACGGCTTGAGATCTTCGCTGGGACCCGGTCCTTTGGGGGTAGTCACGGCTTGAGTTCTTCACTGGGACCCCGATTTGGTTTATTAAGCGAAAGTCCGGCTTGAGTTCTTCGCTGGTATAGGTTAGATTTAAGAGAGCTGTATAGGGGATCAGCTCCCATATATTATAATTGATATTACTGGGTGTGTGAGTGCTCCAAATTACCTTTTTGCTGTTATGATATGAAAATATTGCTGATGTTGCATTTTACTCTACAGGGTGCATTAGTTTTAGATAGTTATAAAGATTACGGTTAAAATTGATATTTTACTCTTTGAGTCGAACGCTCACTCATGTTCAATATTTTTTCAGGCCGCAGGAGGATATTTTTGAGGTTAACCTACTTTTCTCCCTCGCAGGTCATTTATTAATATTTGTATAAACCCGTTAACTCTAGAATTTTCGCATGTGTTAGAAATATTTATTTGATTTGGGTTTGTAATATAATTATCACGTTGGACCTGTAAAATTATTATTATATGCATTTTTTATGGACTGGATGAGAGAGCAGAGCTCCCATTTATTTTATGTTGTTATGAGTATGTGGAGGGTGAGCTGAACTTCCCAATTGATGATTTATTGTGTTTACAGGTCGGGTGAGTCAAAAACTCCCCGTTGAAAGGTCCATTTTATAGCTGGACTCTGTCCGATTGATTTCTTGAAATTGGGCCCAAATGGGCCTTAGAGTTGGGTTAAGGAATAGTTAGACTTACTACGAGCCTCGGGGACTTTAGACTGGCCCAGGTCCTAGTGCCGATCCGGCCCATAGGTTGGGTTGTGACAATAAAAAAGTATTATATACTTTTAGAGGATTTTTATTTTAATTTTTAAGCTAATCAAACCAGTTTATAAGTTCTAAATATAAGCTGACCAATTTATTTATCATAATTTTTGGACTTATAAGTTGAATTTATAAGGTAAAAAAAAAATAATAAGTTGGAAGAGTCAGTTTTTTATTTTAGTATTTATAAATCATGTGCTTATAAGTTTGACAAAGTATTTTACTATATCATTCTCATTTAATTTTTAAAATTTTATCATAAATCACATTTAATAACTTTTTAGTTATTTTAATAATAAATGTACTTATAAGTTATTTTTTACTAAACACATTAATTGTTTATTAATAATTTATAAATATTTTAATAAAATACGTAATTATTTAAAATTTTAAATACTTAGAAGTTAAAATTAGCTTATAAGTATCCAATGCTTATAAGTTGATTTTCATAAGTTAAGTCAAACACATTTTTATTATAAATAGTACGTATATTTGATTAGAGAACGATGGAAACATAATTTATTATATTACTTTATTTTAACTTGATTAAGTATTACTAAATCCTGACTAATTTTATGTATGGACACACACACACACACATATATATATATATATATATATATATTTTGGCCATAAGTTATAATTGACTCGCTAGCTAACTTTTTTCCAATTGTAAATGAGTAAGTGCATGAGTTTCCAAAGCATGCTATATATTTGCTAGTAAATAAGAGCAATTATGTCCTTAGATCCATGTAATATTTACCATCACTAGTTAAGTAATTTAAATTTTAATATTTAATAGCTTTAATCTCCTTTATTTTTTTTACTTAAAAAATTTGGATAAATGATAATTTATTCTTGAAATTTGACAAAACCTACATTTTAGTCTTTGTATTTTAAGACTCACTAATTTATAATCCTTGATATTTTAAAAACTTTACAAATTAGCCTCTCCATCCAATTATCCAATCAAATTGGAGTTAATTTAAAAAAAAAAATCAAAATTTCCTTCATTTATGAATTTTAATACGAAATAAAATAGTTTATGAACTTTTAATTTGTTAACAAAATCATCCTCGATGTGGCAAAAATAAAAATTTTAATTTTTAATTTTACAAATTAAAAATTTGTAAATTAAATGTTAAAATTTTAACATAATTAATAGTTAATTTTTACAAAATAAATATTAATTACAAAATCAACTATTAATTAAATAGTGTAAAATTTTACAAAATTAATTATTAAATTATTTTTATGTTTTACATTATATTGTTAAAATGTAAGGATGAATTTGTAATTAACAAAAATATAAAGATCTTAAAATAATTAATTCATACTTTAGTAATTATAACTATTTAAAAATGAATCCTTACACGTTTATTAATTATAAAAATATAAGCACTTATTTGTAAATAGGTATAATATTTAGAAGTTATTTTGTTAAATACATGGATAATTTTGTAATTAATAAAAAATTTTAAGGATCTTAAAGTAATTAATTCATATTTTTAATAATTATAATTTACAGGGACTAATATATAAGTTTTACTAAATTTAACTGACTAAATTATTTTAGATAGAAAATATAATAAAGGGCATTTTTATTATTTATTGTTAATTAATTGTGAATTTAATAGCAGAGACTAATAGGTGATTTTTAAAAATATAGAAACTAATCTATAAATTTTATCAAATTTTAAAAATTAAATTATAATTTCACTAAAAGTTTTAACAATTCATTAATGAGTATCATAATTTAAGTATAACATAATATTGTGCTAAGAGAAAAAAAAAAATATATATATATATATATATATATATATATATAAGTATAGACAAATTAAAAGCATATATTTAGAAATGATCTAACTAAGGAGAATAAGTTTTTAAGTAGTAATTGCTTTTTTTTTTTTAATAACTAAACAAATTTTATACAATACTTACCTTTAAAAAACTTGATATTGTGGCATGAGCTTAAACTACCAAACGTATCCAATGAATTTGTCAATTGTCTTCCAAACACAATTTTCTTGAGGCTTGAAGGGTTTATTTGAGAAATGGGAAGAAAAGAAAAAATATTTTTGAAAGGTCCATTTCAACTTAATTAATTAATGTAAAACCATATTTTCCCCAAAACATCAGTTCTATTATTACCCATAATTATTTTTTATTACCTGTAAGACTATTCAGTGGATTTATCAGAGCCAACTTTCTCCCAACTCATATTTGGTACATTCTTGAGGGACTACTACAATTCCTTTAACCTAATTCCCACAATATATATATATATATATATATATATATATATATATATATATATATATATATATATATATATATATATATATATATATATATATATATATAATCCATTCAATTTGATGATTTGAAATTCAATCTTAAATTTAAAACTTCTCCAACAATTTCTTTTTACACAATGGTAAATAATTTCATATTAGGTTATATTTGTTTCATAAAAAATAACTTATATATATGAAAAATAATTTTTTAAGTAAATAATTTTTATAAAAATATTTTTCATTATTTGATGGTTAAATTAATTGTATGTATTTATTTAATGCATATATAATTATTTTTAAATTTTAATAAAATTTCAAAATCCATAAAATGACTTTTTCTTTTAGAAAAAAAAATCATTTTTCATAAAAATTATTTAGTTTTCTTTTTTATAGAAAAATATTTTCTGTTAACTCATTTTCTTAAATATCCTAAACACTAGAAAATATAAAAAATATTTTAAAAAAAATAAAGTTGAAGTACTACAATAAAAATTTAGTTTATATACAGATCAAAATCGTTAAATCAAGATATTCAAACTTGAAATTTCTTCACTTAGCCTTACATGTTAGGTGTTAGGTTCTAATCTCCATTTCTCCGGTTCTCTCTTTGAAAAAAACTTAAGACCCAATCACTTCTTGCATCTTTAAAGATAAAGAAAAATTAATCAAAATTATATATATTCTCTGGTTGGCACATACCAAATGCTCGTACGTCAGAATATCTAAAAGACGATTAATTGAAATTGTATATATATAGTTTTCACATTATTCCAAAGAGCTTTAAGTTCTTCTGGTATATAGGTCGAATTGATCTGAAAGACCTGTATAACTAACATTCCCCTCTACTAGCAACTTGAAAAATCTGAGATGCCTAAGTTCATCTTCAAAATCGATCAATTGATTATTTTCTTCGTCAAACCTTTCATTATTTTTTTTCATCAAAGCATTCATGTTTCTATTACTGCAAGCTGCAACAATATGTACATATATATGTAGGTGCTGATAAAACATGCATATTCATGCCTAATAAATGCACATTTCATAATCATACGGGAGCAATGTTCTGAGATAACAATCGTCTAATAGAGAAAAGAAATTTAAAAAGAAAAATATTACATATTATGGAAATTTAAAAAGAAAAATATTACATATTATGGAATCTTTCTACTGCTAAAACATTGAAATTACTCAGTACTCAGTGTACTACTCTCCCATCTTAATTATTCTTCCATATATATGTAATAGAATTTAAAAAACTAATTATAATGCATGCTCACTCTCCTGCAGCATATATATAATCTTACCAACTGATGAATTTCTTAGTTCTATTCGACAAATGTTTCATCAACAAAATGCACTGCAAATTAAAGTCCTTGTCCATGACCCTTACTGATCATAGAATGGATTTTCTGCGACAAAAAGAGCAAGCGCCAAGTCAATAATACACAACCAGGAGAAGCTAAATATTATTAATTGTTGCTTGATAATTAAAGAAATCGCATATGCAATATTGAATTAGAGCGAAATTAAATACCAACTGAAGATGCCATTTACATAAATATTATCTACTGTAACCATTGAATGGTAGATGGATCAACATGCTCGTCAATAGTCGAAGTGACTCTGAGAATTGTGTATGATGTGGTCAAAACCCAATATATATGAATATATGCTAATGTGGGTTGGTAGTTTGATGCACATGCCATTACTACCACTGAAATTAAGATTAAAAGCAGAAACTGTAGCATATCACAATCTCTTAACACCATTCTTCTTTGAATGTTTAGTAGTTGATAATATTAATCAATTGTAGAAATTTAAGCAACATAAACTAGCATTAGCACTAGCAGCATTATGATCTTCAAGATTTATTTTCTCTTCCATAATTAAAGTTAACACGGGTCATTTATAATTATCATAATTATATATAAAGAGTAATTGCTAAAATTAAAATTCTTTATCCCTCTCTTTTTTTATGGGAATTATTATTATTTTTTTTATAAGCAAAAAAATTTATTAATAATAAAGAAGAAAAGGGCAGAGGAGGCTCCAACTATTATGGGAATTAAATTCTGGAGTTTTCATTTAATTTCATGTAGATAATGATGATAATGAATTAAGCATTATCCTCAACAAATTAATTTAGGTCCTCACAAGATTTATTTCATTCTAGCTAGCTATCTGCATTAGCACTGCAATTAGATACTCCATGCGTGTTTTGCACAATTCTTCGATGTTTTCTTCTGAATTTAATTTGGTTTCCGTTTGTAAACTTTCTGAATATGTTCATGTTGAGATTAAACTGCAATTAATTAATAATTATATATCACTAGTACAAATTTTGCTGGTATTTCAATTGTTTCCCTTTCTAATTTTTAAGCAATATTATGTCACATTCATTTTTCTTATATCCGTATACAACCATTCTAATTAGTAGACTTGAAACTAGAAATTAAATTATACTTACGTTAGAACCAAAAGAACATTTAGGATGAAGAAGAAGATGAAACCATAATTAAAAAAAGTTTCACATATTCAACAACTGAGCTATATCTCTTATTAATACATCATATATGCTAGAATAATCACCTAATTACTTATTCTACAATGGCAAATGATGATATACAAGAAAGTTAAAATTGAAAAGTTCAACTTCTTGAAATCATGCCCATATACTGTGCATGATCAATATGCCATCAGAGCTTTTGGTAACATTTAATTTGAAGGCACAGGATCATGATACCACCGCTAGGTAAGAGCAACAAAGAGGTTTGAAGTAATAGAACTCTCTCAGTTGTCATCTTTCCTTGACTGGGTTGCTTCCAGGCTTCTCGTCTTTGTTCACACTTTCCGGAAATTAATGGATTGCCATATTTTTCCAAACAATCAAAGATTTACAGTGAGACGACATATCCCAATTATCTATCTATATCAGTTCCACCTCATTAGGATGGTCCTTACAAGAGCAGCAGGTAATTACTGAAAGAGGAGAAGCGTAGGAGAAGCAGCAGCAACTTCTGGTTCCTTTGATAAATTAGATTCAGTAATCTTTTGCTTCTCTTCAGGACTGATTTTGGCAGATGTAGAGGAAGGAATGCTCATTGTGAGGTCAAGGTTTAGGTCAGGCAAAGCACTTGGGCCATCCTCCAAACAACTAGCTGCATCAGATGCTTGCTCATTACTATTATTATTATTATTATCATTGTGGGGTTTGGTGGTGTCACTTTTCATACCAGAGGACGTTGCACTAGAAGAGTCTTGTGGGTTTTGAAGACGAGGAAGATTTTGGTTCAAACGATGGTTATTCGGATCAATTCCCATGTTCATAAGCTTTCTTCTTAAATGTGAATTCCAGTAATTCTTTACTTCATTGTCGGTACGTCCAGGCAATCTTCCAGCTATTAGAGACCACCTGACAAAAGCCAAAAAAAAAAAAAAAAACAACAAAAACCCATCAGCATATATATAAACATACAACAATAATAAAATGTAACTTATTCCAAGCATAAAATTTGCAACGAAAAGACAGAAATAAAATTAAAGGAGTAGGTATGCACCTGTTTCCGAGAAGCGCATGAAGCTTGATAATAAGGTCTTCTTCATCTTCAGCAAAGTTTCCTCTTTTAAGGTCAGGCCTAAGATAGTTTATCCATCTCAGCCTACAACTTTTGCCACAGCGAAGCAGTCCTGAGAAGCATGAAAACAAAAATCAATACCCACTCCATAATATTATATATATGGATGTGGGTATGGCGAAAAAATGTGGGTGAAGGTAGGATTACAATATACAAACCTGCAGCTTGAGGGAGGGTTCGCCAGCAACCTTCCCCATGTTTACGAATGTAATCAATGAGCTTCTGGTCTTCTTGCTTAGACCAAGCGCCCTTGTTGGTGTCTTGCTTATCACAACAAGGCTTTCTCATTGGATTCCAGAGTTTTGGGTACAAGCAAAAAAGTTAAGGAATTGAAACGTATGAGAATGAGAATGAGAGAGAGAGAGAAGGAAGAAGATGGGGTAGAGAAGACTGAGCAGAGGTATATATTTGGAATTGGATAGAAGAAAGCACGGTTGACTTGGACCGGTGGTTTGGACATGCGTGTGAGTGTGTGGGTGTGTGTCTTTGTGCGTGTGTTAGTGATTGTGAATTAACTGTCAGTGCTAAGAGATGACGGAGATAATTAAAGGGTGGTGGTGGTAGGGTTTTTACAATCTTCTGTGTTAGTTGCCGTTAAGTATTAGTCCTTTTCTATTACTCACTCTCATTTCCCTTGCTCTTTCAATTTCTAGTAATTAACGTTATTGACTAATATCACATTATTAATCTGTAACTTCAAAAATCAAAAGTAAATTGGGTTTTTATTAAAATAAATAAATAAATTATTTTTTTTAATAGATACAGCACACATATAAAAGTGATAAAAATGAATCGCTGTTAAAATCATGTCAATTTTAACTGAGTTCTTATTTCTATATAACCCATACACATATACACCACATCCGATGTGGGATTTTAAAAAATTAATCTTTGAACACACTCGATTCACTCGCAGACCTTAATTAGAGTACATTTAAATAGTTAAGAATTTTAAATTAAAAAAATATTTAAATGATATCCTATGGATAACACATATCTAAATGGGCATTTAGATCTAGTTTGGCAATGATAATTTTGAACTAATTGAAGTTTTTTTTTAATTTTCGGAAAAGTAACATTTTAAATGCTGAGTTTTATTTAATTAATTTTAAAATTTTTATAATTAAAATATATTAAATTTCAGTAATAATAAATTTAATGATATGTAATTAATATATTTATAGTACTATTTTTTTAAATAAAAACTCAAATAATAATTATTTTGAATAAATTTTATTAGTATAATTGCCTTAATTTCTCTACATTGACTCAATCTATATATATTTTATTTTTTATTATTAAAAAAAGAGTCACGATTTTGAATCAAACTAAGGTTTTCACCTAACATTGCTCATATTTATACAATAATAATTTCTAAAAATTTAATAAATATGAAAAATCTTGAATTTATATGTCCCAAATTAATGTATTTAAAAATTAGGAATGAGTATTCGATTAAACAAATCGAATTTGCAGCTAACTAAATTATTAATCGATCTAAAAATATTAATTGAAATGAATTGAAATTGAGAAAAAACTAAATTTAACTAAAACAGAAAATAGTATAACCGAATTAACAAAAAAATAAAATATATATTTCATATTATTAATTATTTAATAAATATAAATAAAAATATACTTACAATCTTTGTTTATTTATTAAAAATAATAAATATGATTTAACATTAATAAAATAATAATTATAAGTTAAATATTATTATAAAACAATACAAATAGTAATTATAAATAATATAATATTAATAAAATTATAATTAATATATTAATTAATAGAAATTCGATTATTTAAGTTAATTTAGTTACTAAATCAAAGTTAACCGAATCAATAATTGAAATTTTTTATTATTACTAACCAAAAATCAAATCGAACTAAATTTACTATTGCCGAAATAATTGAATTTAATCGATTTGATTCAATTATTCGACAATAATCGAATAATGCACACCCCTATCAGAAATCATGTATCTTTTAACCTAAACAGTAAAAAAGTATGTAAGTCATAAATCAATGATAGCCGGAATAGTGTTCCTTCGTCTTTAAGATGTAAAAAGTGGGAAAGTCTTGATTTTAAGTCTCTATAACTACTTATGACAACCTTAATTCACTTTTATAATAAGGAGAGATATGGTTATTTTTAATTGTACATATAACCCATCAGTTGTTACTCGGTCCATTTGAACCTCCAATAAATCTAAAAAAGAAGCATGTAAGCCTTAAACATTATTCATTTTTCCCGGTGGGGATGAAAATGCCATTTATCCTTCTCTTATTATTATTATTATTATGAATGCAGCTAGATATGACAAAAAGAAATAGTGGATAGGAATTTTTTGCTGGTTAGCAAAATCACATATATATGTTTGGGGAAATAGCAAAATTTCCGTCAATTATAAAACAAAAACGTAAAAACAAACAGCGACTGAGTCTTATAGTTCTGATGGTTGAATTGACTGATAGTTTTGGATGGAAGATATATAACTAGATGGCTGAGTGGCGCGCGCCAATTTTTAACAAACAGTCCTTCATTTGCTACACTACACACTGATCTTTCTTCACCGTCCGAGTTCTAAGCTTTATCCATATCTTGTTATATTGCTGGCCTATAAAATCAATGCCTTCTGCTGGAAATTGACAACAGCTACCCATTTCATACATATACAATGATGATCTGTGCCTTATTCTACGCATCGTCAAATATATATATTGACCATATTAATTTTTCTTATATTTCTTTCTCTTTTTATAACATTATTAAAACATCATATTATCATTATTAAATCAATTTTATTCATTTTTTATTTTATATATATATATAAAATGATACTAAATTGAATTAGATTTAATACCTCATAATCCTGAAAATAGTTCCAATACTGCTCATTGGTTTTTAATTTAACTTATTCAATTCATAACTTAATTCATGTTGGATTTAATTAATTAACTTTAAGAATTTTTACCTATTTTAATTTTATTAAATTTATCGACACTAATCCCTTAATTTTAGTTTAGTAATATTACAATTGTTTCCATAATTGTATGGTCTTGAATTCGTAATCTTTATATCAGAATTAATCAATTATTAAAAAGTAAATTATCCACACCAACAAACAATCCGATTAATATTTTACGCCCTAGGCAGCTGGTAGGCAAATGTCATCTACTCATCATCTTCTAATGAAAAGCTTATACTTTCACAAAATATATGGCTGAGGTTGCGGAATTGTGGTAAAGAGATATCTGTCACACTCTTGTTTATTTACTTACCAGCTTATTCAGATTCACTCTTTCTGATGTATATCTTGTTATGCATACATGATATCTAAATATTGACTCTATTAACTAGAGTAAAACTATTAAATATTTACCAATAAAACAATACGATTCCATCATTATATATTTAATTTAATACATGAAAATAATAGTACATATAAATAAATAAAGAGGAGGCATTAATGATTCTATAATAATGTATATATAAAATTAGTAAATAACTAAAAAAGATTAATTTCGTTCTTGCCTTGCTTTTTGTCTACCTGCTTATATTTTATAATTTATGGTGATTTTTGTGACTAATATAATATAATAATAATAATAATAATAATTTAAGAAAAATAATAAAAAAAAAACTTGGGGGAACGCTCATGAATAAAGACTCGATAGTTACATAAGAAATTTATAAGAAATTAATAATTAAATAAATATTAATTAAATATATTTAAATAAATAAATTTCAAGAATGATACCTAGCTTTTGAAAGAAATAATAGAAAATAATGTAAATAAAAAAAAGATTTAAGAGTATCTAGATAAAATGAAAATATTTAGTGAGAAAAGAGTGTTTGATGTGTAATAAATATAGTATACGACATACTATATATAGACAAACAAATGAAAATAATTTAAATAAAAATTAATTTAATATTATTTAATTAAAAAACAGTAATAAACATTTAAATTTAATTTTTATAACAATAAAATGTTTCCTATTTACTTGGCCATTTCAATTAAATCGTCATAAGTTAGCAATAATAATAATAATAATAATAATAATAATAATAATAATAATAATAAGTATTAATTAATCTTAAGAAAGTGAAATAAAAAGAATATTAAATTATTAACATAAAAAATAATACATACTAATTACAAATAAGTTAAATATCTATATTTTATTTTTATAACTTTTTATGTAAATTACACTTTTTGTCTATCAATTTTTTTAATAAAAATTTCATAATAAAAATAATAGAAAATATAATAATATAATAAAAATATTTATTAAAGATATGAAATAATTTAAGGTTGATTAAATTATATAATAATTGATTATGAGATCACAAATTAATGATCAATTTTCTTTAAACTAATGACTATCAATAACTTATTATTATTATTATTGAGGATAACATATGGCAAATAATATTTTTGTATAAACGAATTTATAAAAATTTTATCACATGTCACATTTCATAAATTCTCTCATTTATATTAATTATTATTTATTTATTTATTTTTCATTTAATTATCATTATCATTATCTATATTATCTATATTACACGCATTCTGAAGTTTTGATATATTCTTATAGATGCTTAAGAAATCATCAATTCAACTGGCATTTTAACAAGTAATTTGACAATTATGAAAACACTAATTTAACTGGAAATTTTATGTGTATCTGATACATTATCACATTGATTCTAACACACACAGTAACTTTGATACTCTGATATGACAATGTAATGTTGTTACTAAAATTACCTTTTGTATCAACGGTTTTGTATTTATTTTTTAAATACTGAATATCTTTTAAATTGATGTTTTCACAAGCACACACTATATTGATAAATAATTTTAAATTCATATTATTTTAGTAAAATGTTTTTAAAAACATATTATTTATATAATCAATCCACAATATATACAAATAGAGAGTTGTTGTGATTTATTTATTTATATATTGAGAAAGTTGGTGGCTGTGAATTGTGATGTTGATCTGTCTTCATGCAGACATTTTACGACTTCTTGTTGGAACTGCTATCAGCTATCTACATTTTCAGCTTCTTGACAACTTTCACTTCCGATTTCCCGAGTAATTACAAGCAGAAAGTATATTTTTTTTTTATGCTGTTTGAATAATATACTTTTAACTCTTAGATAAACTAGGCTAATTAAGGCATGTTTATTAAAAGTAAATTATTCTAATCAAATTCAAATATTATTTGATATTTAATTAGTACCTTAAGTATTAGTAATAATTTGGGCAATTGGACTCAAGGTGTCCAATTGGACTACCTGATAGACACGTGAGTCTCGTGCATGGACCGTCCCGAGTCCTTAAAAGAAATGTTGCTGAGGAAAACCTTTTTTTTTTTTTTTCTTTAATGATATTTCAAGGATTATTTTTTAAATAAATAGAAATTATGGAGAGGGTATAAATTGAATGAAATTCTGACCACTAATGCCATTGCGCATGATCATATAGGATTTGCAGGAGCTTGTTTGTCGTCCTGAAGCTGTCGTAGACCTTGTGTTTGCAGATAAGGTTTGGATAGGATGACCCCACGCTTTTTCCTTGTTTGTTTTGGTTCTCTCGCCCAAAAAATCTCTACTCGCAAGTTGATCTCAAAATTCAGAAAGATCAAAGAAAAGAAACTAAAAACATTTGAGGCTCATATAAAAGGGCTTTTACCAGAAGAGTGTAACAGACAAAATAATTTACCCAAAAAAAAATGATGAATTTGAACTTAATTACTAAATGGGATAAAATTATGTTAAGTTGAAATATTTTGAAAGTTAGACGCTAATTATAGAAACGTTTTTAAGTCAAATATCAATACGTTATTTATAATAGTGTGCACTTAATTTTAGTTAAAAATTATTAAATAAAATAATTAAAAAATTTAAAACAAAACCTACTTATGGTAGTGTCTAATTTTTTTATTAATTATTTTATTTTATATTTTTAAATAAAATATAAATATTATTTTAATTAATGTTATAATAATTAATATTTTAGACCATAACATTTTTATTATAAAAAATTATTTTTTAATTTAAAATAAAATTAAATTTTAATTAATAAAAAATTAAAATATAAAATGTTATTAATTTTTTTTAATAATTACTTTCAAAAATAATAAATTACTAAATATTAAATTAAATAAAAATTACAATATAAAATATTGTTAATTTATTTTAATAATTATTTTGAAAAAATAATTAATTATTAAATTTAAATGTTATTAATTTTATTTTAATAATTATTTTAAAATAATAATAAATTACTAATTTTAATTAAGCATTATTATTAATTTTCCTAATTATTAAGATTACAATATTAAATATGTTATTCAATTATTATATTTTTATGAATAAGAATTTTTTTAAAAATAATAAAATATTAAATATATTGAGTAAATTAATAAAATTAAATAGATGAGTTAAAATTGACATATAAATGAAAATATTTGAATAATTCGTGAATTGATGAGTTTAATTATTTTTTAATTATATATAATAGCTAAAATTGAAAATAATATAAAAAGTTTATGATTAAATTAATAAAAAAGAAATGTTTGGTTAAAATTAAGGATAATAACAGGTAAATTACTCATGAAAGTTACCCTACATAAATTCGAACTCATCACATGTATTATTTATCAAATTCAAAACTGTCACAAAATTGATTATATATTACCCAAACTTATCCCATTAGAGTTCACTCAAATCAAGTACTCGTAACTAACTGATCTATTGCCACCCTTAATTAAAATTGACAATTGACATAAAGGTTTTGATTTTTTTTGTCATTCAACCTAAAATTAATTAAACATATAATAATAAATTAATATTGACTAAATGCACATATTAACTTATACAACAAAGTTTTTAAATTTGATTCGATCATTGAACTAGTGAAAGTAGAAAGTTTAAGCGTTAAGATTTAAATCGAGTCGAATCTTGATTTAATCAGTATATTATGAAATAAATATTAATTATTTTATAAAATTAATAATTAAGAAAAATTAATAATAATCCTCGATTATAATTAGTAATTTATTTTTTAAATAATTATTAAAATAAAATTAATAACATTTAAATTTAATAACTAATTATTTTTTTAAAATAATTATTAAAACAAAATTAACAATATTTTATATTATAACTTTTTATTGAATTTAAAATTTAATTAAATATTTAATAATTTATTATTTTCTGAAAGTAATTATTAAACAAAATTAATAAAATTTTATATTTTAATTTCTTTCATTTAATTAAACTTTAATTTAATTTTAAATTAAAAAAATAATTTTTTATAATAAAAATGTTATGGTATACCATATTAATTATTATAACATTATTTATTAAAATAATATTTACATTTTATTTAAAAATATAAAATAACACAATTAATAAAAAAATAAAGTTGGACGTTACCATAAATAGCTTATAGCTTTCCTTTAATTTTGTTTAATATTTTATTTAATAATTTATAATTAAAATCAGTTACAAGCTATCATGAATAACATCCGATTTTGAGTGTTATTATAATTAGTATTTCACCCTCAAAACACTGTTATAGTTAGCGTTTCATTCTCAAAACGTCTAATTCAGTACGATTTTACCTCTTTTTATAAATGAGTTCAAACTCATTCTTTTTTAATATATTATTTTTTTCTGTTATACCCATTTAGTAAAAAACTCCACGTAAAAGAAGGTGATGGTGGTTTGTTTTTTTACAATCGTAGCATGAGGAAGGAATTGCTGTACGTAGCTTGGGCTTATGCTATTGGTTTTTCTACCTAAGCTTTCAAACAGAAGGTAGAGTTAGATATATCTACCAACAAACATATATATATATATATATATATATATTTCACAATCACAGTGGGGGAGAGACTAAACTTCTTATGGATATGCTTTGCCATAATTTTGGCTTTTATGAGTCAGCTTTACCAATCTTTTATGAGCCAATCGGCAGATGCTACCAACTCCAACAACTAATAATTATTCAACCCACGAATTTTCTCTTTCAATTAATCGCTCTACAATAAAATCAGCAACGCTATAACTTTCATCAAGGACGATAGCTTTATAATTACTTGAAATGATTTTTTGTCCATGTCTATTGTAGAATATGGATGCGTTCTGCAGCAGAAATAAACGTGACAAATTTGACAACATTCATGGTCCTTCAACCATCATCTCTTTGAAAAGAGAAATGACTATTGAATATAAAATAAAAATAAAAATAATTAATATAAATTTAATTTTATACAAATTAATATAATATTTTTTAAATTAAATATTTATATCAAAATTGATTAGATAATTAAAATAATAAGTACATAAATTTTAATTTAAATTATTAAAATTATCTTATGTGGCGAGTGGTGACCCTTTGCAGGCAAGAAGAGCTGTTTTCGGTGTTACCTCATTGTCATGCATGTGATTGTCTTTGTCGGATAGTCTTGCTAGAATTGATTGGTAAGCGAGCATCCTTTCTACTTTTAACTGCTAAAATTTTATTTTACAAATTAGTTATGGATTTTAATTAAAATTAATTAAATAAACAATTTATAAAAGTTAGATGTTGCGCTTATATATAGCCTTCAGTTTTTTATTTATTATTTGGTATTTTTTTTTTCAATAATTAAGAATGGAGTGAATGTATATTCTGATTTTTTAGCATAATATAATATTTATATTTTTCTATGGAGAATATCTGCCATACCAAGTGAGATTCAGTTCAATCCTGTTTGGTAACTGAGAAAAGAATAGAAAGTGACTAGTGAGGCGTACAAGAAAATAAAAGAGAGAGAGAGAGAGAGAGAGAGAGAGAGAGAGAGGGGACCAGAGAAAAGTGAAAGAGAGAGAGCACTCTTCTATCAATTTATTCCATAAAACTACCAGTCTACAATACAACTCTCACAAAGGTCTACAAAGCTAACAAGTACATAGCCTAGATCGTTGACCACTGGCACTGGGCTTTTCCAAATGCGTGGTGGTCCTCGTTTAGAAAGGTGTTGGGCCAGAAAGCCCAATCTTCTGTATATCTGAGACTGAAGTTTGCTACTAAGAGGTCTGTCTCTGACTACTAAATCGCCTCTTCAACGAATTAACTTCAAGGGTCGCATCATTACATTGTCTTCATGATCCAGTATCTGCATATTTACCAAAACAAATTAAAACAATACAAATGAATTATGAATCTAATCTTTATTTACAGAGAATCAAATCACCACTTACATGGCAATGGTAGACGTAACCAGGCTCTGCAGTTGCATCAAACGCATAAGATGCATTCGAGTGGATGTAAGCAAATCTCACTAGAATCTTTGTCACATACCCTGGTGTCATCTTATACACGTTCTTCCACCCTTTCTCTTGTGCTGGCACCTCTAACTTCTTGCCGCTTGCATACTTGTTTATTTTGCATTTAATTGCATCGTTCGATTTATTCATGCAAGCTTTAAACTCCTCTATATTGATCAACTCCGTTTGATCCATCACCACGAATAATCCCAAATGAATATGCAATGGATGATTATCCTCCGTTAGATTGATCACATTCCATACCTCTGTGGTCCCTTCTTTTGGGGTTTCAGTCACTGGTTCTTCGTAAGGTTTTCCATTGATATAAAGATGAATTGGCTCATCAGTGTTGCTTGTGTACTCGTATAGAGCGATGTATCGAGTTTGGGATGCACTGGATAATTCTGGAGAAGGATATTTTATCAACTTTTTTGGCACTCTCCACGTGTCCACCTCCTTATCCTTCTTGATGATGAACTTCATCACCTTCCCATTCGCTTCATTGACTGGGTCCCCGTCTGGAAAGGGATACTTTGCATTATTGGCTAAAATAACAGTGTCTGACTTTGACTTTGAAAAGTCAATAACCACATCAGCAATTTCAGATGGAGCTAAGAGGATTTCATTTGTCACTACATGTTCTTCAAGATATACAGAGTCAGCTGCCACGTGGATAAATCTAAGACCGTTGGTGAAAAAGAATCTGAAAAATCTAGCATTGCTAGCATTTATAATGCGAAATCTATATTTACGACGTCGTACTGTCGCATGTGGCCATGCCTTGCCATTGACAATAATTGCGTCCCCAAAGTACTCCGGTTGCCACTGTGGATGTATGGAGGGATTGTTTCCAGTAGAATTCATGTATATGGAACCATTGATGCGAAAGCTCCGATCAAACACCATCAAAGTCCGATCAAACTCATCGCCGTAAGGTAGACCAAGTGGGCCTTCAACCTTAGGGTGTCGAATAATGTAGGCTCCAACCAAGCCAGCCAATAGGTTGACTCTAGTCAACCCCATGGCATGATCATGGTACCATAAGTTTCCAGGTTGTTGAAAGTTGCGGTAATGATACGTTTTCTTAGTCCAAGTGGGTCCCTTTTCTGCAAATCGATTGGTGAACCATGACTCTGCATGTCCATCGCTCTCGGGTTCACCAATGACACCATGGAGGTGCACAACAGTGGGAATGCCCCTCTTCGTGGAAGGTACGGCAGTTGGGATTGTTGGATCCCATGGAAGTATATGCTTTGAAGGGAGGTGATTTTTCCATGTCACGTAGGTATCAACGCCGTAGATGGCCTCAATTGTTGGACCGGGGACGGTTGCATTGTTCTTTGACACACCGTAGGCAAATACTGGTGTTGGAGGTAGGTCCCGATGAAATTTCTGATAAAGCAATTCCCATAAAAAAATTATAATAAAACATTAATTACTTTCATCGAGAAAGGACGATAAATTGCAAAGAATTTTTCTAATTTAATAAATAAATGACCGTATGATTCGTGGCCGAATCGATTGAATGAAGTATCCTATAAGTGTGCGTTCATCATTTATTTATAATCCATTTTGGAATGAAGCTGAAAATTATTATTTTTTTTTAAGTACCATTTTAATATTATTAAAAAATAATTCAAAAAATAATTTTAATTTTTTAAAAGTTTTTATAATTTAGATATATTAAATTTAAATTAAACTAAATTTAAAAATTAAAATTTTTAATAAATATTTTTAAATAATTTTTTTTTAAAAAACTATTTAAATAAGATCATATCAAAGATGTTGCTAATTTTTATAGAGACAAAGTTGTTCCCTTGTAGTTTTTGTGAAAAGATTTTTAAGAACTGAAAAGGTAGCCACCAAGAAAAAGGAATACATGAAACTATGCAAAGCCAAAAGGTCACATTCCATTTCCAACATATGGGCTCTCAATTCAAGCCATTGAAGGAAAAACTTGCCTTGCCTCCATCTTCAAATGGATGGAGAAATTGCAGTCAACTAAAACTGGTGGTAGCACTGTTCACAATTTCAGTGATCTTTACACACGCACTCACATACATGGTCATTTGGTTGCAGGATAGGGGAGGTTTTATATGACGGATTATGAAGGAAATTAAGCATAAAAGGTGCTTTTTAGTGATTCCAATTCAAGAAATTCATTTTCAAGAAATGAACTAAACCCAACAAAGAAGGGAACCCAAATTTTCTTGTAATGAAATTGCAGAACAATCAATTAGTTTTGATAGTTGAGTAGTAATGCAGTCTTGTTCAACGCTATAAATTATCGAATTTCAATTCAAATAGACGCCAAATGAAATAATATATATATATATATATATATATATACAGAACTATTAAAAGAAAAAAAAAAAAAGAAGGAAAATTGTAATACATACCCATTCCTTCTTGAACATGCCAATCCTTAGCCGCTTAGGTTTGGGAACACCATTCACAACATCAAAACCATGGATTCTGGGCATATCTGGAAGCTCGTCAACAAACATTTCCAACTGGGATGGATTTATTAGCCTGTCTTCTGCCCATGTTGTAGTAAGCACCAGAAACAGAGCTAACAATGGCACACTAAACACCAGAACCCTATCCATGGAAACAAGACACTAGCCACCCAGCAACTGAGAGAGAGAGAGAGAGAGAGAGAGAGAGAGAATTTGAAATGATTCTTGATGAGGAAGAGAGATAAAGAGAAAGCTTTGGAGGGTATATATGAGAGATACTAATAAATTTTCTACGAGGGAATCAATGGCGAGTGTGAAACGGAGAAATAATAAATTTTCTTTTATGGGTTCGATGTGTCCTATAAGGAAAAAGATAGATTGAAACAATGACTAATCTAGTCCGCCTACTCCAGGGCCTGCATGACTTTTATCAAATGGCCACTGTATATTAATGGGCATCTTTTGTCTGCTTCCTTATTCTGAATTGTGAGCTTCAGGCAATTTTTCACCCTGGGCTTTGCGTATCAGAAAATGGGGAAAAAAACAGGGAGAAAAGCAGAAAATACATTAATTCCAAGATTTCCCATACATCATCTTCACCGTATCACCTTCTCTTACAGTCAGAGAATCTTGGAAAATTAAGTTAAAATAAATTAAATGAAGAGATGTCTAGAATGTATAAATCTCTACTGCTTGCTCGATCTTACCATTTATTTTTTGAAACCTACCAACCCACTAAATTTTTCAATATATGAAAATTCTTACTTCTTGCATAGTGATATGATATATATTGAAATTGAGAGTCTTATATTCGACTCCCCCATCCCACGTATATAATAAAAAATTAATTCATAAAGAGAGGTGAAATATTAAAATTTAAATTTCCAACTTTCTATGAATAGTTGGAATGCCATTAATTTTAACTCTATATTAATTTTCTTTTTTTTTTTATTTTATGTAAAAATATAAAGATATGCATATAGTAGATGTTGCAAATATGTACCTTCACCAGTTAGTTCCATTTCTTCCAGAATCTCGTCATCAAGTAATTGCATTTGCCTAAAGAAAGGTGACAATGCATAAATGTTAATGGGCATTTTTTAATTGTTATAATTCTTATCTCTTACTTGGACCAAGTCATTAAAATAAATAAATAAAGATTTGCCAGGGATTTCTATTACTCGTTCCATTTAAATATTTCCAATACGTCAAAGTCACATTCTCTGTACTTCATCGCATCTCAGTTATGCTGAAAATGAGATTCACTTCTCAATCTAAACAATTTATGATATGGTTAGCGTCTGCAGTTCTGGTCGAATTTAGGGTATATTTAAAAATCGAAATTAAATTAAAATTTTGATACGATCTCGATTCAGTTTTTCGTTATTTTAATTTCAGTTATTTGATTCTGGTTCAGTTTTTAATTTTTAAAATAATTTTATATAATTATTTATTTTAAAAAAGTCATTTGAATTGACATTTAAATTTTTAATTAAGTTATTAATATCAATATAATATATCATATAATATATATTATATAGTATATCTTTTAACTATTTTTAAATTATAAAAACCTTAACTATATATAAAGTGTAAATATATTACATAATATAGTAATAAAAGTATATCATATAATATATATTTTAATTATTTATTAATTATGTAATATTTAGCTATAAGATATAAATATAATTATAAATTAACACATATATATATATAATATAATATAATAATATATTTATAATTAAAAATTATAAAGCAATTTAATGTATTTATGACTAAAATTATTAAAAAAATATAGATAAATAAAATATAATATTAGATTATATTTAATTCATAATTATATATATATAGTTTTAGTTTGATTTTTAGTGAATAATTAAAATGAATTAAAATATCAAAATAATTTTGATTCTGTATACTTTCTATTAGTTCAATACGATTTTTTGATTTGATTCAAAATCCTAAAAACCATGCACATAACTATATGGACCCTTGTTCGAATCATCAAGAAATTGCATCAAAGAAAGAGAAAGGGTGATAATGTATAAAATTTAATTGCGTATATATGAATTTACTTGGTCTATACTTTAAAAAATAATAATAATAAAATTGTTCGGTCTAATTATTATTATTATTATTATTATTATTATTATTATTATTATTATTGGGGTAGGGTGAAATTGTTATGCTTTTACTTGGACTAATTCTTATGCTTTTAATTGGACGAGGTCATTAAAATTTGATTAACTCAAAAGATTACATTATTTATTTGTGGTGTTCCCATTATTTTAAAGTTTTCTATGTATAATTGGTTACACTGTCACATTCTGATTTTTTCCTTGTTAATTCATTCACTCTTTCCAAAATTCTGAAAATAAGTTAGCTGTCTAAATCTTCACACGTCTCCCAAATCACTGGACAAGCGTCGGATGTACCATAACATTAGTGGGAAATAATGTTACGTAATTAATTATATAATAAAAATATTAAATTAATATATTATAATAATTATTTTATTTTTATATTTAATTATAAAAATATAAATATAAAATAATATAATAATAATTTTTTATTTTAATATTTAATTAATTTATGATAATAATAATAAGAAATTTATAATAATTGGGATCAACTATGGCGATGGTAATAATTGAGTAATGAAACTAATGGTAAAATGATAATAACGAAGCTAGCGGTCAAATAATAGTGCTGATAGTAACTATTGAGCAGTGATAATGATTGCGGTTGGGCTTAACCTTCCAAAAAATTGGCCTCGAATATAAAATTTTTATAAATTTTATATTTATTTAAATTATTAAAAATTAAATTTAAATAACTATTTTTTAAAAAGTTTTCCTCAAAATTTGGAATAATAATTTTATAAATTAATATTTAAAATTTGTTTTTATCACCAATTAATCAATTATGAAAATAGATTAGATATTGAAGTAAAAAATATAATTTTTTTTACATAAAAATTTGTCTATATATATTTTATCCCTATTAGTCAAAATTTTTAATTAATATTTATTATAATAATAATAATTATAAATTATTATTTTAAAATATTAATTAATTTCAATATATTTCTCCAAACACTTAAACACTTAAAATTAAAATTTAACATTTTTTTTATGATACGTTAACTTTTTAACTCTTAAAACTCTGAATCAAATTCTCTAAAAATTTATTTCCTAAAAATTCATTTATTTTTGAGATACAATTCTTTTACTAGTGAACATTTCTTTTATATCTAGAATTTTTTTTGTTTAATGTGTAATGAAGTGATATCCATGTTAATACTATACTAATTTATTAATTATATGGGCACATCCATCTCAACACCATGCATTCAACATCAATTTCATACACGAGATATTTGAAGTTTGTTCTCTGCAATGAATAGAAAGAGGCCACTTAGCATATTAAAGATCTCATCATAATGCATAAAGATCATTCCTTGAACCACTATCCCAGTTATTCTTGTCATTTCTTTTCCACAAAATTTAAATGCCCATCTAGGGCCACAAAGACCGCATCCACATCACCCCACAAGTCTTCCACTCACTTTTCAATAGAGGAACTCAAATTTGAATTTATGCTGAAACAAGTGAGCCCATTCACCAACAGGCTCACTTGAATTGACATTTGCTTCATGTTTAGTTAGTGACCTTTTGAAGGGTGAGGTGAGGCCATTATATTCTTCCTTATTTTGCTTGAAAACATAAATTTTTAAGCACTTGTCTTAGTGCTAAGCAAGTGACTTGTTGGGCTAAGCATTATCTGAAAAGTTGGGTTATCTAATTAATGGTTTGATAAGTGAAACTACAATCAATACTATGACCCCATTAATGAATTTTTAATTAATTAATATTAAAATTATTTATGATATTATGAAATCTTCAATTTAATGAAAATTCATATTTATAATTTAAATAAAATTTAAATTCAAATACGTCATTATTCGAAGTAGGGATGTGCACAATCCTATAGTTGTTGCAATTTAGGATAATTTTAAAATCAAACTAAACCAATATATTATAGTTTGATTTAGTTTGTAATACAATTTGAATTTAATTTTATCTTAATTATTAAAGAATCAATAACATTAATTATAATACAATAATTCAATAATATTTAAAATATATTATAACAATTCTTTAAATATACATAAATACATTAACTTAAGAAATATATATTTAAATTTAAAATATAAAATATATAAATAATTTACCATTTATATAAGAGAAAAAATTTGTTCATATATACGTATGTATCAATTGATCATTTTGATTTGGTCTTTTAAAATTAGAAACCAAACTAAATTATTAAAAAAAATGATTTTAATAAATCAAACCAAACTACTCAAATTCATTTTATTTTAATTAATTCATGGTATTTTTCAGATCCTAATTTAGAATTAGAAAAGAAAAATTATTATTTAATTTCTCTATTTTAATAAAATTAATTATTTAATTTTTTATTTTAAAAATAGATTAATTAATCTTTATATTTTTATTTTATTTACTCTTTGATCTCTTCAGTCTTAGTTTAAATTTCATTTAGTTTTTATAATTTAAAAAATATAACTATATAATTTCTCTATTTTTTGAATTTTGAATTATTTAGTCTCGTTACAGTAATTTCTCTCGCTTTTGAATGTATTAACTAATAGAAAACTTAATTTAAACTTCCAAAAAAACTAAAATTAATGGAATATGAATGTTGGGACTAATTATTGTATTTTTCAAAATAAGAGGTCTAAAGTTTATTTTGTTAACATAAAGGGACTAAGTAGCATTTTTCCGATTAGAAATAGTGGATATTTGGGGAGTTCAAATGGTTCGGCCTACGGGTCTCCAATAATCTTGTACTTTGGGCTTAAAGCCCAACATCTGAACAGCCCACTTCATGCATAAGACCCACGGCAGATCCCAACCCATTTCTTCACCCGCCAACTCGTTCAAAACTCCTGACCTCGAATCCCGCACTTTTTCTCTCTCCACTCTCTTCACAATAACTACCATAACAGACACCGAAAGCACTCATCAGTCATCACTTCCCTCTTGTCTCTGTCCCTCTCTCACAATGGCAGATCTCATAGAAACCTACGCATGTGCCCCCTCTACAGAGCGGGGCCGAGGAATTCTAATCTCCGGCGACCCCAAATCCAATTCTATTCTCTACACCAACGGGAGATCCGTTATAATCCGGTACCTCGACAACCCTCTAAAAGTCCACGTCTATGGAGAGCATGGATACCCTGTCACCGTTGCCCGCTACTCCCCCAACGGTGAGTGGATTGCATCCGCTGACGTTTCGGGCACTATTAGGATCTGGGGAACTCACAATGATTTCGTTCTGCACAATGAATTTCGTGTCCTATCTGGTCGGATCGACGATTTGCAGTGGTCGCCTGATATGTTGAGGATCGTTGCTTCCGGTGACGGCAAGGGGAAGTCCTTCGTTCGTGCTTTTATGTGAGTTCTCTTTTGTTTTTTTAATTTCGGCTCCAAAAATTGAGGCTAGGGAGATCTCACGCTAACACTGATTTTGAATATTGTGAAAACCAACACCCAAACTTAGAATATTCATAATTTTACATCAGTTGATTTATCAAGCGGAATTCATTGTTTTATGATCTTTGACGATTATTTCAGGTGGGGCTCCTGGCTATGAAACCCAGATTAAAAAAAATGGTCTTTTTTTGTGCATAAATTTGTATAGGCTACTCTCTCTTAGGTAAGAACTGATTTTTTCATCTAATATACGATTTTCCAAATGTGGTTGCAGGTGGGATACAGGCAGTACTGTAGGAGATTTTGATGGGCACTCACGGCGGGTTTTAAGCTGCGCATTTAAACCTACAAGGCCGTTCCGAATTGTCACCTGTGGAGAGGACTTCATCGTGAACTTTTATGAAGGTCCACCCTTTAAGTTCATGCTGTCTCACAGGTAATTTTAGTACTTGCTTGCATAATTTTTATATTTTGCTAAAACTCTGTTTTGGATTAGAGCTTTTGTGGTTCATAGGAGTGATTTGTGGTGGCCACGAATTGGTTATAGAATCACTGTTGGGCGTTTTGCTTTGCAACTACAGGGAGCATTCCAATTTTGTCAACTGTGTTAGATTTTCACCAGACGGCAGCAAATGCATTAGTGTAGGTTCAGACAAGAAAGGTATAATATACAATGGGAAGACTGGGGAAATAATTGGACACTTGTCCCCAGATGATGGTCATACATCCAGTATATATGCTATTAGTTGGAGTCCTGATAGTAAACAGGTAAGCGTCGTGTTTACTTTTGATATATATATATATAGTTGCTTCTAGGCCATCACATTTAAAAGGATTATTGCTTAAATCAACTACAAATTGAATAGTTACTTTTTGTATTACCGTAAATTTGTGTTCTATTTTCATTCCCTGGGTAAGGGGTCTCAACTGATTTGTATTAATATTTACTTCCTTTCAGCGTATTAGCAGGATTACAAGCATTGGGGAAATATCTTATTCTTTGTATTAACAGTTAGGTTACAGTGATGTTAATAAAGATCTAGATATTAAGCCTCATTTAGGCTATAAACTCAACCATGAGAACGGTTTTAGCCATTGGTTGTAAATGTGATTACCATTGCTAATGTGTTTATATATCATTCCTGGTTAACTAAAGTACATTCCATATTCTTTGATTTAATGCTTGTATTAGAAAACATATGTTGCAGTTTTTTGCTTACCAAATGTGTTCCATGTTTCATAAAATTCAGCTACTTACTGTCTCGGCTGACAAGTCTGCAAAGATATGGGAAATTTCTGAGAATGGTAGTGGGAATGTGATCAAAACATTGGTATGTCCTGCTTCTGGCGGAGTGGATGATATGCTGGTTGGATGTCTTTGGCAAAATGATCATCTTGTTATTGTTTCCCTTGGTGGCACAATTCACTTATTTTCTGCTAGTGATCTTGATAAAGCCCCTGTATCCTTTTCTGGACACCTGAAAAATGTCAATGCATTAACAGTGGTCCAGAGTGATCCAAAGCTGATTCTGACGAGCAGCTATGATGGGCATATATTTAAGTGGACTCAGGGTCAAGGCTACAAGGGTAGATTAGAGAAGAAAGATAGTTCTCAAGTTAAATGTATAGCAGCTGTTGAACAAGAGGTTATTACATCAGGATTTGACGACAACGTAAGTGATGGTATATTGGTTTGCATTACTTAACAATGAAATAATGTGCAATTATTTTGTTTTTCAACTGCTCATTCTACCAAAATGTGTTGAAAATTTTTCTTTATGATTAATGTGTTCTATTGTGACATCCCCTGATGTTATGCACTGCATTTTTAAGGTTCTTTTTTGGTCCATATATGTGGAAAATATTCACTCGTGACAGGCAAGATGCAGTCACTGCATAGATTATTATTATTATTGTTTTTACTAATTCACTAACTCTAATTTAATCAAAGAAATATGACAATTCTTAAGGTTGCATTGATCCCACCATGGCGATGGGGAAACTCGAGTGTGAGTTTAGGAAAATAATCCAGCTAAGTTCGTTGGCAATTTAGAAACGCTGGATTTTATAGTTAAGAAAGTTTCTGCGCATTTTAGAATGTGATGATTATCATCAAACTACAGCATCTTAATTTTTGTGTCATTCATTTCAGGTGCGCAGGATTCCTCTAAATGGGAATGAATGTGGAGCAGCAGAGCAGGTTGACATTGGCAGTCAGCCTAAGGATTTGAGCCTTGCCATTGATTCACCCGGACTAGCTTTGGTTTCAACCGAGTCAGGAGTTTCCTTGCTTAAAGATCTGAAAGTAGTGTCAAACATCAACCTTGGATTTACTGTGACGGCATCTATAATTGCACCTGATGGAAGTGAAGCAATTGTCGGTGGCCAAGATGGTAAGTTGCACATATATTCGGTGTCTGGTGATAATCTTACTGAAGAAGCAGTCCTTGAGAAGCATAGAGGTGCAATCAGTGTAATACGATATTCGCCAGATGTCTCCATGTTTGCCTCTGCTGATATAAATCGTGAAGCTGTTGTTTGGGACCGTGCCTCCAAGGAGGTAGCCTGATCTTAGAAATACATTATCACTTTCAATTTAGTTATTACACACACTTAAACCACTTGCTTATCACACTGTCTTAAAAGTAAGCATGCTTGCTGCCATAGGCGGTAAGAATTTTGAGCCATGTGTTGGGGTAACTGAACTTGATTCCCGTTCTCTTCATTCCATTTGACGAATAGAAATTGTTGATTTAAGTTGCTCCAGCCTCCGATATTATGTGGCTTGATTTAGGGCATTAAGTTTTACCACTTCAGTTTTCCATATGCAATTTTGCTGGGATTGTCCTAGCAGAGCATTCTATTCAATTTTTTTTCCCAGACATTGGTCTTGATTGGATGATCTTAAATTTCCTTCATATAGCTTTTTATCTTGCTGGAAATTACAAACATAGGTATCATGTTTCTGAAACTTGCCCTACCCATGTTAATATTGACAAGAGAAAAGTGAATTGGATGGCTGTACTCTTCTTATCATGGGCGTTAGTGTTGTAGTTCTTCTTATATAATTATTAGCTCCTGTGGAAATGTTCAACCAACACATTGTATATAGAAATTGTCAACATATTATTTTGTTCTGACTGTGTTTCTTGTAATATGATGCATCCAAAAGAAAATAATTGGTTCTCTCTCCTGCAAACTGGTAAATATTTTTGAAAAACATTAAATATAAGGTACAGTTCTTTTTGAGTGACCTAAAATCTTTTAGCATTTTCATTGTGCAGATTGAAGTTTGTTATACTTTGTTGAGCTATCATATATAAATTTGAAATGTAATTTTGCAGGTTAAGCTTAATAACATGCTGTACCACACTGCTCGTATAAACTGCCTCGCATGGTCTCCTAATAGCTCTTTGGTGGCTACTGGATCACTAGATACCTGTGTCATTATTTATGAAGTTGGGAAGCCTGCTTCAAGCCGCATAACCATAAAAGGAGCCAACTTGGGTGGAGTTTACGGCTTGGCATTTACTGATGAGTGCACTTTGGTCAGCGCAGGGGAGGATGCCTTTGTTCGCGTGTGGAGGTTAGCACCACAATAAGATGGTATTAGTATTAGCAGCAACATGCTTAATGCAGGTACTACACGCAAAATTTAGAGGTTTACACTTTTTCCATTGACTTTAATATTAAGTACATCCAATTATCTATCTGTATCTGACATGAAACCGATAGATCAAAATTCATTACCACATTTTATATATTATAGCTGTTATAAGATCATTTTGAGGTATCTATTTCTTATTTGCAGGACTAAAACTTTCAACGGAGAAATAATCAGAGGGAAAAGGAAAAATTAAAAGTTCAGAACGCAGGTAATCCATAGAGTTGATCAGCAATTGTGGTTTGGCTAATCAGCTGGCAAGCAGTCTTTATCTCTCCCTTCCTCCCTACAAGCAATCTATTTTAGTTGGTCAGAAATGTTTGTATTCCTTTTAGTTTCATCCATGTTCTGCAGTTTTGGCCAGTGACGCTATTTTATTTGTGATGGGATAAATCTATTGTGTATAAATGATAAATATTGATTCTTTAAGCATTTGTATTTTGTGTTGTACATTACTGGGAAGCCCATCAACTGTGAGATTCGAAGATTGCTTTTGAGGGCATAGGCTCCAGCGGTGCAGGATTGTGCCAAACAAAGCTACTGGAAGTGAACATTATCTTAAGGTAGAGGTGGTTTTATGCTTTATGTTTCCATTCTTTGATCCATTTTCTGGAACTTTTGACTAATTCATAACAGTAATACTTCCATTATGTTCTCAATTCTGAAATTAATAGATATTTGAACAAGAAAATTTTACACCATGAAACTGTTTGCATTTGCATAAGATGATAGTTTTTCTACTTTCTACTGGTTGCTTACGCTTTTGGATAAAAGTGTTTCCATCTTGGGTTTCTTTCCCGTAAAGCACTTTTACCATATATTGAATTTCTGATATAGGTACCCACCATTAATTCTCTACCTTCTGTTGCCTCATTTCTTTGAAGCTGGTGCATTAGCAATCATGAACGCAAACCCTTTTGACCTTTAAAGGTGCACTGGCAGTACATCAGGTTTTTTCCTTTAGTCACTTCTGCCTGTACTTTGCCATACCGGCATTTCATCGAGCACAGCAAACTTTGTGGCAAAGCTTTGATAAATCCATTCACATAAGCCCTTTTTCTCTGTTGCTTCTCCTGTGTTTTCACTTTGACAACATCATTGATTCCCAGATGCTTCTCTTTCCACCCTTTACAAAGTGACAAATGCTTCATATTTTCAGTCATTGCTTTTGTGGGTACGAATTTTATACAAATTAAACAAAGTCAATTGTACAAGTCACATGGATACATCCCTCTTTGGTACCCTTTATGAATCCAATGCTCGCAATAACATTGACGTTAGTTATCCGCTGCTCTGTTTGCTTTTAGGGAAAATATTTTCTCTAAATCATTGTCAATTCTGAAAAACAAGAAGCCATACACCAATATACACTAATATTCACATGATTATGGATCAATTTTTACTTGCATGACCATTTGGAATGAGACTAAAGGATTTACATACGAAGAGGGGCTTGTGATTTATCTAGTTTTCATTATCAACCTTGCATTTGACTTAGGTGTGTTTAACCTCAGCCCATTAGAAATTGCAGCTTGGAAATAGTGGTGATCTATGTTAATAAACTACAACTTTGGGTAATTGGGGTACGCAATAGTGTTGTGGACCAGTCAGGTGGCGCTATTTACAGACATTTATTTACGTTGGAGTTCAAAGTTTAAAAAACAGTTTAAAAAAAAAAAAATATATATATATATATATATATATATATATATACAAAATTATTTAATTATTTTAAAATCTTTTAGTTATATTTAATTTAATTTTAAAATAATTTTTATTATCCTATAATAATTAAAGAGACACCATCAACAATGGCAAATATCAACCCGACTGTTCCTTACTCTACGCATCTGTGCACAGCCACACACCCCACAGGATATCGTGTCACTGTACAAGAACAGTACCCAATGCCACCTTGTCTGTTGTGTGATTAAATTAAACAAGCTTCAAAATAACAAGTTGACCATCCACCACCGTACACAACAAAGATAATGCACGATTTTTATATAAATACATATTCTAAATCACTCCATTTTTATTATTTACTAGTACTGTGAGGTTTGCAAAACCACAAATCAAAGTCTGTCTTGAAACGTAGAAAAAACAAGGAGACAGAGTTGAACTAAAAAAAAAAGAGAAAAAAAATGCATCATCCTAACAACTACACAAATACACTGATAAGATTCACTGAGACGTCCTATCTCCCATTCCAATCTATTCCCTCCACAGGACATCCACCAGGGAATACTGTCAAAAGCCCACTAACTCCACTTAATTTTCAAGACAAATCACCATAGTATTCCTTTATTTTTTTTTTTTGGGGGGGGGGAGGGGATTCCTACATTCTCTCTCAATTACATTATTGAACAGCTGCTAGTGTTTTCATCACTGAACATGTGGGTTGCTGCAGAGTTACCAATACTGTAATTGGGTTGCTCAGTACAAGGGGCAGGGCTGTAGTTATAGTAATAGCCAGTGTTAGGTGGAATAAAAGGAGACCTGTGATACATCATCTGCGGTTGAGGTGGCTGTTGCTGCTGCTGCATTATATGCCTGTTTTGCATGTTCATCATCATGGATGCTGCTGCTGCTGGATGGTTATACCCATTCATATTCATCATCGTAGCTGATGGATGTTGCCCTGCGGCATATAAACCACTAGGGAACTCTCCTCCAGATGATCCTTGATATCCCATATTGGATTGAACTTGTTGAAACCCTCCTAAACCATTGGGATTGCATCCCAACCCAGTAGCAGTAGCTGAATTAGGAATATTACCAACATTTCCATTAAAACCAGCAAGGTTCATCATGGTTGCAATGTCATTTGCCCTTTTCCCTTCACCAGAATTGATGTTTCCACCTCCTAATTGGGTACTGTTCATTTTCAAAGCCGCCATGGCTTGTTGATCTATCTCACCTGGATTAACCTTCATTCCCATGTTCTGATTTGGGTTTGGGGTTCCTTTCTTTTGGGCATTCCCGTTCCCAACATTGTTGTTCATCTTATTATTACCATTGTTGGGAGCTGCTGCCATGGATCCAATATTTTTCTTTGCATTGCTTGCCTCAATTTGCTGCCTGAGAAGGCCAAGTCTTGGTACGAGAAACCCGAGCTCATCCTCCTCCTCATCATCTTCATCATCATCATCATCAAAATAGTCATCATCTTCTTCAGAGCCGAATGCAACAGGGAGCTTCTGCTGGTTCTTTAAGGCTTCTAGGCCTTTGAGGATGCTTCGTTTTTGGCCTTTGTTGTTCTTGTCATCTTTGATGCAGTTGCCCTTTTGGTTTTGGTTTTGGTTTTGGTTGGACTTCTGGGACCAAACCTCAGCATGTTTACCAGCTCTGACTAACTTCTTAATCAAAGTTGCAGAGTCTACACTTCCTGATACTGCGACCTTCTGTTGCTCTGCATCTATGTTTACTTGGTAAACACCTGTAACATAAGGTTTCACAATATAAAAGATTTTATTAGATATGAACTTTCAATAGTCAGGGAATCGTATATCTTCCCAAAATTGTATCTCAATAATCTATTGAATAAAAACAAAGTTATCATTTCTCAGTTGAGGACAACAGCTCAGAAAACCATCATAACATTCTAATACTCTTTGGGAGGAGTAATCACATTGATTAATTTTGTTTCTTTCATCCAAAGAACAGATAGTTAAAAAAATCAAAAGGACAATAAATTCATTTATTTTAAAAAAATCAAAAGGACAATAAATTTATTTATTTTTCAAAAGGCGGTAATGCTTACTAATTTAAATACAACTACCCTGACTGGAAGAGCAAATTGAGCCTTTTGTTTTCATAAGAGAATGAGAATATCACACAATACCAGACATTACTCTTTTTTAATTAAATTCTCAGAAAAAACAAAAACAGCCAGAAGTACATATATACACACACACGCAAACACACACCCACCTCATTAGAAGTGCGAAAAACAACAATCAAAGAATATATGCAAGTATAAAATAGAAAGAGATGAAAAAAAAAAAAGCAAGCACCTTCAATCCGCTGAAGGAGTTTCTTCACTTTCTGCTTACACCCATCACAGTGTATGTTCACTTTGAGAACACAAGTCTGTGGAAGAAACCAATAACAAGAAAGAAAGTGAGCAAACAGCAAAAACAAGAAGAAAGATGCTTGAGGAAAAGCACCACCAGACTTTGCTATAGATAAAAGAGGGGGAAAAAAACCATAAAAAAATGATAGAGTGGGCTATAAGAAAAGACAGAAAGAATGTGGTTGGAGAGAGAGAGACCTGGATCTTAAGGAGCTTAAAGTCTTCTTCTTTAGTCATTTCTTCAGTGGCGTTTGGGAATGAAAGAGTTTCACTCAGCTAGAAAAGAGGAAAAAGAAAATAAAAGTTTGAGAGAGTGGGTAATAATAAGCTAGTTATAATGGGGAAGAGAAGGTGAGAGGTGAGAGTTTCTTACTTTCTAGTAGTTAAAATAAGCAAGTATTGGGGAACATAAGATGATTCTTCTTTTTCTTTCTTTATTTTGGTTTCTCTTCTTGCAGTTCTCAACAGCAACCAAAACAAAAGCACATGGGCGTTTTTTGTTTTTTGTTTTTTTTTTTAAAAAAAGACCACAGCCAATACAAGCAAAGAAAGAGGAGTGGAACGAGAAAAAAGAAGAAAAAAGTTGGAGAGAGGGAGAGAGAAATAAGGGCAGAGGAGGAGGAGGAGGAGGAGGGCGTTTGTTTCAGAAATCAGAAGCGATGTGATTTAACGTTAAATACTGAGCACAAAGAAACAATAAAGAACGAACAGCGACTTGACAGGCCGACTTCTGTATCTGTCCTCTTCCCTTTGATAATTATTTTTTTTTTTTCTAATTACTACTTATTTATTAGCTTTGGCCTTTCAGAGATGGAAGATGTAACCAACTACTTCCTTGGTTCTTGGCCTCGAGGCTTCCCTTCCCTTCTAACTCCCCTTTCTTCCCATTCCATTCTTGACAGAAATTTGAAGGCAGCTCTCGCATAATTGTTGAGTTTGGAAAATCCAACAACTTAATTTTTATAATTTTAAAATCAAATAATATAATTTTTAAAAATAAAATTTAATTTATTCTCTATATTTATTGAATAGATTTGATTTAGTTTATTTTTAATTTTTTATTTAATTCAATTCATAAATTTTGATTTATTTTTAAATTAGTCTAATTAATAAAAATATATAATTATTTAATTATTTTTTAATATTAAAATATTATTTTTATATTATATAATTAATTAATAAAAATAAAAATATTATTTTTATTATTCAATATTATTAATTCAGTTTAATTAATAATATTGAATAATAAAAATAATATTTTTATTTAATTAATTATACAATATAAAAAATAATATTTTAATATTAAAAAAATAATTAAATATTAAATAATTTATTTAAATAAATTATTTGATATATAAATAAATTAATTAATTAATTATACAATATACAAATAATATTTTAATATTAACAAAAGTCATTTTTTAATATTATTTAAACAAAATAATTAAATATTTTAAAAATGATATTAAAATATTTTTCTATATTATATAACTTGTATAATTAAAATATTAAATAAATTATTTTTATATTATATTTTAATATTAAAAAATGATATTTTTGTTAATTATATTAATTTAAGTATAAATTAAAATTTAAGAGTTAAATTAGACCTAAATTTAAAAAATATGCTAAATTGAAACTTCCCAATAAGTACAGGAGGCAAATTAAACCTTATTCCATAATTCTTTCGATCCAATTTTTTATTTTATTAATTATTAATTATATCAAAAGTAATCAAAAAAATATTTTAATTTTAATTTTTAAAATGAAATAATTTAATTACTAAAATTTTATATTATAAATAAAATAATTTATTAATTTAAACTTTATAAATAAAATATTATTTTGATTTAAACTACTTTTTTATAATACACAACTTTATTAATTAAATTATTTATGTTAAAAAATATATAGACTTAATAATATTTTTATTATTTTTACTATAATTAATGATATATGAAATAAAAAATCAAATGAAATAATTAAATTTTAAATTTATTAAACTTTATAAGTTAATTTACTTAATTTTCAAAATACATAAATTAAATTATAACTTTTATTAAATTTTAAAAATTAAGTTATAATTTATTCTACAAACCAATTATTACCGCTTTAAATCCAAAGAAAATAACGCGCTATTATATTTACAAACCAATTATTTTTTTATATTAAGAGTATTTTTTTGTCAGATTTTTTACACTGAATTTTTTTAAAAATAATTTTAAAAAAACACCATTTTTCAATTCGATTTCCGAATTGAACGGATTGACTATATTTTTTTTAAGGTATATATATATATATATATATATATATATATATATATATATATATATATATATATATATATATATATATATATATATATATATATATATAACATTTGGAACAAATGAGGCCTAAATGAGCAAACAATAAGCAACCTCCCTGCCTCGTGCCCACTGTGTGGGGTGCAAGGTTAAGGATCTGTTTATCACTATTATTATTGAAATTATGATTAAAAAAATTATTTTTTTTAAATATATTCATTAAAATATATTAAAAAATAATTTAAAATTAAATTTAATAAATTATAATTATAAAAATATTAAAATAATAAAATAATTTTTTTAAAATTATTTTTTTAATAACATCTAAATATAATCTTTTTATTTAAAAAATTAATTTTAACCCTCCGAATACAAATACCAAACAAGCACTAATAGAGTTTTCATTATGAGGACAATTTCTTCCCTTGCCCTTTACTCACTTGTTATTATTTTTTTTTCAAAATTTTCCTTTTCTTTCATCAATTTTGCACCTGAAGTATTTATTTTATTTCAATATTTATTAATTAAAAAATTACGATGAATCAATAAATATAATTTTGTTATGAATGTTTTATATTATTATCTTGAATTAATTTTTGAACAATAATTTGATATATATGAATTAATTTATAATATTTTATTCTTACTTAATAAACTAAAATTCTAAAAGAAAATCACAATGCATTACTCTAATAAATTTCAAATGATTTAGACTTATAAAATTATATATGTCACGACCCAACCTATGGGCCGGACCGGCATTAGGACCTGAGCCAGCCTAAAGCCTCCGAGGCCCGTAGTAAGCCTAACTATTCACTTAACCCAACTCTAATGCCCATTTGGGCCCAATTTCAAGAAATCAACCGGACAGAGTCCGGCCATAAAAGTGGACCTTTCAACAGGGAGTTTTTGACTCACCCGACCTGTAAACAAAATATAACATCAATTGGGGAGCTCAGCTCACCCTCCACATACTCATCATCATAAAAATAAATGGGAGCTCAGCTCCCTCATCCAATCCATCAATCATGCATATAATATTTTTACAGGTCCACATAACAATTATATTACAGACCCGAATCATTTAAATATTTCTAACACATGCGGAAATTCTAAGATTTAACAAGTTTACATAAATGTTAATAATCGACCTGCGAGGAAGAAAGCAGGTTAATCTCAAAAATATCTTCCTGTGGCCTGAAAAAATATTGAACAGGAGTGAGCATTCGACTCAGAGAGTAAAATATCAATTTTAACCATAATCTCTATAACTATCTAAAACTAATGCACCCTGTAGAGTGAAATGCAACATCAACAATATTTTCACATCATAACATCAAAAAGGCAATTTGGAGCACTCACACACCCAGTGATATCAATCATAATATATGGAAGCTGATCCCCTATACAGCTCTCTTAAATCCAACCTAGTGCCAACGAAGAACTCAAGCCGGACTTTCGCTTAATAAACCAAATCGGGGGTCCCAGAGAAGAACTCAAGCCGTGACTACCCCCCGAAGGATCGGGTCCCAGCGAAGATCTCAAGCCGTGACTACTCGTCCTATCCATAGTCCATACCACATCACACGCACGCCAACGCACGTACACTGCTCCAAATTACCACAGCAATATACATGGCACTTTCACAGTTATGAATGCAACATAAATCGTGCCTAAAGTTTATCTACATAGATATATGCATATAAGTGATGCATGGGCATACTTGAACATATAATAATAGTGAAATTACAATTAAAATTAATATTTTACTCACAAACTTGACAATGGTCACTGTGGCGGCTGGGCGGAGGAAGAAGGCTGTCCCGGCTCACCTGACAATTACATTACAATTATTTAATACAAATGACTCAATACAAATCAAGAAAAGACCAAATACTTCATAAGTCGTGCCGAAAATCCGACAGAGTCTCCCCTATACCTAGGACCTACCCAACCTACAAAATGGCTCAAAACACACTTTTATATTCACAATCCATATATCCACAGCTCATTCATATCACACAGCCCCTCCTGGGCCCATCAAATCAGTCATCCATCACAATACGTAAAATTTCAATTTAGTCCTTATAATTGATCATTTTTGCAAAAACTGCCCAAATAAGCTATAAAAATTCTAAAACTTTGCCCCGTGGTCCTTAACAATATTACTATGCTATTGCAAAAAGAATCATAATTTTCTGAGCTACCATGAATATTTTATGAATTTTTAATCCTATTTAAGCACTAGAAAATTACGAAAAAGCAAGGTTCGGGTTTACCTTTGTCGATTCCGACTTCCGGAATGCGCTCGGGACGTCTGACAATGGGGGGGGTAGCCAAAACCTCGGTCCAATTCGGAGACTTTTTGGTAACGGGTATGTCTGGCCGGAAATTCACAGACCCGGTCAACTATCGAATTTCCGCGAATTGAGGATACCTACACGAAGCCCACAACATGGGGGTTAGTACATAAATTTTTCAGAATTTTCTAAGCTCATTTAATGCTCGAAAAGACACTGCGAAGTTTCGTGGGACCCACCGAAAAACGGTGTCGGAAAAATTTGAAATTTATGTCACCGCGAAGCTCTCGACGAGTGGAGTGCTCTGGTACTCTCAGTTTTCTCGTGGGGTTTACGGTTTGTGAGAAATCTAGCCCGAAAGTCAAAATGGGCTAAAATTTCCCGGGCAAAAATTGGACAAACCGCTAAATGGATTTTGGTGTTCTTGGTGTCTATGGAAAGCTCTCGACGAGTAGATGATTTTAGACACAAGACCCGGTCCAATTGGTAGCCGGATCGACCGGATTTTGGCCGGGAAGGCGAACGGTCGCGTGCAGGAGGGAGGGACGTTCGCGTGTGTTTTCCGGCCGTTTGGGGAGGTGGCCGTGGGCCGGGATAGTCGGGGGCCTGCCACGGCGAAATGGGAGGCAGGGAGGTGGTGGCCGGCTGGTCAAGGAGGAGAGAGAAAACGGGAGAAAGAGAGAAGGAGGAGGAGACGCGCGCGGGAGGAAGAAAAAGGGAAGGGAGCAGGTCCGATTCAACCGGTCCGATCCGGTCCGGTTCGATTCGAAATACAAAATTTTGAATTTTTACTCTGCCTCGGGACCGAAAACGAGGTCCAAAAATTCCGAAAAAATTCCAGAAAACTCAGAAAAATACGTAGACTCCAAATATATTTTTAGTTTTGCCACATGGTCTTTAAATAAATTTTTAAAAATCATCAAAGTTTATATTTTCGGAAAATCGAACCCGATTTTTAAAATCCGAATAATCTCAAAAAAATTCCTAAAATTTAAATAAAATTAAAATACCAATAATGATCATAAAATAATAAAATTTGAAATTTTGGGGTGTTACATTCTTCCCCCCTTACAGAAAATTCGTCCTCGAATTTTACACAAGGCAGAATAAAGCACATGATTATACATTGAACAAATAAGGGTACTTGCTACGCATGTCCCGTTTTGACTCCCAGGTGCACTCTTCCACCGACTGACTCCTCCACAAAACCTTAACCATAGGGATCTGTTTGGATCTTAGCTATCTCACTTGGTAGTCCACTATGGCTACAGGTTGCTCCTCAAATGTCAAGTCATCTTTTAGCTCTATTACATCTGGTTGTAGTACATGAGAAGGATCTGGAATGTATTTCCTGAGCATGGAGATGTGAAATACGGGATGAACGTGAGAAAGGTTGGGTGGTAGCTCCAACCAGTAGGCAACTGCTCCAACTCTATCAGTAACCTCAAAAGGTCCAATATACCGAGGTGCCAACTTGCCATTCTTTCCAAATCTCATAACTCCCTTCATTGGAGAAACCTTCAGGAATATATAGTCGCCTACTGCAAACTCCACATCCCTCCGTCTGGGGTCTGCATAACTCTTCTGCCTACTGAAAGCTGTTTTCAATCGTTCCCTGATTAAGGGAACCATCTGTGAAGTGTACTGCACTAGGTCTACATCATGCACCTTCGCTTCCCCTATTTTTGTCCAACATAGAGGAGACCTACACTTTCTTCCATATAGTGCCTCATAGAGTGTCATCCCTATGCTGGAATGGTAACTGTTGTTGTAGGCAAACTCCACCAAAGCTAGCTGATCATCCCATTGACCTCTAAAATCCAAAACACTCATGCGAAGCATGTCCTCCAGTGTTTGGATTGTCCTTTCGGCCTGTTCGTTTGTCTGAGGGTGGAAAGCCATACTAAAGTTCAACTGTGTGCTTAGTGCCTCCTGCAACTTTCTCTAAAATCGAGAAGTGAACTGGGGCCCTCTGTCAGATATTATGGAAGCCGGAACTCCATGCAATCTGACTATTTCTTGAATGTAGAGTCGGGCGTACTGTGCCACAGAATATGTAGTCTTCACAGGCAAGAAGTGAGCTGATTTGGTTAGACGGTCCACAATTACCCATATCGAATCATATCCTGGTGTGGTACGAGGCAACCCAGTCACAAAATCCATAGTGATCATTTCCCACTTCCATTCTGGAATAGGGAGCTCTTGCAGCTTCCCTGACGGTCTCTGGTGTTCAAACTTCACCTTCTGACAAGTCAAGCACTTGGACACGAAGTCTGCTATGTCTCTCTTCATGCCATTCCACCAATAACTATCTTTCACATCATGGTACATCTTGGTGGAACCTGGGTGGACATTGTACAGGGTATAGTGTGCCTCTTGCATGATTTCATTTCTGAGATTGTCCACATCGGGCACACATATCCTAGAATCTTGCATAAGAGCGCCATCATTGGCAAACCCGAACTCACCACCTTCACCTTGCTGTACTCTTTCTATGATCCTCATCAATTGTTGGTTTCTGTGCTGAGAAACTCTAACTCTGTCCCGCAAGTCTGGCCTCACTGAAAAATGAGCCAACAATACCCCCTCATCTGAAAGATCTTGGATTAAACCTTGATCCAATAACTCATGTACTTCCCGAATCAACGGTCTCTTCTCCACTGATATGTGCGCCAAACTGTCAGAAGATTTCCTGCTCAAAGCATCTGCCACTACATTGGCCTTCCCAGGGTGGTACTGGATGGTGCAATCATAGTCTTTCAGAAGCTCCATCCATCTCCTCTGTCTCAAGTTTAAATCCCTCTGTTGGAAGATGTACTTCAAACTTTTGTGGTCGGTGTATATCTCGCACACTTCACCATACAGGTAGTGTCTCCAGATTTTTAGTGCAAAGACTACAGCCGCCATTTCCAAATCATGGGTGGGGTAGTTCTGCTCATGCCTCTTCAGCTGTCTTGAAACATAAGCCACTACTTTTCCATTCTGCATCAAAACACACCCTAGGCCAACTCTGGAGGCATCACAGTACATGGTGTATCCTTCACCACTCATAGGTAGTGTCAACACAGGGGCAGTGGTTAGACACTCCTTAAGCTTCTGAAAACTCCTCTCACAGTCATCTGTCCAAATGAATGGAACATTCTTCCGAGTTAATTTAGTTAGGGGAGCCGCTATCCTAGAAAAATCTTGCACAAAACGCCTATAGTAGCCAGCTAAACCCAGAAAACTTTGCACCTCAGTGACTGTTGTAGGCCTAAGCCAATCAGTTACAACTTCAATTTTCTTGGGATCCACTTGAATACCTTCCCTAGAAACCACGTGTCCCAAGAATGAGATGCTTTCTAGCCAAAATTCACATTTTGAAAATTTGGCATATAGCTGGTGCTCCCTCAAAGTCTGCAACACCATTCTCAAGTGCCACACATGCTCTTCCTCGGTTCGAGAGTATACCAGAATGTCATCTATGAATATGATGACAAAACGGTCCAAAAATGGCTTGAACACCCTGTTCATCAAGTCCATGAAGGCTGCTGGTGCATTAGTGAGTCCAAAAGACATCACTAAGAACTCATAATGACCGTATCTTGTCCTGAATGCTGTTTTGGACACGTCCTGATTCCTGATTCTCAACTGATGGTAGCCTGATCGCAGGTCTATCTTGGAAAAGAATCTAGCCCCTTGAAGCTGATCAAACAGATCATCGATCCGAGGAAGTGGATACTTGTTCTTCACAGTCACCTTGTTCAGCTGTCTGTAGTCAATACACAACCTCAATGACCCATCTTTCTTTCTTACAAATAGCACCGGAGCACCCCAGGGTGAAGTGCTCGGACGTATAAAACCTTTGTCCAACAGCTCCTGTAGTTGCTCCTTTAACTCTTTTAATTCTGCTGGGGCCATCCTGTAAGGTGGCATGGATATGGGGTTTGTACCCGGAACAACATCAATGCAGAACTCTATTCCCCTTTCTGGTGGCAACCCTGGAAGCTCCTCAGGGAAGACATCCATGAATTCTCTGACAACAGGAACATTTTCCATGTTGACACCTTCTACAGATGTATCTCTCACCAATGCCAAATACCCTTGGCATCCACGCCTTAACATTTTTCTAGCACTAATTGCTGACACCAAGTTATATGGAGCCACGCTCCTATCACCATCAAAGCTAAACTCTTCCACACCAGGTATGTGGAAATGCACCTTTTTGTTCCTGCAGTCTAAAGTGGCATAATGAGTTGCCAATCAATCCATCCCCAAAATTACATCAAAATCCATTACTGGTAGAGGAACCAAGTCTGCTGGGAGGATCTTTCCATCCACTACTACTGGGCTACCCGGAAAAATCATATCTACATCTATGTTGTCACTAAGTGGGGTAGCTACCGACAAAGGACATTCTAAGGTTGTAGGGTTTCTACCCAACCTCATGGCAAACACAGGGGAGACAAATGAGTGCGTAGCACTTGGATCTATCAAAACACGAGCCTCATAGGAACAGACCAGAAGAATACCTGCCACAACTGCATTTGAAGCTTGAGCATCCTGGTGGGTCAGGGTAAAAACCCGAGCTTGACCCCTACCCTGAGTGGTAGAACCCTGATACTGACTTATACTTGCCGATCCGCCTCCAAATCCACGTCCCCCTTGTCCTCGGCCCCACATCGAACTAATCACCGCCATGCCGAAGCACCCGGATACATCTGACAAGGAACATTTGCAACAGAACCCTGTGACCCTATCTGTGGCTCACTGAACACGGGGCATTCCCTAGCAAAGTGACCCGGTTGGCCACATCTGAAGCATACTCCTGAACCCATTAAACAAGGTCTTGAATGTCCTCTTCCACACTGTGCACAAAGTGCCAAGGAGGATCTGAACGCAGCCGAATCGCTGCTTCGAATCGTGACTACCGCTTTGGACCTGCACTCGGTCTGAACCCTCGGGATTTGTGTCTAAAACCACTCTTCTTATTCCTACTTCTTCCTCTGAAATTACTCTGACCACCACTATCTGGGGCACCCATATGGGGAACACCTGAAGAACCCTCTGCTCTGTTTTTCTTTGCTCTTCCGCTGTCATCCGCAGCATAGCTAATCTCTATCTGTCTGGCTCGATCAACTACCACATCAAATGACTGATCAGACATCATGGCCAGGTTTGCATACCTCCTGTCCAGCCCCTTAAGGAATCTCTTCACCTTTATAGTTTCTGTAGCTACTGCTGTAGGGGCATACCTGCTCAGTTCCAGAAATTTTGTAGCATACTCATCTACAGACCTGCCATTTTGTCTTAAGGCCTCAAAGACCCATTGCTTCTGATCTCTGAAGCTTTCTGGCACAAACCGATTGATGAACAGTTCCACAAACTGAGTCCACGACAAACCCTCCATCCGAGGTAATATGTAGTCATTCATCCATTGTTTAGGCATAGGCCCCATGACATGCTGCATACACTCTATAAGTCTTCTATCAGTCAACTGCAATTCTGTTCCTGCCTGTCTATAGGAATCCAAAAATCGATATGCATCGTCTGACACATTATAAGTACCAGGCACCAATTTCTTGAAATTGATGATCTGTTTGTAAGGTTCCCCTCTTGGTACAGTGGACTGCTGCTGCTGTGGAGGATGGACCATATACTGCGCCATCATATCAATGGTCCTCTGCAAACCAGCTAGAGTAGCTGCCATGGGGTCCATGGGACCCTGTGCCATAAACGACTGATCCTGAACTGTTGGCAGCTGCTCTTCTACTTGAGCAGCTCTAGGCCTCCTACCCCGCCTCCTTGGGGTAGGCGCCTCATCCTGTGCTGACACCTCGTCAGGCACATCTGGTTCTGGTGCAGTGGCAGCTCTCCTGCTTCTACGCATTTTCCTGAAATTCAGCAGCATTAGCCCACAAAATTCAAAACTACACATTACACAACTCTATAGACTCATATTTACACACAATATATGAAGCAGAAACTAGAAGCAAGGATGACAATGCAAGACGAATGTGGACCCTATTTTTCCGCATGTGACCCCTAGTAGACTATTCCCAATACTTTAGATGAACATTCCCTAAGAATCTGGAGCCTAAGCTCTGATACCACATTTGTCATGACCCAACCTATGGGCCGGACCGGCACTAGGACCTGGGCCAGTCTAAAGCCCCCGAGGCCCGTAGTAAGCCTAACTATTCACTCAACCCAACTCTAAGGCCCATTTGGGACCAATTTCAAGAAATCAACCGGACAGAGTCCGGCCATAAAGTGGACCTTTCAACGGGGAGTTTTTGATTCACTCGACCTGTAAACAAAATATAACATCAATTGGGGAGCTCAGCTCACCCTCCACATACTCATCATCATAAAAATAAATGGGAGCTCAGCTCCCTCATCCAATCCATCAATCATGCATAGAATATTTTTACAGGTCCACATAACAATTATATTACAGACCCGAATCATTTAAATATTTCTAACACATGCGGAAATTCTAAGATTTAACAAGTTTATACAAACGTTAATAATCGACCTGCGAGGAAGAAAGCAGGTTAATCTCAAAAATATCCTCCTGTGGCCTGAAAAAATATTGAACAGGAGTGAGCGTTCGACTCAGAGAGTAAAATATCAATTTTAACCATAATCTCTATAACTATCTAAAACTAATGCACCCTGTAGAGTGAAATGCAACATCAACAACATTTTCACATCATAACATCAAAAAGTTTATACCACAGCAACATACATGGCACTTTCACAGTTATGAATGCAACATAAATCGTGCCTAAAGTTTATCTACATAGATATATGCATATAAGTGATGCATGGGCATGCTTGAACATATAATAATAGTGAAATTACAATTAAAATTAATATTTTACTCATAAACTTGACAACGGTCACTGTGGCGGCTGGGTGGAGGAAGAAGGCTGTCCCGGCTCACCTAACAATTACATTACAATTATTTAATACAAATGACTCAATACAAATTAAGAAAAGACCAAATACGTCATAAGTCGTGCTGAAAATCCAGCAGAGTCTCCCCTATACCTAGGACCTACCCAACCTGCAAAATGGCTCAAAACACACTTCTATATTCACAATCCATATATCCACAGCTCAATCATATCACACAGCCCCTCCTGGGCCCATCAAATCAGTCATCCATCACAATACGTAAAATTTCAATTTAGTCCTTATAATTGATCATTTTTGCAAAAACTGCCCAAATAAGCTATAAAAATTCTAAAACTTTGCCCCGCGGTCCTTAACAATATTACTAGGCTATTGCAAAAAGAATCATAATTTTATGAGCTACCACGAATATTTTATGAATTTTTAATCCTATTTAAGCACTAGAAAATTACAAAAAAGCAAGGTTCGGGTTTACCTTTGCCGATTCCGACTTCGGGAACGCGCTCGGGACGTCTGACAATGTGGGGGTAGCCAAAACTTCGGTCCAATTCGGAGACTTTTCCAGAATCAGTCTGTTCGCCGAAATTCACTGCATCTTGGCCAATCACAAATTTCCTCGAATTGAGGATACCTACAAGAAGCCCACAACACGGGGGTTAGTACATAAATTTTTCATAATTTTACAACCAGCGTAAAAATTTCGTCACACCCTATGATATGGATTCAAATGATATAAACGTTGGGGCGTCCTCTACTAACGACGCGCTACATCGGAGCTCGGGTGTAGTGATAAATATGCAAGGGTGTAGGGCATTCACCGAAAACGACGCGCTATGCCGGCGCCCGGGTGTGGTGTTAAGTGAGCAAGGGTTCCCACATCATGGACGGGTGTGGGTAAAGAAGTTAGTCCATAGGACAGATAATAGAACAAATAGTGGAACAGAACACAAGATAGACATAGAAAATAATAGAAGATATCATAGAAGGAGACCAATTAGGAAGGAGCAGGATAGGAGAAGGATCAGGGTTGGTACTTGGAATGTTGGATCACTTACAGGAAAATTAATGGAGCTTGTGGATACCTTGGAAAGGAGAAGGGTGAATATTGCTAGCATTCAGGAGACTAAATGGGTAGGAGAGAAAAGTAAGGAAGTGGGTAATTCAGGTTACAAATTGTGGTTTATCGGAAAGGAGAGAAACAAGAACGGAGTGGGTATAATCATAGACAGGACATTGAAAGACGCAGTAGTAGCTGTGAAAAGAGTAGGAGATAGAATTATACTAGTAAAGCTAGTACTAGACGGAGAAACAATAAATATAGTTAGTGCTTATGCCCCACAAATAGGACTAGACAAAGGAGAGTAAACAAATGTTTTGGGAAGATATGGATGATTTAATGCAAAGCATACCGAATGAAGAGAATGTTTTCATTGGTGGAGATTTGAATGGACATGTAGGAAGTGATAGGCAAGGTTATGAGAATGTTCATGGAGGTTCTGGTTTTGGCAAATAAATGAGGAGGGAAAAAGTATCCTGGATTTTGCTATGGCATACGACCTAATACTAGCAAATACCTACTTTATAAAAAGAGAGTCACATTTAGTGACTTTCAAAAGTGGGCAACATAGAAGCCAAATCGACTTCCTCTTAACCAGGAAGACAAATAGAGCTCTATGCAAGGATTGCAAGGTCATTCCAGAGAGGCTTTAACAAGTCAACATAGGTTGGTGGTCTTGGATGTCAAGTTTAGGAACAATTCAAGTAAGGTCGGAAGAAATAGTGTAGCTCGAACAAAGTGGTGGGAGTTCAAAGGAGTAAAGCAAGTGAAGTTCAAAATGAGCTTCTTGAGTCCAAGTATGGAAGCTAGATATGGAGGCCAATGATATGTGGATACAGATGGCATCAAAGATTAGAGAAGTAGCTAGAAAAGTACTTGGGGAGTCTAAGGACATGGACCACCCTCAAAAGAGAGATGGTGGTGGAATGAGGAAGTACAAAAGGCGTGAAGAGAAAAAGGGAATGGTATAAGAAATTACCTAAATGTGATAATAATGAGGCATATGAACAAGACAAGACAAAGAAAGAAAGAGGCAAAAAGGCTTAGCCAAGCAAGAGCACAGGCCTTTGAAAAGTTATATGAGAAACTTGGAACTAAAGAAGGGGAGAAAGATATTTATAGATTAGCAAGGAGTAGAGAAAGGAAATGTCAAGATCTCAATCAAGTTAGGTGCATTAAGGATAAAGAAGGAAAAGTGTTGGTGAAAGATGAGGACATTAAAGAAAGATGGAGAAATTATTTTAATGATCTCTTTAATAATAGTCAAAATGGAAATAGCGTGAATATAGATTATAGAACAATAGAAAAGAATGTAAATTATACTAGAAGGATTAGATCTTTAGAAGTAAAGGAAGCACTTAAGAGAATGAAAGTAGGTAAAGCCTGTGGACCCGATGAAATACCAATTGAAGTGTGGAAGTATTTGGGAGATATGGGAGTGGCATGGTTAACTAAATTATTTAATAAGATTCTAAACTCAAAGAAAATGCCTGATGAATGGAGGAAGAGTATTTTAGTACCTATTTTTAAAAATAAGGGAGACATACAGAGTTGCTCAAACTATAGGGAAATTAAACTCATGAGCCATACTATGAAGTTGTGGGAGAGAGTTGTGGAGCATCGACTACGTCATGATACTTCTATCTCTCTCAATCAATTTGGTTTCATGCCTGGTCGTTCAACTATGGAAGCGATCTTTCTCATTAGAAGCTTGATGGAGAAATATAGAGATGGGAAGAAAGATCTACACATGGTTTTTATTGATTTGGAGAAGGCTTATGATAGTGTTCCAAGAGAGGTCTTATGGAATGCGTTAGAACAAAAGAGGGTATCTATTAGGTACATACAAGTATTGAAAGATATGTATGAAGGAGCAACTACTATTGTGCGCACAGTGGGAGGGGACACAAGAGATTTTCCGATCTCAATTGGATTACACCAAGGATCAGCCATAAGCCCTTACCTTTTTACATTAGTTTTAGATGAACTGACGAAACATATACAAGAGAGTATTCCTTGGTGCATGATGTTTGCGGATGATATTGTTCTGATAGATGAGACACGAGAAGGAGTCAATAGGAAGCTAGAACTTTGGAGAAGTACTCTAGAGTCAAAGGGTTTTAAGTTAAGTAGAACGAAGAAAGAATACATGCATTGCAAGTTCAGTGAAGGCCAAACAGGAGATAGGGAAGGAGTTAGTGTGAATGGAGTGGCACTGTCCCAAAGTAATCACTTTAAATATCTAGGCTCAGTCCTTCAAGTAGATGGGGGATGTGAGGAGGATGTTAGTCATAGGATTAAAGCCGGATGGTTGAAGTGGAGACGTGCCACGGGAGTTTTATGTGATCGTAAGATTCCCAATAAATTAAAAGGAAAATTTTACCGTACAGCCATACGACCGGCTATGCTATATGGTAGCGAGTGTTGGGCACTGAAAGAGTCGTATGCATCTAAGATAAGAGTTGCAGAGATGAGAATGTTAAGGTGGATGAGTGGTCATACTAGACTAGATAAAGTCCGTAATGAAAGTATTAGAGAAAAGGTAGGAGTGGTGCCAATTGAAGATAAGTTGAGAGAAGGGAGATTGAGGTGGTTTGGTCATGTGAAGCGTAGACATACGGATGCTCCAGTTAGACAAGTAGAGCACATTAGGCTAGAGGATAGAAAGAAAAAAAGGGGTAGACCTAAATTGACTTGGAGGAGAGTAGTACAGCATGACTTAGAAGCATTATACATTTCTGAGGATTTAACCCAAAATCGTTCAGAGTGGAAAAAGCGAATCCATATAGCCGACCCCAAATTTTTGGGATAAAGGCTTAGTTGAGTTGAGTTGAGTTGAGTTTCTAAGCTCATTTAATGCTCGAAAAGACACTGCGAAGTTCCGTGGGACCCACCGAAAAACGGTGTCGAAAAAATTTGAAATTTATGTCGCCGCGAAGCTCTCGACGAGTGGAGCGCTCTGGTACTCTCGGTTTTCTCATGGGGTTTACGGTTTGTGAGAAATCTAGCCCGAAAGTCAAAATGGGCTAAAACTTCCCAGGCAAAAATTGGACAAACCGCTCAATGGATTTCGGTGTTCTTGGTGTCTATGGAAAGCTCTCAACGAGTAGATAATTTTAGACACAAGATCCGGTCCAATTGGTGGCCGGATCGGCCGGATTTTGGCCGGGAAGGCGAACGGTCGCGCGCGCGAGGGAGGAACGTTCGCCCGCGTTTTCCGGCCGTTTGGGGTGGCGGGCTGGGACAGCTGGGGGTCGGCGCCGGCGAGCTGGGGAGGCAGGGGAGGTGGCTAGCCGGCGGGTTGGGGCGGGAGGAGAGAGAAAACGGGAGAAAGAGAGAAGGAGGAGGAGACGCGTGCGGGAGGAAGAAAAAGGGAAGGGAGCCGGTCCGATTCGATCGGTCCGATCCGGTCCGGTTCGATTCGGCCGGTTCGATTCGAAATACAAAATTTTGGATTTTTACTCTGCCTCGGGACCGAAAACGAGGTCCAAAAATTCCGAAAAAATTTTAGAAAACTCAGAAAAATACGTAGACTCCAATTATATTTTTAGTTTTGCCAGGTGGCCTTTAAATAAATTTTTAAAAATCATCAAAGTTTATATTTTCGGAAAATCGAACCCGATTTTTAAAATCCGAATAATCTCAAAAAAATTCCTAAAATTTAAATAAAATTAAAATACCAATAATGATCATAAAATAATAAAATTTAAAATTTTGGGGTGTTACAATATATATATATATATATATATATATTTATATATATATAATTTATTAAAAATTAAATTTCAAATGTTTTATATTTTTTAAATTATAAATATTTTATATTTTTAAATAAAATTATTATTAAAACAGTATCTAATAGTATCTTTTATTTTATTTGTCAAATTTCAGTAATTATATATTTTAAAATTAAATTATTCAGTTAAATATTATTTAATAAAATTATTTATAGTTATAATTACAAAATATAAATTATAGTAAAATTTAAAATTATTATTTATTAAGTATATCAAATGTCAATTGTGTCAAATTTTTGTTAAAAGTTTTAAGTGATTAGCATATATATATATATTAATAATAACTTGAATATTCTCAAGTAATATTATTTGACTGCAATAAAAATAAAAAATTTCAGGCATCATAGGATTTTTAATCTACATTAATTATAACCTTAAAGGTTAGCACTTTCCTATGTTAAATTGATTATATTATATATAAAAAAATTATATTTAAATTATTTAGTTTCTATATTTTACTTTTATTAAATTATTTAATTTATTCGTTAAATTTTTTTATTAGTTAATGCTTATCAAATTACTATTTAATTTGTTTATTTCAATGAAACTAATTAATTGATCATTATACTTTAAAAAATTACTATTTAATCTCTTTATTTAAAATATCTTATATTTTAAAAAATATATTACTGGATAAAAATGAAAATTTGATTGTGTTGAAATTAAATATGAATTTATATATTTTTTTTAAATTTCTCAAATATTTTAATTTAATTTCATGTGCTTTATTTTTGTATTTTCTCTATTAAAAAACAAATTTTGCTAGACAATCATCTTGATTACTTAGAGATTTAAGGAAATTATTCAAATAATTGGTACTAATTTTTATCAAAAAATGAAAAATAGAGAGAGAATGAGGGGTAAGGTTGTGAGCGTAGAGAAAAAAAAATATAGGGAAGGAAAATAAGAATGAGAGGGTCTGGATAGTTTTAACATAAAAACATAATATAAGAGACAAAAGAGTTAACGAAATCAAATTAAATAGATCGACTAACATATTTTTTTAAATGTGAGGATAAATTAATTAATTTTATTAAAATTTAAAATTTAAATAATAATTTGAGTGGTATTAAAATTTGTTAGCTAACGAAAAAAATTAAATAAAAGAGTTAAATAGTTAACGGAAGTAAAATGCATAGGTTAAATAATATATTTTTTAAAATATAAAATTAAATAATTAATTTTATTAAAATAAAATAAATTAAATAATAATTTTCTTAAGGCCGAATATATAACTTTATTGAAAAAGATTTGTAATATTATGAACTTTTAAAATATTTCATAATACATCTTATTTTTGTCAAGTAAAATTAAAATATCTTAAAAAAAAATTGAGCGTGAACTCTAATTATATTGACATGATGATTTACTGATTAGGATCTGAAAAATATTTTAATTTCATTTTATAGAAATTGAAATGTGTCTTGAAATATTAATTTTACTTTTATTAAAATTGAGGTGTGTTATAAAATATTTACATAACTTGTTGTGTCATAAACATTTAAAAAATTTAGAAAATTATTGGTTTTTCTAGTAAAGTTTGGGAATAAACTTATATACTCAGTATTTCCTCAAAAATACTTCTCCATGTTGTGAATGTGATATTATGACCGGCAAGCCAGATGAACATAAGCCGACCCATGAAAGCGCATGGCTCAAGGCCTTTATCATCCAATGCGCATTAAAGGAAAATAACTATTGAGCCATTGAGGTGCTAAAGTTATTTTCTAAATTATAAATATTAAATTTCAATTTTATTATGTTTTATGAGGTATTAAATTTAAAATTCAATTGAAGTCAAATTAAAAAAAAAAAAAAAAGGTAGGCTCATCACTTGCTCTGAGTATTCTCTATTCTTTGAATCTGTGTGATTTGAACTAGGAAAGGAGGAGACACCCAACAAAGCACACATAACAAACAAAATGTGGGAAATATGGTCGCATAATAAAAATTAAACCAGAGTTGAAAAATGGGCTGTGCTGCAAAGGAGAAAGAAAGAAATAAAGAAGGAAAGAATATGAGCTCTTCAGGACATGACCAGAGTTGAGCCACCACTAACTGGAAACACCAAAAGCAAAGATGAAGAGGTCCACCTTTTAACCCTTTTTGGACACAATTCCCAAACATCCTTCCTTTTATTTTAACCTTTTTTTCTACACAAAATAAAGAATTTGTATTCACCATTACAACAAAACTTGGGTTGTTGTGCCCTGTTTATGACATTTGGGATTCAGTTGTCCCAGCTCCCAACCCCAATGGCCTCTCTCTCTCTCTCTGTTTTTGTTCATTTATTATCAGAGAGAGCTGTGAGCCTGTGACCAGAAGGCAGCACGTCCAAAAACAAAATGGGTAAAATTTTATAGGCTCCAACTAGGGAGAGGTGGGTGTGTTAGGTTCATCATTACTTGCTTATCAGCACCTGCATATTTCAACTTTTTTTTATTTTTCACTTTATTGCCTTTGCTTCCCAAAGCCTCTGATTTTTTTCTTTTTTAAATTTACATCATAAATTACTTTTTACTGCCACTGATGACACATTGATTTTGTTTATCTAAAAGACCCACTTCCCAGAAAGAGGTAAAATTCTCTGAGCTCAGCATCTGAGGAAAATCAAAAGAGGCGTATAGTACAGTGCGGATGAGGGTCTAGGAGATGGTCATGGTCTTATGCTTTTAGATAGGGGTCCACAGCCTTGGGATCCCATGCCCAGAGTCACGATCATGATCAATTCTAATCTCTCGTTGGACCCACTTTTGATCTTCTACTTTCGATCACATCTGTCCCTGCGATGCTCCGTACATGGGAGAGAGGCCTTCTTTGGCGCAGGGCTACATACATAAGCTACCCCTTGAAATCACTGTGCCTTCTTCTCTTTTGTTCACTGGTGGCGCTGATAGACGATGAGAAATAGTTTTAGTCTAGTATGTGTGGTGGCCATTAGCCAACTCCTTTATCTTCCCTTATTATTCCAATCAAGTATCAAATACAACTACAATAATAGAAGAGGCTCTTGCACATGCTCTTTGTCTTTGTTACTTATTTTAAGGAGAGTGCTGGCATTCTCACCAGCAAAACCCACTGTTCTTTGAATACAATACAGGGAAAATTCTTTATCAAAATGTGCTGTTCATAGCCACCAATTTGACCTTCATTTCCATGGAAGCTAGCATAATAAATTATCAAGGACTGAAGGCCACTTTGTACCTATCCAACCTGACAACCCAACAAGTAAAAAGCCTCCCTTTTTTTATTGTTTTTCATTTTCCTTCAAAACAAACACTAATATGCAATTTTCAGCTTAATCTACCCTTCATGCACTGGAATGCAGGACAAGAAGTTTTGGTCATTTTGTTGGTTGATCCACCCTACAAGATATGGCTACAATTGATTGGAAATTAGGAAAGACTTGGTTTTGTTTCACTAATTGAAAATGGACCTATACATTTTCTGTTTGCAGATCCAGTGCATAATTGTAATGTAGCTAAAACAGGGTGCAGATGGCCCCAAAACTCATAAATGGACAATTTCACAAGATTCTTTCCCCTTTCCACCTTTCCCAGAAAGGTGTCTTTATTTCCAAACTGAAGAAATATCAATTTGTGTCCCAAATCCCAATTCTTGATGGTACAAATAATGTAGGCTTCCACATTTTAGCCCAGTCTCAGCTTTGAGCTTTCCTACTCTTTTGGACTTGTTCAACAGATATGGGCCTGAATTGATCCAACAATGCTTTGACAACCGGAGAAAAACATATGGACTTCGAGCAAATATCAAATATGCGTTTAAGATTGAGTCGAAAGTTAAAAAAAAAATATATATATTTCTAATAATAATGTAAAATACTTTACCCTTTGTTGACCATTAAAATGCAAGTAAAATCACGCCTAACCAGATAGCTGCAAACGTCATATATTTTTACTGTGCTTAGATTCCAAAACTTGAACATCCATCAATGGATCATGCAAGTTTCTCTCTGTCCTCCCTACTTGAAACTGTCGAGAGATTTGGGTCAATTTGTAATGATTATGCCGTTGTGTTTTGTGTCAAAACCTCAGCACTTCCAAGGAATTAAACCATTTCCATGGCCAACTTTGAGTAACTTGGCAATTCTAGTTTGAGAAAGGATAAGTGGAATTGGATGGCCTATCTCCAAAGTCCAAATGCAATGCCATTTCTGGTTTGAACCAAAGAAAAATGATTTGGGGATGGAAAATTTCCAGGAAACTTATCTCCAAAACCTGTCCCTTTGCCTTGTCGAAATAACCAGTTCTCCAGTTGTTTCGCTAGGATTGGTGCATGAAAAGGTATGCCCTTTTCAGTTCATAGGGTGGGGTTGGCCGTCAAACACGTGGCAAAAACCCAGATTGCCAGCAACTCTTTTTCTTATTTAATATCATTAAGAAACCAGTCAATCATACATTTTTACTATTTTAGAATGCGATAATTTACGTTAATGAAAAGTTCAAGCCATTATTAATTGAATTTACCATATATATATATATATATATATATATAATTGTATTCTATCTTATAATTAAGTATATTAAGGTCTTCATGCCAAGCAATTAAAATTTTCAGGGATAAAATTTAATAAAATTTTTAATTAATTAGTTTATATTATATATTTATATAATATATTGACGGAGGGGTTAAAACGAGAAGATAAGATGCATGCTAAGTTTATTTTTTCTGACCTTTAAATATTAATAAAACAATTTACTTATAAAAATCTATGTATTTATATAATAAAAAATAGATTAAAAAATAATATTGGAACTAATAATAAATGTGGCGGTCATTTTCTCATAAATTTTTTTCTTATCTAAGCAAATATAAGAAGGGGAAATGAATTTAGAGATAAACATGCCTTTGTTTGTTAAAATAATAATGGGGGATATAATTTATAATTAAAAATGGATTTGATGGTTGATTGTCAGGTTTCACTATGATTAGTATTCAAATAAATCACTAAAAAGAAGGTTTGTGCTTTTGTGAGAAGCCTCTCTCCCAAGTGCTGGCCTCTGTCTACTATAAATAATTATTTTAAATAACAATATTAAAAAAAAAATCATCCTTAACAGCCAAGTAGTTGACTATGTTTATAAAAAAAGTTTAATAAATTTAAATTTAATGGTATTTAAATTATTTATATTAATGTTAAATATATAAAAAATCAATGAAATTAATATAAGTAATAAAAGATTTATATTTTTTAAACAAGATTGAGTATGTGAATGGAAAAAATTTTAATTAAAAGAGCTTTTCTTTTATAATAGGTCTTTTTGACGTAAGCAGAATTAGGTTTAATTTGAATTAAAAATTATTTGTGATTAATAAATATGTAATATTTTTATTTCATTCTAATATTAATTAATCCAAATAATAGAAAAAAAAAGCATCACATGGATTGATGTCTACAATGCATTTCATTAACTGTAACAAAAGGTAATTAAGCATACAAAACCTACATACAAAAGCAGAACCAAAACTCCTCTATAGAGAAACACATAATTACATAACTCAAAAGTTCCAAATTCCTGTAAATATATATAACTCAGCTGGTCCTAATCTGTATACATGTGATTTTTCCATTTTGGCATTGAAATTAAACCAATTGATTCCTACATAATGGAACATGCATGTGGGTTTTCATCGCTAAACAAGGTTGTGAATTTCTCATCAGCTGCGTTGGGGCTAGGAAGGGCTTCAACCACATCCCTAACATACCCAGAAGGTGCCTTCTTGTCGTAGGCTTTAGCAACGTAAGGGTAGGCCACCAAGTTGTATGGTACATAGGGCCAAAACTCAGCTCTCTTCCCTGTGCTTCTCACTTTCTTTAACACCTTGTTTGGTTCAACGTACCCACTTACTGTTACCCGGCTTTCCTTTCTGCTTACCTCCACTGACTTCGCACCTAAATATTCAAGAAAACAAACTAGTTAGCTAAAATACAACGTAAGAATTAAACTTGGGGAGGAACACATTAATTAGTTGTTATACCTAGTTATTGTACTGTGATCAAACTCATAAATTAATATATGAAATGACCTTAGCTGGTTGGTTTGTTTCATTCACAACCTTAAGTTAGAGTTGGTGTTTGGTTTGCTACATTTATTATAGAAAATGATGTCTTTTTGCAGTCAATAGTAGAGCTGTAATAGTGCTTCCAGAAAATCTAGCTATTTCAAATTGTACTTTTGGCTATTTCAAAGAGCAAGTGTTTTGGCCAAAATTGTTGTATTTTGCCTCACTTGCATAAGACAATCACTTGAATAAACAGAAGCAGCGAAAGGGCTGGAAGTAGCAACCTCTCTGCAGAAAATTTATGATGCCTGCAGATTGATTTTTAATGGACGACTTCAATGAGAGAATAGAGTCAACGCTTGTTAGGCCCTCTTCGTCTACTTCCCCATATGAGGAAGCTCAGAAATTTCTGCTCTTCGTTTACTCTTTTTTACAATTTTTTTTTCTTGGGGCATCCATTCATAGCCTAAAATTTGGGCAAGAAGGTGGGGCTGGTTTGGGGTTGGGGGGGGGGAGAGAGGGGGGTGGTGTGTTGTGGGTTGGTGTTTGTGTGGAGAGGAGGATTATTGGCAGGACTTTGCTCAAGAGCTTTTGGTGGTGAGTTTCAGGCTTCATTCACTGATTATCTTGTGTATATATAAGGTTAAACCATGCATATATACTTTGATGAAGGGGGGGGGAGAGAGAGGGGGGTGGTGTGTTGTGGGTTGGTGTTTGTGTGGAGAGGAGGATTATTGGCAGGACTTTGCTCAAGAGCTTTTGGTGGTGAGTTTCAGGCTTCATTCACTGATTATCTTGTGTATATATAAGGTTAAACCATGCATATATACTTTGATGAAGCTTGCATGCTTTACATAGTTTATAACTCTACTTCCTTTTTTGGAAATCATAATATGTTCATTAAAACAAAGGAAAGATCTTATTGAAGAAGACGAGAGAGAGAGAGAGAGAGAGAGAGAGAGAGAGAGAGAGAGAGAGAGAGAGAGAGAGAGTTAAACCTTTCATGTTGGAAACAGAATTTCTAACTCTCCTTTCACAGCCATCACAGTCCATTTTCACTTTGATATCAACAGTCTGAAAGAAAACAAAAAGATATAATTCTTGATGATTAATTAAAGATATGAAATCCAATATCAGAGAGAAATTAATTAATATATATAGCTATATACCTGCATTGGCTTGCGCTTCCTCTTTTTTTTGGCATCTCTAAGTAAGTCAGAGAGGTAATCTGAGAGAGAGTCAAGAGCACCCATTTGCTTAATTTCCAAAGCTAAAGCAGATAGTTTCAGAGAGAGAGAGAGAGAGAGAGAGAGGTATATGCAAGGAGAAGACACGAGAGAAATAAAAGAGGGAAGAATGGAAATAAATGTAGCGTATTTGGCGTTTATATAACAAGGTAAAACTATGATAATGATTGAGTTGAAGAGGAGTACCTTGTTGGTGCAAGTTGTGAATTAAATATAAAAGTAAAAATTAAAATAGTTAAGAAAGTGACTTGTGTTCCTAAATCATGCCATGCCATCTCCAAAAATATGATGCTGGAGTGCTGCACCTGCACAACCAGCTACATACGCATTTGAGCATTTGCTTGGCTACCACAAAAAATAATAATAAAAAAAGAAGTTTTAGTGTTAGACTGTTAGTTCTGTGGTTTTATGATAGGTTTATCGGAAATTGTTTTCTTAAGCCCAAAGAAAAGGAAGAAAACTGTTGTGAAGTGTTTTTGTGTTTCTCTTGATTTGCTGCACTCTGCCTTTTACCATGCTTCCTTTTTTTTTTGTCCTATTTTCTTTGAATGGTAATATAACTATATTAATAATCATCATATATAATTTAAGATAGCCATCATTAAATTTAATGGGTATATAACATGTTTGATATTCTCTTGCATGCAAAGCAAAACCACTGGATATATGGAACTTACAATAATTGCAACTCTTTGAATTCAGCCCCATGAAGGTCATAGATTTTATGTACAAATGGGTCAAACTCATGATAAAATATACTGAAAATAATTAAAAAAAAAGTCTCGTTCATTTTTTAATTCAAATTAATTTTGTGGGTGAAGTTCCTTAGATGAATTAGTTGTTCCCTCATAATTTGCTGTATTGATAGAGATAGTTGGACTTTGTATTGTATAAAATAAATACTTCATGTTAATATATTTAGTGATCTGGAGCCCATTATAAAGGGTTCATCCAGCCAGGTTGATCTTCTCCTCTAACAACTTGTTTACAACATTTTCGTTGTATTTCTGATGTAGAACAAAGGGAAGTTTCGAGTTTAAGATGTTGTTCAAGTTGAGAGATGCAATTAAGCTTGTGAATGTAAAACGAAATATTGATCGGAAGAAATTGTAAGATTTTTATTTATCAATGAATGATGATGGATAGGAATGAATGTGTTTAATGAGATGGGGTCATTATTAAAAAATATAGTTGAAGGTGGCTATTAAGAAGGCAACTGGGAAAACCCTCCCAATTAATCCCAAGTCAAGTCGTTTGCATACGACCCCAACTTGACAAAGAAATTCCTGTGGCTCGCAAATGCTCCAAGCCTCCATTCTTCATTGCTTGTCATTTTCTCTGTTTCTGCCATTTTGGTTGCTCTATTCAGTCAACAAGCATTAACCCAGAACCAGCCATCACAGTATGCAGATAGATTATATACGCTTCCAAGCAGTAAATTAAAAAAATAACAATCCTATAAAGGAAAGCATAAAGTAGCCCGTACAGAATCTGTGCTAGATGCATTATTGGGTTGGTCTAGCGTTTTCGTGTGAAAAGGACTTGCATCTAAGATTCAAGCCTCGCACGACAGCCACAACCCCACCTCCCCCCATCTTTTCTTAATTTCTTCTTTAATAAATGAATTTTTTTTTAAAAAAAATCCGATTCATTATAAAATCAAACTAAATTATTTATAATAAAACTCATATATTAAATAAATAAAATTCATATATTTATTTTTTAAATTCATAATAAATTATGTTTAATTTTTTTTAATCACTTGACTTATCAAATAGCAGCTTTCCTTGCCGTTGTAGAGCTAATTTTTATTTTGGGGATCATTAATTGATACAAATTAAATTTATTTCCTAATAGGAAAATTATTGCAAATAAAAGAAAGTTGACAAAAAGATATTTCTGCCTAATAATGAAAAAGACTTCAGAAAAAAATGTAGTTGATTCCAGCCAATTTATACATGATTTGAAATCCCACAGGGAAGCCTTGGGGCCATGGAGGATTTTAGAAGATAATTGAAGCAAGCTAGCTAACTAGGCAGATTCAAGTAGTTGGAGTTTTGGTAAACGTCACTGTTGCATTTTCCTATTTCTCTCCCTTCACACAAAACTGGAACAATTATCGTGCTTAGGCCTTTTACATATGAATTAGCTCAGTTGCTAAATGGGTTTATTTTCAAGTTTATTTATTATATTTAATTTTTATAATCAATAATTGAGATAATTCTTGAACTTATAAATTAGGGTATACAAAATTGAGAATAAATCATTACACTCATATTGATGTGTAAATTGATTCGTATATATTTTTAATTGTAAAAAAAAAAAAAAAGCTTCTGCACACATATATGCATAATGTGCCCTAATATTAGTTTTATTTGATTATTTATTTGAAAGTGACATCAAGATCCACGTAAGGGAAACTTGATCATCGTGAAATTAGTATACTACAAATTATATATTGTCTTCAATTTCTTGCCCCATACTTTAAATTCTAGCGGTAGTAGGATTCAACAAGCTATTAGATTAGGTTTATTATTATTATTATTTAGTGTAAGCAGATGCAATGATAAGCAAGCGATCCATGTAATTAAATTTTCTTAAATAAATGAATTAGATATATATGTATATATGAGGACATAGTAATTTCAAGCAAAATTAAGCATGCGAAAACGTTTAAAATTTTTGCTAAAAATTTTAAATAATTATCTTATTATATTAATGCTTTAATCCTATATATAGATACCGATCGATACTATTAATTACTGTATAGATACGAAAAATTATATAATAAATCAATTATTTAATGTAAGCAAATCATAAATGGAATGACAAATCAATTATAGAATAACAATTAAGTTATAATAGGTCTTATAAAATTTAATTTTATACATGAGTTAAAATATATTTTTTTAAATAATAATTACATTTTTATACTCAATTGTTATTTCATGATTACTTTATCATTAATTTCATATCAAATTAATGCTGATATGGAATCACAGTTGTACTGTATAATATTTCATATAAATATAAATTTGATTTGTAAACTGTTCTCAAATACATATAGTATGCTACTTTATATTTATTATTAAATGAAATTAATAAGAAAAATTAATTAGAGGAGTAGAAACTTTAACCTGATTAATATATTTTTAGCCACTCAAACAAATCAAGCTAAACTTAACACAATCCTTATTAATTAGAAAAAATTTTACATAAATTATTTAATTTATCATAAATTCAAGACATAATGTATATGTTAAAATTTACACATAAAATAAGTAAAATATACATGTTTATATTTTTAGTTTAAATAAAATTTTTCTTATTAATTAATAAAGTGGCATGGACAAAATTAATATTCACCTAAAAAATCATGAAAACTCTTATAGGTTTGGGTTAATTTCACTTATAGTCTTTTAACTTAAGTAGTTGTATCAGTATCATATTTGTCACGACCCAACCTATGGGCCGGACCGGCACTAGGACCTGGGCCAGCCTAAAGCCCCCGAGGCCCGTAGTAAGCCTAACTGTTCATTAACTCAACTCTAAGGCCCATTTGGGCCCAATTTCAAGAAAACAAACGGACAGAGTCCGGCCATAAAATGGACTTTCCAACGGGGAGTTTTCGACTCACCCGACCTGTAAACACAATAAATACTCAATTGGGGAGCTCAGCTCACCCTCCACATACTCATCAGCATACAAATAAATGGGAGCTCAGCTCCCTCATCCAATCCATCAAACATGCATATAATATTAAGTTTACAGGTCCAAAATAATAATTTAGGTTACAGACCCAAATCAAATAAACATTTATAACACATGCAGAAATTCTAAGATTTAACAAGTTTATACAAACATTAGTAATCGACCTGCGAGGGAGAAAGCAGGTTAACCTCAAAAATATCCTCCTGTGGCCTGGAAAAATTTTTGAACAGGAGTGAGCGTTCGACTCAGAGAGTAAAATATCAATTTTAACCATAATCTCTATAACTATCTAGAACTAATGCAACCTGTGGAGTGAAATGCAACAGCAACAACATTTTCACATCATAACATCAAAAGGTAATTTGGAGCACTCACGCACCCTGTAACATCAATCATAATATATGGGAGCTGATCCCCTATACAGCTCGCTTAAATCCAACTCAGTGCGGAGAAGAACTCATTTCGGACTTCCACTTAATAACCAAATCGGGTCCCAATAAGAACTCAAGCCGCGTCTACCCCGAAGGACCGGGTCCCAGCGAAGATCTCAAGCCGTGTCTACCTGTCCTATCCATAGTCCACACCACATCATACGCACGCCAACGCACGCACACTGCTCCAAATTACCACAACAACATCCATGGCACGCTAACAGTTATGAATGTAACATAAATCGTGCCTAGAGTTTAACTACATAAATATTTGCATATAAGTGATGCATGGGCATGCTTGAACATATAATAATATCGAAATTACAATTAAAATTAATATTTTACTCACAGACTTAATAACGGTCACTGTGGCGGCTGGGCGGAGGAAGAAGGCTGTCCCGGCTCACCTGACAATTACATTACATTTATTTAATACAAATGACTCAATACAAATCAAGAAAAGACCAAATACGTCTTAAGTCGTACCGAAAATCCGGCAAAGTCTCCCCTATACCTAGGACTTACTCAACCTGCAAAATGGCTCAAAACACACTTCTATATTTACAATCCATATATCCACAGCTCAATCATATCACACAGCCCCTCCTGGGCCCATCAAATCAATCATCTATCACAATGTGTAAAATTTCAATTTAGTCCTTATAATTGATCATTATTGCAAAAACTGCCCAAACAAGCTCTAAAAATTTTAAAACTTTGCCCCGCGGTCCTTAGCAATATTACTAGGCTATTGAAAAAAGAATCATAATTTTCTGAGCTACCACGAATATTTTATGGATTTTTAATCCTATTTAAGCACTAGAAAATTACGAAAAAGTAAGGTTCGGGTTTACCTTTGCCGATTCCGACTTCGGGAACGCGCTCGGAACGTCTGACAATGGGGGGATAGCCAAAACCTCGATCCAATTTGGAGACTTTTCCGGTAACGGATCTGTCTGGCAAAAATTCAGACCTGGTCAACTGTCGAATTTCCGCGAATTGAGGATACCTACACGAAGCCCACAACACGGGGGTTAGTACATAAATTTTCAGAATTTTCTAAGCTCATTTAATGCTCGGAAAAACACTACGAAGTTCCGTGGGACCCATCGAAAAATAGTGTCAGAAAAATTCGAAATTTATGTCGCCGCGAAGCTCTCAACGAATGGAGCGCTCTGGTACTCTCGGTTTTCTCGTGGGATTCACGGTTTGCGAGAAATCTAGCCCAAAAGTCAAAATGGGCTAAAAACTTCCCGAGCAAAAATCGGACAAACCGCTCGATGGATTTCGGTGTTCTTGGTGTCTATGGAAAGCTCTCGTCGAGTAGATGAGTTTAGACACAAGACCCGGTCCGATTGATGGCCGGATCGACCGGATTTTGGCCGGGAAAGTTGAAAAGTCGCGCGCGCAGGGGAGGACATTCGCGCGCGTTTTCCGGCCGTTAGCGCGCGGCCTACTGACGGGAGGCTGGCGAGCCGGGAGGTGGCGGCGCGGCAAGGGGAGGAGGGAGGAGAGAGAAAAGAGAGAGAGAAGGGGAGGAGGTCGACGCGCGCGGGAGGAAGAAAAAGGGAAGGGAGCCGGTCCGATTCGACCGGTTCGATTCAGCCGGTCCGATTCAAGATACAAAATTTTGAATTTTTACTCTGCCTCGGGACCGAAAACGAGGTCCAAAAATTTCGAAAAAATTTCAGAAAACTCAGAAAAATTCGTAGACTCCAAATATATTTTTAGTTTTGCCACGTGGTCTTTAAATTAATTTTTAAAAATCATAAAGTTTATATTTTTGGAAAATCGAACCCGATTTTTAAAATCCGAAAAATCTCAAAAAAATTCCTAAAATTTAAATAAAATTAAAATACAAAAAATGCTCATAAAATAATAAAATTTAAAATTTTGGGGTGTTACATTCTTCCCCCCTTACAGAAAATTCGTCCTCGAATTTTACACAAGGCAGAATAAAGTACAGGATTACACATTGAACAGATAAGGGTACTTGCTACACATGTCCCGTTCTGACTCCCAGGTGTACTCTTCCACTGACTGGCTCCTCCACAAAACCTTAACCATAGGGATCTGTTTTGATCTCAGCTGTCTCACTTGGTAGTCCACTATGGCTACAGGTTGCTCCTCAAACGTCAAGTTCTCTTTTAGCTCTATTACATCCGGCTGTAGCACATGAGAAGGATCTGGAATGTATTTCCTGAGCATGGAGATGTGAAATACGGGATAAACGTCAGAAAGGTTGGGTGGTAGTTCCAACCGGTAGGCAACTGCTCCAACTCTGTCAGTAACCTCAAAAGGTCTAATATACCGAGGTGCTAACTTGCCCTTCTTTCCAAATCTCATGACTCCCTTCATCGGAGAAACCTTCAGGAATACATAGTCCCCTACTGCAAACTCCACATCCCTCCGTCTGGGGTCTGCATAACTCTTCTGCCTACTGAAAGCTATTTTCAATCGTTCCCTGATTAAAGGAACCATCTCTGAAGTGTACTGCACTAGGTCTACATCATGCACCCTCGCTTCTCCCATTTCCGTCCAACACAGAGGAGACCTACACTTTCTTCCATATAGTGCCTCATAGGGTGCCATCCCTATGCTGGAATGGTAACTGTTGTTGTAGGCAAACTCCACCAAAGTTAGTTGATCATCCCATTGACCTCCAAAATCCAAAACACTCATGCGAAGCATGTCTTCCAGTGTTTGGATTGTCCTTTCGGACTGTCCGTCTGTCTGAGGGTGGAAAGCCGTACTAAAGTTCAACTGTGTACCAAGTGGCTCCTGCAACTTTCTCCAAAACCGAGAAGTGAACTGGGGCCCTCTGTCAGATATTATGAAAGCTGGAACTCCATGCAATCTGACTATCTCTCGAATGTAGAGTCGGGCGTACTGTGCCACAGAATATGTAGTCTTCACAGGCAAGAAGTGAGCTGATTTGGTTAGACGGTCCACAATTACCCATATCGAATCATATCCTCGCGTGGTACTAGGCAACCCAGTCACAAAATACATAGTGATCATTTCCCACTTCCATTCTGGGATAGGGAGCTCTTGCAGCTTCCCCGACGGTCTCTGGTGTTCAAACTTCACCTTCTGACAAGTCAAGCACTTGGACACAAAGTCTGCTATGTCTCTCTTCATGCCATTCCACCAATAACTATCTTTCACATCATGGTACATCTTGGTGGAGCCTGGGTGGACATTGTACAGTGTATAGTGTGCCTCTTGCATGATTTCATTTCTGAGATTGTCCACATCGGGCACACATATCCTAGAACCTTGCACTAGGGCGCCATCATTGCCAAATCCAAACTCACCACCTTCACCTTGCTGAACTCTTTCTATGATCTTCATCAATTGTTGGTCTCTGTGCTGGGAAACTCTAACTCTGTCCCTCAAGTCTGGCCTCACTGAAAAATGAGCCAACAATACCCCCCTCATCTGAAAGATCTAGGGTTAAACCTTGATCCATCAACTCATGTACCTCCTGAATCAATGGTCTCTTCTCTGCTGAAATGTGCGCCAAACTACTAGAAGATTTTCTGCTCAAAGCATCTGCTACTACATTGGCCTTCCCAGGGTGGTACTGGATGGTGCAATCATAGTCTTTCAGAAGCTCCATCCATCTCCTCTGTCTCAAGTTTAAATCTCTCTGTTGGAAGATGTACTTCAAACTCTTGTGGTCGGTGTATATCTCGCACACTTCACCATACAAGTATTGTCTCCAGATTTTTAGTGCAAAGATTACAGCCGCCATTTCCAAGTCATGGGTGGGGTAGTTCTGCTCATGCCTCTTCAACTATCTTGAAGCATAAGCCACTACTTTTCCATTCTGCATCAAAACACACCTTAGGCCAACTCTGGAGGCGTCACAATACACGGTGTATCCTTCACCACTCATAGGTAGTGTCAACACAGGGGCGGTGGTTAGACACTCCTTAAGCTTCTGGAAGCTCTTCTCACAGTCATCTGTCCAAATGAATGAAACATTCTTCCGAGTTAACTTAGTTAAGGGAGCTGCTATCCTGGAAAAATCTTGCACAAAACGCCTATAGTAGCCAACTAAACTCATAAAACTTCACACCTCAGTGACTGTTGTAGGCCTAAGCCAATCAGTTATAGCTTCAATTTTCTTGGGATCCACTTGAATACCTTCACTTGAAACCACGTGTCCCAAGAATGAGATGCTTTCTAGCCAAAATTCACATTTCAAAAATTTGGCATATAGCTGGTGCTCCCTCAAAGTCTGCAACACCATCCTCAAGTGCCATACGTGCTCTTCCTCGGTTTGAGAGTATACCAAAATGTCATCTATGAATACGATGACAAAACGGTCCAAAAATGGCTTGAACACCCTGTTCATCAAGTCCATGAAGGCTGCTGGTGCATTAGTGAGTCCAAAAGACATTACCAAGAACTCATAATGACCATATCTTGTCCTGAATGCCGTTTTGGACACGTCCTCATTCCTGATTCTCAACTGATGGTAGCCTGATCGCAGGTCTATCTTTGAAAAGAATCTAGCCCCTTGGAGCTGATCAAACAGATTGTCGATCCGAGGAAGTGGATACTTGTTCTTCATAGTCACCTTGTTCAACTGTCTATAGTCAATGCACAACCTCAATGACCCATCCTTCTTTCTCACAAATAGAACAGGAGCACCCCAGGGTGAAGTGCTCGGACGTATGAAACCTTTGTCCAGCAGCTCCTGTAGTTGCTCCTTTAACTCTTTCAATTCTGCTGGGGCCATCCTGTAAGGTGGCATTGATATGGGGTTTGTACCCGGAACAACATCAATGCAGAACTCTATTCCCCTTTCTGGTGGCAACCCTGGAAGCTCCTCTGGGAAGACATTCATAAATTCTCTGACAACAGGAACATTTTCCATGCTGACACCTTCTACAGATGTATCTCTCACCAATGCCAAATACCTTTGGCATCCACGCCTCAACATTTTTCTAGCGCTAATTGCTGACACCAAATTATATGGAGCCATGCTCCTGTCACCATCAAAGCTAAACTCTTCCACACCAGGTATGTGGAAATACACTTTTTTGTTCCTGCAGTCTAAGGTGGCATAATGAGTTGCCAACCAATCCATCCCCAAAATTACTTCAAAATCCATTACTGGTAGAGGAACCAAGTCTGCTGGAAGGATCTTTCCATCCACTACCACTGGGCTACACGGAAAAACCATATCTACATCTATGTTGTCGCTAAGTGGGGTAACTATCGACAAAGGACATTCTAAGGTTGTAGGGTTTCTACCTAACCTCATGGCAAACACAGGGGAGACAAATGAGTGCGTAGCACCCGGATATATTAAAACACGAGCCTCATAGGAACAGACCAGAAGAATACCTGCCACAACTGCATTTGAAGCCTGAGCATCCTGGTGGGTCAGGGTGAAAACCCGAGCTTGACCCCTACCCTGAGTGGCAGAACCTTGATACTGACTTCTACCTCCGACCGCCTCCAAATCCACGTCCCCTTGTCCTCGGCCTGCACATCGAATCGATCGCCGCCATGCCGAAGCACCCGGATACAACTGTCGAGGAACATTTGCAATAGAACCTTGTGACCCCATCTGTGGCTCGCTGAACACAGGGCATTCCCTAGCAAAGTGACCTGGTTGGCCACACCTGAAGCATACTCCTGAACCCATCATACAAGGTCCTGAATGTCCTCTTCCACACTGTGCACAAGGTGCCAAGGAGGATCCTGAACCAGACCAGGCTAACTCGAATCGCTACCACCTTTGGATCCGCACTGGTCTGAATCCTCAGGATTTGTGTCTGAAACCACTTCTCTTATTCCTGCTTCTTCCTCTATAATTAGTTTGGCCACCACTGTCTGTAGTAGCCATGTGGGGAACACCTGAAGAACCCTCTGCTCTGTTTTTCTTTGCCCTTCCGCTGTCATCCACAGCATAGCTAATCTCTATCTGTCTGGCTCGATCAACTACCACGTCAAAAGACTGATCAGACATCATGGCCAGGTTTGCATACCTCCTGTCAAGCCCCTCTAGGAATCTCTTCACCTTCATAGTTTCTGTAGCTACTGCTGTAGGGGCATATCTGCTCAATTCCAAAAATTCTGTAGCATATTCATCTACAGACCTGCCATTCTGTCTTAAGGCCTCAAAGGCCCACTGTTTCTGATCTCTGAAGCTTTCTGGCACAAACCGATTGATGAAAAGTTCCACAAACTGAGCCCATGTCAAACCCTCCATCCGAGGTAACACGTAGTCATTCATCAATTGTCTAGGCATAGGCCCCATGGCATGCTGCATACACTCTATCAGTCTTCTATCAGTCAACTGTAATTCTGTTCCTGCCTGTCTGTAGGAATCCAAAAACCGATATGCATCGTCTGACACATCATAAGTACCAGGCACCAACTTCTTGAAATTTATGATCTGTTTGTAAGGTTCTCCTCTTGATGCGGTGGACTGCTGCTACTGTGGAGGGTGGACCATATACTGCGCCATCATATCGATGGTCCTCTGCAATCCAGCTAGAGTAGCTGCCATGGGGTCCATAGGACCCTGTGCCATGAAAGAGTGATCCTGAACTGTTGGCAGCTGCTCTTCTACTTGAGCAGCTCTAGGCCTCCTACCCCGCCTCCTCGGGGTAGGCGCCTCATCCTGTGCTGACACCTCGTCAGGCACATCTAGTTCTGGTGCAGTGGCAGCTCTCCTGCTTCTACGCATTTTCCTGAAATTCAGCAGCATTAGCCCACAAAATTCAAAACTGCACATTACACAGCTCTATAGACTCATATTTATACACAATATATGGAGCAGAGACTAGAAGCAAAGATGACAATGCAAGACGAATGTGGACCCTACTTTCCGCATGTGACTCCTATTAGACTCTTCTCAACATTTTAGACAAACATTCCCTAAGAATCTGGAGCCTAAGCTCTGATACCACATTTGTCACGACCCAACCTATGGGCCGGACCGGCACTAGGACCTGGGCCAGCCTAAAGCCCCCGAGGCCCGTAGTAAGCCTAACTGTTCATTAACTCAACTCTAAGGCCCATTTGGGCCCAATTTCAAGAAAACAAACGGACAGAGTCCGGCCATAAAATGGACTTTCCAACGGGGAGTTTTCGACTCACCCGACCTGTAAACACAATAAATACTCAATTGGGGAGCTCAGCTCACCCTCCACATACTCATCAGCATAAAAATAAATGGGAGCTCAGCTCCCTCATCCAATCCATCAAACATGCATATAATATTAAGTTTACAGGTCCAAAATAATAATTTAGGTTACAGACCCAAATCAAATAAACATTTATAACACATGCAGAAATTCTAAGATTTAACAAGTTTATACAAACATTAGTAATCGACCTGCGAGGGAGAAAGCAGGTTAACCTCAAAAATATCCTCCTGTGGCCTGGAAAAATTTTTGAACAGGAGTGAGCGTTCGACTCAGAGAGTAAAATATCAATTTTAACCATAATCTCTATAACTATCTAGAACTAATGCAACCTGTGGAGTGAAATGCAACATCAACAACATTTTCACATCATAACATCAAAAAGGTAATTTGGAGCACTCACGCACCCTGTAACATCAATCATAATATATGGGAGCTGATCCCCTATACAGCTCTCTTAAATCCAACCTGGTGCCAGAGAAGAACTCAGCTCGGACTTCCACTTAATAACCAAATCGGGGTCCCAGCGAAGAACTCAAGCCGCGTCTACCCCGAAGGACCGGGTCCCAGCGAAGATCTCAAGCCGTGTCTACCTGTCCTATCCATAGTCCACACCACATCATATGCACGCCAACGCACGCACACTGCTCCAAATTACCACAACAACATCCATGGCACGCTAACAGTTATGAATGTAACATAAATCGTGCCTAGAGTTTAACTACATAAATATTTGCATATAAGTGATGCATGGGCATGCTTGAACATATAATAATATCGAAATTACAATTAAAATTAATATTTTACTCACAGACTTAATAACGGTCACTGTGGCGGCTGGGCGGAGGAAGAAGGCTGTCCCGGCTCACCTGACAATTACATTACATTTATTTAATACAAATGACTCAATACAAATCAAGAAAAGACCAAATACGTCTTAAGTCGTACCGAAAATCCGGCAAAGTCTCCCCTATACCTAGGACTTACCCAACCTGCAAAATAGCTCAAAACACACTTCTATATTTACAATCCATATATCCACAGCTCAATCATATCACACAGCCCCTCCTGGGCCCATCAAATCAATCATCTATCACAATGTGTAAAATTTCAATTTAGTCCTTATAATTGATCATTATTGCAAAAACTGCCCAAACAAGCTCTAAAAATTTTAAAACTTTGCCCCGCGGTCCTTAGCAATATTACTAGGCTATTGAAAAAAGAATCATAATTTTCTGAGCTACCACGAATATTTTACGGATTTTTAATCCTATTTAAGCACTAGAAAATTACGAAAAAGTAAGGTTCGGGTTTACCTTTGCCGATTCCGACTTCGGGAACGCGCTCGGAACGTCTGACAATGGGGGGATAGCCAAAACCTCGATCCAATTTGGAGACTTTTCCGGTAACGGATCTGTCTGGCCAAAAATTCACAGACCTGGTCAACTGTCGAATTTCCGCGAATTGAGGATACCTACACGAAGCCCACAACACGGGGGTTAGTACATAAATTTTCAGAATTTTCTAAGCTCATTTAATGCTCGGAAAAACACTGCGAAGTTCCGTGGGACCCATCGAAAAATAGTGTCAGAAAAATTCGAAATTTATGTCGCCGCGAAACTCTCAACGAATGGAGCGCTCTGGTACTCTCGGTTTTCTCGTGGGATTCACGGTTTGCGAGAAATCTAGCCCAAAAGTCAAAATGGGCTAAAAACTTCCCGAGCAAAAATCGGACAAACCGCTCGATGGATTTCGGTGTTCTTGGTGTCTATGGAAAGCTCTCGTCGAGTAGATGAGTTTAGACACAAGACCCGGTCCGATTGATGGCCGGATCGACCGGATTTTGGCCGGGAAAGTTGAAAAGTCGCGCGCGCAGGGGAGGACATTCGCGCTGCTTTCCGCCGTTGGGGCGCACGGCCTACTGGGACGGGAGCGGCCATGAGGGAGGTGGCGGCGGCAAGGGAGGAGGGAGGATAGAGAAAAGAGATAGAGAATGAAGAGAGGTCGACGCACGCGGGAGGAAGAAAAAGGGAAGGGAGCGGTCCGATTCGGATTCAAATTGGTCCGATTCAAGATACAAAATTTTGAATTTTTACTCACTCGGACCAAAACGAGGTACAAAAATTTCGAAAAAATTTCAGAAAACTCAGAAAAATTCGTAGACTCCAAATATATTTTTAGTTTTGCCACGTGGTCTTTAAATTAATTTTTAAAAATCATAAAGTTTATATTTTTGGAAAATCGAACCCGATTTTTAAAATCCGAAAAATCTCAAAAAAATTCCTAAAATTTAAATAAAATTAAAATACAAAAAATGCTCATAAAATAATAAAATTTAAAATTTTGGGGTGTTACATTCTTCCCCCCTTACAGAAAATTCGTCCTCGAATTTTACACAAGGCAGAATAAAGTACAGGATTACACATTGAACAGATAAGGGTACTTGCTACACATGTCCCGTTCTGACTCCCAGGTGTACTCTTCCACTGACTGGCTCCTCCACAAAACCTTAACCATAGGGATCTGTTTTGATCTCAGCTGTCTCACTTGGTAGTCCACTATGGCTACAGGTTGCTCCTCAAACGTCAAGTTCTCTTTTAGCTCTATTACATCCGGCTGTAGCACATGAGAAGGATCTGGAATGTATTTCTTGATCATGGAGATTTGAAATACGGATAAACGTCGAAAGGTTGGGTGGTAGTTCCAACCGTAGGCAATCGCTCCAACTCACAAGAACCTCAAAAGGTCTAATATACCGAGGTGCTAACTTGCCCTTCTTTCCAAATCTCATGACTCCCTTCATCGGAGAAACCTTCAGGAATACATAGTCCCCTACTGCAAACTCCACATCCCTCCGTGCGAGTGCATAACTCTTCTGCCTACTGAAAGCTATTTTCAATCGTTCCCTGATTAAAGGAACCATCTCTGAAGTGTACTGCACTAGGTCTACATCATGCACCCTCGCTTCTCCCATTTCCGTCCAACACAGAGGAGACCTACACTTTCTTCCATATAGTGCCTCATAGGGTGCCATCCTATCTTTGGAATAATGCTTGTTGTTGTAGGCAAACTCCACCAAAGTTAGTTGATCATCCCATTGACCTCCAAAATCCAAAACACTCATGCGAAGCATGTCTTCCAGTGTTTGGATTGTCCTTCAATTTGTCCGTGCATGCGAGGGTGGAAAGCCGTACTAAAGTTCAACTGTGTACCAAGTGGCTCCTGCAACTTTCTCCAAAACCGAGAAGTGAACTGGGGCCCTCTGTCAGATATTATGAAAGCTGGAACTCCATGCAATCTGACTATCTCTCGAATGTAGAGTCGGGCGTACTGTGTCACAGAATATGTAGTCTTCACAGGCAAGAAGTGAGCTGATTTGGTTAGACGGTCCACAATTACCCATATCGAATCATATCCTCGCGTGGTACTAGGCAACCCAGTCACAAAATACATAGTGATCATTTCCCACTTCCATTCTGGGATAGGGAGCTCTTGCAGCTTCCCCGACGGTCTATGGTGTTCAAACTTCACCTTCTGACAAGTCAAGCACTTGGACACAAAGTCTGCTATGTCTCTCTTCATGCCATTCCACCAATAGCTATCTTTCACATCATGGTACATCTTGGTGGAGCCTGGGTGGACATTGTACAGTGTATAGTGTGCCTCTTGCATGATTTCATTTCTGAGATTGTCCACATCGGGCACACATATCCTAGAACCTTGCACTAGGGCGCCATCATTGGCAAATCCAAACTCACCACCTTCACCTTGCTGTACTCTTTCTATGATCTTCATCAATTGTTGGTCTCTGTGCTGGGAAACTCTAACTCTGTCCCTCAAGTCTGGCCTCACTGAAAAATGAGCCAACAATACCCCCTCATCTGAAAGATCTAGGATTAAACCTTGATCCATCAACTCATGTACCTCCTGAATCAATGGTCTCTTCTCTGCTGAAATGTGCGCCAAACTGCCAGAAGATTTTCTGCTCAAAGCATCTGCTACTACATTGGCCTTCCCAGGGTGGTACTGGATGGTGCAATCATAGTCTTTCAGAAGCTCCATCCATCTCCTCTGTCTCAAGTTTAAATCTCTCTGTTGGAAGATGTACTTCAAACTCTTGTGGTCGGTGTATATCTCGCACACTTCACCATACAGGTAGTGTCTCCAGATTTTTAGTGCAAAGATTACAGCCGCCATTTCCAAGTCATGGGTGGGGTAGTTCTGCTCATGCCTCTTCAACTGTCTTGAAGCATAAGCCACTACTTTTCCATTCTGCATCAAAACACACCCTAGGCCAACTCTGGAGGCGTCACAGTACACGGTGTATCCTTCACCACTCATAGGTAGTGTCAACACAGGGGCGGTGGTTAGACACTCCTTAAGCTTCTGGAAGCTCTTCTCACAGTCATCTGTCCAAATGAATGGAACATTCTTCCGAGTTAACTTAGTTAAGGGAGCTGCTATCCTGGAAAAATCTTGCACAAAACGCCTATAGTAGCCAACTAAACCCAGAAAACTTCACACCTCAGTGACTGTTGTAGGCCTAAGCCAATCAGTTACAGCTTCAATTTTCTTGGGATCCACTTGAATACCTTCACTTGAAACCACGTGTCCCAAGAATGAGATGCTTTCTAGCCAAAATTCACATTTCGAAAATTTGGCATATAGCTGGTGCTCCCTCAAAGTCTGCAACACCATCCTCAAGTGCCACACGTGCTCTTCCTCGGTCTGAGAGTATACCAAAATGTCATCTATGAATACGATGACAAAACGGTCCAAAAATGGCTTGAACACCCTGTTCATCAAGTCCATGAAGGCTGCTGGTGCATTAGTGAGTCCAAAAGACATTACCAAGAACTCATAATGACCATATCTTGTCCTGAATGCCGTTTTGGACACGTCCTCATTCCTGATTCTCAACTGATGGTAGCCTGATCGCAGGTCTATCTTGGAAAAGAATCTAGCCCCTTGGAGCTGATCAAACAGATTGTCGATCCGAGGAAGTGGATACTTGTTCTTCATAGTCACCTTGTTCAGCTGTCTATAGTCAATGCACAACCTCAATGACCCATCCTTCTTTCTCACAAATAGAACAGGAGCACCCCAGGGTGAAGTGCTCGGACGTATGAAACCTTTGTCCAGCAGCTCCTGTAGTTGCTCCTTTAACTCTTTCAATTCTGCTGGGGCCATCCTGTAAGGTGGCATTGATATGGGGTTTGTACCCGGAACAACATCAATGCAGAACTCTATTCCCCCTTTCGTGGCAACCACAGAAGCTCCTCTGGGAAGACATTCATAAATTCTCTGACAACAGGAACATTTTCCATGCTGACACCTTCTACAGATGTATCTCTCACCAATGCCAAATACCTTTGGCATCCACGCCTCAACATTTTTCTAGCGCTAATTGCTGACACCAAATTATATGGAGCCATGCTCCTGTCACCATCAAAGCTAAACTCTTCCACACCAGGTATGTGGAAATACACCTTTTTGTTCCTGCAGTCTAAGGTGGCATAATGAGTTGCCAACCAATCCATCCCCAAAATTACTTCAAAATCCATTACTGGTAGAGGAACCAAGTCTGCTGGAAGGATCTTTCCATCCACTACCACTGGGCTACCCAGAAAAACCATATCTACATCTATGTTGTCGCTAAGTGGGGTAACTATCGACAAAGGACATTCTAAGGTTGTAGGGTTTCTACCTAACATCATGGCAAACACAGGGGAGACAAATGAGTGCGTAGCACCCGGATATATTAAAACACGAGCCTCATAGGAACAGACCAGAAGAATACCTGCCACAACTGCATTTGAAGCCTGAGCATCCTGGTGGGTCAGGGTGAAAACCCGAGCTGACCCTACCCGAGTGGCGTAACCTTGATCGACTTCTACCTCCTGATCTGCCTCCAAATCCACGTCCCACTTGTCCTCGGCCCTGTTGCCATCGAATCACTGCCATCTTTGAAGCACCGGATACAATCGCCGAGGAACATTTGTAACAGAACCCTGTGACCCCATCTCTGGCTCACTGAACAGCGGGCATTCCCTATCAAAGTGACCTGTTTGTACACACCTGAAGCATACTACTGAACCAATCATACAAGGTACTGAATGTCCTCTTCCACCTGTGCACAAGGTGCCAAGGAGGATCTGAACCAAACCAGGCTGCTGTACCACTGACTGTTACCACCTTTGGATCCGTACCACAGTGCGAATCCTCGGGATTTATGTCTGAAACCACTTCTCTTATTCCTGCTTCTTCCTCTATAATTAGTTTGGCCACCACTGTCTGTAGTAGCCATGTGGGGAACACCTGAAGAACCCTCTGCTCTGTTTTTCTTTGCCCTTCCGCTGTCATCCACAGCATAGCTAATCTCTATCTGCAGCTCGATCAACTACCACGTCAAAGGCGATCGGACATCATGGCAGGTTTGCATACCTCTGTCAAGCCCCTCTAGGAATCTCTTCACCTTCATAGTTTCGTAGCTCGTAGGGGCATATCGCTCAATTCCAAAATGCATCAGAGCATATTCATCTACGCACTGCCATTCTGTCTTAAGGCCTCAAAGGCCCACTGCTTCTGATCTCTGAAGCTTTCTGGCACAAACCGATTGATGAAAAGTTCCACAAACTGAGCCCATGTCAAACCCTCCATCCGAGGTAACACGTAGTCATTCATCAATTGTCTAGGCATAGGCCCCATGGCATGCTGCATACACTCTATCAGTCTTCTATCACCAATCGTAATTACATTCTCGCCGTCTGTAGGAATCCAAAACCGATATGCATCGTCGACACATCATAAGTACCGTGCACCAACTTCTTGAAATTTATGATCTGCTTGTAAGGTTCTCCTCTTGATGCGTGGATCGCTGCCATCGTGGAGGGTGGACCATATATCGCGCCATCATATCGATGGTCCTCTGCAATCCAGAGTAGGCGCCATGGGGTCCATAGGACCTGTGCCATGAAAGAGTGATCTGAGCGTTGGCACCGCTCTTCTACTTGAGCGACTCTAGGCCTCCTACCCCGCCTCCTGGGTAGGCGCTCATCTGTCTTGACACCTCGTCAGCACATCTAGTTCTCGTGCAATGGCGGCTCTCCCGCTTCTACGCATTTTCCGAAATTCAACAGCATTAGCCCACAAAATTCAAAACTGCACATTACACAGCTCTATAGACTCATATTTATACACAATATATGGAGCAGAGACTAGAAGCAAAGATGACAATGCAAGACGAATGTGGACCCTACTTTCCGCATGTGACTCCTATTAGACTCTTCTCAACATTTTAGACAAACATTCCCTAAGAATCTGGAGCCTAAGCTCTGATACCACATTTGTCACGACCCAACCTATGGGCCGGACTCAGACTAGACAGGCCACCTAAAGCCCCCGAGGCCCGTAGTAAGCCTAACTGTTCATTAACCCAACTCTAAGGCCCATTTGGGCCCAATTTCAAGAAAACAAACGGACAGAGTCCGGCCATAAAATGGACTTTCCAACGGGGAGTTTTCGACTCACCCGACCTGTAAACACAATAAATACTCACTTGGGGAGCTCACCACCCTCCACATACTCATCAAAGATAAAATAAATGGGAGCTCAGCTCCCTCATCCAATCCATCAAACATGCATATAATATTAAGTTTACAGGTCCAAAATAATAATTTAGTTTACAGACCCAAATCAAATAAACATTTCTAACACATGCGGAAATTCTAAGATTTAACAAGTTTATACAAACATTAGTAATCGACCTGCGAGGAAGAAAGCAGGTTAACCTCAAAAATATCCTCTGTGGCTGGAAAAATTTTTGAACAGGAGTGAGCGTTCGACTCAGAGAGTAAAATATCAATTTTAACCATAATCTCTATAACTATCTAGAACTAATGCAACCTGTGGAGTGAAATGCAACATCAACAACATTTTCACATCATAACATCAAAAAGGTAATTTGGAGCACTCACGCACCCTGTAACATCAATCATAATATATGGGAGCTGATCCCCTATACAGCTCTCTTAAATCCAACCTGGTGCCAGCGAAGAACTCAGCTCGGACTTCCACTTAATAACCAAATCGGGGTCCCAGCGAAGAACTCAAGCCGTGTCTACCCCGAAGGACCGGGTCCCAGCGAAGATCTCAAGCCGTGTCTACCCGTCCTATCCATAGTCCACACCACATCACACGCACGCCAACGCACGCACACTGCTCCAAATTACCACAACAACATCCATGGCACGCTAACAGTTATGAATGCAACATAAATCGTGCCTAGAGTTTAACTACATAAATATTTGCATATAAGTGATGCATGGGCATGCTTGAACATATAATAATATCGAAATTACAATTAAAATTAATATTTTACTCACAGACTTAACAACGGTCACTGTGGCGGCTGGGCGGAGGAAGAAGGCTGTCCCGGCTCACCTGACAATTACATTACATTTATTTAATACAAATGACTCAATACAAATCAAGAAAAGACCAAATACGTCCTAAGTCGTGCCGAAAATCCGGCAGAGTCTCCCCTATACCTAGGACCTACCCAACCTGCAAAATGGCTCAAAACACACTTCTATATTTACAATCCATATATCCACAGCTCAATCATATCACACAGCCTCTCCTGGGCCCATCAAATCAATCATCTATCACAATGTGTAAAATTTCAATTTAGTCCTTATAATTGATCATTATTGCAAAAACTGCCCAAACAAGCTCTAAAAATTTTAAAACTTTGCCCCGCAGTCCTTAGCAATATTACTAGGCTATTGCAAAAAGAATCATAATTTTCTGAGCTACCACGAATATTTTATGGATTTTTAATCCTATTTAAGCACTAGAAAATTACGAAAAAGCAAGGTTCGGGTTTACCTTTGCCGATTCCGACTTCGGGAACGCGCTAGGAACATCTGACAATGGGGGGATAGCCAAAACCTCGATCCAATTTGGAGACTTTTCTGGTAACAGGTCTGTCTGGCCGGAAATTTACAAACCCGGTCAACTGTCGAATTTCCGCGAATTGAGGATACCTACACGAAGCCCACAACACGGGGGTTAGTACATAAATTTTTCAGAATTTTCTAAGCTCATTTAATGATCGGAAAAACACTGCGAAGTTCCGTGGGATCCACCGAAAAATGGTGTCGAAAAAATTCGAAATTTATGTCGCTGTGAAGCTCTCGACGAATGGAGTGCTCTGGTACTCTCGGTTTTCTCGTGGGATTCACGGTTTGCGAGAAATCTAGCCCAAAAGTCAAAATGGGCTAAAAACTTCCCGAGCAAAAATCGGACAAACCGCTCGATGGATTTCGGTGTTCTTGGTGTCTATGGAAAGCTCTCGTCGAGTAGATGAGTTTAGACACAAGACCCGGTCCGATTGGTGGCCGGATCGACCGGATTTTGGCCGGAAAAGTCGAAAAGTCGCGCGCATAGGGGAGGACGTTCGCGCGCGTTTTCCGGCCGTTTGGGGCGGCGGCCGGTCGGCTGGGACGGCTGGGAGGCGGCGCCGGCGAGCTGGGGAGGCAGGGGAGGTGGCGGCGCGGCAAGGGGAGGAGGGAGGAGAGAGAAAAGAGAGAGAGAAGGGGAGGAGGTCGACGCTCGCGGGAGGAAGAAAAAGGGAAGGGAGCCGGTCCGATTCGACCGGTCCGATCCGGTCCGGTTCGATTCGGCCGGTCTGAATCAAGATACAAAATTTTGAATTTTTACTCTGCTTTGGAACCGAAAACGAGGTCCAAAAATTCTGAAAAAATTTCAGAAAACTCAGAAAAATTCGTAGACTCCAAATATATTTTTAGTTTTGCCACGTGGTCTTTAAATTAATTTTTAAAAATCATAAAGTTTATATTTTCGGAAAATCGAACCCGATTTTTAAAATCCGAAAAATCTCAAAAAAATTTCTAAAATTTAAATAAAATTAAAATACCAAAAATGCTCATAAAATAATAAAATTTAAAATTTTGGAGTGTTACAATATTTCAATTGTATTTTATATTATAAAAATTATTAAATTTCAATTTGAATATCACTAAAATTGCTATTATAGATTTTTTAGTTAATTTATATATAAGTTTCACTCATCATTTCTCAACATAAATAAATTTATCGTATGCATTTTTAACAGGCATCTTTCAACTTTATAATTAGTTTAAAATTTTAAATCTTTATTTTTTTTAATTTAAAATAAAATCATACTTTTAGAAATACTTTAATATTTTTATAAATATTTATAATTAATTAATTATTTAATTTATCATATAAAAATATTATTTTTACTTGTATTATTTTTAATTTAATTTTTTATTAATATTTAAAAGATTTATGTCTAATTCATCTTAATTTATCCTAATTAAATATAGATGATTATATATATAGATAGATATTGTATAGTTTTTATCTTTGTTTTTTAAATTGGCAAAGTAATATATCTAATTTTAATTATTATTTAGTTAATTTTATATTAAAATTATTTATATATTAATAAATTTTAATTTAAAAAAAAAAGTAAAGTTACAGAATATAGATAGTTTATTTATATAATTTAAAGGGTAATAAATGAAATTTAATTATAAATTAATTTAAAAATATTTAATAATATATTACCGAAATTTTAATAATACTTAAATTAAAATTTTAAATTTTTTACAATGCAAATCAAATTAAAATTTAGAAGTTTTTACGATGCAAATCAAAATTGATAAGTGAAGATAAGTGAAGTTAAACCGCCAGCCCCCGCAACTGTAATTAATATTTCAATCCATCCGTCACTAACAAATCACACTCATCCACGTGGATACTTCTTTCCCGCCAAAAGAAAGTTCCAAAATAACAGCCTCGCAGACGCTTATATATACGCAAATTCTCTCTCTAGCTTCAGCTAAATCCAGAGTCTAAACACTGAAACAACCTGCAGCCAAAATTCTCCATCAATGGCGACCCAACTTCTCATCTTCCTCACCCTCCTTTCTTTCCTTTCTGTGTCCTCTCCTCTTCCCGCCGACACCATTCTGGATGCCGCCAATAACCTCTCGATTTCCGGCTACAATTCGATGGCTCTCACTCTCGAATTCGGCTCTCAAACCATAATCCCGCCATCTTCATCTCTCACTATTTTCTCTCCCCCTGATACTGCATTCTCTAACGTAGGGCAACCCTCTCTCTCCCTCCTGCAATTCCACTTTTCTCCACTGTATTTCCCTCTCCATTCCTTCAAATTCTTGCCTCCTGGAACCAAGATCCCCACTCTGTTCACCAGTCATTCGCTCATCATCACTTCCTCACAGTCTGATGGCAATGTAGTTTCACTAAATGGTGTCAAGATTAATGGGTCTGCAATATATGATGATGGGTCTTTGGTAGTCTTTGGAATTGAGAATTTTCTTGATCCCGATTTTGAGGTTTCTGGTTCCATCAATGGGAGGCCCGTTCAGAGTTTTAGATGTACTGTTAACGGTGACGATTTCCGCATGTTTGAGGAGGCAAGTGGGGCTTTGAGATCAAGAGGGTACTCTGTCATAGCCTCGTTTCTTGATTTGCAATTGACAGAGTTCAAGAACCAGACCTTTGTAACGATCTTTGCTCCTCAAGATGAGGTGATGAAAAGTTTAATCGGCACATTCACCGAATACAGATCGATCTTTCTTAGGCATTTTGTACCTTGCAAGATTCCAAGTAATGATCTGGCTAATCTTGATAATGGGGTGTTGTTACCCACTTATTTTAATGAATTCCTGATAAATGTCACAAGATCTGGTGATACTGTGCTGCTCAGTGGAGATCAGGTCGTAGCTCCTGATTTGTATAATAACAGTTGGCTTGTTGTTCATGGCCTTCGTGGGAGTTTTGTAGTGCAAGAGAGACCTCATGTAGCGCCAAACCCTTCATCCGGGGTTAGAAGCAACTGTAAGAATATAGCAGCTGATTTTATTTTTATGATATCAGTTACTCTTCTGTTCCTCTACATCTTTAACCAGAACATTTAGAGATGCATGCATTAATTCACTTCCATTTTTCTTTCCTTTCTTCTAAAACAGACTTGGTGTTCTAGTTGTTTTGATGCTGTAAATGGACCCATATAAACAGATGTTGGTCAAGAAAACTATTATATGATACTGTACTTGGACAAAAGCATTAAGAAATCAAGCATATTGTTTAACATCCGATTACTATTATTCTCCACTTGAGATTGTCTTGATATAAGCAAGCATATTGTTTAACGCATGATTTCATTGATATTGTGATTTGCACAATTTTTTTCATTTGATTTGATGTGAATTTAATGGAGCCTCTGAAAATAGTGAGCGCATGATTTGAGAATCAAATTCTGATGCATATAGCGTTTTAAATAGTCCATGATTATTGTGCAGCTGTTCAATGTTGTTGCATGGACATATTGGAAATATTGCTGTGAACTGCTTTGCATGGCAGGCTATCATGTTTACTGATTTTAAAAACTCTTGAATTTACTTTAAAGTGTCATTGGCAGCATGCATAGTTGTTCAAGTGTTGATTTATATGGCATATGTACGCTACCTATCAATCAAATTGGAAAACCAAAATCATTAACCATATTTTAGAATTTAGATATCATTCACAACCAACAATACACTCAGAGTATGTTCAATGGTAGAGAAAACAGATGAAGGAAATTTCAACATTAAGCCATATTCATGCGTGCTTCAAGCGATATTACGAAGTCCCTATCTGATTTCACCTTAGAGGACCCAAATCCAGTGGATGAGCTGTCTGCGAAAGTCTCTAAATGCCTCGAGGCAAATAATTTGACAGTAGGCCTTTGAATCTCTAATTGACCTCCTCAAACAACAAATGGAGTTTCCCTTGGTTTATCAATCTTCTGCGCCAAAGCACAGCAGTATACTTCCTTCTCGCCCCTGTGAAGATGAGTTCGTTTGAGATTACTAAGCAAAGCAGCCGAAGGCCAGATACTCTTCAAAGCATGTGCGAGTCATATCTAGTTTATGTTCATGGCACAAACCCTTAATTAATGTAGAGATTGCCCTATCCACTCTGTCCATGTTGCACAACATCATTATTCACAGCTGGCTCAAGTCCCTCCATTTTCCCAAAAATGAAAAAGCCTCGGCTACCTTCTGAGCCTTTATAAGATGATGAAGAATTATATCATAAATTAATATCAAATATTAAGTTTCTTTTATTATATAACAAGAATTGTAGTAAATATTAAATCCCCAAATTTTCGAACTTAGTGGAGATTTAATTTTGAAGATAGGCGGAAAGGAGCGAACTTGCTCACCCATACAATCAACGCATGCACCAAACACGTCTGTATACGTACGGCTGCTCTTAATTTCATGATCGACTAGTTCAATAATTTTTCATTTGGGTAACTGAGAGCAAAATTAGAATTAAATGAATGATCTTCTGTTAACAACGTTGGACGAGCGATAAACAACACAACTTGAACATACAACAGCATTATAATGGCAGTATCAAAGAGGGAGATCCTCTCATTGATTGCAACAGTTGGTAGCTCTAGAAAGAAACCCCCCAAGTCAATTCACTTCGTATCCCCTTCAACTCTGCCTGCCACCCCGATAAACATCCATTGCCTATAGTTGGAGAGGCCCCCAAAAATGGACCTAAAGTCCAAAGAATCGATATCTAGTGATGGTCATCCTTTTGAATTCTCAACAGAATTCAGGTGACAATGAGTCTTTAATATGCACTTTCATTGGCACTGATTCATCTGCCAATTCAACTCGTCAACAAGGTTTTTGATGGTCTCTTCAAATTTTTTTGTCTGAGGCCCTGGCTTAACAACATTGACATCACCCCATTGGGAACAAGGATCAATCAACCAGCTCCTCCGGCCAGTGCACCAAGCACCTGGTGCAGCTCGGTTATGTCCACGTTTTAGGATCTTCTCATCAATCATTTCCAGTACAGGATCATTCCTCTTGAACTGTCTGGCAAAAGCAGCTCCACTTCGAACCAATTCATCATAATCAGAAACGTTCAAAAAATGAGGTTCCATCTTTGGAGGATTGTCCCAGACCATATACCTTAGATCACTGTTTACAGTAGTGTTTTTAAACTCTGGTGCATTGCAAACAACAGAGTGGAAATAGCCTTCTTCAGGTAAAATAACATTGTTGAAGTACATGAGAAGCGTTCGTGGAAGGTTATTCCAACCAAGAATGCAAAATTCAAGAAATGATCTGCTCAAGATGACCCATGGGGAACCTGCAATAGGAGAAATAACCGTCATCACACATAGTATTCCACAAAAGTAATGAATACCCAATGCTTTTTCAGTTTTTAACTTTCATAAACAGCATACTATTATGAATGGACTTTGCCTGTGAATACTTTGAAAGCATCAGGAGTTGACCGCTTCTCTGTAGCCTGAAAAATCTGGGTCCTCCTAGCTAGGTAAACTCCAGGGTCAACAACAATAGGCTGGAACCTTTGTGATCTGCATCAAAAGTCAGGCCAATAAGGTTCAGATTTACTATTACTTTTGCACCGCATAAGTACAACCAAATTTACCAAGAAGGGGTTGCCTACTCTTTCCACCCAAGATCACTGGTGTGATCTATGAAATTGAGATCTCTGCTAACAGAGGAGAATACATGGGACAAGTCTGGAAGCCAACAGCAGGAGCAGATATTAAGAAGTTAGAACAGTCTTATAAAGGAAGATGACACAGCAGAATGAAATCACATATAAAGGTGCATGGAATAAATCTCCAAAAACATGATAAATTTACAGCCTGCAAGGTATATGATGATGCTAAAATGCTTGTTGGCAAAATAAGGAGCAAATTGTTGGGGGGGGGGGGGGGGGGGGGGTGTTGGTGGGGGGGGGGGGTGGGGGAGAGAGAGAACAGAGTCAAACTATTGTAAAATAAAGAGTGATCATAGAGATGCCAATTACATTAATAGAAGTTTGAAGTAATGACCTTATAAATTAGGATATGACATCTTTAAATGAACTCTGGAGGATAAACCAGTCTCAATCTTCAGGCATTATTATGTCTCCTCAATGAGAGAGTGGGGAACACTTGTCTCACTTGGACCCCTACAATTGTAAGCCTTGACAAGGAGACCAACTTTCACTTGTCCAATGATTTAGAATTCATTATCACTTTTTTTACGCATTAACCTTCTCTCTCTCTCTCTCTAATAAATAAAGATGCTAAAACATATATCATGGGGCCTAATAAGATTCATGCACAAGACAGAATTTACAAAGACTATTTGAACCATTAAACTTGTTCCCTTACTGGTGATCTAGCCTATCATAGAAGAAAAATGCCACAAGGGTGAAGACAAGACAAATATTGTTGGCACTGCTTCAAATGATGCCAGTTTGACAAGTGGAGGACGGTATGGCTGATCTCAGCATTGGCAAGTATTTTAACCAATAGAGTAAGATTTGTGCTATGAGTTCCAAGAACATCATGCAATTGTTAAAAAAATTTTATGCAGTGGTTTTGCCACCAATGCAGCACCTTAGGCATTTGGGAAAACATATATACCAAGATGAGGAAGAGATGCATTCTGAAACACATTTACTGGAGACTTCTTAAATAATGATACTGCATGATCTCTTATACAACTGTATCAAAGCATCCTCCATAAGCATCAAGTTGATGGCTATAGAATCTGTAATGCACATGACATTTATAATCCATAAAAGAAGAGACTCCAAATTACAAAGTACATAACCATTCCTAATGAAAAGACCAATATTTTCAACATTACACAAATCACTGCAACAACCTTGATATTTCTTATGATGGAGGAACATCTATGAAAGAAGTCACATCCTATTATGATATCCCGGTTCAAATCAAAGAAAATCTATAAAAGGGCCACAAAAGGTGAGGTTATAAAACAACTATATAAAGCCTCAATGTCAATGCACTAAGGCACCCAACTATCCAAATACAATGCAATTGCAAATTTGTGCTTATTACGTCCAAACTTGGCACACTTATTGGACAATACTTGCCCCAACTCTAATAAGATCGCTAAGCAGTCTTTGAACAGAACATGCAAACCAGAACTTCTCTAGCTTAAATCAGTAAAGTTGATATTCTCTCTCTCTCTCTCTCTCTCTCTCTCTCTCTCTCTCTCTTTCTTTTTCTAACTAAAAGAAGAAAAGAAGACATCTTTTGTAATATACGATCCACAAGGCAACAATCAATAATTGTGCAAGGAGCAGGTTGGGTTGAAAATCCAGTCCTTTCATCAACCTATCTAACTCAGGCACAATTAAGCATGTTTCTATGCCCATAAATTAAACATTGAAAACCTTGGCAGCATCTAATAAAAAATAATCCCTGTATCATTTTTATGAAATCTGCGATAGAGATAAGACTGTATGAACCACAATAATGGGAAAGACAATACAACACTTGATTCCCAGCATTATGTTGCATTATGTAAAATTTAAGCAACATACCACAATCACCCTTTATTATATGCTACCCACTGACTAATTCAATAATCTCTGAGATCATGTGCAAATTATAAGGTTCAATAAAAGCTTGAATTTCTGTGGCTAAGTGGCTTATCCACAGAATTGTCCAGCCTAAAGTTATTTGGAATGTGTATGCAGCACTAGCTTTAACTACAATTTCACTGATTTACAAACTTTTTCACAACCAATATGATTCAATTCTAGAATCTCCACCTAAAACTACCTGTCAACAGTGCAGCTTAGAAGACATTGTGTACTCCGGTTATGAATAATGGTGTGGATGGTTGGTAGTAATTTGCTGATTCTGAAACTAGTTTATTCAAATGGTAAATATTGTTCAATATAGCAAACTAGCAAACTCAACTTTATAAAGTTTTGTTGACTCTCTTGTGGAAATAGTAAAGTCAACTAAGATGAATCAGATACAGACCCAATAATTAGTATCATAGTGTCCTGAGTTTTCAATGCCTAACCATAATAACAAATTTCAGAAATCAAGCAACCTAAACTCAAAGAAAATGCCTGATGAATAGAGGAGTATTTTAGTACTTATTTTTAAAAATAAGGGAGACATACAGAATTGCTCAAACTATAGGAGAATTAAACTCATGAGCCATGCTATGAAGTTGTGGGAGAGAGTTGTAAAACATCGACTACGTCTTGACACTTCTATCTCTCCCAATCAATTTGGCTTCATGCCAGGTTGTTCAACTATAAAAGCGATCCTTTTCATTAGAAGCGATCTTTCTCATTAGAAGCTTGATGGAGAAATATAGAGATGTGAAGAAAGATTTACATATGGTTTTTATCGATTTGGAGAAGACTTATGATAATATTTCAAGAGATATCTTATGGAGAGTGTTAAAATAAAAGAGAATATCTATTAGTTACATATAAGTGTTGAAAGATATGTATGAAGCAACTACTATTGTGCGCACAGTGGGAGTGGACACAAGAGATTTTCCTATCTCAGTTGGATTACATCAAGGTTCAGTTGTAAACCCTTACATTTTTACATTAGTTCTAGATGAATTGACGAAACATATAAAAAAGAGTATCCCTTGGTGCATGATGCTTGCGGATGATATAGTTCTGATAGATGAGATGCGAGAATGAGTCAATAGAATGCTAGAACTTTGGAGAAGTACTCTAGAATCAAAGGGCTTTAAGTTAAGTAAAACGAAGACAGAATACATACATTGCAAGTTCAGTGAAGGCCGAACTGATGATAGGGAATGAGCTAGTTTGGATAGAGTGATATTACCCCAAAGCAACCACTTTAAATATCTCGGCTCAATCCTTCAAATAGATGGGAGATGTGAGGAGGATGTTAGTCATGAGATTAAAGCCGGATGGTTGAAGTGGAGACGTGTTTGTGTGATCAAAAGATTCCCAATAAGTTGAAAGGAAAATTTTACCGTACAGTCATATGACCGGTCATGTTATATGGTAGTGAGTGTTAGGCAATGAAGGAGTCGTATATGTCTAAGATAAGAGTTGCGGAGATGAGAATGTTAAGGTGGATGAGCGGTTATACTAGACTAGATAAAGTCCGTAAGAGTATTAAAGAAAAGGTACGAGCGGTGCCAATTGAGAATAAGTTGAGAGAAGGGAGATTAAGGTGGTAAGGTGGTTTGGTCATGTGAAGTGTAGACATATGGGGGGCTCCAGTTAGATAAGTAGAGCACATTGGGTTACAAGATAGAAAGAAAGAAGAGGTAAACCTAAACTGAGGTGACCTACCTACAAGCATTACATATGCATTACATATTTCCGAGGATTTACCCAAAATCGTTTATAGTGGAAAAAGAGAATTCATATAGACGACCCCAATAAATTTTTGAAATAAAGGCTTAGTTTAAGTTGAGTTGTGTTGAGAAGCAACCTAAAACATATCAAGAAGCAAAATGTGAAGCGAGATTTTGGGGTGAGGGGGTAATCAGAAGCCATTATACATCTTTTCATTGAGCATAGAAAGAAGGAATATCAGCATCAAGAGTAATAGTAAAACACTAAACAAAGCAAAATTGAAATAGTTCCATGAACAAATCTAGACCGATACATAACTGAAATCGAGAACAAATAAAGTGCCCATTTTGATGTTTCTTTTCCAGCATTTTGATTAAAAATAGTCGAGAAAGAAAAGAAAAAGATAACACCTTTTTAGCATCAGGTGACAATTGCGTTCTTAACCAATGCGATTTTCTCCAAATAAATAGGCAAACTACAACGTAAAAAGCTATCAACTACTACTAAAATAAAAAGCTATCAATCTGAAAACCATATTGAAATTAGAAAAAAAAAAATCCAAAACAAACAAACCGAAATCAGAAGTCACCAAAACAACATACCATCCTGGGTCAACAAGGGATAATCCGATGCACTCAATGCCACAAACCAGCTCCACCCAGAGTGCACTCTCAACAAAATGGCAGCAGCACGCAACGTGGCCGCCAAATTAGAGGAACCCATATACGTAAGCCGATTAGGCTTCCCCACAACGTCGACATTTGCAAAAGACCTGATTGCAGGCACTGCATTTATTGCCCCAACAAGTCTCACTCTCTCATCATCAGACGCATCAGCACCCAAATGCAACAAGTAATGGTTCCTTGGGTGATAGACCGCCAGCAATAGCCGGAGGATCCGATTACCATCATCCCGGCCGCCAGAGATATAATATGCAAAAGCAGGCGGGTAGTGGGCGCCGTAGTGGACTACAGAAGGGAAGGGTTTTGGGAAGCTGAAAGCAGAGATTGAGTAGAATAGGAGAAACAGGAGAGAGAGGAATGCTGCAGAGAAGAGTGTGAAAAGCCATCTTTTCTCTGCCCCCATAATACTAACAACACTAGTGTTGAATCGGCCTCTCGTTCTTGTTCCCGTTGTTGGCGATCAATTTGATGATGGGGCATATGGTACAAAATCAAATCTAAGTTCAAAATTTTGAGCTAAATTTGAGGTTTAGAGAAGAAATCAGGATATGGGCAATGAGGACTTGAGCATACCTTTTGGATTCCAATGAGAAATGGAAAAGAAAGGAACCATCAAAACTGAAGCTGCTTTTTAGGGCAAATTTCAGATTTTGAGGTAAAACAAAGAAATGAGCATCTATCAAATGAAGATTTCCATGTTAAATATAGGATTAAAGCAGAAATAGAGAAAAGGGTACGCTGGGATCTTGAGTTTTGAGGGCTGTAGAGCTTGAGGTTGTTAGCCAAGAAAAATAGAATAGCAGAAAACTGGATCAGGAATTATAAATTTTGCTTTTTCCCCCTTTTATACTTATTTTACTCCCAGTCTTTTGCACTCGTTCTATTTGCATATAATATATATCCGAATCCTTCCCTCTTTTTTGCCTCTTCTCTCTACAGATGCTCAAAGTTTACCAGCTTAGGGTTAGGGTTTTCAGGTTAAGATTTGTTCTCTTGCTATATAGGAAGAATAAATGAAGAATGGAAATTTTAAGAAAGGAAAACTTTGCGCGTGATTAAGAACAGTTTCGCAGTCGAATCTGACCTGAAAAGGAAACATTTGATTTGTCCATTGGATTTGGAGGCATAATCCACGCGCCACCAGAGAAAGTGGGAAAAGGATGTTCCTATTTTCCTTTCACGGCGGTTTGGTTTTTAATCATCGACCGGAAGTAATCCCTTCTTTCAATTTTATAGGATTTTAGTCTTGTGTCTTAATAATTTCTTTCAATTAATTTTAAGAAAATAATAAAAAAAACTTATTACGTTAAAAAAATTAAAAAGAAAATTATTAAATAAGATTTATTAATAGTGTACCACATAAATTTAAAAAATTATTATGTGACATATTTTTATATTTATTTTTAAATTTAATTATATATAAATATTTACTTATCATATTTAATATTAATTTTTATTTAAATATGCTTAAATTTCAATTTTTAAGATCTCATCTCAATTATTAAAATTTAAAATTTTTTATCATATTTTTAAGAATTTTAAATTTTTTTTAAGTTTACAAATTTAACAACATAAAATTATATTCATCCTATTATATACCGTTAAAATTAATTGCTTTTTAAAAATAATACATATTTATATTCACTAAAAATTATTTAAATATATATATATATATATATATATTTTAAAAATATTTCTTATATTTCAAATATAAAATCTTTAATAATGACTTTTCAAAAATAGTCAATGGCATATATATATTTTTTATTTTATATAGTCTTTTATTAATATATGTTAAATAATTTAAAGAATAATCTATTAATTAATTTATTTATTCATTAAATTTAAATAAAATTATAACTACTTAAAATTTTATAATATAATTAAATTATTATAAAATATATATTAAATTATATTATTAAAATAAAATAATAAATAATTCATATAACGTGTGAGTAAAATAACTTGTTATATCTTTTACAAAATTATTAATTTAATAATTAAGAAAAAAAATTTATCATTAATAAATCACTTATAATTTTATTATAATAATTTAATAATATTATTTTTAAAAATATAAAAATAAATTTTCTAAAATAAATTAATGAATTTTAATTGAGTAATAATAAAATTAGTTTGGAACTATGAAATTTTAAGTTTAATTAAAATTATAATTAATTATATATATAAAATTTTAAAAAATATAAAAAAAATATTTAAAACTATTAAAAGTTGAAATTTTCTTATTTTTTCTATATTTCATGTGACTTGATAAGTTATTTAATATGTTTAAGTAAATAATTAAATTTTTATTATTTCACTTTAGGTTATTGTATATTTCATAAAATTAAAATTCATATACAGTAAATTTGATATTAGCACAGGTATAGGTGTAAAAAATTAGAGGTATGCATTATTTAGTTATAATCCAATAATTAAATTGAACTAATGAAATTTGATTATTTCGGTAAGAGTAAATTAGGTTTAGTTCGATTTCAGTAAGTGATAATAAAAATTTTTAGTTTTTCATTATCGTTTTGATTTCCTTTGATTTGATAACCGAACTAATTAAAATAACTGAATTTTAATTAATTAATATATTAATTATAATTGTATTAATATTATATTATTTAAAATTATTATTTTTATGATTTTATAATAATATTTAACTTATAATTATTATTTTATTAATATCAAATTATATTTATTATTTTTTTATAAATAAAAGAGATTATAAATATATTTTTATTAATATTTTATTAAATAATTAATAATATAAAATATATATTTTATTTTTTTCGGTTAATGCTCATCCCTATAAAAAAAGAATGCCCAAACATTTTGAACGTGAAAATGGGTACTTGGTGAGATGCCATGATGAGATGGTTTGGAATATATGAAACTAGCAAAGTTTTATAGTTAATTTCTTAATTATATTTTATTTTTAAATATATTTTAAAGTTAATTTATGTATATCAATTATTTTTTTAAAATAATTTTAAAAAATAAATTTTAAATTTATATATTGAGTGAAAATAACAATAATAAAATGATACTCATAAATTATAAAATCAAATAATTTTTAAAAATTTATTTTCTCAAATTTTATTTATTTTTTTATAGATTTAAATTTTTATGCTTTGTATAATAATTAATAATTTATTTTATAGATTTAATTTTAATTATTTTCTTACTTAACTATATATATTAACATGTGTCAAAATATTTTTTATTTTTTAATTAATTACTCTTTGTCTTATTTTTTATGACATATTTTATCTATGTCAAAATTATATTAACTAAAAATAGTATGTTATAAATTTATGAAAATAGTAAAATAATGATTAATTTTTAATTTTCTTTTGAAAATGGTTAATTTCAAATTAATTCCAAGTTAATTATAATATATAATAATCTTTATGCATAGAAAATCAATTTTTTTTTTACAAATAAAGATAAAAAATAATTAAAAATTAAATATGCTTTTTTAGTATAATCGCTCAAATTAAAATTTAAGCTTGAGATTTTACAGTCCTAAAGATAATCCAATATCACTGAGTTAAAACTCATTAGTTAAGATATTTTTTTATATAACCACATTTGCCTATGAAAATAATTAAAAAATTATATGAATGAAAATTAATTTACTAATTAAAGAAATAAAGGAAATATAAAAATGCTTGAAGAATTTCTTATTAAATAGATGAAAATTAATTTATTAATAAATAAAGAAAATAAAATCAACTAAGAATTAGTTGTGGAATCTAATATATATATATATACACGCTATAGACTAAAAGTTATATATTAACCAAAATTTGATAATTATATTAACTGTTAATTGAAACTTTATATAATAAAAAAAAAGTGATTTTCTTTAAAAAAAATATTTGTAATTTTTTATCTTATTTTATTTTAATTATTAGTATATATAAAATATTTAAAATTTCATTTTAAAAGTGAAATTAATTTTATTAGATTAGAAGTTTGAAATTTCATTTTAACTTATTTTTTTAAAATTATAAATTTAATTATTAATATTTATTGTTTTTTATTTCAATTTTATAATGAGAACAATAAAGTAAAAATGATTTTTATTTAATTTACAAAGTCATGATTATTTCTTCTTATCTCAATTAAATTGAGAGAGAATACTGACACTTTAATTTAATTTTAATATAAATTTATATAAATAATTAAAATTTTTTACATATTAAAATAATTAATCAATTCAATATTTTAATTCAATCATTTATATATTTCTTGTGATTTATATTTTTTCAATGTGAAATTTCTAACAGTATCTCTCTTTTTCTACTGTCTTGATGATAGCCCTTTGCTTTTCATTCAAACCCTTTTCAAATTTTCATGTGAGTTATTCGCAATTCTTGAAAATGCCATTTAGAATTTTATTTTTCCTTTTGGATTTTCAAATTTATTGGCTTTTTTGCCTTCTCAATTTCTTATCTCTATCCATTTAAAATGTGGTGAGATGTCATGATGTGATGGTATGGAATGTGGAAAGTGTATTGGACTATATAGGCCATGGTAGGTTTGGACAAGTCTTAAGGAATTTTTGTCTAATTATTCAATGGTGGATAAACCACACACAATATATTCAAGATGTTAATAATGATATTGTTATACTACTACTCAAGTTCATTTTCGAGTTACGAATAATAATTGCGTTATTTTTAGTATTATAAAATATTAAATTTTAATTTTAATTACAATTGTATGAATAAAAAAAAAATATATTTATATTCAAATTTGTTAATTTCAACTATAGGCCACGGTAAGGGTTGTCTTCGTCCACATCAGATTTCATATATTTATTGTCATGATTTTACAAACACCGAGAGAGTTCATTTTTATTAAAATTTAAAATATGACAAACTTCTAAAAAAATTTAGCAATTTATTAATAAATATAATATGATTTTTTAAAAAAAAATATATAAATAGTACAAACCATGGGCCTTTTAAGGAATAAATATGAAAGAGAAAAAGAAAAAGAAGAGAGGAGAATTAACTGATTAAAATAAATCGTTTACTAAAGTTAATATTTTCTTTATTATTAGTTTCTATCACAAAATGCTATGATTAGCCATAAACATGGACTTGGAATATGTCAAATCCTTTTAAGGACAAGTATCAATAAAATTTATTTGATATTCTACTACTCACACTTTGATTTTTATTTTTTTAGAAGACCGTCTTGCCAATTAATATTCATTTATCCATGATATTTTGATTCGAGCTGGACGGGCTTGGTCAAAATTTACAACATGTGATAATCTGAATATGCATATCATAAATTAATAGAACTGAATATAATTTGCCATAGCTATTGATGAAAGAAGAAGGAAAAGTAAAAATCAAACACATTCTTCAACCAAGAAAATAGAGTTTCAAAACTCAAGTATCGACATATTTCTTTAACACGCAACGCTTCCATCTTCAACCAACTAACACCATGGAAAAATTGAAGGCAACTGTTTGATCTTTGACATACAACATGGCTAATTATTCGTACTCTATGATGTGTTTGCTATCGAATAAAAAGTAATATGCAGGACAGGAACATTTTCTAGATACCAGTTTGGTGCTCTCCGATTGTTTTGTCATTTTTTTTCTTTTAAGTTTTCAAAAGCTCAACCACTCAAATAGAATTTACCGAATCTTCATCACTGCCTTCACTGTCACTGCTGCTACTGCTGCTTCCACTTCCACTACCACTGCTGCTACCAGAACTAGAGGTCTGCCCATCCCTCCCTTCTGCATTAACCTGGGCTCTAAGGGCTTCTGCAGCATTACGCCCATTATCTCCCTCATCACCACTATCATCCACATCAGCAATCTCGTCATCAGAGTCATTTTGTTGTGGTACACCGATATCAAATCCACCATCACCTGTTTGTTGGGCTGCATTATCATAAGGTGAACTAGATCCAAATATGTCCTCAATATCTATATCTTGATGGTCTTCAGCTTCATCATTCTTGGGGCTAGGTGAGGAAGTAGATACATTTGGTGGATAAGTTGGATGGCCAGAATTCCCCTTAGTAACAACTTTTGTACCTATCATTTAATAGGAGTATTATTAAGCATGAAAACATGCATTACAGCAGTCTTTAACAGATTACACCAAGCTACAACGTCAATTGTTAAGCATGCCAACATTTGACAATTAATAGTTATTAACGTATCTGAAGAGGGGAAGGGCTGAGGGCCACCATCATATGAAAATTTTGAATTTGAAAAATAGAGTGAAAGGAGAAGGGTGTAACTGAAACTGAGCTTTAAAATATATTCCAAATATCAGAGAGAGTGAAAACAAAAAAATTGCCCAAAAGAGGCATACAGTTATTATGAACAGAAACATAGACAGGAAAGAAGCAAATATTAATTGTCATTTTGTTTTGCAAATCTCTTAAGTCTCAACTTCACAATAGGGTCACACACACAAAGTGGATTAGGATGTGGTTCATGTGGATATTTAAAATACAAATTTTACAAGGGTCCCAAACTCCCAATGCGAGTGACTAATGTGCAAATGGATCCATGATGAAAAGGATTTGAAGGTTCTTGAGAAAGAACACATTCTAATTTCCTCTGGGAAAATATAACACCACCTCATGCTAAATAAGAGTTGGTGAAAAGCGCAACTCGGAAACAAAAATCCAAGAAAAAAAAAGTTCACCATTGTATATTATAACTGAGTATGCATGTTTTTAAAGATTTTTTTTTCCCTCACTTGATTCAAAAGCAAGACAGTTTGTGAAAGTAAGATACACAGCAGTTGCATACAAATTTCTCAAGCAGACAGTACTGTTTCCAATTATTGATAAACACAACAACAACAACTAAGCCTTAATCCAAAACAAGTTGGGATCATCCGTCCAGTTATTGACAAAGCAAATTAAAAAGTTTCGGCATTAATTCAAATGCCGATTAGTCCATGCCCACAAGAATCTATAAAAAGAATGTCTGATGATTCTTGGAAAATTTTAGAAGGTCCCTTAGCTGACAAGAAGAGAACACTTATTGCTGCAATCACTTCAGCATTTCCATTTATAATAGGAATTTTAATTTTGCCATTTTCAAGTGACAGTTTAACTCATGACCAAATCAGGGAAATAAATATACTTAAGCCCCAAAAGCACAATGGCAAACCTGGAATTTGTGGTTCACCAACATTAATTCGTTCCACCTCAACCTGAACCATTGCCAAGCAAACAAAATCATATAATATAAAACAGGACGAGAAAATATTTCAGAGCTTCAGATTTTTGTTTTAAAACAATAAGGGCAAAACAAAACAAAGAAGCAAGGACTTAAAGGCTTGATTAAATTGGGAAAGAAAAATAACACTTGTTTGAAGTACTGATAATCAAATAAGTTCAGATGCTTTACATATCATTGAACAGCTTAGGACCTGAATTAATTCCAAAAATCAGACTATTCACATCTTCAACATAACATCCACAAGCACCTGCAGACAGATAGATGAATAACTACAATAGTCTGGCAGCCCAATGGGGAGAGGAGACACTTTGGCCCCCACAAAATGCAAATATTAATGACAGTCACATGACTATCGGAAACATCATATTTGGTATTTCCAACAGGTGGTAACAGGTTTGAGTTTTATGAACCAGATGACCTCATTTCATTCTAAATGGCAATGCCTCATTTATCAAGTGTTACTGTTACATGTAGCTTGGGAATTCAGTGATTTTTCTTGCCCTTTTCTCCTTCCCTTCACTTGACAGGCATACCAAAAAAAATTTTAGGAAAATTTAAACTTCATTCTGGATATTTAGTAATGTTTCTATAGATGTTAATGCATCTTAAAGAGTTAAAATTGTGTAATGAGCCTACAATAAGGCACTCAGGATGGACAAGGTGCAGAAGATAAATCTGATATCAAAATTTCTCATACAACCAAAGCTAATCTTAGCCAGGGAATAAAAGTTCATCCATTTTCTCCATTTGGAAAACGGCACAATGGCAGACATACCTGCATCAGGCAGTGTTGTGGTAGAGCCACAACCTAAGCAGAACATAGAGGAAAGGGTGAAGAAAATAGAAGAGGGGGGGAAGAAGGGAAGAAGGCAGATCAAAGAAGGAAGGAGAAGAAAAAGAAGAAGAGATACAGAGAAACTGAGACGGAGAGGGAAACGGAAAGAGAGAGAATTTAGAGAGAGATTGAATTCTTTGTATCATTTGATTGATATCCAAGAATCCATTTGTTTCACGAAAAATATTTTCCTGACATTTTCGCATTTTTCAGTGTTTAGGGCATTCAAGAAATAGGGCAATGGAAAATATTTTCATTGTCAAAGGAAAACTAAACAATTTTTAAGGAAAATGACTTCTTCCTTTCAAAAGAGGAAGTCATTTTTCAAATTTTAACAATCTTGTTAAAATGTAAAAACGCCTATACATGCACGACATAAACACGTATTATTAGTTTAACAATGCAACCAAACTCAACTCAACTCAACTAAGCCTTTATCCCAAAAATTTATTGGGGTCGGCTATATGGAACAATGAAAAATTTTTTTATTAAAAACATTTTCTTAGAAAGCAATTTTCATAAAAAATATTTTCCATATACAAGTTATTTTCTGTGAAACAAATGGAGCCCAAATTACATATTAACTAGTCATTTTACCTAGGTAACACATGGACTATTTATTATTTTATTTTAATAAAATAATTTAATATATATTTTATAATTATAAAATAAAATTTTAATAATAAAAAAATTTTAATTAATTATAATTTTATTTCAAATTTTATAAATAAATAGGTTGATTAATAATTATTTTTTATTATTCTTTAAATTGATTAGCATATAACAATGAAAGGATAAATAAAATAGAAAAAAATAGATATGCCACTTGGCGATTTTCGAAATATCATTATTAAAATTCTTGTATTTTAAATATAAGAAATGTTTTTAAAAATATATATTTAAATTTTCTAAATAATTTTTTAGAGAATATATTAAAAATAATTCATCAATTTTTCTAATGTAATTAAAAATTTAATTAAAAAAATAATTATTTTAGAGATATATAGTATGATGAGTATATTTTTATAATGTTTGAATTTATAAACTTAAGAAAATTTTAAAATTCTTAAAAAAAATTGTATTAAAAAAAATTTTAGATTTTAATAGTTGAGATATTTTAATAGTTGTAATTTAAAAATATTTAAATAAAAATTAATATGATAATCTAATTTTTATATATAAATTTAAATATATAGATAAAAAGATGTGCCAAAAAATAGATAAAAAGAGGTGCCACATGGCAATTTTCTTAGTATTCTCATTAGCCTATGTGGCATACTCTTACAAAGCCTTTTTCAAGGCTTAGCTTTAATATATATATATATATATATATATATATATAGACACAAACACATACTAGCACAACTACAACAATCCTAGCATTACCCTCCCCGCGAAGATCATCCTTGTCCTCAAGGACGAACAAGGATTGAAAAACAAAATTCGCAGTCTGCTGCTCCATCACGTCCTCTTTTCTCATAATTGTTGAATCTGAACACTGCAACTTCAATAAAGGCAATTTAGTCATTTTTTCAAACACCATCATGGCAGAGGTCCTATATTGGCAAGATTCATCTTCTTCCTTTGCCTTCTCCACATTTCAAACCCATCTTCTTTAAGAATCAAATGATCATTCAATTGCAATTCCAAATCATCCACCACAAGACTGATGGCTTCTTTCACAACTTCCTTTCACTGGTTCATTTCTCCCCTTATCAAGAACAAACTCATCAACAAGAAAAATTCTAATGTAAAATTTCTTGGAGTAGAATAAAATTTATCCAACACTCCATGATCATTCTCAAGAATTTTATCAGATTTAAGGGCAACAATTATATTAATTTTTTCTTCAAAATTCTGTTCATCAACGTCCTTGAATGCAGAATCAATATTTGTAGCTTCTTAGACTTGATAAAAACCCATTACTTGAATCCCCATCTTCTCTAACCCCAGAATTTGGTAAAGGCAAAATACCCCTAGTTCCATTCACATTTCAATTGGGTTCCAATATTACCTGAGGAACAGTTGGAAGAAAAGGTTCCTTTCCCCTTGACTGTGAAACTCGAATCATCTCCAACAACTGATCAAATATGCGATTCAATTCTTCTTGACTTATTCGGTGCTCCTCCATTATCAAATCCTCCAACCTCTTTGTATGACTCTCAATCTTGAAATGCATTTCCTGATTGAGATTATGCATTTCTTGTTTCATATCTTGAAACCTCTGCTCCAAAGATTGCATGTGGTCTGCAAGAATCTGGATCCATGCGTCTTCCATGGTTTGCTTTTTCTTCGCCAACTTCAAATTCGCAATCTCTGCGATCGTTGGGTCCTATTGATCTTGTTACTCCAAAGAAAACAAATGGTTGTGGCAGAGCCACCAACAGAAAACAGAGGAAAGTGGGGAGGAAATTAGAAGAAAGGGGGAAGAAAGGAAGAAGGCAGATCAGAGAAGGAAGAAGAAGAAGAAGAAGAAGAAGAAGAAGAAGAAGAAGAAAAAGAACAGACAGAGAGAGCTTGAAAGGGAGAGAAAAAGGGAAAGAGAGAGAATTTGGAGAGAGATAGAATTCTTTGTATTATTTGATTAATATCCAAATTACCAACTCAATTTCTGTAGTTATACTAGCATAACTACAACAATCCTAATTGCAAAACACCATTGCAACAGAAATTTGTACTAATATATCATATCAATCTCATTCACCATAAACGTTGATCACCAATTTCTGTTGCACAGACATGAGTGTGTGCCAAGTCCAATGAGTCAACTATCTGTAATTTGTTCAATTGTGTCCCAACACCAAAATTACATCAAATAAACAGAAAACTAAAACTCACCGGCACTGGAGGAAAAGCTGCGCTTCTTCCCACATGCATAGGTTTCACAACCTTCCCAGCCGGAGGAGATAACCGAGGCTCAATGGTCAACCCGGATTGAGCGGCTGCAGCTGCAGCAGCAGATTCACCCGGCTGTCGAAGGAGACGGAGCTGCTTCACGGCCCGATGAAGCCGCTCCAACCGAAATGTCTCGCCGTCAAAAAACAAAACGGCATCGTTTTCCTTGTAATCCTCGCTGCTACCTTCAAATGTGACTTTAGGTTTTCCCAATTGAATGTTTTGAAACTCCACAGATACCCTATTTTCCTTATTCTTGTGCAATGATCCAGTCTTAGCCTTATCAATTGAAGCCGGCTTAAATTCATCTGCAACAAAACAACAAAAATACACACCACCATACAAACCCCGTTCGTGCATTTTCCCAGGAACCAAGTAGAAGAAAAACGAAACAAAACAAACACTTACACCGCAGAGTGCAGTACTTATTATTAGGAGCGTCTTCTTTAAAGGAAGGGCCTAGGTTTAGATTGTACCACCGATCGGATTGGGGAGCGGTCTTGGGCTCTTCCTTGGAGTTGTTTGCCATGTTTATGCTGCTGCACCGCTTTCAAATACAGAGGAACGAATTTGGAAGGAAGCTATAATGGGACCGACCACGTGATAACATGGCCAGATCAGAGGCGGCGCGTGTGAGATGGTTCCGGTTCAGTTCTGCAGTTGCTGTTGCAAAGCAGCATATCTAAAGTAAGGTTTTCTTTTTGTTTTTTTTTTTTTTTTTCCCGAGTGGGGGTTGAAGAAGTGTCGTGGCAGTGAGCATATATTCTCTATGTGCATGCTTATGGAGAATATCATAAAGGAAAGATGTCACTGTGCCACGTAGTGAGAGAATGAGTTGAGATGTGACGTGGGAAGAAAGTGTGTGGACGTGAATTCTAGTACGAACCGGAGCCATGTGCATGAATTGCATATTGGACGCACGTGTGCTAATGGACGGTGGCGAATGGGACCTCATCACCAACATTTTTGCACGTGCAGTAGACGTGCATACGACAGGTATTGTACAACATGGAGAAGTGGCCCCGATCACTCGCCACCGAACACAGGCACGTGCCTTCCAATAAAAAACCCTCTTAGAAATGTTTTACTTTTTTTTAAATTAATTTAATTCTTACATTTTAATTATGGCAAAAGGAAAGAAAGCAATGGAGGGCAGAAGATGGCAGGCCTCATGCATGCTAACACAAATCATGCTAAAACAATGAATTGAGAAGAGAATTTATGCTCTATCATTGGAAAAAAATTAGATGCAATCATAAATTTTGAAGAGAATAATATTTTATAAATTATAAAATAAATATAAAAAAATATTTTAATATAAAAAATAATAAATAAATAGAGTAAACATAAAAGATCAAATGTTTAAAATGTGAAAATCTCTTGATCATATAGAGCACTTTTTTTTTTTGATAAAAAAAAATCAAAGTTAATGACAAGACTGAATTATCATTAAAATTATGATTAATTTTAAAGAAATTTTTATTCTTATATAATTAATTCTCATACACATTCCTTATACACATTCTGCAATCGATATATGAGATTTCAAAAGAACAGGCTACTAAACAAAACAGCTAAACAAGTTTGTTGTGTTGGGAAATATAAAAATTAGTGGCAACTTTTTAGCTATGCAAGCCAGCTACCAAAAGCAAAGGAATTGCAATAATCCAAAGTAATCAACACATGATGTAGTCAAATTCCTCCTCTTATAGGGCCGTTTATGCCGCATGATTTATTCCTACATCTGCCTTCATTTCTGCATATATACCATATAAATAACCACCGAAACACATTCCTAAAATTCAACAAGTATTTTCATTATAAGTAACTTGGAATACTCTGAATGGTTATCCAAAAATTGAGTCATATTTATTATATAGTCAAAATTTGATTATTGTATATTTATATGTTTTTGAGAATTAACCCCAGGCACGAGGTAGCCTAAACTCTACTATATACATTGCCTGAAGTTAACTCAAAGTGGTTGGAAGAGGATAAGAAGTGGATATAAATTTTAGGACAAAAACAGAGAATTATTGCAGCTTTGTGTAACGGTAATAAAAATGTAGAAGTTATTCCCATTTTAGTGCAAGAAAGTCAAAGAAACAAATGGCCAATGAAAAAGTCAAAGCCCCATGAGCAATAATTGCGCTTGGTTTAGAAGCAAGAAGCCAAGAACAGCCAACCATTTTTCTCAAAATGACTCCAACGCCATCAAAGCATACAGTATTACGAAGAGAACCAAAACCAATCCAAAACCATTACTAAACAAGAGAGATAAATGGAGGGAGAGTGCGAAAGCGGTCTCTCTTTTTCTCATCTCTTAAGAAACTCACACGCACGATTCAATTCAATCTTTTGATTATCTTCCTAATGATATATATTAATAACATATAATCCAACATCTTTTTTTTTTTATTACATTTCTTGTTTTTTTAAGTTTCTTGGTTGATGCCTAGCTATAGCTTTGACCAAGATCATTTTCTTCTTCAAGATTTTCCCTCATGGAAAAAATATCCCATGTTCGAGCATTCTCATCTCCAGAACTGGCAGCTTCTTCTCCTATGAAAGCTCTAAGGCCAGAAGATTATAGTTTAGAAGGCAATTCTTTCTTTTTCTTCTTCTTTTTATACTTTGATTTTTCTCATTCTTGAACAATCAATTCAAATAACGAGTTCATGGCCAAGAAATGATGAGATATACATTGATGGCATGGGAACGTGAAGCCAATAGATCTTTCTTGTTTTCATGCAATTCTTTTATTGGCTTATGCAGGTATTGCGACAAATGTGAAGCTGCTGCTAAAATTAATTCAAGAGCATAATGGAGCGAGCACTAATGATGACAGGAAAATGCAAAGGATCGCTGGAATGATCACCATCTTAGATGATGTTAAATCGCGAATTGAAAAGTCTCAATCTGCCAGGAAAAGATTGGCTGAGCTCAGGAGGTGCAACACAGAACTTAGGCCTAGTCGTTCTCCTAGAGACAAGAAGCCTCAAGAAGCAGTGACGAGTACCGATGATAATGAGAGGTTGAGGAAGCAACTCAGTACAAGCTTGGCTGCAAGAAAGAGCCTAGAAATTATGTGTTCAAGCTTGGGAAAGGAAAAGGAAATTATGGCCTGTGAACTTGCCAGGAAGGTTAGCGAATTGAATGAAATGGAGGAACTTGTCAGTGACCTCAAGGCACAAAATGATACATTGTTGACGAAACTACAATCTCATGCTGCGGAGCACAAGGAGAAGAAAACAATTGCAGGGGATGCTCAAGGGAATGCAGCTCTTCAGGATCGAAACAAGGTGCTTTCGGAGCAACTGCTCAATTCTCTTGATAGTTATCGATCTTTAAAAAGGAAATACAAAGATGCAAAAAAGGAAAACTCTGAAATTAGGAAGACGATGGAAGAAATTGGGGTGGAAGTAATTGCTGGTATTGAAAGGATCCGTAGCTTCAGGCAAAGAATGGCCTCAAGCAAAGATCAACCAGCAGATATAGAAGAGGAGATTTCAGCATTGGAGCAAATGTTCCAGCGATTTAACATGAAAATTTCCAAGCATGAGGAGCAGAACAGTGAACGGGCTAAACCAAAAGCTGAGATCAGTGCCAGCAGCAAGCCTCCCGTTCTCGCATGAGAAGGAAAGGGTGACGAAAACATATGCTGCTTACTCTTGATTCTTGAATCTTGCTGCTGCTTTTGTTTTTATATTTTATATAATTCATTGAAAGAAGATGCGAATTGTTCGTTAATTGGCAAGCAGTAATAATGTGCCAAAGTAGAAGTTATCAGTCATGCATTGTGAATTTCTTTTCAATTGATTAGTTGAGTTACATAAATGCATCTCCAAATAGTTTGTATTAATCCCTAATTTTACTTATTTTCTTTCTTAATAACATAGTGCTTACTTCTTTCTCTTGGTGTAACTTCTCAAATTTATGACCATTCTCAGGTTGATGATGGTTAGTAATCATTCAATCAGTGATCTGATTCCCTTCATAGTTCATATAAAACATTAATGTGTATATTGCAGATATGTTTTTACATGTTTACATCATTAAAAACAAATAAGTAACAACCCTCTTAGTAAATACTTGATTAAACATGCACATGTACACTTGTCTTTCAATTGAAGCATAAATCACCATTATTCAGCAAAATTTTGCAGTTTGCAAGCTGCAATGGAGTTCAAAACCCAAGAATTGCTTACTGCCCTAGCTCCAGTTGCACTCGCCAGAGTTTCGGCGTCTCCCCTTCTTCGATTTAAAATAATTTCCTTCTTGCTGAGATCACACTTATCAGGAAGCTCGATGCTGTAAATTATGAATGTCGCAAGTGTAGAGGAACCCAATGACAAGACACCCTGGGCTCCAGAAATGGGTTTCCTATGCAGAACAGTTCCTCCACCAGCAATTAGAAGATCTTGAATATATCCCTTGTAAGAAGCTACAAAATCTCCCAGCATATAGAACCTAAACCCCTCAAAAATTTTTGGTTGCTGCAAAATAAAACACGTCAATATACTGTGTACGCATAAGGCCATGTCTGAGTGCACACATGCATGCGCAATGCTGTTAGGACTGTGCTTAATGGGTGATGATAAGAACATGTAACAGAATTTATCTCCACAAGCAAGAATTAAGATCAAGATTATTATCTTGAGAAGCCTCTTAGCGATGGAATTGTGATGTCTAAGGTGGCATACCAATCTTCTAGTTCTGAGAAAAGCTGGTGTTATGTTACAAATCCAACAGAAGCAAATTTCAAAACCATAACTTTTTAACAGAATAATATTGAGAGAAATAATATGATTGAATTGAAAAATGAGACCGCCACAGATACTATCCCCAAAACGATTAGACAAGCACAAGCATGAAGGTCACAACTGAGAGAGGTCAATTCCCTAGAGTGCAAATGAGCATGCAAACAAACCTTGTTCAGGATTCTCAGTCTTCCAAGTCGCGGGCCATCCCTGATTCCATGAATATCCACTAAAATTTCATATTTCTCCTCTTGAACAAGTTCCATTGCCTTCATGCAAGCCTTAACCCCTACAGAAAACAAAAGTAAAAGTTCACCAAATAAAATTATTACATTAAATGTACATATGAATCTTCAATGCACATGTAAAGGTGCTTGTAAATTCCAAAATTTTTTAGCACATAAAGCCATTCCCGAAAAACTGGTACTAACACTCAATATTCAGTATCCATTTCCCCTCCAAGATGCCCATCAAGATCTTGAGGGTTCTTCTGCATGCTCCATTTTCATTTGTAGATGCAATGACATGGGTGACGCTCAAATCCCAATTTTTCAACACTATAACTCCTGATAATCTCTCAAATTCAGAAACAATTTCCTGCAGTAACCAATAAAGGATTATTGTTTTTCCTTTCTTTTTTTTAAGGGAAACCAAACCAAAAGCAGCATCCGGACTGATACCTTTTCCTCAACTGTGAGAGCAGAACAACAAAGAACCAGCTTGTCTGCTGTTACACTTGAATTCCAATTTGGACATGAACTGACATCATGTTTTAAAACAACTTTGCTGCACTGATTGGGCCTTTTTCTGATAGAGGAAAGAGAGATCGCCAAATTACATATATGCTTGACAATCCAATCATCAAGTATACTGACACAAATTGAATTGAAGATTCAGCATACCTTTTTGGAATGCATTTCTTTCTTATTCTCTCTTCAGATCCTGAGTCTTCATCAGGCAACTTCGAAGAAGCATGAAGAGGGCACAGCATGACAAAGTTATTCTGTTGCCAAAGGTTCAAGAGAATCAAATTAAATAAGCATGCTATGCAGAATTTGCATTAGGAGTGAAAGAATTTCAACTAATGACACTTAACAGTATCCCATCGACATTGAGGGATCATCTTTGCACATGTGACATGGAAACTTTTGCGACAACTCTTCTCATAACATCCAAGAGCAGCACCTTTAAGTCCACAGCAGCAGCACGTTATCCTCCTACTTCTAGTTAATTCAGCTTCAAGATTAATTGCAGTATCATCCTCAAAATAAACATTAGGCGCCCTGTATGTATGAATTTGAAGGATTATACCACGTCCATAATATCATAATTACAAGCATTGGAGACAATCTACTGAGGATTTCAAAAGTGAACTCATCTATCATCAATGCTGTTAACAGAAATTTTTCAAATATATGAAAGCCCATCATCTTTTCAGCCAGAAAATTCACATCATAACAAACAATGATATCTACCAGAATTATCTGAATTGAGCATATAAGATTTTCTATTGACCAAAAAATCACTTAAAAGCTTATGCAGATCATGGCTTCCTGAATTGTTTTACAAAAATCTTCAGCAGTATGATTACGAAAGCACTCAAATTTCCCAACTATGTCCACAAAAATTAATTATATTTGTAATTACTTTATCTGGTACAAGCAAGCAAAAAACTATATGACCGTGGTTTTAATAAATAAAAGAAAAGAAATTTCCTTTGGCAGCTCATTGAAGAATGCTCTTACCACTCAGCACAATTTCTATGAGAGTGTATAACCTTGGATCCACTGTTATAATTTGCAGCTACAGGCCTGCCATTGCAGTAGTGGACCATCTCTCCTGAGGCCTGTCATTTGGTTTGCATATTTAGAAGTGGAGTAAGATCAGAAAAACAGGTTATAGGAAACAAGGGAAGGAGAAAAAGGAAACTGTGACTTGAAACAAGTAACAGATACCTCCGAGTCTTCTGAAGAAAGACAGAAAGCACAATGAATATTAAGAGCAAGGGTTTGGCAAGTATGCAAAGCCACTACATTTGCTTGACCAAGCGTCCCCAATATTTCTGAATTATCAGGAATTTTCGAACCAAGACTACCTCGAACCTTCCTTTTGTACTGAGTTTCTTTTACAGAGACAGCAGCTGCCTTTTCAATGCATTGAGTTTCCTTTGCAGAGATACTAATATGACCCTCTTGATGGTCATTTAGTAACCCATCTGTTGAGATGCCATAAAAGGAAACTTTCATCTTTTTTGTACTTCTTAACTTTTTATTGCTTTCTGAATTCAATACAGAGTTAACTTCAATTCCATGTTTCTGCTGTTTCTGCTTGATATATGAGATGCACTTACCATCAACTTCAGGAGGGCTTTTGCCTTCTTCCAATGGGTTTTGAACTTTATAAGTTTCTTCAATCACGTTCATATCAGTGGAATCCAATTTTTGTTTCTTCAACCTCAAAGAACAATATGCATGAGAGGTGCTGGCATTCCCACACATTTTTCCGATATTTTTTCTAAGATTTTCATTATGACATTGTTTCTTACATAGTGAAGTAGACAACTCAGCAGCCATCTTTTTGTCACTTTGATTTTGTGCTTCTGCTCTGAGAGAAACAGGGAGAGCATTTTCAGGTTTTGATTCAGCTGCAGAGGTACCAAAAACAGCCTTCTCTCTCCTCCTAGTTTTCTTACACTCTAAAGAGTTTCCCTTGTCACATGCTTCCTTCTGCATAATTTTTCTAGATTTCATCTCTGAATTAGAGGGAACCTCAAAATTTTGCTCTGCATCTTTCTTAACACACTTCTTTAGTGTTGCCTTTTTCCTAGCAGTCCTAACTTTCCTTTTGGATTTGTTAGAGGCAACTTGACAATCAGAACTTCCGGGTCTCAGAGGGGACAGAGTAGGAGATTCCTCATCTGCAATGTCCATTACATCTTCAGTATCAGAACATTTTTCATTTCCAACACTGTGTTCATTTGTATTTGAACTCAGTAAGAGTACTTCTTGTTTGCTTTCTTGATTTCCATCAATTTCACCAGCATCCTCATCCTGCAAATTACTTGAATTTTGGTAAAATCCAAATGATTTGAACAAAAAATAAAAGATATATATAAGTTATGGAAATACCTGCATCATAGCAGGACTTGAAAAAAGTTCAGGGGAGCAAGCTTTCTGTGTCCACTCAAACATTTCACTATTAAAAAGATCTGCGTCATTTGGTTTGCCACACACTTCCTCCTATATCATGTTGCAAAAACACAACTAAATAACTTCATGTCATTGAACATAAATGTTAAGTTAATTTTTGGAAACTCTATGATATATCTTGCTCATTTCAAATTTGGATGGAAGCAAGCACAATTCATGGCTAAACTTACAGAAAAAGTTTTATACCCCAAATGTCAAAGCTGAAGGCTTAAATAAACTTGAGCATGTATTAGAAGGTGAGTTCCATAAATAGCATATTAGTGAATAGATAAGTAACTTGGCAGCTTAATTATATGTCGATTTTAACTGGCCTAACCATAAAATTACACAAGCTACTCAAAGAGGACTTTCACAAGTAAAAAAAATATGTTATCACTTAACAAGTCATGTCAACATCTACATATGATTTAAGGATAAATTTGAAGATAATGATAGACTGATCACTTACTGCTTGGGATAATTTAGAGGGGCTGTCATCATCTGAATCCTTGATATCACTAAAAGTAGGAATGTTTGGAGGTGTTATATCCAAAAATTGACTACCAATAGTATGCTGACTTAACTTCTCTAAACCTTCATCATCTCTCAACCAGAAAAAAGGGGAAAACACAGGTTCACCTTTTTCAAAGGGAGCAGGATTCTCTCTTGGGATCAATGACCTGTTCTTAAATCCATCCTTAATGTTTTCACCTGATCCAATCTCTAGCTTCTCAGTTCGTGTTGGGGTTTCTGAAGGAAGACATTGTGGCACCTGAACTCTTTTTTTAGCAGGGAAGGAAGGCTTCGCAGAAATAGGATCAGAAACTTCCTGGCTGGATTTAGTAGTATTTCTTGACCTCTTTCTTGTGGAAGATTTTTTCTTTTGCACTCTGTCCTGACAAATTATATGGATATCTTCTCTTCCGCAATTCGCATCAGCCTCTACTTGCTCTTTTGTGTCTACAATATGAGAAAAGAAAACAAAAAAAAAAAAAAATGGTGACCCACTTAAATACAATCATCCAGAAAGTCTAGTCCAAATTAATACATTATTTTAAGAAACTTCAGCTGGTAGAAAACAATAAGCATGAAAATAAAGCATGACATGTATATAACTAAACACACTAAACACAAATGTTAAGTACAATGCATGATTACTTTTATCTATTATTCCAACACGATGATGTATAATTTCACTTTGCATCATTGCATATCCAAGTTTTTCCGTTGCAATATTACCAGATGATTTAGCTGATGGTGGATTCTGAGTGACAAATATCTGGAATCCTGAAGCAGCTTCCATACTTTTGTAAATGCTCACTAGGCTATCCATGTGAGGAGCAGCTCGAACCTCTGCATCAAAACCATGCACAAGCATAGAAGGAACAAAGAGAATAAGCATGGTCTTGCCGAGTAGGTGGACTAGTAAAAGAATGTGAAGAAACTGCTTATTTTCATTCATTTTGATATCAAAACATGCATCCAATTCAGTGTCTCAAACAGATTATTACATTTCTTAACGCATTCAAGCAACTGACTATGTCATTATAACAAACACAAGAAATCCCGTATTGTCTAAGACAAAATTCTATTACCCAATATGGTGCTAAACAATCAGTAGCATATGGACGCTAATTTTTTCAGATTAATTTTCCATCTCTATTTGCAAGTTTATATCTTCTTTTCAAAACTTTGAGAACCCACCCACTTATCAAAAACCCATTTTCTGAAAGCAATCCAAATTAAATCAATTCCGATGATAAAAGTTCAAATACATACCTCTACGCCGATAAGGCACTTTACAAACTGGGCAAGTGGAACCCGACTTCATCGACTTCACAATACACGAACTGAACGCAAACAAAATACAATAGTTCATATCTTCTTTCTAATCTCAAACTTTATGAAATAAAAATAGAAATAGCACAAGAAAAATTGAGCTTACTTGCAGAATACATGATTGCATGTAAGCGAAACAGCGGAATTCAGTAGACTCAAGCTGCAAAATTAAATTATAGTTTCAATAAAATAATTTTAATAAATACCTTTTTTTTTAAAAAAAAAAAAAAAAGACAATGCAAGAACAGCATCCATTACCCAAATTAAACAACCCATAAACAGATTTTTAAAACAGAAATAAATCAAATTAGGGGGAAAAAATGGTAATCTGAATACACACACGCATATGAAGTTAAATTACCAGATGGGGCACTTAAGCTCTCTGCCCATTTTCTCAAGGTGAATTGGATCTCCCATTTTAGCAGAAATTTAACAGTCCTTAGCTTGGAGTTCTTCTGTTTGCCCCAGAGAGAAGGGGGAGGAGGAAGGGGAGTAAGTAACCGAGGAGAGAGAGTTTTGAATTTGAAATGCGGGGAATTCCTTTCGACCCGCCAAAGCTACTTATTTTCACGCGTCTTTACTTGGGTCATTGGCGGGCTTATCAAATTTTTGCAATAAACTCGTTACCGATACTCTTTTTCAAAACAAAAAATTTTGGGACAAACAATACTCGAGAGCAATGTTGTTAACTCAGCCCATCAGCCGGGTTGATCCAGTAAACTGATACTAAATCGAGTCAGATTTTTAGTTGAGTCGAATAAAGAAATAAATAGTAACAAAATCAGTGATTTGTGTGGTCCGAGTGATTAATTCATTTGCCTAATGAGTACAAAGTGTATTCGCCCATGTTTTCTGGGCAAATACACTTTGTAATGAACTAAGACTTGCAAATTATACTAAAAAAATACTAAGATTTATTATTAGTTATGCCAAAAAAAAATGCCACATTAATATTTTATTTATATAAATTTATTGTATAAATAAAATATTTTTTTACTTTTAATATATGTGATATATTTCGTTGTTATTAAAAAAGATTTTTCAATGGGACAAAAAGCAGGAGCCAGAAAATCTAAAATAGTCAATTCCACCTTCCTCCTGACATCTACGACAACGTTTAGAGTGTGCAAACGGTCAATTTGATTTCAAACTGACAAAAATAAAAATTAAAAATTTTAAAAATTAAATTAAATCGATTAATAAGAGAAAATAAAATCGAATCAAATCGATAAATTTTAATTTGATTTTAAATCGATCAAATCGAAATTTATAAATTGAGTATTTGACTTTCAATTAGGTTCGATTCGATTTTAAACTGATCAAACCTAAATCTTATGGTTTGGTTCAATTTTTTTTGATTTTCTTGATATATATATTAATAATTTCGGTTCGGTTCGGTTTTTTTTATTTTTTATGAAAATAATCGAATCGAACCGATTAACGAAAATTATTAAAATTATAAACCGAATCGAATCGATTGAGCTTTAAAACCAAACCGATTGAATCAAATTAACTCGGTTCGATTCGATTTTTCAATTTAAACCGAAAACTGCTCTCTCCTAACATCGTCAATATACTTTAAATCTAAAAGTTTTATATTAGCAAATTTTGTAAATGAAAAATTCAATCTAGGATCTAGTTAATTTTAACAAATTTTAATAAAACAATATATACATGGCAATATTTAATTAGATGTAAATGCAAAAAATTTGGGATTATAAAATTTGTAATAAAAATTTTATTAAAATTCTAATATTTTAAAATAATTTTCATCCAATCAATTTTTTTACTAAATTTACTAATATTAATATATTTTAAAATTATTAAAAATAGTGGCAGTCATTTTAAAATTAACATTAGGGGTTGGGATGGGAGGAAGACACTATAAAAAAAAATTTAGTAAATTATTATTTTAAATAGGTCCACCATAATTTTATACAATGTAATGTATATACCCGAGTGTATAGACTCACTCTTTAATATTTTAATAAAAAATAAAATTATCTATTTAAATCTCTAACATCATGCATTATCAGCTTCATGGTAACATTATTATACTTTTTTAATTCCTTCATAATCAAATCAAATAACTCCTATTATGTTTTTTTCCCTTCTAACCTAATAGCTAATCAGATTATATGGTCGGATTTCCAACTTAGGGATTAAAATTTCCGATTTAGTACATGCTTTAAGATAATCATTCATAAATTTCTAATTAACAAATTATGATGACATAGCGTTTGACAAAAATCCAACCACATAAAATTTTAATCACCAACGCTTGTTGGCAAGGTTCTCGAGGGACTGAAGAACAGCAAGTACAAGAAGTGGAGTAGATTGCTTCTGTTTCTCTGGAGGCAGAGACGAATGAAAAAGTAATCAATCAAAAATTTCCCATTGAGCCAAGGCCCGAGGAGGATCAAAAGTCTCCCATTTGGTAGTGACAATAACAGGCCTTACTTTTGCATTGGATATCTTCAGCACATCAAGAGTTTCCACACATTTCTGCACTCTCTTACCCTGCATAAATCACGCCAGAATGTTTCAAATTACCCTGCACTCTCCTACAATGCGTAAGGGTAAATAACGGCACTTATAGTATAGGAAGGGGCGAAGGGCTACTAAATAAACAATGAAGAGGAAAGACATTGCAAAAATACCTGCAAATTTTTGAGAGAAGTAGCATCTCCTTCTGCAGAAATGCTATCTAGCTTAAGTGCCTGTCTCATGAGCATCTCAATTAATGTTGTGATTTGAACTTCTGGCACCTTAATTCCACTAGAGATAGATTTTTCAATTGCAGAAACCTGCAACACAATAAGAAAATGAAGCTTCAATTTAACTGACTTCAATGGAAAAAACTAAACTTGAACAGGGCCATGCATTGCCTAGGCTGGGATCATATTTCCGATATGCAATAGCTGACAAGGATTACGAGGGGCACGGAGGAAAATTTGCATTCCTAGCAATAGGAGTCACTACCCTAGAATTGCCGGACTTTATTGGCCCATAAAGCTGCTGATATAAGTGGATAGTACACAGGAGTCAGGAGCCTCTCCATCGATCTTTCTCAAAAGGCCATAGCCACAAACTCCAAATTAACCCAATTTGTCAAGATTCTAAGCCAGGCTGTTTTGATTGTGACAGTCACCGTCACCCACTCCAAGTTTTGACCCAATAATAATTTTTAGAAGTTCATAAAAAAATTCAAGAAAATTAAAATGGGTGGTGGTCACCTGCTCTGCAAGCTTATCAACCTCCATGGTTACGCTAGAGATGGCACGATGAGCGCTCTGGATCCTGGAGTTTTTACGCATCTGAATGTATCTTCTCTCTATGCTTGCTGGGTCCTCGATTAGTATGACTTTTGATCGATCTTTGACTCCGCACGTGTCCAGATATTGTCCATTTTCGCGTTCTTTTCCTTTGTACATTAGCCTCTGATCAGCCGGCGGTAATCCTGTCTCCGCCATTAGAAGCTTCTTCAACTCCCCTGTTAGTCAAACCCCACATTAGAATCAATTTTCATTTGTCAGAACTTGATTTTACAATGATTAGAAGCTCCAAAAATCATGTTTTGTTAATTAATCATGAAGAAAAAATAATGAATATATTTTTTTAATACAAAATAATAAATATAATATGAACTTGGCAAACGTTGTCGTCCATTTTTTTTTTCTTTAACACAAACATTCAAAAACTTGGATCAAACTACGTATCTTACCAAAAGTTGCTTGAGAATTCACCGAGATCTCGTATCGGAGAGCACCGTACGATACTCGGAGGCGTAAGATAGTAGGTGGAACTTCGATCTTTTCGTTTCTTTTCTGGACCAGCATTCCTCCTGGTCTCATCTCCCACTCTACGCATTCATCTCTCAACGTAAAGGACGACGACGAAGTTATCGTCGTCGTCGAAGCCGAGCTATCACTCATTATACCATACACATTCGACCCTCTCTTCATCATTTTTTGAGTAAACTTTCCAGGAAAATGAGAGAAAAATATCCTTGAATTCTAAATAGTTGCGTAGTGTGCTCTTCGTTCGTTCTTGCCGACAGAAACACTTATACAGGGTGTAATGCTGGGATGGTAGCGAGGTGGGGTTTTAATGTTTTTTTTTTTTAATTATTTTCTAAAAATGTTTATCGGGTTTTGCTTAAAATTAGAAATATGAAAGGATAGTAATTGGACCAATGGAGTGGTGCCACGTTTTGACTGGGTGGCTAGTTTGCAGTGACAGCTAAGCAGAGAGTTGCCGACAGTTCTAAGTAAGCAAGCATCGAAGAGAAGCAAAAAAAATAAGGTGTACGCCTTTTTTATTTTTGCGTTAATCGGGAAAAACGTGGAGTTTTTCTACTGGTTCTGATACTGCTAGTGCTGGTTTGTACTGTAGGATATCATTTTCACTAACGTCGTTTAATGAAGTTGGTTTCATCGTTTGGTCTAAGGCTAATTAGTTAAGAGGGACATGAGTCGTCGTTTTCGTAGATGAGAAACTGAAGACGCAGGCCATAGGAAAAAGGAGGTAAATAAATGGGACCCAGAAAGCGACGTGATGGGACGATCATCATTGGGAGTTGGATTAATTCCTTAAGTTTGGTGATTAATCGAATGTGTGGTGAGAAATGAAGGTTAATAACGTTGCTTAAGTTTGTTAACTGTAATGTTTTAAAAAGGATAATCAAGTACTAACGACTTGCTTAAAATAAAGTCTTACCAACTAAGCTGATATTGTGGGAAAATCAGTAGCTCTTACTGATTACAGCTTTTTGTCCCAAGCTCTAACTTAGGATTTATCGTATTGCTTACTCTCGAGATAGGATGTATTAAAAGCTGAATCTTTGATTGTTTAGCTTATCACTTCCTAAAATTTTAACTTTCACACATAATTTGGTGGTCCACGACTATAAGAAATGTGATTCTCCAACTCTTCTTTCTCTTGTTTAGTTTTTTTGTTTTTTTTTAATTTTTATTTTGTACTAATGAAAGAAAACTATCATTCATGAATCAAATGGAGTTCCAGTCTTCCTGTAACAGGAACAAAAGCTGATCAGGCAGATTTGAAGTCCATCCATTTACAAACAGCTGTCCAATCTTCAGTAGAGGGAGGAATGAACAAACAACTATCCAGTCTGAACAAACAGCTATCCAATCTGCACTTCTATTGGTTGCTCTAGGAATGATCATGACTTTGCCAATAACAAGCTGTTTTACATATGAATGATATAGCCTGAAGCTCCCAAGAGATGGGGGCTACAGGATGAGGAAGAATGTTGCAATTTTGCATAGTCAGATTTTATCCAGCACTGCTGATATCCTCTAGCTATGGTGTAATGAAAAGCAACTCTTACAGCCACTCCTCTGTTGCCAAGGGAGATAGGCATGTTGGAAAAAGAAAGAGGAGAGAAAACACTGTTTTGTATTTCACACATATGAACTTTCAAGTACAAGGGATATATACATATAGGACAGGAGTTTAGACAACCCCTCAAATTCTAATTACATGAACCTAAATTAATATCCATTCATGAACCATCTATGAAATCCAAAAAGACACATACTTTGAATTATTACATTAATTATATTTAATCGCCTAGAAAAAATTAAAAGATAAATGAACCTAGACATATATAGGAAATTGCAAATTATTTTTTCAACACTCCCTCTTAATTTGCAATTTTCTTTTTCACTCCAAGACTAGCACATAATCTTTGAAAAACCTCAAACTTGAGTGGCTTGGTAAAGATATCCGCAATTTGATCTTGAGACTTTACATACTTGAGCTCTAGTTCCTTTTTAATAATGCATTCTCTAATAAAATGATACATTGTATCTATATGCTTGCTTCGATCATAAAACACCAGATTCTTAGCAAGAGCTTGTGCGGACTTATTGTCAATACAAATCTCCGTGGCTCACTCTTGGGTTAAATAAAGCTCTTTTAACAATCTTCTAAGCCAAATAGCATGATAAGTACAAGAAGTTGCCGCCACATATTCCGATTCACAAGTTGACAATGTAACAATGGATTGCTTTTTAGAACTCCATGTAATTGCACAATCACCCATAAAAAATACAAAACTAGTTATACTTTTTCTATCATCAACATCTCCAGCAAAATTACTATCACAAAATCCCACAAGCTTGAACTCATTAGATGAAGAATAAAATAACCCAAAATCAATGATACCTTTAAGGTAATGTATAATTCTTTTAGCAACATTCATGTAAGTGATGCATGCATTTTAGATCATCATTTAGGAGTAATTTTTGCACATAATTTACCCTTATTCATAGCTATTATTTTAGATATTAGTATATATTTAGTCAATTTTGCAATTTTCACTTTTCTTAGTTTAATTTTTGGAATTCATTTGTTTTGTAGGATAAATTTGGAGAAATTTGATGTATTTTGATCAGAGTAGCCATTTGGAGGAGATTAAAATCGAATTGCAAAAATTTTGAAGTTGAGTAAAAATGGCGAGAGCGACACAACTGCGGCAAAGACAACCGAATGAGCTTATGTCGCAGGTTGTGTCGATCGTCAGATATTCACGCCGAGAGCGACACAACCCGCGACACAACTGACTCGGCTTATGTCGTTTTTACTGGAAAATAATTGACGTGGCATTTCCGTTACTCCAGCTTTTTACCTCACTTTCTCTGGATCCTTCCCCCTTTTACCCATTCTAGAACAGTCCCCTCGCCTATATAAAGTGCCCTTTATCACTTTCTTTCCATATAGAGAGCAAGGGAGTCATTTTCGGAAAAGTTAGAAAGAGAGAAGGAGGAGCACCTTCTGCATTTTCTTCAGCAGCAGCAAGGATCACGTTTCTGCACTTTTCTGCAGAGATCCTTCTGCAATTTGCTGGGTTTTTTCTACCCCTTTTAGCTTACATTTCCATTATTTCTTCATTTCTTCATTTGGGTTTGTCTTTAAACAATGATTTGTGAGTAGTTGATTGAGATTCTAGAGATGGGTTTGTAAATATTGATTTGTATTGTGGTTTTGAACTGATTTAGCCATTTAAATGGGATTTGTTATATTTTGATTTATTGCTTGTGTGCTTATTGCCTTGCTTGATGAATGGGCCCTCATTAAGTTAAGTTTTAATCCTTAATAGATGGAGTGAAATTTGAATATTGGGGATGGATAATCTTGCAATAAACTTTATTTTCTTGGTGTTAGAAATAAGCTAAGAAGATTAAGGGGAATTTTCCAAAAATCAATTTTATGCATTAGTTGGGTTTTTGTTAGATTTGAAATACCGTGAAAACAGGGTTTGATTTAATGAAAACCAATTTTGAGATGCTTGAAAAAGGTTTCAAAAATTTAAGAATTGATTTCCCTCAAAATTGCAATTCTCATGTGTTTGGCTAAATTAATGATAAACCACATGCAAACAATATTGAAAATCCAATCTCTAGAATCAATTTTATTTTTATTGAATTTAGATTTAATTCTTTTTAATTTCATAAATAGAAATTTCAAATTAATTTTTGGTAATCTAGTTTAATTAATTTTAATTAATTGTTTGATTTAGTTTTAATTTCTCAAATACCAATTTTAATTCTAAATTTCATTTTTAATATCTTTAAATTTTGTCATTCTAATTAGCTTATCCTTTTATTTCCAATTTAAGCACAATTCCCTGTGGGATCGATATCATTTTTAAAACTATACTACTGTGACCCGTGCACTTGCGGACACACCGTATCAAGTTTTTGGCGCCGTTGCCGGGGAATTGTTTGTTTTAAGTTGGATTTTAATTGTTTTAAGCTAATTAGAATTTTTATTTTCTTTTATTTTCACTATTGTTCCTTGTGTTTTTCAGGTACTTTTCTTGTTTATGAGACGATCGAAAAGCACAAGTGACACCGAATTGTTGTTCAATCCTGAAATTGAAAAATTCTGTCGAGCCAACAAAAAGGAATACAAAAAAAGAAAAGAAGCAGAAAAAGAAGAACAACAAATATTTGAGCAAGAGGAGACAATCGAAAATATGGAGAATCAAAATAGAGCTATTGGTGGAAACAATGGAGGAAATGAGCAAAACGGGCAAAATGCAGTTGCTAATCAAAATGATCCTCAAAGAAGATCCATGTTAGACTATGCTTTTCCTAGATGTACTGATGTGAGAGATAACAGACCTATTATTGGAGCTAATCAATTTGAGTTAAAAACTGGTCTCATTCAAATGGTTCAGAATTCACAATTTGGAGGTAGTCCACTTGAAAATCCTCATTCCCATTTGAAGAAATTTTTGATGATATGTGGTACACAAAGACAACCTGGAGTTTCAGATGAAGTTATTCGGCTCACCTTATTTCCATTTTCTCTTCGGGATTCAGCATTGGAGTGGTATGACTCACTCCCACAAGCTATTATAGCTACTTGGGAGCAGCTATCTCAAGCTTTTCTATCTCAATTTTTCCCACCTGGGAAAACCACTCATTTGAGGAATTTGATGGTAGCTTTTAAACCAAGGGATGATGAAACTTTGTATGAATCTTGGATGAGATTTAAGGAGCTTGAAAGGCAATGTCCTCATCATGAAATACCCAAATGGATGATTGTTCAAAATTTCTACACCAGAGTTACTCCAGCCATAAGAAACACAATTGATTCACAAGCAGGAGGAGATTTCATGAGAATGACAAGTGAAGAATGCTATGATCTATTAGAGAAGATTGCTCATAATACCCATTTATGGGGAAATCCTAGAGCACTTGAGCCAAAGAAAGCTGGGATCTATGAACTAGACTCAGTTAGCTACATGAATGCAAGATTTGATCAGTTGACTCAGCTTCTTAGTGATTTTTGCACAAAGGCAACAAACTCAACTCCTATAACTATGCAACAAGTTGCCTTCACAGATGGAACTCAAAGTTGTGGAGTTGATTACTCTTCTTATGGTGATGATTATTTGCAGGAGCAAGCTGCTTATGCAGGAGGTTATCAACAGAAACCTATGGGAAATGCTTACTCTAATGTGAACAACTCAACATGGAGACCACAAGCAACTTTTGCTCAACAAGGCCAAAGCTCAAATTATGCTCATAACCAGCAGTTTATGCAGCAAAATAGGCCTCAATTTCAGCCTCAATTTCAGCCCACAAGGCAGCCACCACCGGGATATCAAGCAAGAGCACAACAATCCCTTCCATCTCATGAACCGAAGCCAACCTTGGAGAGCATGATGGAGAAATTTTTTGCTGAACAAAGCAAAATGAATAGCAAATTGGAGGAAGAAATGCAACACATGAGACAAACCATGGATCAATTACAAGTCCACAACCGCATGTTGGAGACTCAATTGGCGCAACAAGCAAGCTCATCAGGAAGCAATTCCTATGGGAAACTACCTAGCCAACCACAAAACCCTCATGAACAATGTAAGGTTGTAACCTTAAGAAGTGGTAAAAAAGTTGGTCAAGAGAGTGAAAACAAGAGAGAAGAAAAAGAGAGCACAAAAGAAGAAAATTCAGTTGAGAGCAAGAAAAATGAAAAAGAAGAAGAAAGCAAAAGTGAGCAAGAAGAGGGAGAGAAACCATACATCCCACAGACCTTACAAGCCCACCCTTCCCTACCCTCAAAGATTCATCAAGCATAAACTAGACAAACAATTTGGCAAATTCCTTGAAGTGCTAAAGAAGTTGTATATCAATGTGCCATTCACTGAGGCACTATCCCAAATGCCAAGTTATGCCAAATTTTTGAAGGAGATTCTTTCCAACAAGAGAAGGCTAGAAGATTATGACACCATCAACTTGGGAGAGCAATGCAGTGCTATAATCCAGAAGAAGTTACCTCCCAAACTCAAAGATCCGGGTGTGTTTTCCATTCCTTGTCATATTGGTGATAATTGTGTGGCAAATGCCTTATGTGACCTTGGAGCTAGCGTCAGCCTAATGCCACTTTCAATATATGAGAAGTTGAATATGGGAGAGTTGAAGCCCACAAACATGTATCTTTCATTGGCTGACCGTTCAATTAAGTATCCGGAAGGCATTCTTGAAAATGTGCCTATCAAGGTTGGGAAATTTTACATTCCGGTGGACTTTGTCATTTTGGATATGGAAGAAGACACAAAAGTTCCTATCTTATTGGGAAGACCCTTTTTGGCAACAGCTGGTGCATTAATTGATGTAAAGGGTGAGCAATTGACGCTTAGAGTGGGAGATGATCAAATGATATTCAACATCAATCCAGCCATGAAAAGGAAACATGAAGAAGTTGAGTCTTGTTTGCGGGTAGACATTATTGATGAGATTGTTCAAGAGCATTTCAGACAAAGCTATCCACACGACCCTCTTGAAAATTGCTTAGTCCATGGTGGGAGCATTGATGATGACAATCACAACATAGCTGCTTTTGCACAACACTTGGAGAGCTCTCCACCACATCCTGAAGCCACAATTTTTCAACTTGAAGGAGTGCAAAATTTGGAGATCAAACCACCATCATTAAAGGTAGAGGATGCCCCAAAGGTAGATCTTAAACCTCTTCCTTCCAACCTCAGGTATGCTTTTCTTGGACCAAATGAAACATATCCTGTTATAATTAATGCATCATTGACTAATATTGAGAATGAAAAATTGTTGAGAGTTTTGAGAGAATATAGAAGAGTTTTGGGTTATGCAATTGATGATATAAAGGGAATTAGTCCAACAGTTTGTATGCATAGGATTTTCCTTGAGCCAAATAGTAAACCTTCCATTGAACACCAAAGAAGATTGAATCCTACAATGAAGGATGTTGTGAAAAAGGAAATCCTAAAATTACTAGCTGCTGGAATTATTTACCCCATTTCTGACAGTGAGTGGGTTAGTCCTGTGCATGTTGTACCAAAAAAAGGTGAGGTGACAGTTGTTAAAAATGAGAATAATGAATTAATACCCACTAGAACTGTTACAGGTTGGAGAATGTGCATAGACTATAGGAAGTTGAACAATGCTACAAGAAAAGACCATTTTCCCCTTCCTTTTATGGATCAAATGTTAGAGAGATTAGCCAAGCATTCATTCTTTTGTTACTTAGATGGATATTCTGGTTTCTTTCAAATTCCAATACATCCTGATGACCAAGAAAAAACTACCTTTACCTGTCCCTATGGCACCTTTGCCTATCGAAGGATGCCATTCGGATTGTGTAATGCGCCTGGCACATTTCAAAGGTGCATGATGGCCATTTTTTCTGATTTTATTGAAGAAATTATGGAGGTCTTCATGGATGACTTTTCAGTTTATGGCACTAATTTTGATTCATGCTTGACTAATTTGTCTAAAATTTTGCAGAGGTGTGCTGATAATGATTTGGTGTTGAATTGGGAGAAATGCCACTTTATGGTCCAAGAGGGGATCGTTTTAGGGCATTTAATCTCAAATAGGGGAATTGAAGTGGATAGAGCTAAAATATAAATTATTGAAAAAATGCCCCCTCCAACCACTGTCAAAGGAGTGCGGAGTTTCCTTGGACATGCTGGGTTTTACCGGTGATTTATTCAGGATTTTTCTAAACTTGCTAAACCCTTAACAAATCTTTTGAATCATGATGTTAAATTTGATTTTAATCAAGATTGTATGGTTGCTTTTTGCAGGTTAAAGACGGCATTAACAACAGCTCCTATCATGCAACCCCCAGATTGGACTTTGCCATTCGAAATCATGTGTGATGCAAGCGAGTTTGCTGTTGGAGCTGTCCTTGGCCAGCGAAAAGATAGAAAACCTTATGCCATTTACTATGCAAGCCGAACCCTTGATGAAGCTCAAGTTAATTATGCCACAACTGAAAAGGAGTTCCTTGCGGTAGTATTTGCACTCAATAAATTTCGTTCTTATTTGGTCAACTCAAAGGTAATAGTTTTCACTGATCATGCAGCAATAAATTATTTTATTTGCAATAAAGTAGCTAAATCTAGTTTGATTAGATTGATTTTTTTTCTTCATGAATTTGATTTTTATATAAGAGATTAAAAGGGTGTTGAGAATGTGGTGGTGATCACCTTTCTAGGATATAAAGTGAAAATAAAGATGATGAAATTGTGCCAATTGATGAATTTTTCATGAATGAGCAGTTGTATGTGTTGAATTCTGCACTTCCATGGTTTGCTGATATTGTGAATTTCTTGTCTTGTGGTGTCTTGCCACCTGATTTATCTTGGCAGCAAAAGAAAAGATTCTTGCATGATGTTAAATTTTATTCCTGGGAAGAACCTCTTTTGTTTAGAAGATGTAATGATGGAATAATTAGGAGATGTATACCAGAGGAAGAAATAAATGATGTTATTTACCATTGTCATTCCTCTGAATATGGTGGTCATTTTAGTGTCTCAAAAACTGTTGAAAAGGTCTTAACATCAGGTTTCTATTGGCCTAAAATGTTTAAACATGTGAGAGACTTTGTAAGCAGGTGTGATAGGTGCCAAAGGGTAGGCAACATTTCCAAGAGAGATGAGATGCCTCAACAGTCTATATTAGAAGTTGAATTATTTGATGTGTGGGGAATTGATTTCATGGGGCCATTTCCATCTTCTTATGGAAATAAATATATCTTGGTAGGGGTGGACTATGTATCTAAATGGGTAGAAGCTATTGCTACACCTACCAATGATGCAAAAGTTGTGGTGAAATTTCTGAAAAAATTTATTTTGACCAGGTTTGGTGCCCCACGTGCCATAATCAGTGATGGTGGTAGCCATTTTTGCAACCACCAATTTGAAAAATTGATGAGAAAATATGGGGTAAAGCATAGGATTGCCACACCATATCACCCTCAAACAAATGGCCAAGTAGAAATCACAAATAGAGAAATCAAGCAAATCTTGGAGAAAAGCACAATAAGTCCAGAAAAAATTGGTCCCTTAAATTAGATGACACTCTTTGGGCATATAGAACAGCGTTTAAAACCCCCATAGGAACTACACCTTATAGGTTAGTTTTTGAGAAATCATGCCATTTGCCCGTAGAGTTAGAACATAAAGCTTATTGGGCCATAAGAGCAATCAATTTTGATTTACAAGCTGCTGGACACAAAAGACTTTTGCAACTTGATGAGTTAGAAGAATTGAGACTTGATGCTTATGAAAATGCTAGGATCTATAAAGAAAGAACAAAAAAATGGCATGATAAGCATATCAAGAAAAAGGACTTTAAAGAAGGAGATTTGGTTCTCTTATTCAATTCAAGGTTGAAATTTTTTCCAGGAAAATTAAGATCAAGGTGGTCCGGTCCATTCAAAATTGTGAAAGTTTTATCTCATGGTGCTGTGGAAATTTTTGGTGAAAAATCTGGTAATTTCAAGATAAATGGACAAAGGTTGAGGCATTATTTAGCTGGTGAGCCAATTGAGAAAATAACAACTTGCTATCTTTCTCATTCTCCATGAAATTTTGAGTGAGTATGGTCAAGCTAAAGACCTAAACTTAGCATTTTTGTACATAACTCATAATTTTCCATTAATTCTTTATTTCTTTTATATATTTGTTTTAAGCTTTTCTATACTCCTTACTCAGAATCTAACATTGTTCTAATTTCCTTGTGCAGATGGGATGCAATGCATTGCAAGCAAATGAGCAATAAAAATTTTATTTTTTTAGCTTTAAATTTTAGGTTTTTAATTTGTTCACTTATAATTTTCATCTCTCTTTTGTTGAATATTTGCTGGTTCATATTGCTGGATTCATTGCCCTTTTGGTTAATTTTAAGAGAAAATTTTTCCAAATTTTAACATCTTGGTTTAACAAGAAAATTATTTGAATATGGGTGTGTGAATTGGTGCTTTGAAAAAAATTATTTTGTGCGAGTATTTGATGAACACAACAAGTTGGACAATTAGAATTCATGTTATGAAGGTTTAATTATTTGAAATCTAATTTGTTTCAATTTTTTTTAGGTGCTATGAAATTTGGTCAAATTGGGCAGCAGATTACATAACCGGGTTTTGCTTGTGTCGCCGCTTGTGTTCGCTGGGCACCCTTTTGGGATAAAAACTCCCTTCACCGGAATGGGCCAGCAGCAAACCCAAAACCCTAAAAACCGTACCCCACCAGCCCAAGCCCGAAATTAAACCTAAAATCCAAACAAAACCCAAAAGCCTATACCCAAGCCCACAACCCAAACCTAAAGACCCTAACCCGATAGCCCATTACCTTCATCTTCCTCTCGACATCGCCCCCGACACAACCCTCCCTGCCGTAACCTTCATTTTTCCCGTCGCCTTCACCGGCCGCCATTCTTCCCATATTTCTCCTTTTCCGATCACACCCCTCCATTTCACCATATCCGACTCCCCATTATCCTTCGAAAACTCATCTCCCCACTCCTCACAGCCGCCATAACCCCAAACCACGCCACCCATGCAAGCCGACCCATCGCCGGCCCATTCTGGTGACGCTCCGATCGCCACCTTCAAGAAGAAAAAGGCGAAAAGTATCAAACCTCACAAATTGACGGGCGGCGTCAAGCGGAAACAACCAGAACCAGCCACAAAACAACCCCCAATCCCGCCTCCAATGCCGGACGCACCTGCTGACCGACGTGGCATTCCGAAATCAGCAGTTAAGCGCCCCGGTACGTCTAAAGGTAACCTTGCATTCCCTTCCTCTTCACCTACTGCTATACATTGGATATTACCTACTGCCGAAATGAAGAAAAATAAGGCAAGAGTTGCAGCCCGACAAATGGTTCAAACTCGATATTTAGATGTGTCTACACTTAAAACCTTGAAGATTTATGATGAAATGCAGTCTCTGTTAGATGCTTTAGGTTGGGTGCGATTTGCACATAAACAGGAACTGGTCTACCCCATTTTAGTGCAGGAATTTCTGGCCTCCCTGTCCACTAATGAGCATAAAATTGCTTTGGACAATGACTTGACGATCCATTTTAGATGCCTTGGTCAAGATAGGGTGCTGTCTATGGATAATTTTCACCATATATTTGGCTTTCCACCTGATGGTCTGTTCAAAATACCCACTAACCAATGGGACTATAATGCATGTGAATTTTGGAAGCGCATTGCCCCTTCAGCAGGTAACTTCAAACCAGACACGATAAGGCCTCCAAAATTGAAAATCATGCCTTGAGATTGCTTCAGCGCCTAATTGCAAATACTATTTTAGGCAGAGGATCCAGTGTTGGCACAATGTCACAATATGATCTCTTCTTTTTGTGGTGTGCAAAACCGGCAAAAGGCTTCCCCAGTTATTATTTACCGCCATGTGATTCGCTGGACCACTAGAAGTCTGGTAGTATTGTCTTTGGAGGCTTAGACACACCTATTGCACATTATTTTGGGTTTAATCATAAAATTCACAAGTGTCCTGCTCTTCCAACTGGTTTGTTATTTTTGTATGGACATCATCTGGCCAAACAAAAATTTTGTATCAAAAATGAAGCTACTAAGCGATGAGATTCTGCACTAATGCACAAACCACTGGTTCTCCCACGCCATTAGTTCATCCTCGGACTACGAGCGACCATTTGTGCGACCTTCTACACAACCTCCAAGACGAGCTCCACGGTAGCTCAACTACGCTGGACCATCCATAGCAACTATTTTGACATTCATGGAGAATCTCAGTGATGAGATCTATTCTTTTCGGCAAATGACGGATGTTAATTTTCAGACACTGCGAGACTTAGCTGACATATATTTGGATCGAAGTGCTGAAATGCCAGATGAATTGAAAGTCATGCGAGCTAAGCTGGAGAAGATCGAAACAAACCAGGCACTGATTTTGAGCATCATCTCTCCACAGCAGCCACCACAAGCACCGCCTCCACAAGATGGCAAGGGCAAAGGACTTCTCGTACCCGACTGACCAGCTTTTATTCTCCATTTACATTTCATGTCTTTAATTACTTAGTATTTTGAACTTATTTTGCTTGTGTTGTTTTACTTCAACCCTTTACTTATTCAGTTTTTTTTAGTTCCTCATAAAATACATTTTTTCTTTTATGTCTTTCGTACATTGCTCACTTGCTTTAATATGCTCCTTCAGAATTTACACTTGATAATTATATTTTCTGCGCTTAACTTCCCTATTCCAAATTTTTGAGATTAATCGATTTAATTAATGGATTCCATTGCACTGTTTCTTTTGCAATGAGTGCAGCAGCTGTCCAAATTTTATCTAATTAAATTGGCTGCACTTCAATGAGGTAACAATTCTCATCTCAGCTTGTGTCACTGTCAACACAAGTTGTGCTCTCGCTTATGCAACATGGTAATAATTCTTTATGCACATATCAGCTACCCATTTTCTGCACATTTTTAACATTGAGGACAATGTTCATTCTAAGTATGGGGGAGAGGGTAAATTTTTTGCAAAAATTACTTTTTCCTTTTTCATTTAGCGACACACTCATACTTGTAAATATTCACATACATACACTTGCATATAGCTTCATACACTTAGTTATGCATATTTAGTTGCATATAGGTTGACTTGACATTTACACTCATGCATTTCATTTAAAATTTTTGGATTTTTAAACCAGTCTTTGAATTCCATAAGCCACTTATTCAAGCAATCCAACTTGCCTTTAGATGGTTAGTGGAATGAAAGTTCCAGCTGGGTACAAAGTCTTAAGCATTATTCTTTCTCTTACTTAATAGTGAAAATTAATACATTCATCTAGGTATGCAGATTACGATTAGTTATTTTGAGTTTTGAGTGTCTGGATAAGCCTTTAAGAAAGAAAATGGTCATTGTCGTCTCACCATTCCTAGAACAAGCATCTTAGATCTTTCAAAGCGAAATTTTTAACTTGCATTTGATAAGAATATGATTTAGGCATTTCTTCATATTTTAAACCTCACATTTAGCCTTAACCTACCTTAATTTCATTTTAACCCTTGCAAACCCCCTTGAACCTTAATTCCCTAATTTCTTTGGAACCCAAATCATTTACCTAGCCATAAAACCTAAACACTACCACCTATCTATGAGAATAATATTTTAGCAATTAAGTGCATAAAAAAAAAAATCTCGGAGGATTGAAACATCTTGAAAAGTGCTAGAGTAATTGTGAAAAGTTGAAAAGGTCACCAAAATATCCCATAGGTAATTTTGGGTGTGACATGAAATAGGGACACATACAAAATCAAAATAAAATAAAATAAATAAGCATAAAAAGTAGTCCCTTTGTATAATCATTGTGATAGCACTTGAGATTCATTGTGAATTTCTTTCCTCTTGACTTGATAAAAAAAAATTTACTATTATAAAAAAAAAAAAAAGAAAAAAAAATTGGATGCACTTTGAGTTTCATGATTAATATTATTCTCATATTTTGTTTACCTTATTTTTTTGTTAACCACAATCTTACCCTATTAGACCCCATTACAACCCTTAAAAAGACCTAATGATTCTTTGAAAAATGCTTGTTACATTAGTAGAGTTAGATTTTTATGCTTGCATATGGGTTTGGCAATAAAATCTTCCATACATTACTCACCATCTATTTGAGACACATTGGCTATCTATTTCATTTAGGTTTGTTTTGGCACAATTGACTCTTGTAGCTGGTTGGTATTTGTTGCTTGGGTTGATTGGTTAATTCTTAGCTATTCTGTAATAGTTGAGAGTGCTTGCTTCATTCTTTGTGCTTTTGCTGGTGGGAATTTGGAATGTTGGTGGCTAGAGGTAAGTTGGTAGTTTGGATTAGTGAATTTTGTGTTTTCAAAGACTGATTCTATTCCCTTCCAAATGAGTTTTAATGAAATTTTGCTTGAGGACAAGCAAGAGTTTGAGTATGGGGGAATTTGATGCATGCATTTTAGATCATCATTTAGGAGTAATTTTTGCACATAATTTACCCTTATTCATAGCTATTATTTTAGATATTAGTATATATTTAGTCAATTTTGCAATTTTCACTTTTCTTAGTTTAATTTTTGGAATTCATTTGTTTTGTAGGATAAATTTGGAGAAATTTGATGTATTTTGATCAGAGTAGCCATTTAGAGGAGATTAAAATCGAATTGCAAAAATTTTGAAGTTGAGTAAAAAAATGGCCGAGCGACACAACCCGCAAAGACAACTGAATTAGCTTATGTCGCAGCTTGTGTCGATCGTCAGATATTCACGCCGAGAGCGACACAACCCGCGACACAACTGACTCGGCTTATGTCGTTTTTACTGGAAAATAATTGACGTGGCATTTCCGTTACTCCAGCTTTTTACCTCACTTTCTCTGGATCCTTCCCCCTTTTACCCATTATAGAACAGTCCCCTCGCCTATATAAAGTGCCCTTTATCACTTTCTTTCCATATAGAGAGCAAGGGAGTCATTTTCGGAAAAGTTAGAAAGAGAGAAGGAGGAGCACCTTCTGCATTTTCTTCCAGCAGCAGCAAGGATCACGTTTCTGCACTTTTCTGCAGAGATCCTTCTGCAATTTGCTGGGTTTTTTCTACCCCTTTTAGCTTACATTTCCATTATTTCTTCATTTCTTCATTTGGGTTTGTCTTTAAACAATGATTTGTGAGTAGTTGATTGAGATTCTAGAGATGGGTTTGTAAATATTGATTTGTATTGTGGTTTTGAACTGATTTAGCCATTTAAATGGGATTTGTTATATTTTGATTTATTGCTTGTGTGCTTATTGCCTTGCTTGATGAATGGGCCCTCATTAAGTTAAGTTTTAATCCTTAATAGATGGACTGAAAAGTGAATATTGGGGATGGATAATCTTGCAATAAACTTTATTTTCTTGGTGTTAGAAATAAGCTAAGAAGATTAAGGGGAATTTTCCAAAAATCAATTTTATGCATTAGTTGGGTTTTTATTAGATTTGAAATACCGTGAAAACAGGGTTTGATTTAATGAAAACCAATTTTGAGATGCTTGAAAAAGGTTTCAAAAATTTAAGAATTGATTTCCCTCAAAATTGCAATTCTCATGTGTTTGGCTAAATTAATGATAAACCACATGCAAACAATATTGAAAATCCAATCTCTAGAATCAATTTTATTTTTATTGAATTTAGATTTAATTCTTCTTAATTTCATAAATAGAAATTTCAAATTAATTTTTGGTAATCTAGTTTAATTAATTTTAATTAATTGTTTGATTTAGTTTTAATTTCTCAAATACCAATTTTAATTCTAAATTTCACTTTTAATATTTTTAAATTTTGTCATTCTAATTAGCTTATCCTTTTATTTCCAATTTAAGCACAATTCCCTGTGGGATCGATATCATTTTTAAAACTATACTACTGTGACCCGTGCACTTGCGGACACACCGTATCAGTAAGAGGAGACAGGAGCTTCCATAAAATGACTTACTAAACCAACTGCAAACAGAATATCAGGTTTTGAGAATGTCACGTATCTCAAGCTTCCCACAAGACTTTTAAAGAGAGTGGAATATATATTATCCCCACTATCGAACTTTGACAACTTAACTCCACATTTCATAGGCGCGTTCATAGGATTGTAGTCAAGCATTTTGAATTTCTCCAAATTTTTTTTTGCATATCCTTCTTGAGAAATAAAAATGCCATCTTCCATTTGCTTCACCTCAAAGCCTAAATAGTGAGTCATGAGGCCAATATCGGTCATCTCAAATTCAATAGTCATTATTTTCTTCAATTCTTCAAACAAGTTTGAATTGTTGCCCGTGAAAATGAGATCATCCACATATAGACAAACAATTAAAATATCACCATTAGCATGCAGCTTCACAAAAAGAGCACATTCATGAAGATAATACAAACCCATTGTCTTGAAAGTACTTGTCAATCCGGCTATTCCATGCTCTTGGTGCTTGTTCTAGCCCATACAAAGCTTTCTTTAATCTCAACACTTTATCTTCATGTCCTTTAACCACGAAACCCAATGGTTATTCTGCATAAACCTCCTATTCAAAATAGCCATTGAGAAAAGCTGACTTCACATCAAGTTGAAAGATTTCCCACTTCATTTGTGCTGAAATAGCTATGAGTAAACGAATAGTCTCCATGCGTGCAACTGGTGCAAACATCCCTTCATAATCAACTCCATGCTTTTGCTTGTATCCTTTAGCGACAAGCCTTGCCTTGTATCTTTCCACTTCTCCTTGAGAATTCTTCTTTGCCTTGTACACCCATTTGATGCCAATAGCTTCATGTCCTTTAGGAAGAGTTGTTAGCTCCCACGTGTTATTTTTGTTTATGGAATTGATCTCTTCTTCCATAGCTTATCTCCATCTTGTATCTCTCATGGCTTCATCAAAATTCATGGGCTCACTGTCAAGGAAAAGACAAAACAAAGCATTTATGTCAAAGTTAATGATCTCCTCAGTTTCATCATAAAGTTTTTGAATGCTCTTCATTTTCTGTGGCCTTTCATTTGAACTTTCTTAAAAGGTGGGTGATGTAACATGATTTGGAGAAGGAGGTGGAGTTGTCTCTTGCAAAGGCACCATGGTCTATTGATCTTCCTCTCCAAAGTATGGAAAGAAATCATAGACACCTTCTTCTTGTTGCTCCCATTTCCAAGCCACTTCTTCATCAAACTCTACAGCTCTACTCACCACAATCTTGCCATTACTTGGGTTGTACAATTTGTAGCATTTTGAATTTGCATCATAGCCAATGAAGACATGCTTGACACTTCGATCATCAAGCTTGGATCTCTCTTGTTGTGGAACATGAGCATATGCAATGTAACACCCTCACTTTAGGTAGTCCATATATTCTACTGTTCTGACGACTAATGTCTATTCAGACAGCTAGGATGTCTGGAACTACACTCAAACTAAAGTGAAGAGCCATAAATTGATTGAATAAAGACCAAGAAAAATTAAGGAAAAATAAAAGAAATGAAATGCAACTGAGTTAAACAAGCCGGAGTCACGGCGATGGGTGACCGTACTGGGAAGCGACTGCGAAGTCAGTTGCCGACCTCAGACTTGCGAGGAACCCTAGGAAATAATTTTTGAGACTAAATTAGAGGTTTTATAAAGATTAAATGACATTAAAAATATCAAAGAAATTCAAAAAAAATTGCCAATCGATAAAGGGAAATTAAAACTCGATAAGCACTATGAAGGGTATTTTGGTCATTTCAACCCCAGAGTTAAATTTTGACCTAATGTCAATTAAAATAAGGGAGATTAAAACACATAAAATAAATTAAAATAATGAATTATGGAATGAAAAAGGAAAAAGAAAAGAAAAGAAAAGAAAGAAAATCAAAATATAAATGAATTACTACATGAGCATGATGTCAAAATGACATCATTAAAAGTTCTACCCAATTAAAATTGGACAAGCATATATAAATGAGACAAATTAACTTAAATAGTAAAAAAGAGACCATTTTCTTTAATTTTTCTCATCTTTGCCGAACCATGGGAGCTATCTTCTCCCACCATTTTTCTTCCTAGCAAGCTTGAATTTCCATGCTTTTCTCACCCAAAAACCCTAAATCCCCTCACAAATAATTAATTCCACACCTTAAAGAAGATAGGGGCAACCAAGAAGAAAAGGAAAATTAAAGATTAGTTAAAACTAAATTTGGCTCCAAAGAGATTAGTGCACCATATGACTTTCCTTCTTTCTTTTATAGTTATTAACATACAAACTAAGTCAAAATTTCATGAAATTAAAAAGAATACTTTAAGTACATGGAACCCAAATTTTTGGCAGCCATGGAAAGTGTGATGAATTGATGGTTCTGATGGTTTTAAATTAGTTAGTGATGTTGATTGATGAACTTATATGTATTAGAAGTTGAATTGCCTTGAGAATGCTTGAAATTGAAACTTTGAGTTAGGGTTTTGACCTAACTTTAGGGCTTTGGCATTATTACTTGAAATTTGTGTTGTTGAGACTATTTGTTGCCTACTAGAAGTGCCATGTATGCCAATTGAAGTATGAGAGTTGGAGGAAATTGAAAATTTGGAAGTGTGTTTTTATGCAAGATTTCTGGACTAATGAGTTCAGCATGTTTTGACAACCATAACTTGAATTGTGTTGCTCCAATTGGTATGAAGCCAATTGGAGATGAAACCAGGATCAAAGTGCCCCATTTTTCATAAAAAACTATGCCCAAAAGTTGTCCAAATCTTGACCTAATTACTGTTTCAATTTGGCCTACCAAATCCTAAAGCCAGAAAAATGACCAAATGAACAGTTCATTTGGCCATAACTTCCTCTAGACAGGTCCAAATGACCTGATTTTTGTGGCATTGGAAAGCTTAGACATAGGGCTACAACTTTCATGAAGAACACAAAACCCAAAAATGCCTCTAACCAAGTCAAATTGTTAGCACAAATTAGATTAATAAAACTGTCCAGAACCAATCTGCCCAGAATTTGTTAAACTTAGGCTCACCCGATCAGTTTTGGCAAAAATGCCAAAACTTGGTCTTAAAAATTGCAAAATGAATGAAGCTAGTGTCAAAAGTTTTATAAGGCATATATCTACAATATTGATGTTTTGACCAGAACCCAGAACCCAAGGGAACTAAGTCAAATTGTTAGAACAACTTAATATACCAAATCTTGAAATTTGCCTCAACTACCACCTGACCCCAGAACAGAATTTATATCATAACTTTCACTAGGAAATCCCAAATGGGATGAACCAAACTGTTTTGGAAACCTAAGAGATAGGGCTTCAACTTTAATTTATAAAATTTTCTCAAAATTTGAGTGTAAGATCCCTAAAATGAGAGTCAAGGCCACTGACCTAAACTTGAAATCCTGTAGACACAGGGCACCTGAGTCCAGACCAGTTAATTTGCTATAATTAATTCTACAAGACTTGAAAAATTGTAATTCAAAATTCTGAGTAATCATAAGACATATGGTAATAAATTCTATGAAGAATATTAGGCCTAAAAGTGGCTGTAACATGTTCAAATAATTAGAAAAATATTGACTTCAGAATCTGCCTGGTTCTGGAACTTAAGTGAGTTAAGAAACCAGTTTTGGTTATTTGACCATAACTTGAGTTCTAAAACTCCAAATGATATGATTCAAAAAGGAAAATAAAAATAAGACATAGAGAGACAACTTTTCATGAAGGAAGTGTAGCCAAACAGTACCCACATCTTGGCCAATTTGCTAGAAGAAGATAAGACACCAAATTTGGACCTAAAGAAAGGTTCAAGATATTATTTGATACATGACATGTAAATTACCTATATGAATTGCTAAATGTATAAGTTACATGAAAATGAAGGGGGAACCTATCTTCCTACTATAAATTGACATGAAACTACTATAAAGCACAAATAGTGCATGACATGAAATGATAAGATCATAAGTAATTAATAATATTAATTTGCCCAAAGAATACCTAGACTTATTTATATAGCACGGATCGATTGGTATATCAATTAGGGACTACAGATAGCAGTATTGCTCACAGGAATAATTATTGATGGACAACATATGTCTAAAATGGTTGTTCTACTGGCTTTATGCCTGTCCGCTGGCCTTGTGCCTGACATGACAGATGTATACATGATAGGCATATGGATGTCTAACTTGTATACTCCCGTGTATCCAGTCTTTATAGTCTATCATAGGTTACTTGGGCACAAATATGAGTAATGAGTCTTAGATTTAATTAAATACCGAAAATATCACATATATGAGTAATAGGCTATAAAAATCAATTGATTATATGAAGAGATCCCAGTAAATGGAGCAGCTAAAGTTATGAAACGACTCATAAGTAATAAGTTTTAAAAATTAAATAATTATATGAAGAGACCACTGATATGAAATTAAGAAGACTGAAAATAGAATAAATTATTAAAAAAGATCCCGACAAGTTTAATTGCTTCCAAAGCTCAGTAAACATGTAATTGACTCAGAGTCCTTTAAATATGTATCTCTATATGAAATTATGCATGAAATAATTATCCTTGATTATTCAGTTATTTTTATTTTAAATTATGCACCACTAAGCAATATGCTTAGAGCGATGGATTGTTGCTTTGCGTAGGTATTGAAGGGATTGACCAATAGAGTCCAGACAGAGATTCTGAGCAGATCTGCACTAGTGTGGGAGTCACATCAGCAGAGTATTTTTGGTATGGCTCATGTATATTTAGATTTTGTACTTTTGATTTCTGTACATAAATCAAAGATGTAATTTATTTTGAGACTGTAATATAAATTGTAAATTATTGTATATGAATTTTATTAATAAAAGTAAATGTGTTTTACATGAATTGATTATATGACATATGATATGAATTGATGATATGATGTGATACATGGAAACTAATGAGATGGATATGACAAGAGGTAAATTGATATAGATTGAACTTATGATATGAAAATTTAAACAGGTAAATAAGAAAACCCGCCATGCACTAATAAAATAGAGGAGACTCTGTCTGGGTCTCCATAAAAATGAAATAGGATAAAAAAAAATTTTACACGTAAGATAATATAATTAAATAGACAATTAAATTAATATTGTATATGAAAAGATAAAATAAGATGCTCTGATACCGAATGTAGCACATCTTGCTTGACTGCACTGTAGACGGGTGAGGGGGTGTTGCATGCAATACTTCCAAAAACTCGTAAATGATTGACGCAAGGCTTTTTTTTGCTCCATACTTCTTGGGGAGTCTTGTCTTTCACACTTCTTGTTGGAGATTTGTTGGAAAAATATACTGCACAAGAGATAACTTCGGCCCAAAATTCCTTGGGCATACATTTGGCTTTTAACATACATCTAGCCATGTTAACAATTGTTCTACTTTTCCTCTTCGCAACACCATTTTGTTATGGTGATCTTGGAACTGTTAAGGGACAATTCTACGAGATTCACAAAAATTATGGAATTCTTTGGAAGTGAATTTGCCTCCTCTATCGGTTCTCAAAAATTTAATCTCATAGTTACTATCTTTTTCTACAAGTGCCTTAAAATTTTTAATAGCAACAAATGCATCCGACTTTTGCTTCAGAAAATAAACCCAAGTCTTACTGCTATAATCATCAATAAAAAGTAAGAAATATTCATTTTTACCAAATGAAGGTGGATTGATTGGCCCACAAACATTGGCATGCACAAGTTGGAGCGGCTTGGATGCTCTTATAGTGGCTTCTTTTGGAAAACTTCTTCTTGAATGCTTCCCAAGTAGATATGCTTTACACAATTGATTTGGATGGTTAATCAAAGGCATCCCTTTCACCATCTTTTCTTTTTCTATCACCTTGAGTGCGGCAAATTTTAAATGGCCAAATCTCAAATGCCAACGCCATGCTTCATCTTTCACACTAGCCTTTAAGTATCTTGCTTTAATAGTCTTGAGATTCAATACAAACATTCTATTCTTTGACATATGCACCTTAGCAATCAAATTAGCACTTTGATCTCTAAGCCAAAGACAATAATCTTTTATATGAATCTCATACCTTTTTTCAATAAGTTGGCCCAAACTCAAAATATTACTATTCAATTTTTGAACATAATAAACATTGATAATAAGTACATGCCCACTATCCTTTGAAGAAATTAGAATTGTACCTCTCCCTTGAATTTGTACTTTTGAAGAGTCTCCAGAAGAAATATTTCTGCAACACCCCAAAATTTTAAAACTTTATTATTTTATGAGTATTATGGATATTTTAATTTTATTAAATTTTAAGAAATTATTTGAGATTTTTCAGATTTTAAAAATCGGGTTCGATTTTTCCGAAAATATAAATTTAGATGATTTTTAAAAATTAATTTAAAGACCACGTGGAAAAACTAAAAATATATTTGGAATCTACGAATTTTTCTGAGTTTTTTGGAATTTTTTCGGAATTTTTGGACCTCGTTTTCGGTCCCGAGGCAGAGTAAAAATTCAAAATTTTATATCCTGAATCGAACCGGCTGAATCGAACCGGATTGGATCGGACCGGTCGAATCGGACCGGCCTTTTCTTTTTCTTCTTTCCCCTTCCCCGCACGCGTCCGACCCCCCTCCCTTTCTCTCTCTTTTTCTCTCTCCTCCCTACTCCCCTTGCCGCGCCGCCGCCTCCCTTGCCACCCCAGCTCGCCGGCGCCCACCACCAGCCGTCCCAGCCCACCGGCCGCCGCCTGGAATGCCGGAAAACGGCGCTCGAAGTGGAGCGACGCGCGCGCACGACCGTTCGACTTCCCGGCCAAAATCCGGTCGATCCGTCCACCAATCAGACCGGGTCTTGTGTCTAAACTCATCTACTCGTCGAGAGCTTTCCATAGACACCAAGAACACCGAAATCCATTGAGCGGTTTGTCCAATTTTTGCCTGGGAAGTTTTAGCCCATTTTGACTTTTGGGCTAGATTTCTCGCAAACCGTGAACCCAACGAGAAAACCGAGAGTACCAGAGCGTTCCACTCGTCGAGAGCTTCGCGGGGATATAAATTTCAAAATTTTTCGACACCGTTTTTCGGTGGGTCCCACGAAACTTCGCAGTGTTTTTCCGAGCATTAAATGAGCTTAGAAAATTCTGAAAAATTTATGTACTAACCCCCGTGTTGTGGGCTTTGTGTAGGTATCCTCAATTCGCGGAAATTCGATAGTTGACCGGGTTTGTGAATTTCCGGCCAGACAGACCCGTTACCAGAAAAGTCTCCGAATTGGACCGAGGTTTTAGCTACCCCCCCCATTGTCAGACGTCCCGAGCTCGTCCCCGGAGTCGGAATCAGCAAAGGTAAACCTGAACCTTGCTTTTTTCATAATTTTTTAGTGCTTAAATAGGATTAAAAATCCATAAAATATTCGTGGCAGCTCAGAAAATTATGATTCTTTTTGCAATAGCCTAATAATATCATTAAGGACCGCGAGGCGAAGTTTTAGAATTTTTAGAGCTTATTTGGGTAGTTTTTGCAAAAATGATAAATTATAAGGATTAAATTGAAATTTTACATATTGTGATGGATGACTGATTTGATGGGCCCAGGAGGGGCTGTGTGATGTGATTGAGTTGTGGATATATGGGTTGTGAATATAGAAGTGTGTTTTGAGCCCTTTTGCAGGTTGGGTAGGTCCTAGGTATAGAGGAGACTCTGCCGGATTTTCGGTATGACTTAGGACGTATTTGGTCTTTTCTTGATTTGTATTGAGTCATTTGTATTAAATAATTGTAATGTAATTGTCAGGTGAGCCGGGACAGCCTTCTTCCTCCGCCCAGCCGCCCCAGTGACCGTTGTCAAGTCTGTGAGTAAAATATTAAATTTAATTGTAATTTCACTATTATTATATGTTCAAGCATGTCCATGCATCACTTATATGTATATATTTATGTAGTTAAACTCTAGGCACGATTTATATTGCATTCATAACTGTTAAAGTGCCATGGATGTTGTTGTGGTAATTTGGAGCAGTGTGCGTGCGTTGGCGTGCTTGTGATGTGGTGTGGACTATGGATAGGACGGGTAGACACGGCTTGAGATCTTAGCTGGGAACCGGTCCTTCGGGGTAGACACGGCTTGAGTTCTTCGCTGGGACCCCGATTTGGTTTATTAAGCGAAAGTCCGGCTTGAGTTCTTCGCTGGCACCAGGTTGAATTTAAGAGAGTTGTATAAGGGATTAGCTCCCATATATTATGATTGATACTACTGGGTGTGTGAGTGCTCCAAATGACCTTTTTGCTGTTATGATGTGAATTTATTGCTAGTGTTGCATTTCACTCTACAGGGTGCATTAGTTTTAGATAGTTATAGAAATTATGGTTAAAATTGATATTTTACTCTCTGAGTCGAACGCTCACTCCTGTTCAATATTTTTCCAGGCCACAGGAGGATATTTTTGAGGTTAACCTGCTTTCTTCCTCGCAGGTCAATTATTAATGTTTGTATAAACTTGTTAAATCTCAGAATTTCCGCATGTGTTAGGAATGTTTATTTGATATGGGTCTGTAAACTAAATTATTATTTTGGACCTGTAAACTTAATATTCTATGCATGTTTGATGGATTGGATGAGGGAGCTGAGCTCCCATTTATTTTTATGCTGATGAGTATGTGGAGGGTGAGCTGAGCTCCCCAATTGAGTATTTATTGTGTTTACAGGTCGGGTGAGTCAAAAACTCCCCGTTGGTAGGTCCATTTTATGGCCGGACTCTGTCCGGTTGATTTCTTGAAATTGGGCCCAAATGGGCCTTAGAGTTGGGTTAAGTGAATAGTTAGGCTTACTACGGGCCTCGGGGGCTTTAGGCTGGCCCAGGTCCTAGTGCCGGTCCGGCCCATAGGTTGGGTCGTGACAAATGTGGTATCAGAGCTTAGGCTCCAGATTCTTAGGGAATGTTTGTCTAAAGTATTGGGAAGAGTCTACTAGGAGTCACATGCGGAAAAATAGGGTCCATATTCGTCTTGCATTGTCATCTTTGCTTCTAGTTTCTGCTTTATATATTGAGTGTAAATATGAGTTTATAGAGCTATGTAATGAGTAATTTTGAATTTTGTGGGCTAATGCTGCTGAATTTCAAGAAAATGCGTAGAAGTAAGAGAGTTGCCACTGCACCAGAACCAGATGTGCCTGACGAGGTGTCAGCACAGGATGAGGCGCCTACCCCGAGGAGGCGGGGTAGGAGGCCTATAGCTGCTCAAATAAAAGAGCAGCTGCCACCAGTTCAGGATCAGTCGTTTATGGCACAGGGTCCCATGGACCCCATGGCAGCTACTCTAGCTGGGTTACAGAGAACCATCGATATGATGGCGCAGTATATGGTCCACCCTCCACAGCAGCAGTCTACCGCACCAAGAGGGGAACTTTACAAACAGATCATCAATTTCAAGAAGTTAGTGCCAGGTACTTATGATGTGTCAGACGATGCATATTGGTTTTTGGATTCTTGCAGACAGGCAGGAACAGAATTACAGTTGACTGATAGAAGACTAATAGAGTGTATGCAGCATGTCATGGGGCCTATGCCTAGACAATGGATGAATGACTACATATTACCTCGGATGGAGGGTTTATCGTGGACTCAGTTTGTGGAACTGTTCATCAATCGGTTTATGCCAGAAAGTTTCAGGGATCAAAAGCAGTGGGCCTTTGAGGCCTTAAGACAGAATGGCAGGTCTGTAGATGAATATGCTACAGAATTTCTTGAGTTGAGCAGGTATGCCCCTACAGCAGTTGCTACAGAAACTATGAAGGTGAAGAGGTTCCTAAAGGGGCTAGACAGGAGATATGCAAACCTGGCCATGATGTCGGATCAGTCATTTGATGTGGTAGTTGATCGAGCCAGACAGATAGAGATTAGCTATGCTGCGGATGACAGCCGAAGAGCAAAGAAAAACAGAGCAGAGGGTTCTTCAGGTACTCCCCACATGGGTACTCCAGATAGTGGTGGCTAGAGTAATTTCAGAGGAAGAAGTAGGAACAAGAAGAGTGGTTTTAGACACAAATCCCGAGGGTTCAGACCAGGGTACGGATCTAGCAGTGGTCACAGTTCGGGGTACAGCAATTATGGGTCTGGTTTAGGATCCTCCTTGGCACCTTGTGCACAGTGTGGAAGAGGACATTCAGGACCTTGTATGATGGGTTCAGGAGTATGCTTCAGGTGTGGCCAACCAGGTCACTTTGCTAGGGAATGCCCCGTGTTCAGCGAGCCACAGATGGGGTCACAGGGTTCTGTTGCAAATGTTCCTCGTCAGTTGTATCCGGGTGCTTCGAGATGGCGGCAATCGATTGATGGCCAGTGGTCGAGGACAAGGGGGACGTGGATTTGGAGGCAGATCAGGAGGGAGAAGTCAGTATCAGGGTTCTGCCACTCAGGGTAGGGGTCAAGCTCGGGTTTTCACCCTGACCCACCAGGATGCTCAAGCTTCAAATGCAGTTGTGGCAGGTATTCTTCTGGTCTGTTCCTATGAGGCTCGTGTTTTAATAGATCCAGGTGCTACGCACTCATTTGTCTCCCCTGTGTTTGCCATGAGGTTGGGTAGAAACCCTACAACCTTAGAATGTCCTTTGTCGGTAGCTACCCCACTTAGTGACAACATAGATGTAGATATGGTTTTTCTAGGTAGCCCAGTAGTAGTGGATGGAAAGATCCTCCCAGCAGACTTGGTTCCTCTACCAGTGATGGATTTCGATGTAATCTTGGGGATGGATTGGTTGGCAACTCATTATGTCACTTTAGACTGCAGGAACAAAAAGGTGCATTTTCACATACCTGGTGTGGAAGAGTTTAGCTTTGATGGTGACAAGAGCGTGGCTCCATATAATTTGGTGTCAACAATTAGTGCTAGAAAAATGTTGAGGCGTGGATGCCAAGGGTATTTGGCATTGGTGAGAGATACATCTGTAGAAGGTGCCAGTATGTAAAATGTTCCTGTTGTCAGAGAATTCATGGATGTCTTCCCTGAAGAGCTTCCAGGGTTGCCACCGAAAAGGGAAATAGAGTTCTGCATTGATATTGTGCCGGGTACAAACCCCATATCAATGCCGCCTTACAGGATGGCACCAGCAGAATTAAAAGAGCTAAAGGAGCAACTACAAGAGCTTTTGGACAAGGGTTTTATACGTCCGAGCACTTCACCCTGGGGTGCTCCTGTTCTATTTGTGAGAAAGAAGGATGGGTCATTGAGGTTGTGTATTGACTATAGACAGCTGAACAAGGTGACTGTGAAGAATAAGTATCCACTTCCTTGGATCGATGACCTGTTTGATCAGCTCCAAGGGGCTAGATTCTTTTCCAAGATAGACCTGCGATCAGGCTACCATCAGTTGAGAATCAGGAATGAGGACGTGTCCAAAACGGCATTCAGGACAAGATATGGTCATTATGAGTTCTTGGTGATGTCTTTTGGACTCATTAATGCACCAGCAGCCTTCATGGACTTGATGAACAGGGTGTTCAAGCCATTTTTGGACCGTTTTGTCATCGTATTCATAGATGACATTCTGGTATACTCTCGGACCGAGGAAGAGCACGTGTGGCACTTGAGAATGGTGTTACAGACTTTGAGGGAGCACCAGCTATATGCTAAATTTTCAAAATGTGAATTTTGGCTAGAAAGCATCTCATTCTTGGGACACGTGGTTTCTAGTGACGGCATTCAAGTAGATCCCAAGAAAGTTGAAGCTGTAACTGATTGGCTTAGGCCTACAACAGTCACTGAGGTGCGAAGTTTTCTGGGCCTAGCTGGCTACTATAGGTTTTTTGTGCAAGATTTTTCTAGGATAGTAGCTCCCTTAACTAAGTTAACTCGGAAGAATGTTCCATTCATTTGGACAAATGACTGTGAGAAGAGCTTCCAGAAGCTTAAGGAGTGTCTAACCACCGCTCCTGTGTTGACACTACCTATGAGTGGTGAAGGATACACCGTGTAATCGTGGACGCCCAGAGTTGGCTTAGGGTGTGTTTTGATGCAGAATGGAAAGGTAGTGGCTTATGCTTCAAGGCAGCTGAAGAGGCATGAGCAGAACTACCCCACCCATGATTTGGAAATGGTGGCTGTAATCTTTGCACTAAAAATCTGGAGACACTACCTATATGATGAAGTGTGCGAGATATACACCGATGACAAGAGTTTGAAGTACATCTTCCAACAGAGGGATTTAAACTTGAGACAGAGGAGATAGATGGAGCTTCTGAAAGACTATGATTGCACCATCCAGTACCACCCTGGGAAGGCCAATGTAGTGGCAGATGCTTTGAGCAGGAAGTCTTCTGGCAGTTTGGCGCACATTTCAGTGGAGAAGAGACCGTTGATTCGGGAAGTACATGAGTTAATGGATTAAGGTTTAATCCTAGATCTTTCAGATGAGGGGGTGTTGTTGGCTCATTTTTCAGTGAGGCCAGACTTGCGAGACAGAGTTAGAGTTTCCCAGCACAGAGACCAACAATTAATGAAAATCATAGAAAGAGTACAACAAGGTGAAGGTGGTGAGTTTGGATTTGCCAATGATGGCACCCTAGTACAGGGTTCTAGGATATGTGTGCCCGATGTGGACAATCTCAGAAATGAAATCATGCAAGAGGACTATACACTGTACAATGTCCACCCAGGCTCCACCAAGATGTACCATGATGTGAAAGATAGTTATTGGTGGAATGGCATGAAGAGAGACATAGCAGACTTCGTGTCCAAGTGCTTGACTTGTCAGAAGGTGAAGTTTGAACACTAGAGACCGTCAGGGAAGCTGCAAGAGCTCCCTATCCCAGAATGGAAGTGGGAAATGATCACTATAGATTTTGTGACTGGGTTGCCTCGTACCACGCGAAGATATGACTCGATATGGGTAATTGTAGACCGTCTAACCAAATCAGCTCACTTCTTGCCTGTGAAGACTACATATTCTGTGGCACAGTACGCCCGACTCTACATTCGAGAAATAGTCAGATTGCATGGAGTTCCGGCTTCCATAATATCTGACAGAGGGCCCCAGTTCACTTCTCGGTTTTGGAGAAAGTTGCAGGAGGCACTTGGCACACAGTTAAACTTTAGTACGGCTTTCCACCCTTAGACAGACGGACAGTCCGAAAGGACAATCCAAACACTGGAAGATATACTTCGCATGAGTGTTTTGGATTTTGGAGGTCAATGGGATGATCAGCTAGCTTTGGTGGAGTTTGCCTACAACAACAGTTACCATTCCAGCATAGGGATGGCACCCTATGAGGCACTATATGGAAGAAAGTGTAGGTCTCCTCTGTGTTGGACGGAAATGGGAGAAGCGAAGGTGCATGATGTAGACCTAGTGCAGTACACTTCAGAGATAGTTCCTTTAATCAGGGAACGATTGAAAACAGCTTTTAGTAGGCAGAAGAGTTATGCAGACCCCAGACGGAGGGATGTGGAGTTTGCAGTAGGCGACTATGTATTCCTGAAAGTTTCTCCGATGAAGGAAGTGATGAGATTTGGAAAGAAGGCAAGTTGACACCTCGGTACATTGGACCTTTTGAGGTTACTGATAGAGTTGGAGCAGTTGCCTACCGGTTGGAGCTACCACCCAACCTTTCTCATGTTCATCCTGTGTTTCACATCTCCATGCTCAGGAAATACATTCCAGATCCTTCTCATGTACTACAGCCGGATGTAATAGAGCTAAAAGAGAACTTGACATTTGAGGAGCAACCTGTAGCCATTGTGGACTACCAAGTGAGACAACTAAGATCAAAACAGATCCCTATGGTTAAGGTTTTGTGGAGGAGTCAGTCAGTGGAAGAGTGCACCTGGGAGTCAGAACAGGACATGTGTAGCAAGTATCCTTATCTGTGTAATCTTGTACTTTATTCTGCCTTGTGTAAAATTCGAGAACGAATTTTCTGTAAGGGGGGAAGAATGTAACACCCCAAAATTTTAAAACTTTATTATTTTATGAGTATTATGGATATTTTAATTTTATTAAATTTTAAGAAATTATTTGAGATTTTTCGGATTTTAAAAATCGGGTTCGATTTTTTCGAAAATATAAATTTAGATGATTTTTAAAAATTAATTTAAAGACCACGTGGCAAAACTAAAAATATATTTGGAGTCTACGAATTTTTCTGAGTTTTCTGAAATTTTTTCAAAATTTTTGGACCTCGTTTTCGATCCCGAGGCAGAGTAAAAATTTAAAATTTTATATCCTGAATCGAACTGGCCGAATCGAACTGGACCGGATCGGACCGGTCGAATCGGATTGGCCTTTTCTTTTTCTTCTTTCCCCTTCCCCGCGCGCGTCCGACCTCCCTCCCTTTCTCTCTCTTTTTCTCTCTCCTCCCTCCTCCCCTTGCCACGCCGCCGCCTCCCCTGCCACCCCAGCTCGCCGGCGCCCACCCTCACTGCCCCACCATCGGCCGCTCGAACGCCGTAAACGGCGCTCGAAGTGGAGCGACGCACGCGTGCGACCGTTCGACTTCCCAACCAAAATCCGGCCAATCCGGCCACCAATCGGATCGAGTCTTGTGTCTAAACTCATCTACTCGTCGAGAGCTTTCCATAGACACCAAGAACACCAAAATCCATCAAGCGGTTTGTCCAATTTTTGCCCGGGAAGTTTTAGCCCATTTTGACTTTCGGGCTAGATTTCTCGCAAACCGTGAACCCAACGAGAAAACCAAGAGTACCAGAGTGCTCCACTCGTCGAGAGCTTCGCGAGGATATAAATTTCAAAATTTTCTGACACCGTTTTTTGGTGGATCCCATGGAACTTCGCAGTATTTTTCCGAGCATTAAATGAGCTTAGAAAATTCTGAAAAATTTATGTACTAACCCTCGTGTTGTGGGCTTCGTGTAGGTATCCTCAATTCGCAGAAATTCGACAGTTGACCAGGTCTGTGAATTTCTGGCCAGACATACCCGTTACCGGAAGAGTCTCCGAATTGGACCAAGGTTTTGGCTACCCCCCCATTGTCAGACGTCCCGAGCGTGTCCCCGGAGTCGGAATCAGCAAAGGTAAACCCGAACCTTGCTTTTTCGTAATTTTTTAGTGCTTAAATAGGATTAAAAATCCATAAAATATTCGTGGTAGCTCAGAAAATTATGATTCTTTTTGCAATAGCCTAGTAATATCGTTAAGGACCGCGGGGCAAAGTTTTAGAATTTTTAGAGCTTATTTGGGTAGTTTTTGCAAAAATGATAAATTATAAGGACTAAATTGAAATTTTACATATTGTGATGGATGACTGATTTGATAGGCCCAGGAGGGGCTGTGTGATGTGATTGAGTTGCGGATTTTCGGCACGACTTAGGACGTATTTAGTCTTTTCTTGATTTGTATTGAGTCATTTGTATTAAATAATTGTAATGTAATTGTCAGGTGAGCCGGGACAGCCTTCTTCCTCCGCCCAGCCGCCCCAGTGACCGTTGTCAAGTCTGTGAGTAAAATATTAATTTTAATTGTAATTTCACTATTATTATATGTTCAAGCATGCCCATGCATCACTTATATGCATATATTTATGTAGTTAAACTCTAGGCACGATTTATGTTGCATTCATAACTGTTAAAGTGCTATGGATGTTGTTGTGGTAATTTGGAGCAGTGTGCGTGCGTTGGCGTGCGTGTGATGTGGTGTGGACTATGGATAGGACGGGTAGACACGGCTTGAGATCTTCGCTGGGACCCGGTCCTTCGGGGTAGACACAGCTTGAGTTCTTCGCTGGGACCCCGATTTGATTTATGAAGCGAAAGTCTGGCTTGAGTTCTTCGCTGGCACCAGGTTGGATTTAAGAGAGTTGTATAGGGGATCAGCTCCCATATATTATGATTGATACTACTGGGTGTGTGAGTGCTCCAAATTACCTTTTTGCTGTTATGATGTGAATTTATTGCTGGTGTTGCATTTCACTCTACAGGGTGCATTAGTTTTAGATAGTTATAGAAATTATGGTTAAAATTGATATTTTACTCTCTGAGTCGAACGCTCACTCCTGTTCAATATTTTTTCAGGCCACAGGAGGATATTTTTGAGGTTAACCTGCTTTCTTTCTCACAGGTCGATTATTAATGTTTGTATAAACTTGTTAAATCTCAGAATTTCCGCATGTGTTAGGAATGTTTATTTGCTATGGGTCTGTAAACTAAATTATTATTTTGGACCTGTAAACTTAATATTCTGTGCATGTTTGATGGATTGGATGAGGGAGCTGAGCTCCCATTTATTTTTATGCTGATGAGTATGTGGAGGGTGAGCTGAGCTCCCCAATTGAGTATTTATTGTGTTTACAGGTCGGGTGAGTCAAAAACTCCCCGTTGTTAGGTCCATTTTATGGCCAGACTCTGTCCGATTGATTTCTTGAAATTGGGCCCAAATGGGCCTTAGAGTTGGGTTAAGTGAATAGTTAGGCTTACTACGGGCCTCGGGGGCTTTAGGCTGGCCCAGGTCCTAGTGCCGGTCCGGCCCATAGGTTGGGTCGTGACAATTTCCATTGAACTTCTCATCAAGTTCCGCAAATTTTTCTTTATAGAGTGATTGCTTGCTCCATTATCCAAGTACCACGAATTATGGTCATCATGATCTCCATCTTTGAGTGCTAGCAACAAGCTTGGTTCCTCTCCATCTTGTTTATCATTAACAAGATTAACTTTCTCCTCCCTATCATTTGAAGTGCCACGACAGTCCCAAGAATAATGACCATAATTGTGACAATTGTAACATTCAATGTTAGACTTTTCAAACCTTCTTTCATTTGATCTATAATAGTTGCCTCTTCCTTTTCCTCTTCCATGACCTCTACTTGATCGTTGGCTTTTATCTTCATTGTTGGCATGTCTTGATTGCTTATTCTTTTAGTTACTTGACCACGACCACGACTGCATCCTCTACCTTTTCCTCGTCCTCTTTGGCTTCTATCATCATTCAAAGAAACCTTGGTTTTGAGGATTTGATCGGAAGGTTCTTATTGTCTTCTCTTCATTTTGTCTTCATGAGCTTGCAAAGACCCCTCTAACTCCTCAATTGTTATGGAGTCTAAATCTTTTGATTCTTCAATGGTACACACCACATAATCAAATTTTGGTGTAAAAAATCGAAGAATTTTCTCTACCACATGAACATCTTCTACCTTCTCACCAAATCTCTTCAATTGGCTCACTATAGGTTTCACCATCGTTTAAAAAACCAAAATGGATTCAACATCCTTCATTCGCAAAGCTTCAAATTCACCTCTTAACATTTGGAGTCGCACCTTCTTCACTCTATCAACTCCTTGGAGGAAATTTTTCAAAATCTCCCAAGCTTACTTTGCATTAGTAGCATCGGCCACCTTCAAGAACATAGATTCATCCAAACTTTGATGGATGAGAGCAAGGGCTTGTTGATCCTTCTTCCTTGCTTTTGCTAAAGCATCATTCTCATTTTGAGATAACGATGCTTCATCTTCGGGTGGAGTAAAGCCTTTATCAACAATATCCCACACATCTTGTGAGCCAAGCAAGGCTTTCATACGAATATACCAACTCTCATAATTTTCTCTTATAAGGTGAGGGAATTGAAAAGAAAGAAGACCACTGCTAGCCATTTCTCAAATTATTCAAGATTAAAGAAAGAAGCTCTGATACCACTTTGTTGGAAAAAGAAAGAGGAGAGAAAATACTATTTTGTATTCTACACTTATGAACCTTCAAGTACAAGGGATGTATATATAGTAGTTTAGGCAACTCCTCAAGTTCTAATTACATGAACCTAAGTTAATATTCATTTTTGAACCATCCAAGAAATCTAAAAAGACACATACTTTGATCTATTACATTAATTATATTTAATCACCTAGAAAAAACTAAAAGACTAATTAACCTAGACATATATAGAAAATTACAAATTATTTTTTAAAACTCTCTCTTAATTTACAATTTCCTTTTTCACTTTAAGACTAGCACGTAATCTTTTTCACTCCAAATTATTTTTTCAACAAGGCAGGTAAGAGAAGCATAACAACCATTAATAATGTTACCCTGATAATTACGGACAATGACACCATAAACAGCTAGAGGGAGCTCAAAATCAAAAGAAGCATCGACGTTCAACTTGAGAATACCTCTTGGCGAGTTAGACCATGGACCCGCGTTCTATGATTGCCACGTGGTGATTTGGTAAGAATCACTCAGTCAAGGGTGACCCGTGAGTTGTCGATAATAGGCAATACTGATTCGCCGTGCTTCTGCGCGAAAGCGACAGTTACCTTTTGCTATTACATGATGAGTTGTATTTTTTTTTTAATGAAGAGCGGAAGCAATAGAACCACGTGGCCATATAATTTCTTCGGTTGCAGTCATGGCTGGATGCCACATCGACCAGAAGTGACACCTCATACCAGCAGCAGCGGGTCCAGCACCTGTAATGAGGCCTTCTCTCAAATTATAGTTGGGTCACGGAGCAGCCTTTATCTGCTCATCATATGGTCCAGAGCCCACGTAGCGTTCATTTCATCATCTTCCCTCTCCTATATCCAGGCAACCTCTCTCTTTCTCTCTCTCTCTCTCTCTCTCTCCCCTCCCGTGTGTGTGTATATATATATATATATATATATATATATATATATATATATTGATATGATTGAATTTATTTATATAGGAACTCAGGACAGGGGTTCTTATTATGATATCCTTATTCAAATTTTTTTTTTCATCCACTAGCTGAACGCTTCAAAATGAAATTTTAACTAGGTGTTGTTTATGCCCTTCGGATTTGGGCGTATGATTTCTTTTGTTGTTCTGCGTGAATTTGAAGTCAGATATTTTCCCAACTTGTCTAAAGGCAATACTCAATAATCTTCGTTTGTTTTGTGTAAATTCTCCACAATGGGACACATGTTTGAGCTTCTAGCTCGTGAATTTTAGTTCATGGGGTAATGCGTTGTCATGTGATTAAAGAGTTGTTTGAAGTTTGAACACCGGCTTTGAATTGGATGAGCTTTGTGTGTTTTAGGGGCAGCAGCGGCTTGAGGTTTTTAATTGCCTTTTGGAGAATAGTTAGTGGAGGAAAGATATTCATATTATTGCATTTGGAATTGACAGCTTTGGATTGAAGATTGAGCTGGGTTTGGGTTGGTCCGTGCTGTGCTGTGGGCAGTGTCTCTGTAATTTCAAAATGGCAATGATTTAATATTCACAACATAATTGGGGAGTAATCTTTATATTAGCATCTTTAATGAAGTCTACAATTTTATAGGATAGTGATTAGGACCTTCCAACTGTATAATGCTTGTATCATCTGTATGTCAGCCTACACATTTCACCCCAAGCAGTTTGCACGGGTTGGGGGTGGGGTTCGCAAAATGATTAAATGATATTCATCTTTATCACATCTCATATTGCTATTGATGTATAATTGAGTATCTGTTTCATGATGTTTGAGTAATCTGCATGTACAGGAGCATATGTCTAAATTGGAATACAAATGATAGCTGCTAAAACACACACTTTTTTGTTGTTTCTGTCTTGATGATAGATGAAGATGAGCCTGTGCTCTGTTTCCTTGTTAAATTGATGGATCTCGAAGGCAAGAAGTTTGGAAGGGGTTAGATGCTTTAGTTATTGAGCGATTTGGTTATTGTTTGTCCCATTTGTGTAGTTGAATTCCTTTCATTATTAATATAATGGAGTGTAATTTAAATTTGTTACTTTTTATGTTCTTTTTCCCACTATTAATTAAAGAGAGGTTATGGACTGTATTTCTTCAGTTTTTATATAAGAACTATTAGTTGTAGAGATATCTTGGTCTGCGTGTAATGTTGGTTTGCTTTTTATGAGAGATTTTGTGATATTGTCAACAAGCTATGAAGACCCTGCTATTGTCCTATACTTGCCTTAAAAGGGGATTGTGCTTCTGAACATAAGTTTTGTCATATTGTGTTTGACAGTAAGCAAAAGCAATTTGTATGTGAACTATAAACAATTTTTGAATCCTTTTCACCATTATCTATTCCTTACTCATTGATTATATCCATTCTTTTCTCAACTCTTGAATTATTACTGTGACAAAATAGTCATGATTTGGTTGCTAAATTTTGATATAGGTACTTAGATTGGGGAGGGGATGAATAGTGATTGGAGGTCCTTTCATGCATTTTCACATTCTAGTTCCAAAACTTCATTTTTCTCTATTTTTTTTTCTAACATTTAGGAATCACGATTTAAATGGAACTTTGACTTCAGACACACACACACACACACACACACACACACACACACACATAAAACTTATCTATTTTTTGGGGAAAGCTGCTATTCCACCTTTTTCTCTTTTTACCTGGCTGTATTCAAGGTCATTCAATTTGACACTTTTTTTTTTTTTCAAAAACTAGTGGATGGTTTCAGTCCAATCTGATATTCGGTATGCTTAGTGTTTACTGGAGGGTTTTGATAATTTGATCTCTTTATTTGTGGTCCAACAAGGCTACTTAAGCTTTTGTTTTTGATTCACTGCCTATTGGAGCCTCATGTTGGCAAGTGTTTCGTGAGGTTAAACGCAGTGATATAGCAATCAGAGCTTCATTTAACCTTTTGATCTTGAGATGATCTCTTGGGGGAGCCTTGAGAAGGCAATAACTCAAATATTTAAAATCCAAGAAGCCTTTTACTTGACATTTAGGCATTTGACCTGATAATTTGAAATGGCCCTTGCTATTGCAATTTTTTTTCCTTTTAAATTTCATTTCTTTTCATTTAAAAGAAAAAAAAATGATGTTCATTTTTTTGCAAGGCTCTATCTGGAACAATGCAAGGGAGCTTGGTGGTGCTGTTGATTTCATAATGATAAATGAGTACAAGCTTTGGCCTTAGCATGAAGTATTCTGCAGGTTGTCGTTACCTTTGCAATATGTGCTTTGTGAATAGGTTTCTGTTTTTCTTCAATTAAAAGTCAAAACTTGTATGTTTTTTTAAGCATGATTGCTGGAAGAACTGGCGTGTATTTAAGCCATCACAGTGGGAATTTATTTCAAAAAGGCAGCATATTAAAATTTTAATCCTATTGATTAAGTTTTGCATATGTTTTTTGTTGGCTTAAATTAGTGTGATAAATACTATGCTTCATGTTTTAGTTGTGATTTCTAAATTTGATTGGGAGGGTTACAAGTTTACAGCGACAGGATTTTCATTCTTGCAAACAGACTCTTCTGGTTGTTCCTTTGGTCTCATCTTAACAGGCAGATGGAGGGATCCCTACTGCAGTAATGAAGTCAAGGAGCAAGTCCACAAATGATAAAGGAAATGAAGCACAAAATGCACAAAGACAAGGATCATAACAAGCACAAGCATCACAAGGATGGAAGTAATAAAAAGGATAGAAAAAGAAGTGGAACAGAACCTGGTCCCGAGAACTTGAAGAAACACAGGTGGACAAGATTTTCACATGAATTCTCTTCCATTTAGCATTGAGCATTGCATGGTTTACATTGACTATGTAACCTTTTTTGTTAAAATCACTTGCCTTCTCTTTGCATGGTTTGTATTGGCCGTTACTTCTTGTTCCTTGGTATTGCATTGTAATTGCTATTTTACCACCTTCTCTTTCAACATCTCTTTAAATTAATCTACTACCACGTTAAATGCTCGGGTGTATATTAATAAGAACAGTTAGACTAGCTCTATGTTTGAGTATCACATCATTTTTATGTTCCAATTTCCGTTATTCTAAGGGAAACACACCAGCTCCTTTTACATTCACGAATCAAGGAGCGATGAACTGCGAAGTCTATTTCAGAACCTATAGCCTTTTCCTTGTTGCTATTTCTCCCTCTTGATGGACCTATGGTGACAAAAAAGTAAGATTCGTCGGAGGGACCTCAAAACCTCAAGACTCATTAAGAGAGAGTCTCAAACCTCATAGGACAATCAAGATAATTTTACTTATTTTATTTCATATTACTCAGCCAGTTATATAGGCTTACACGGCAAAAAAGGATCCCATAGATAAGTTCCTACTAAACAGGAAATAAAGTCTTCCTAATACAAAGGAAATTACTAATATTAAGAAAATTAGTTACCGAAGCTAATCCCTCAATTTATGCATAGAAAAATAGCAACTGAAATAAAAAAAAAGATACTGATCCCAAAGAATTATGCCGCAATCAAATTTTCCTGGTACTGCTGGTCCCACGTCCACGTCTGCAGTAGTGCTGACCACAAAGGCGTCCACAACAGCTACACACTGTACTAAGTTTGCAAAAGCATTATTTTCCATCTAGAGACGCAAAAAATTATGGAGCCATGATTTTATTATCATAATGTACAGTGCTTTCCTCAATAATTCCGAGTGTAATTAGAGTCTTAAAGCTGTGTGAGTTTGTAGAACCATGAATATGATTATCATTACTTATAATGGTTTTCTCAAATTGTAAGTAATGTGATTATCATTTAGCTTTCTGACCTCTTTCAAATTAGCTTAACCATTGTAGTTGTAGTTCTTTCACAAGAATTCAACTTTGAGAAGCTTTATTTATTTATTTTGTTCAAACTACTCTCGTGGGTGTAACCAGTTCTGTTCTTTTTTCCCTTTATCTAATTAGATGAGACGACACAACGGATGGCAAATGACCTTCTGATAAACTCAACATGAGAAAACCTGGCAAGTCATTGTTGGACTCTCAAGTATACCCAGAAGTACTCGATGTTTTGATTCATATATTTTCCTGTTAATTATTGGGCAATTTTATTGTATTTATCTTCAGTTTTGAGAAAAGAAAGAATTTTGTATTTCTGAATCTATGTATTACAAGATTTATAGAGTTCTATATATACAAGTATAATTGAGCTAAGAAAAGAAAGAAGGTTGGTAGCAAAAATAAAGCCTAGATTAAAGCCTAAATCAAGGTCCGTAATATTGGGTTAATGACATAATATTGGGTCAATGACAACTTAATACAAATATGACAGTTGAATTCTAACATGCCCCCTCAAACTCAAGTAGGCAAAGTATTTGCTAAATTGAGTTTGCAAGATAAGTTGTGAAATTGCCCAGGTGGATGAGCTTTGGTGAAGATATCTGCCGTCTGATCAGCAGAAGGAACCGAAATGAGACAAAGCTTGCCACTCACGAGGTGATGACGAACAAAATGACAATCAATCTCAATGTGTTTAGTTCATTCATGAAAAACATCATTGTGGGCAATTTGGATGGCACTTTGATTGTCACAATAGATGTTTGTTGTAGCATGGGATGACACTTTGATTGCCAATTTGGCTGACAATTTGGATGGCCTAGGTGGATGAGCTTTGGTGAAGATATCTGCCTTCTGATCAGCAGAAGGAACCGAAATGAGACAAAGCTTACCACTCACAAGGTGATGACGAACAAAATGACAATCAATCTCAATGTGTTTAGTTCGTTCATGAAAAACATCATTGTGGGCAATTTGGATGGCACTTTTATTGTCACAATAGATGTTTGTTGTAGCATTAGATTGAGAGACACCCATATTCTGTAATAACCATCTTAACCAGAGAAGTTCAGAAGTAGTGTCAGTTAGTACCCTGTACTCTACTTCCGTACTAGATTGAGAAACTATTGTTTGCTTCTTACTACACCAAGATATAAGCGAATCTCCTAGAAAGAAACAATAGCTAGTTGTAGATCTTCTATCGGTAGGATCTCCAGCCCAGTCAGCATCAGAATATGCTTTTAGTTCAAGTGATGATTGAGCAGAAAAATGAAGACCATGGAACAATGTACCTTTGATGTATCGAAGGATACGAAGAACAATAGTAAAGTGAGAAGTGCAAGGAGCAGCCATGAATTGGCTAACAATATAAACTGTGTAACACCCTAGGCAAATCCCACATCGACAAAACACGAGAGAAATATTGAGTTTATAAGTTGACAGTTCGTAACCCCCTATTGACGTGTTTTAAAACCGTGAGGGCTTCGGCCCAGAGCCGACAATATCACTAGTGGGCTGGGCTGTTACATTTGTGGTATCAGAGCTGCTCCGCGTGCAACCTTGAATGATGGTGGGGCAAACCTCAGCGAGGACGCTGAGTCCCATAAGGGGGGTGGATTGTAACACCCTAGGCAAATCCCACATAGACAAAACACGGGAGAAATGCTGAGTTTATAAGTTGACAGTTCGTAACCCCCTATTGACGCGTTTTAAAACCGTGAGGGCTTCAGCCCAGAGCGGACAATATCACTAGTGGGCCGGGCCGTTACAAACTGCATATGCTATGTCTGGTCGAGTGGCAGTGAGATAAATAAGACTCCCAACCAACTGCCTGTAGAGTGTTGGATCCTTCAAAATTGTTCCATCCGTAGGAGAAAGTTTCACATTTGTCTCAAGAGGAGTATTAGCAGTTTTATTATCTGTCAAACCTGCTCGACATAGAAGATCAATGGCATATTTAGCCTGAGACAAATAATAGCCTTTGCTGTCATAAGAGACTTCTAACCCAAGAAAATAACTCAAACGACCAAGGTCTTTCATTTCAAACTGAGTATAAAGAAAATTTTGCACCTCTTTAACACCCTGCAAATCATCACCTGTGATAATCATATCATCCACATATAATAACAAAAGTGTATATCCCTTATAAGTCTTGCGAATAAAAATAGCACTATCAAAAGAGCTAGAAGAGAAACCCAATTTGCTGATTGTAGAGCTGAGTTTTGCAAACCATGCTCTAAAGGCTTGTTTAAGTCCATATAAAGCCTTTTGAAGATGGCAAACTTTCCCAGGTGGATGATCATAACTAGGTGGAGGTTGCATGTAAACTTCCTCAGAAAGATCCCCATTGAGAAAGGCATTTTTCATGTCCATCTGAAAGAGTGTCCATTTATGCACAGCTGCAATAGCGATGAGGCTATGAATAGATGTGAGACGAGCTACCGGAGCAAAAGTCTCTTCGTAGTCAATACCATACTCCTAAGTAAAGCCTTTTGTTACTAATAGTGCTTTGTAACGTTCTACTAAACCATGTACTCGGGTTTTGATTTTATAAATCCATTTGCATCCTATAGCAATTTTACCAGGCGTTAAATCAACCAAGTTCCAAGTGGAAGTCTTTATTAAGGCCTGCAATTCTTCTTGCATTGCTTGTTGCCAAAGAGGATTAGTATTGACTTCCTTATAAGAAGAAGGTTCATGCAAAGAAACTATTATGGAAAGTCAATCACTATATTATTTCTCTGTATATTCTGTATTTTGTATTCCTATTTAGAATTTTTTATGTAGGATTTCTTTCTAATTAGTATAACACAATTATAGGAATCAATTGTGTATATATATATATATATATATATATATATCCATGTACAGATTAATTGAAATTAAGGAGAATCATCTCTTTCTACATGGTATTAGAGCAGGTCATCTATCTAGGGTGACTATTTGTTCTCACCACCCAGCTCAGAAGAGACCTTGGCCGCCGACTGGCCATTTCGACTATGATCAACATCGCTAGCGTCGCCTCAACCCCCTCATTCCACCACTGTGTGCTATTGTCTGATCCAGTACACCATTGAAGGACTTCTGAGGTTTGGCTCTCAGATCCTATTTCGATATTTGCTTGATTTGTGATTTTGGGTTATTTTGCTATTGTAAGCACTTTGCATTAGCATTTCGATTAGTTTTCTTTGTCTCAACAAATGGTAGACAATAAGAATGTTATTTCTGATGTGATTCCGGTGATGACTAAGATCACGAAATACAAACTTAATGGTTCAAATTAACTGAAGTGGAGTAAGACTGTTAGGGTCTATTTGCGTAGCATTGATAAGGATGATCTCCTTACTAAAGATCCACCTACTGATGATACACAACAAACTTGGCTAAGGGAGGATGCTCGGTTGTTTTTGCAGCTTTAGAACTCGACTCATAGTGAGGTGATTAGTTTAATTAATCACTATGAATTTGTCAAGGAATTGATGGATTACTTAGATTTTCTGTATTCTGGTAAAGGGAATATCTCCCGTATTTATGATGTTTGTAAGGCATTCTACCGTGCTGAGAAAGAGGATAAGTCTCTCACGGCTTATTTTATGGATTTTAAACAGGTATATGAGGAACTTAATGTATTGTTGCCTTTTAGTCCTGATGTGAAAGTTCAGCAGGCCCAACGGGAGCAACTGGCTATTATGAGTTTTCTTGCAGGCCTTTCTTCAGAGTATGAGACTGCTAAATCTCAGATTCTTTCCAGTTCTGAGATTTCCTATTTGCATGAAACGTTCACACGGGTCCTTCGTATAAAGAGTACCCAATCTTCACAGCCTACCAGTATTGCTCTTTTTAGCAGTAATCCAAATGGACAACAGGGTAATAGAAGAGAAAGTAGAGAAGGAATTACAGGCAACAGAAGTAATCAGCGTAATGGAGAGGCTAATTCTAATCAGGACTCAAGAGGAGTCATTTGTTATTATTGCTATAAGCCTGACCATGCAAAATATAATTGTCCGCAACTTTAGAGAAAAATCAACGATCACAGATGGCAAATATGGCAGCAGAAGATTCTACAGTATCTTCCTCTAAGAAAACTATTTTGGTATCTGCAGAGGATTTTGCACAGTTTTTCCAGTATCAGACATCTCTAAAGCCTACCAGTTCCCCTGTCACTAGGGGTGTATAAACGGTCGGTTCGGTTTTGAACCAAACCAAACCGATAAAATCAAAAATCGAAAATAAAAAATTTTAAAAACTGAATCAAACCGATTAATAAGAGAAAATCGAACCGAATCAAACCGATATTATTGGTTCAGTTTGATTTTAGACCGATCAAATCAAAATTTATAAAATTTTATATTTTTAACATTAAATCTAAATAATAAAACATAAAAACAAAAAAAAATAGAAATCAAAACTCAAAAATCTTAAGGTTCGGTTTGGTTTTCTTTGATTTCAGTTCGGTTCGATTCAATTTGGTTCGATTTTCTTTGATTTCCTATATATATTAATAATTTCGGTTCGGTTCAGTTTTTATTTTTATTTTTTATGAGAACCGAACTGAACTGATTAATTGAAATTATTAAAATTATAAACTGAACTGAACCGATTAAATTTTAAAACCAAACCGATTGAATCGAATTGAATCGGTTCGGTTCGATTTTTCAGTTTAAACTGAAAACTGCTCTCTCCTACCTATCACTGCGATCGCTGAGTCAGATAAATCCACTACATGCCTTGTATCTTCCTTATCCAAATGGGTTATTGATTCTGGTGCGACAGATCACATGACAGGTAATTCTAGTCTTCTATCTGCTTTTCAGTCTAATCTCACTTCCTTTACTGTTATTTTAGCTGATAGTTCTATTTCTTGTGTCATGAGTTTTGGAACTACGAATACGACTTCGTCAATTTCTTTATCATCTATTTTGTGTCTACCAAAATTCTCTTTTAATCTACTTTCTGTTAGTAAACTTACTCGTACATTAAATTGTTCTGTTTCTTTTTTTCCTGACCAGTGTTTGTTTCAGGATCTTACGACGAAATAGATTATTGGTAGAGGACGTGAGTCAGAAGGTCTCTACATTCTGAAAAATCATGTACCACGGTCGCTTGTTTGCTTCAGTATCTTAACACCTCTTGAAGCTCATTGTAGATTGAGCCATCATTCTTTGTCTACCATGAAGAAGCTGTGTCCTCAATTTCAGTCTTTATCAGTACTAGAATGTGAGTCGTGTCAATTTGTAAAACATCATCGTTTGCCTTCTGTGTCTAGAGTCAATAAACGGGCTTCATCCCCTTTTGAGTTAGTTCATTCTGATGTTTGGGGTCCTTGTTCTGTTACTTCTAAAACTGGATTTCGTTATTTTGTTACTTTTATTGATGATTACTCTCATTTTACCTGATTATATTTAATGAAGAATCGTTCTGAGTTATTTTCTATCTTTTTTGCCTTTTGTAATGAAATCAAAACTCAATTTAATATTTCTGTGCGCATATTAAGAAGTGACAATGCCAAAGAATATTTTTCAGCACAATTTCAGTCTTATATGATACAAAATGGCATTCTTTATCAGTCTTTCTGTGTGGATACCCCATCACAAAATGGCGTGGCCGAAAGAAAAAATTGGCATCTTCTTGAGGTAACTTGTGCTCTTCTTTTTCAGATGAAAGTTCCTCAACACTTTTGGGCGGATGTAGTTTCCATGGCATGTTTTTTGATCAATCGTATGCCGTCTTCTATCCTTAATGGGGATATTCCTTATATTGCTTTATTTCCTACAAAATCTTTATTCCCGGTTGAATCCCATATTTTTTGTTGTACCTATTTTGTGCGTGATGTTTGTTCACAGGTTACTAAATTGGATCCAAAGTCTCTTAAATATGTCTTCTTTGGGTACTCCTGGCTCCAAAAAGGATACCGCTGTTTCTCTCCTACTCTTAATTGTTATCTTGTTTCTGTAGATGTCACATTTTTTTAGTCCACTCTATTTTTTTTCTCAATCATCTGTGTATGAGAGTTAGGGGGAGGACGATGATCTCTTAATATATACTGTCCAACCAATGTCTAATCCTCTCCCACAGCCTGTTCCTTCTGTCTCTAGACCTACTCGATCTCCCGTTGTTCATGTTTATTCCAGGAGATTGGAGATTCCTGACTCAGATCCTCCACCAGCTACTTCATTGGGAGATCCTGTACCTCACACTGATCATGATTCTGATCTAGACTTACCCATTGCTCTTCGTAAAGGTAAACGTTCATGTACTTACCCTATTTGTTCTTTTGTTTCTTATAATCAATTGTCTTTTTATTCTCGGTGTTTTGTTACTTCTTTAGACTCTGTTCCTATCCCTAATACTGTTGGTGAGGCACTGTCTCATCCTAGCTCATGTGCTGCTGTGAAAGAGGAAATGGAGGCTTTAGATGCTAATGGTACATGGGAACTGTTGCCTTTGCCCACTGGTAAGAAAGCTATTGGTTGTAAATAGGTATTTATAGTAAAGGTAAATCCTGATAGTTCTGTGGCTAAGTTAAAAGCACGCCTTGTAGCAAAAGAATATGCTCAGACATATGGGGTTGATTACTCTGACACTTTTTCTCCTGTAGCTAAACTTACTTCTGTTCGCTTGTTTATCTCTTTAGCAGCTACATATGATTGGCCCCTGCACCAATTGGATATCAAGAATGTATTCCTTCATGGTGATCTTCAGGAGGAGGTGTATATGGAGCAATCACCTGGATTTGTTGCTCAGAGAGAGTTGGGTAAAGTTTGTAGGCTTCGGATGTCTCTTTATGGGTTGAAACAAAGTCCTAGGGCTTGATTTAGGAGATTCAGTGAAGCAGTACAGGAATTTGGTATGCAAAAGAGTAAGTGTGATCACTCAGTATTTTATAGGCAATCTGAAGCTGGTCTAATTCTCCTGGTAGTCTATGTGGATGACATTGTCATCACTGGGAGTGACTTTGCAGGTATTTCATCTCTTAAAACCTTCCTGCAAACTCAGTTTCAGACCAAAGACTTGGGATTATTAAAGTATTTCTTGGGTATTGAAGTTATGAGAAGTAAGAAGGATATTTTCTTATCTCAAAGAAAATATGTCCTCGATCTATTGACAGAGATAGGAAAATTAGGTGCTAAGCCTTATAGTACACTAATGACTCCAAATTTGCAACTGTTAGCAGGGGATAGTGAGTTATTTGAAGATTTAGAGAGATACAGGAGATTGGTAGGAAAATTGAACTACCTTACGGTCACTCATCCTGACATTGCTTATGCCGTTAGTGTGGTAAGTCAGTTTATGTCTTCTCCAACTGTTGCTCATTAGGAAGCCTTGGGACAAATCTTGTATTATTTGAAGGGTGCTCCAGGAAGAGGTTTGTTATATGGTAATCATGGGTATTTGAATGTTGAATGTTTTTCAGATGCCGACTGGGCTGGATCTAAGGTTGACTGGAGGTCAACTATTGGATATTGCATTTTTGTTGGAGGAAATTTGGTGTCTTGGAGAAGCAAGAAGTAGAGTGTAGTTTCTCGATCTAGTGCTGAATCCGAATACAGAGCAATGTCACAATTAGTATGTAAGGTAATGTGGATACTTCAATTACTAGATGAGATAAGTTTTAAGACCTCTCTGCCTACGAAATTGTGGTGTGATAATCAAGCTGTTCTCCATATTGCTTCTAATCTAGTGTTTCATGAGTGGATCAAACATATTGAGATTGATTGTCACTTTGTTTGTGAAAAGATTCAACAACAAATCATCTCAACAGGACACATCAAAACTGGAGGGCAATTAGGAGATATTTTCACAAAAGCTCTGCATGGAGCTAGGATTGACTACATTTGTAACAAGTTGGGTATGATTAACATCTATGCTCCAACTTGAGGGGGAGTGTTATGGAAAGTCAATCACTATATTATTTCTCTGTATATTCTGTATTCTGTATTCCTATTCAGAATTTCTTATTTAGGATTTCTTCATAATTAGTAGAATACAATTATAAGAATCAATTGTGTATATATATATATATATATATATATATATATATATCCATGTACAGATTAGTTGAAATTAAGGAGAATCATCTTTTTCTATAGAAACTATAACAGAATAGCAGTGATAATCATGAAGATAAGATGGTGGACGACGTACTCTAGAAGGTACAATATCAGAAGGAGTAGAAACAGTGGGTGGGGAGACAGAATTCACAGATGTACTAGATCTCTCAGACATCACCATAGGTTGATCATCTGTTTGTCCTGCATTAAAGATGTTAGGAGAAGGAGTTGCATTGTCATTGAGAGGAGAAGATGTATCAGGAAATAACTCCACAGACAAATTAGTGAAGAAAGGGGAACTATTGTCTGGACACTGAAACTCAGACAATGTGGAAAACATTTTATATTCCCAAAAGGTAACATGACGAGAGATACGAAGACGTTTAGAAATAGGATCCCAACATCGATAACCTTTATACTCAATGCCATAACCCAAAAAACAACATAACCGTGCATGAGGTTCTAATTTTGAACATTCATGTGGTTGAAGAAAAACAAAGCAAGCACACCCAAAAACACGAAGAAGACTGTAATTAGGAGAGATACCATACAAACGTTCATAAGGTGTTTGATTACCAATTATTGCAGAAGGAACGCGATTAATGATGTAGACAGCTGTAAGAGCAGCTTCTCCCCAAAACCGTTCAGGATAAGAGGAAGAAATTAAAAGGGTACGTACAGTGTCAAGAATGTGTTTGTGTTTTCGTTCTGCATGACCATTTTGTTGAGAGGTACCTAGACAAAATCGATGAACAGTAGTGCCATGTTGAGAGAGAAGATTGAGAAAGCCAGTATCTTTATATTCCATGGCATTATCTGTTCGAAGAGTTTTAATGGTACAAGAGAATTGAGTTTGAACATAAGCAGTAAAATTAGAATAAATTTGAGACAATTGAAAATGATTTTTCATAAAGTAAATCCAAGTAAATCTAGAGTAATCATCCACAAATATCACAAAATAAGTGGCACCACCTATGGTGGCAACTAGAGATGGACCCCAGATATCAGTATGCACAAGATCAAAGATTGAAGAGGAAATAGAATCACTATTATTAAAGGGTAAAGCATGATGCTTACCAAGTTCACATGAAGAGGAATCAAAATTCTCATACTTAATATTTCCTAAAAGACCACTAGAACATAAAGATTTTAGTCTAGAAGGAAAAACATGCCCAAGTCATGAATGCCAAGTAGAAGAAGACACGGAGGTAGCACATTGAGATAAAGAGATAAGTATAGATGTGGTTTGTGAAGGAAGGTGAATATATGACAATTCAAACAAACGATCAACTTTACGGCCGGTCCCAAGGATCTGTCCTATCTGTGGATCTTGCACATAACAACCATGACAAGAAAAATGTAAATCAAGACCAAGATCACATAATTGTCCAATAGAAATAAGATTGAGTGAAAGTTTAGGAACAAGAAAGGTATTAGGTAAGGACAAAGTTGATGTAGAAATATTTCCAACATGACTAACAAACAAGCATGAGTTATCGGCAGTATGAATAACAGAAGAATGAGATATGGAATTTTTGGTTTTGAAAAGATGTGAGTCAGCTGTCTTATGGTTATAATAAGCAGAGTCAAAGAACCAAGAAGAATATGTACCTGGGGTGATTGATAATGCAGAAGAGGTGGAAACTCCAGTGATGGAATGGGCTAAAGCTTGTTTTAAAGTATCAATATTTATCTAGTTAAGAAGCTCATCTAAGGTAGATGTGTCACTAGAAGACCAACTTTCAGTGGCAGCAGCAGTAGTATGGGTAGGAGCCTTACCAGACTTAAATTTGGATTCATTATTTCGTCTAATTCCCTGCTTGGATTGCAACCTGAAGCAATTAGAAATGTGATGTCCTGGTTTGTGACAATACCTGCAAGTCACTTTATTTTGCGATTGAGAAGATGCTGGAGTGGCTAACATGTGTCAGTAGTGATGATAGACTGTTGAGATTTCAAGGTAGCAAGACGAGCTTCTTTAGATAATAATTCTGTAACCACAATCTCAAGTTTGGGAAAATGATCCCTATGTAACAGAGAGGATCTGACTGACTCAAATTCATAATTTAAAGCCAAGGTAAATTGATAAACCCGAAATTCATCTCTTTCTTTAGCATAAAGTTCAGCATCACGAATGTCATGCCATAGTGGTTTCGATAATGACAATTGGTCCCATAAAGCAGTCATTTTAGACAAAAAATCATTAATGGACTGACCTGGTTTTTGATGCATGCAATTGAGAGTACCATAAATTTGCAATCGATGAATAGCATTCGAAGTGGAGTATCACTTGATTAACAAGTCCCAAACTTCTTTGGCAGTATCAAATCGGCCAAATTGGAGTTTGATGGATGGAGCACAGGTGTTGAGTAGCCAAGTAAGAATTTGATAATTCTTACAATCACATTCCTCAAGACGTTCAACATATTTGGATTCATTTTCATCTGTGATCTTAGTGGGTTTAGTGACATTATCGGTGACATAACGCCATAATTTTCTGCCTTTGAGAAAGCTAGACATTTCTTAGGACCAAAGGACGTAATTGGATCCATTTAAAATGATGCCAATAGGCTGTGATACATCGAACTTCTCCATTAAAAAAAATTGTCTACACACAGAAATTGTGATAGACCAAACAAAATGAGAAAAGACCAAAGTGAAATGAGTGCTGTGAATAAAGACTATTGAATCAGGGATGGAATAACAAGACAAAAATCCATCAAGTCAAACAGCTCTGATACCATGAGAAAAGATAGAATTTTGTATTTCTGAATCTATATATTACAAAATTTACAAGGTTCTATATATACAAGTATAATTGAGCTAAGAAAAGAAAGAAGGTTGGTAGTAAAAATAAAGCCTAGATTAAAGCCTAACCTAAATCAAGGTCTGTAATATTGGGTCAATGACAGAATATTGGGTCAATGACAGCTTAATACAAATATGACAGTTGTATTCTAACAAGTGTATCACTTTGACTGATTGCTTTTTCTTTCCAAGTTATGCGAAAATCAGAATCAGAAATATTGAAGTTGGCAGGCAGCAGGCTGAAAGCATCTGGGTTGAATTGCCGATTTGTGCTCTCCACTAGATGGAAATTGTCATGGTATATGGAATTTAATCCTATAGATAATATAAATGAAGATGTGGGAAGCTCCAACATCTCTTACGATGATGGTCGGTGCCTAGATCAGCTATTGTAGAAAGGAAAACCATGGAAAAAAAAAAAAAGCTATAATGTGAATTCTCGTTGCAAAATTGACTTCTTATGTTTTCTAAATTAATTATGTACTAGTCCTTTCAGGATATGACTGTTGATTTTTTTTTTTTGAAAGCAAATATCATCGCTGAAAAGCCTAACAACAGGCATCTGCATACAAGGGGATGATGGCCATTGATGGTGTCTAGCCAAAGATTTCTCTTGATTCCTCTCCCTCTAAACTTATGTCCTGTAATCCTCTGTGTTTGCCCTCAGATTATGGATGCATGGCTCTGTGCTTGCTCATGCTTTGATGTTTTACCAGCAGTTTAACTTTAACTTCACTAGTAAAGTGCTTGATTAGTTAAAGATTTCTCTGTGGAAAATTGGTGAATTCATCAAGTGCACCCTTTAGTATATCAATCAAGGAGTTTATCTCGTAGTGATGTCAGCTGCAGCTGGGCAAAAATTCTAACTTGCTCGAGCAAACCATCGACTCCAATTACTTTTTTGTTTTTCATTATTTTTCCCTCATAATTGAAAGAATGCCTTCTTTTTCAAATATTTCTTGAGACTTTGTCAGAGCATGTTAGCAGACAGCTTTCATGAAACCTCTAACTTGAGTTTGTGATATCCCTGATATCACTATCAAATTCTTGTTAGAAGTTTTTGTGATGTCACTAGGGCTACAGTTGCATTTTCGCTTTCAAATGTAGTGTTAATCATGTATATCCTTGGACAGGTGGTGCCTGGTGATGTTTGCTTATACTAAATTTTATTAGTTTATTACCAAAACATAGAATTTCTTCACTCCGTTTCTTTATTTAATCCAACTGCGAACAGAGACCATATTTGTATCTTCCAATTGAGAAAATTTCCATGGCTGAAAAAAGCAAGATTTTGGTGATTGGAGGGACTGGATATATAGGAAAATTCATAGTAGAGGCAAGTGCCAAATTGGGTCACCCCACTTTTGCATTTGTAAGAGAAAGCACGGTTTCATCAAATCCTGAAAAGTCCAAACTCATTGAGAGTTTCAAGAGCTCTGGAGTAACGTTGATCTATGCATGTTCCTGAAACTAACTAATTTTCTTCTAATTATGTTCTTAATTAGCATCATTAATTTGTGAACTTTGATAGGGAGATATCCATGATCATGAGAGCCTGGTGAAGGCGATCACGCAAGTGGATGTTGTGATCTCCACAGTGGCTGCTTTGCAGGTGCCTGATCAAGTCAAGATTATTGCTGCAATTAAAGAAGCTGGAAATGTCAAGGTTTTCCATTCGTGAATTATCCTAACCCCATTTGCTATAATATCTTTGTATTTTTTCTTCTGACCCAGTTTGGATTACCAGGGCTTTTTTTTAATTATTTATTATTATTATTATTATTAATTTTTTTTATTGAACCTATGATTTTTGGTTCCATGAAATTATTCTTGAGAAACTTTTTCTATATATACACTTGGATTTCTGACAAATGTTGGGGGTGGATTTAGAGATTCGTTCCATCAGAATTTGGCACAGACGTTGATAGAACCCATGCAGTGGAACCTGCTGCAAGCATTTTCGGGCTCAAGGCTAAGATCCGGAGAGCCACTGAGGCTGAGGAGATCCCCTACACTTACATTGTGTCCAATGGCTTCGCTGGATACTTCTTGCCTACTTTGGGACAGCCAAATGCTCAAGTTCCTCCTAGAGACAAGGTTGTCATCCTGGGAGATGGAAATCCCAAAGGTGATATATTTCAACGCAGAAATTCGATCCTCAAATCTTATAAATATTTTGCCTAATCATCATAGAAATAGAATCTTACAATTTCTATCTGTTTCAGCAATTTTCGTCGCAGAGGAAGATATAGCAACTTACACTATAAAGGCAGTGGATGACCCAAGAACCTTGAACAAGATCTTGTATATGAGACCCCCAGCTAATATTTTATCCTTCAATGAGATCGTTGCCCTATGGGAGAAGAAGATTGTCAAGACCCGGGAAAAGATCTATGTTCCAGAAGCCCAACTGCTCAAGAACATTGGAGGTAAAAGAACAAGAAAAGAGAAAACAAAAAGATTATCTATATTCATTATATGTATATGGTACAATATTTGATTGATAAGATTAAGGTTAAGGCTATATTCATTATATGTATATAGTTCAATATTTGATTAATGAGATTAAGGTTAAGGATATCGACAAGGGATAAATTTTAACAATTGTCCTTAAACTTATCTAGTTGTAACATTACAGTCCCTCAACTCTTAAAATATAACATAAAATCTCATAAACTTTCAAATTTTGCACAGTAAAATCCTTCTAATCTCCAATTATCAATTTTTCAATTAGACGCTGACCTGGACAGTTCCAGCATGAAATTTCTCTTTTCTCTCATAAGCCATGTGTAAATTGAATCCTTTTTCTCTCTATAGACATAATAATTTTTCATGTATAAAAAAAATAATTTTAGATTTTGCATAAGAGAGAAGAGAGAAATGTTGACTAAGTGTCATGCGGGAGCTATTTACATCAGTTTTTAACTGAAAAATCAGTCATTGAAAGTCAGAGAAATTTTACTGTATAAAATTTAAAAATTTAGGGAGTTTTATGTTACATTTTAAAGTTAAAAGACTGTACTATTACAACTATATAAGTTCAAGGATAATTGTTGAAATTTACAAGTAATGAATAATTGTTGTTTTGTGCTTTTGCAGAGGCTCCTCCTCCCATGAATTTAATTTTGGCCCTCTGCCACTCTGCTTTAGTGAAGGGAGATGCTACAAACTTTGAGATAGAGGCCTCTTTTGCGGTGGAGGCTTCTGAGATTTATCCTGAGGTTAAATACATTACGATTGATCAATTCCTTGATAAGTTTGCTTAAGATCACGATTATAAGATATTACCTGTCAGCCTTTATTTGTGTGGTCACTGGTCGGTGTACTCTTGTTCTTGTGATTGTGTCAAATGTATCTTTTCGGTTCGTTTGGTTGGGGTCAGGAGTTGTATTGTTAGCTTGTTACTATAAAAATAAAGGATAATTACTATTTAATTTTTAAGTATTATAATTATTCATTAGTTAGTGTCTCAATTTTAAGAATTATTTTACTTAATCTAATTTCATTAAATTAAATGATACCAATGGAGCAAAATGAAGTTAAGAAAGAAACTTCTCTCTATATTCTCTATTTTCTACTCTCTCTCTCTAATCTTTATTTTTATCTTCCCCTCTCTCTGTTCAATCCACGGCTCTCTCCTCCATTAAACACAATAAAAAAAAAGGCCTAAGATTAAAAATCAACAAGCACATTGAAGAGCACATTCAAGAAAATACAAGAAAAATTTAAGAAAGAGAGACTTTGATAAATAATATAGAGAGTAGGATCATTTAATTTAACAGAATTAAACTGTATGGATTAATTAATGTAATTCTCAAAATAAAATGACTGCTTTGTGGATAATAATAATAATAATATTAATATTGAAAGATTACATAATAATTCTTCCTAGAATATTGATAAAAAAAATTCTTCCTAGAAATAAAAATAAATAAACATCAGTAAGAAAAGAAAAGATCCACTTCAAAGTCCTGAGCAACTCTTACCTTAAAATCTACGTTTTGAGTTTCAACTTGTGTAAAAAAAGTGTGAGCTTCTCTCTTTCTAACCTTCTACAGAGAGAATTCTCCTTTTTTTTTTGGTTGTGTTTGTTGTGGGGTAATTGCCATCTTTGTTGCCTTAGAGACTTCTGTTGCCCCTACTGGGCAAGGAGGCTCCTCCTTGATCGATTCTGTGGATCTTACCTTCTCCTCACCGGGTTGGGCTGTTTTGTTTGCTTTGTCTGTTAGCTTCACAGGTATGAGGTTAAGTGAGAGGGTGTTGTATGGCAGACCTGTGCTGTATTTTCTTTGTGTTTGGGTGGCTTTGCTTTGGCCACGGTTGTTTTGTATTAAGCTGCTGTGCTTTTGTGGGCTTTGTTCTGCTCTTTGGGTTCTTGGGCTTGGTATCTTTGGAGAGACACCTCTAGTTTGCATCTGGTCTCTTAGCGGCTATAAGAGACTAGGCTTGGTCCCCGTCGAGCTCCTGAGATCTTTCCTAGTTTTTGAATGCGTTGAGACTCATGGATAACATCTATTGTGCAGTGGTGCGGCCTCTTCTACCTGTGTTGGTATAGCGAAGTCATCTCATCTTTATTTTACTGAGACAATGGAATAAATATATATTGTAATATTTTATAGATATGAAGAGTAAAATTAAAAAATAAATAAATATTCTCAATTTTTTAAAAATAATAAATGACTTTAAATAAAAAAAAATTTAAATATAATAAATAAAAATAAACAAAAATAACACAACCCATTTTTATAATGGAAATAACATATAGATTTCTGCATTCACATGGGGGGCATTATTTTATCGGGTCAACGTTGTTGGGTACTCAAAATAATTCTTTTAATCTATCATTTGCATTTGGGTGATAAATATCATTAAATTGTTCAGGCGGCTATCAATAATTATAAAATTAAGAGCTATTATTGTCTATGATAATAAAATACTTACTCTATTCCGGTATAAATTTTTTTAAGGATTTTTTTGAAAGAATTAAAGAAAAAATTAGATATTTTTTCATAAAATAATATTAATAATTAATTAAAATATTTTTATATTTAATTAAGATAAAAAAACACTAAAATTAATATAAGAGCAGATTAAAAAATAACAGATTGTTCACTTGAATAGAATTTCTTGTATTATGAGTTGACTCAAAATAGTAACTTTTACTTTGTTAAGAGTTTGTTTGGCATTGCTATTGAAATTATTATTAAAAAAATTATTTTTTTAAAATATATTAATTATAAAATATTAAAAAATAATTAAAAATTAAATTTAATTAATTTTAATTATAAAAATATTAAATTAATAAAATAATTTTTTAAATTAATTTTTTCAATAACATTTAAAATAATATTTTTATCCAAAAAAATAATTTTAACTTTCAAAATTCAGCATCAATCAGACTGGAAGTCTCACGGTAGCTAATGACCGTGTAGGATTTGTTGGGTCGAGGGGCTAACGGATAAAATCTGCAGCCTGAGAACCCTTTGATGAACCGTGAAAATAGATACTAAAATGTGATAACAATTAATAAATAAAAGTAAAATTAAAATAAAATAATTAATGTATTTTTAATTTTTTTGAAAAATAAATAAAATGAAATAATTTTTTTAAAAAATTAATAATTAATTATCAGGGTGATAAAGAAAATTTTCTGCAGTTGGGGGCACTTAAAACAATTTCTTAATCAATTTATTTTATTAGGGTAATAAAGTAATCATGAAATTAATGAGGCAGCTATCCAGTACAGGCTGTTCTCCGTCGAAGCAGATGTAAAAATAAACCCCCCGTCTGAAGTCAAATCGACAAACTTCATTTGGTTGACACTCCAAACAAGCACTTGGTTGGCCCTAACCTAATTAACTCTGAGAGCTTAATTAAACCATGGCTGAGAAAAGCAAGATTTTGGTGATTGGAGGGACAGGGCATATCGGAAAATTCATAGTAGAGGCAAGTGTCAAACTGGGTCACCCCACGTTTGCTTTAGTAAGAGAAAGCACTGTTTCTAATAATCCTGAAAAGTCCAAAATCATCAACAGTTTCAACGGCCATGGAGTAACCTTGCTCTACGTAATTACCTGAACTTCTGATTGTCTTATTAATGCATAAATTTTAATTGTGTATACTGACCTGTTGACAATCTAGTCGTATAGGATCAAAGGGATTTGTGAGCTAGCTAGGATCAGTGGTTATGTTAATTTTCTCTTAATAATAAATATTTGTAGAATAAGCAAATAATTGTCAAATCATTTAAATTTTGTGTTCTGATTATCTTGTTTTTCACAAAATCCTCTTGGTTCACATGCTTTGGGGTTCATTTTGACATACAGGGAGATGTTCATGATCATAAGGGTTTGGTGAAGGCTATCAAGCAAGTGGACGTTGTAATCTCCACTGTTGGAGCGGAACTAATGGCTGAACAGCACAAGATTGTTTCTGCTATTAAAGAGGCTGGAAATGTCAAGGTAATTAACTATAATTTGAATAATCAGATTGCTTTGTCTTGTCAATATATTGTTAATAGCATTCTAAATGAATCCCAAAGAGTAAATAAACAAAAAAAAAAAAAAAAAGAGAGAATTTATCATGAGTTCTTGCCAACGATGAATGGTGCAATGACATTCAGTGTCTTCAGAGATTCCTTCCATCAGAATTTGGAGGAGACGTTGATCTGAGCCAAGTAGTAGAGCCTGCTACAGACTACATCGAGCTCAAGCGCAAAATACGGAGAGCAGTGGAGGCTGAGGGGATTCCGTACACCTTCATTGTCTCCAATGGCTTTGCTCAATATTTCTTAGCAAGCTTGGGACAATTAAATGCTAAAGTTCCTCCTAGAGACAAAGTGGTCATTTTGGGAGATGGAAACACCAGAGGTAAAGAATTTGTTCTATAGATTAATTCTTGGGCTACTCGATCTGTTGACGGAGATGATTCATTGTTGGCCTTTCAGTAATTCTTCTGGCAGAAGAAGATATAGCAACTTACACAATAAAAGCAGTGGATGACCAAAGAACTTTAAACAAGATTCTATATATGAGGCCTCCTGCTAATGTTTTATCATTCAACGACATGGTTGCTTTATGGGAGAAGAAAATTGGCAAGACCCTTGATAAGATCAATATTCCAGAAGACCAATTGCTTAAGAACATCCAAGGTCAATAAAAACAAATTAATATCTTGTTTAACTGAGGCTAGGAAGTATATCAGGAAATATTGATTTTTGTTTGTGCTTTTGCAGAGGCTCCTTCTCCACTTAATTTCATTTTGGCTATCAACCACAATGCATTTGTGCAGGGAAATTTTGACATTGAGGTTCCTTCCGGAGTAGAGGCTTGTCAGCTTTATCCTGAAGTGAAATACACTACAGTTGATAAATACCTTGATCAGTTTGTTTAATTATGATTACTGAATTAATTTCTTTTTAATTTGGGAATTTATTTTCACCCCAAATTCCGATCATACTTATGGATTCTACATCAACAATACCCTTTCTCTTCTCTGTATTATTTGCTGTTGCTTCTTGTTTGTATGTGTAAATCCACTTCTCATCTACTTATATGATATGAGCTGCTATGAATGTGTGGTTGTCCATCTGCAATAAATTTGATGAGCACAAAGAATATGTGTATACAGCCATGGGTTTCATCTAGGTTTGGACATGAACAGTCCTGATCAAAGTTGGATTAGAATTAAATTAAAATCGGTTAAATTTAAATTTAATTATAATTGTCTAAAATCGTATCAAATTGATTTTGATCAATATGTGATCTGATTTCAGATAAAAATAAGATTTTTCATTTTTTTGGAAGAGTTTTAAAATTTTTTATTGACTAATTTAATCAAATTAGATAAAATTGAATAAATCAAATTAAAATTAAACTAGAGTTGAACTAAAATTGAAATTGAAATTGAGGTAACCTTTTTAATTTGGTATTGGATCCCAACTCTTAAGAACAAACTGTCAATCTGATTCTGGTTCTGGCCAAAACCTACTGTGCCCATGCCTATATGTATGTATCCTAACCCTAACGTTAGGCATACACATGAGTGTTGAACGAAACTGAAGGGATTGAAATGACTAACAAAGAATATATTCTATATCAGTATGTTTCTTACTCTTGAAGTTGGATTCCTTTTAGTAGAAGATTGGGAGAGGAGACTAAAACTTGAATTTATCATATTAATAATATATATATATATATTTGTATTTGCTCAATAATAATGTCTTCAATCCCTAAATCAAGTCAAGTGAGGATTTGATGAAGGCTATCAAGCAAGTAGATGCTGTAATCTCTACTATTAGATTTCTATTAGAAGCCGGAAAATGTGGAGGTAATTAACTATAATTAATTATCTATAATGCGTCATACATAAAGACAGAACAGAAGAGAAAATGTGATTTTTTTTTTTAATTATTTATGATGTGTCATGTGAAACTCACATATTTAAAATAAAAAATATCACCTGTAACGCTACAACAGCAAAAAGCATACTTTATTAATTTTAATTTTAAATAAAATTTAATCAAATTTTCAAAATCTAATCAATTGATTCAAAATTAGAAAAATTAGATTAAAACTCTAAAATTTGTAAAAATTTAAATTTTTAACGTGATTGGGGCTAAATCAAACTATGGTTGTGTTTACATGAAAACATTAATTTTGTGAAAAATATCCATACTAAATTAATATATGTCACTATAAATTTTTATTATATATATTTTAATTAATTTTATTTCCATTATAAATTTTTATTATATATATTTTAATTAATTTTATTTCCATTAAGATTCAAATTCATGATTTCTAAGTTATTATTATTGAGTAATTTTGACATTAATTAGATCTTTCCACCCAAGCTATGCCCGATAATTGTTAGGATCACTTGCTCACTCTTTTTCCTACACATTTTTATGCGGAATGTAATTCAATATACTTGCTTACCCTATAGCCATGTTTATCTAGGCCTAATTTTTCAAAAAGCTTGTTTCGGTTGTATATACAATTTCTACAATATCCAGACAATGAATCAAAATCAAGAGCATTGTATGTTGCTTGTTCAAATTGTCCATACTTTGACAATTTCTTGTCCAATCCAAGGGTGGAGAGGGTTTAGAAGATTTTGCAAAAGTTTTTATTTAGACTCGATTTATCGCATACATAAAAATAAAATATATATAATGAGATTGACATGTAAAATAGATATAGCCTACATAGAATATAATTTAAATGACTTCTTTTATTTATTTTTAGTTTATCGTTTTTTTTTTTTTTCAGATGATCCTGAAAATATAGATGGTAAGACTAATGGAATGTCTAAAAGACCAACTAAGAATGGCTGCTGATTCGTGGTCCTTAATTAGGTAGCCATCAGTATGCCATTAGTCTTTCAGTATGGCATACCGTTCCTGATTTCCTCTGCTAATCCATCATAGAGTATTATATTTACGCTTAGAAAAAGACAATGGTCAGCTGTAGTATGCATTGGTGGTCCAATTATGAGGGTGACACTTTTCCAAGAAGAAGGCATCGTGAGCCACCGTCCCTGAAATTTCAAACTCTCTGGTTTCTGGACCAATTAGGCCTCCATCTATCAATAATTAGATAAAACCTTTCTTTGTTGTCATTTGCATATCCTAAGAAGGAAAGAAAAGATCGCTTTCGTTGTTCTTCCATTAATTCTGAGACCACCATGGAGGTGTTAAGAGTCATCACTAAGACGACATGTCGCAACAAAAGAAAACAAGGTCGAGAAAAGCCAGAAGGCGGCTATGGAAGTTGAAGCTCAATATTACCTGGCAAGCTATCATGAAGGCATTTACAAGCAAGTGCCGTCTCCGGTTAAGCTGTGTACCGAGCATGAAACAGCTTTCCACCATCAAAATCCATCAAGAAACCAAAACGAAGAAAAATTCCTGCCGTCCCCATTAAACACTAGAGCACCTACTCAATGTGCCCTACGCAGCACTGGATTTCATCGACCGAGGAGATCACATGACTCCAACATTTTCTCCCAAGGAGAATATACCTACAAAGTGGCGTGAAATCCATGATTCTTGCAACTGGGAAAACATTCTTGACCCTCTCCATCCATGGCTTCGTCGAGAAATTGTCAAGTATGGAGAATTCGTTGGAGCAACTTACTGTTATAAATAGCTTGTATGTTAGATAGTATAGAGAGAAAGAATTTTTATATTGTTAAAATATAAGAAAGTGAAGGAATGACAAGAGTGAAATATGTATAGAATTATATATATATATATAATTCAATAAATATTATTCTATTATGGCACTTAACAAATAGATGTGTCTGTTAATAGACAGACATATCAATTCTATACAAACAGTCACAACTGTTTGTATAGGTATCTGTTAATAAACAGACATGTCTATTCTATACAAATAGTCACAACTATTTGTATAGGTATCTTTTAATAAACAGACATGTCTATTACATAAATAGTTGTATCTATTGAAGATAGACAGATGTGTCTATCTAGTAAAGGTGCCATAACTTTTCATTCTTTATAAATATAGATGAGTTTTTTCAATCCAGATATACTACTTCTACTTCTTCTTCTTTTCTTCTAATCTCTATAAATTCAGTTCATATAAAGAGTTCTTAAGGGAAATCTTCAGGAGTTGCTGTCTGCAGATTTCAGGCTTTGTTGTATCCTGGAGGTATATTGCCATAACCTTGCAGCAATATAGTGGGGGCAATTAATACCTTAAAGATAGTGATTCATCACGCCTCAAAGCCTATTCTACATCCACTGCCTCAACAATTTTAAGGTATTAATCGCAATAGAGTCTAAGGCTGTTTCCGTGATGAATCAAGAGTTCATGAAACTTGATCATTTTGAGGAACAAATTATGTTCACTGAGAAGGTAAAAACAGATCAGGAAAAGAAGATGAATTGCCATGCAGAGGTCATATTCTCAACAACTCATCAGATAGGCTATAAGATTTGTTTACCTCTGTCAAGTCTCCAAAAGAAATTTGGAATTCGTTAGAATTCGAATATAATACAGAAAAAAAAGGTATGGATAAATTTCTCATTATGAAATATTTTGAATTCTAAATACTTGATAATATGTCTAAAGAAATATAAGGTTATATTATGATGCTAAAGCTCATGGTGAATGTGATAAATAAGGTAATAAGATTTATGTGCATAAGTCGAAAAACACTTTTATATGCATAAATCCTAATTCATATTGATTGTGTCTATCACTAACTAGGTGGGGATATTGTTAAAATATTAGTGATAGAAAATTTTGTCTCATTTCAAAAGAGTTATGTCTGTTCATAAGTGAATATATATAATTATTCTAAGAGATACAAAGTGAATGGTTGTATCTGTTCTAAAAGATATAACTGAATGGTTGTATCTGTTCTAAGAGGTATAAGTGAACGGTTGCATATGTTCTAAAAGGTATAAGTGAATAGATGTAATTATACTAAGAGATACAAAAGTGAACAGTTGTATCTATTGTAAAATGTATAAATAAACAGATGTAATTATTCTAAGAGATACAAAAGTGAACGATTGTATCTGTTGTAAAAGGTATAAGAGAATAGATGTAATTATTATAAGAGATACGAATTGAACTGTTGTATCTATTCTAAAAGGTGTAAGTGAATAGATATAACTATTCTAATAGATACAAAGTGAATTATTGTATATGTTTGAAGAGATGCAAATGCTTTATAAATAGCAGTTTGGAACAAAAATCTATTAACTTTTCTTTTTTGTCTCTTCTCTTCATTTTTACCGACAATCAACATTATTATTCTTTAATTTATTCTTGGGAGAATTTTAAAATTGCTATCTAGATTTATATTTTGGTTATTATCCTTGAGGGATCTGCCTAAAACTACCCAGCTATAACATAGTGGGGGTTTTACTCTTTTTCAATTTCATTATATTGAGGGAAGTAAATACTCCATATGATATTTATTACAAATTGACTAGAAATTTTGGTAGAATAATTATTCAAATTGAGTGTGCTAGTGCTATTGTTAGCTTAATGTATGTTATGCATTGCACTACTCCTGATATTGCTTTTGCAATGTATAAATTGTCAAGATATACTAATAATCCTAGTGTGGAATATTGAAAAGAAATTTCAAGGGTTTTTGGATATTTAAAAAAGGAATTATAAACTATAGATTATTCTGCGATAAGTTTTCAATTGTATAAAAACCATATAAAGAATTGTATCTATGCAAAGAGTTATGTCCCTTGGCCAAAAGATGTAACTAAATGAAAAGATGCAATTTTTCTAAATAGTTACATGCATGAAGAGATGAACTAATTGGCCAAAAGGTTGGTACATTTTGAGTAGTAAAAATAAGAGCCTTACAAGTCATTTGTAAGAAGTGACAAAAGAACAAATGAGTATGCATTTGTGTGTGTGTGCAAGTTTAGCTTGGTTCTTTATTGTTGGATACTCTCATTTTAAACAAGTTATGGAGCAATTTATTTCTGCAAATAAGGTACATATCTAGACTGTGAATTATTTATGTAGTTCATGTCATAAACATGTGATTATATGGTTAACTAGTAAAACAAATATGGTGGAGATCCTAGAGTTATACAAATGCCAATTGGATAAGTAGTACTAAGAATAATAAGTCAACATTTGGTTGGGTATCCACTTTAAGTGGAGGTTCTGTTTCTTAGGCATCAAAGAAACAAACTTGTATAACTCATTCTACGGTGAAATCCGAATTTATAACTTTAGCTAATGTTGGTAAAGAAGTAGAATGACTGAGAAACTTGTTATCGGATATTAAGTTGTGGCCACAACCTGTGCTATCTATTTCTTTATATTGTGATAGTCAAATCATGATGGTTAAAGCTTATAGTAAAATATACAATTAAAAGTATATATATATAAGCTTAAGACATGAAAATGTAAGACAATTAGTCTCTAATGGTGTTATTACCATGGTTATGTTAAATCCTATAATAATCTAGCAAATCCTTTAATAAAAGGGCTCTCGAGAGTTATGATCATAAGCACATGTGCTGATTAGGATTTAGAATATTCCATTAAATTTACTAATGATGGGAACCCTACTTTATAGTATTATTACTAAATAAAGTTTAAAGGGTAACAACAAGTCATTAGTAAATAGTGTAATTAAAGTACTTAATGTACTAAGTTAATGGAATGAGGATGAGTGTTTATACTCTTAATGAAGTTTAAAATTATTACAAAGGAAACTTCACCTATATGAACATAGGAAGTGGTGCCGCTTCAACAAAAGTGAGAATAACTTTTGTAAATGTTTATGAAAACAGGAGGTAGCACAAGGCCATATTCGTGCTAAAATTTTGGTGAACTTTTTAAGTTGAACTAATTGATTCGTGTGTGTAGTATTTCCGGTTCTATTTAATAGGAATCTAGGTTTAAGCTAAGGCCACCATGATTTCTTTAGAACTTTGAAATACTTACACTAAGAAAAAGTTTAAATCGAAAGATACTTTTCATTATGCATGAAACAATGGGATCTAACAATACAAGCTAAGTGGGGGATTGTTATAAATAGCTTGTATGTTAGATAGTATAGAGAGAAAGAATTTCTATATTGTTAAAATATAAGAAAGTGAAGGAATGACAAGAGTGAAATATGTATAGAATTATATATATATATATAATTCAATAAATATTATTCTATTATGGCACTTAACAAATAGATGTGTCTGTTAATAGACAGACATATCAATTCTATACAAACAAATACGCTGTTTTGTATAGGTATCTGTTAATATAAATAGACATCTATTCTATACAAATAGTCACAACTATTTGTATAGGTATCTTTTAATAAACAGACATGTCTATTACATAAACAGTTGTATCTATTGAAGATAGACAGATGTGTCTATCTAGTAAAGGTGCCATAACTTTTCATTCTTTATAAATATAGATGAGTTTTTTCAATCCAGATATACTACTTCTACTTCTTCTTCTTTTCTTCTAATCTCTATAAATTCAGTTCATATAAAGAGTTCTTAAGGGAAATCTTCAGGAGTTGCTGTCTGCAGATTTCAGGCTTTGTTGTATCCTGGAGGTATATTGCCATAACCTTGCAGTAATCTAGTGGGGGCAATTAATACCTTAAAGATAGTGATTCATCACGCCTCAAAGCCTATTCTACATCCACTGCCTCAACACTTACGATGCCTTCGACTTCGATGCTCTATCTGAGTATTGTTGGAGTTGCAGGTATAACCGGCACAAGTTTTTGCAAGAACTGGGCCTTACAAGCACGGTTACAAGGTGACTAAGTACATTCATGCCATGTCCCATGTAGACGTGCCTGAATGGTTCGTGAGGTCACATAGTATATGGAGCAAAGATTCCAACTGGATGGGATATGTTGAGGTGAGCAACGACGAGGAATCGCATAGAATTGGTCGGCGAGACATAGTCGTGGCATGGCGGGGCACGGTGGCTCCCACAGAGTGGTTTACGGACCTTAAGACAAAGCTAGAGCAATTTGATGATGACAAGAAAAATATTACGCTACAATGTGGGTTCCTTGGCATATGCAAATCCAAGGATGAGTTTACTAGGTACAACAAGTTAAGTGCCTCTGAGCAAGTTATGGAAGAATTCAAGAAGCATGTCAGTTTTTACAGGGAAAATGGCGAAAGGGTCAGCTTGACACTTACAGCACATAGTTTAGGAGGAGCATTAGCCCTTCTCAACGCTTATGAGGTTGCAATTTCGATTCCTCATTTTTTCATTAGTGTCGTTTCGTTTGGTGCACCAAGAGTTGGAAACATGGCCTTCAAGGAGAAGCTTAATGAACTAGGAGTCAAAACACTTGGGGTCGTTGTCAAGCAAGATATAGTCTCAAAAGTTCCAGGGATCATAGTCAACAAAATTCTCAAGAAACTTGACAAAATGGCTCAAAAATTGACCTGGGTTTATAGGCATGTGGGCCAGTTGAAACTTGATGTGTTCATGTCACCCTACTTGAAGCACGAATCTGACTTGTCAGGGCGTCACAATTTGGAGGTTTACCTCCATCTTTTGGATGGATTTTTGGGCAAGAAATTGAAGTTTCGATGGAATGCTAGGAGGGATTTGGCATTGGTGAACAAGTCTAGTGATATGTTAATAGAGGAGCTAAAAATACGCGAGTTCTGGTTCCGGTTGCCTCACAAGGGGCTTGTATTGAACAAACATGGTAGATGGGTTAAGCCAGGGACAGAACCTGAAGATATTCCTTCTCCATTTAGTACTGAAATATCCAATCATGATCCTACATATTAGATTTATGTTTCCCATAGGATCAAGCCTTTTATCTAGTATCCATTTCTTTCTTATTTTGATGATGATTTTTTTCCAAAAAAAGTTACTATAGATTTGATTTACTGTCTACTTCGATCAATTTGATCTGAGAACAGCTATTGGAAATCCAAAATCTTGTTTGTAACTAATCATAAATTAGGTTCCTCATAAGATTAATATATTCTTTACCTATGGTCTATGGAACTTATGCGAAAAAGACATGACCATACTTAAGGAACCCATTCAACTAAGCAAACATTAAAAACAGGATTGATTTACAAAATATCCACACAAGAACTAAAAAGAAAAAAGAAAAACCTAATTTATGTTCTAACTTAGAATATGACAAGCAGAAATTGAAAAAAAAAATGAAGTTTCTGATGCAAGTCTGGAATATCAAGTGGAAAAACACCAAGTTCAAGCAAATGATCCCATTCTTGAAACTTGCGATAATGCATCTTCGAACTGCTCATCGTCGAGCTTCTCAGAGTTCAAGCTTGGTGGGATGAAGGATCTGAAGAGTTGTTCCATGTTAGGAACTTCCTTCAGCTCACGGCAAGCAACTTCAAGAGGTGTGTTACAAAAAGAGCGGTAGAATTTCTTCGAACAAACATAGACGAAGATCAAGGAAATTATGGGAAGCGGAATCAGCATTGGAGTATAATAGAATTCCTTCACCCCAAAGTAACCAAACATTGTGACTTGGAACAATAACAGAGAAGCAAGGATTCGTGTATGCATATGGGGCCACATCCTTCCATAGCTCTCAAAGGATGGAACAAAGACTTTAAGTGCCTGTTAAGAAAAAGAAGTCAATAATTATCTCAGTGAATGCATGCATGCCATCATATGTTGCCATTGAAGCTCAGCAGGCAGGGAATGCATATTTAAACACACATCTAAAAGGAAATTACCTGATTTCGTAAAACAAGCCATCCCAGGCCAAAGTACACAACTCCAAATGGGATAATCAGAGGAGCTATGACAGAGTAGCAGAGGACAATTGTGATGATAAGCATGTCACCAGGAACTCTGGTTGCATATCCAAAATCTCCAGGAGCCCAAGCCTCTTTCAACTCAGTTTCAGTCTTGCAAAGGTACTTCCTTTTCAGATGATAAATGATTAGAGGAACCACACGTGAAAGCTCAAGTCCATATCCAACAAAGAACCTGAGATCAATGAAATATGTAGAAGTCAGACATTAATTTAACAGGTACTAGAATGCATAGAAGTAGCATTATTGTAACTGGATTTATCTCTAGCAAAAACCCCTCATAGAGAAAAGAAATATTTAGGAAGGATTAATATATCCACTAATCTCAGTAAAGATGAAATTTAAAAAAAAAATGCAAATGTGTTGTCTTCATATCCATCTGGTTTATGGTTCAGAAACCAGGAGGATATAACATAGCTAAAGGTGTATAATCTTCTAGAAGGACAAGACTGAAAATGAAAGCAATGACAAAAAATCTTACTTCAGGGCCACAAAGGTAAGAAAGAAAGTTGCATTGCCAGGGAGGCCGTTTCCTAGCAATTTAACTACAGAATCTGGATTCTTCTGAATGCTCTTGAATGTACTGAACAAGGTTCCACCGATTGTAACTCCAATAAAAACATTCAAAACAGTGAAATAAAAGTACTTTCCAGACGTAGCCCTTACTGCATGGCTCTGTGAAGGAATTCCCTCTGCCTTGGAGAGAAACAAAAGCAACTTGGGCAACAATGCCAAAAAGACGATGAGTGCAATCTGAGGAAGGTAGGCTTCCAACACTGTCTTGATTGCAACAATGTTCACAACTGGCTTTAGGAATGGGAGAATTTTCTTCAGATTGTCCAAAGTTGTTAATGCAGAAATAAACCCAATTGGTATCATGTAAAACAATATGGTCAGAGCCACAATAATGTATACCACGTACTGTCGTATTTGCCTCTTGAAAAACTTAATTTTAAGATTAGTCCATAAAAGTTGACGAGGCTCAGGAGCTTCCATGGCAGTCCATGTGTCAACCATTTGGGCATGCAGACTCTGAGATGCAGAAGCAGCTGTCACCCTACTGGTGAAAAAGACCAAAGCAGAAGGCTGCTGCTTGTCTCGTAATGTAACTTTTTGTGCAGCTTCCAATTTTGTGACTAGTTCCTTAATCTTCTCATTGAAGTACTCTATGCTATCTACTTTCTTACCAATGAGACCAAGGAAGCCAGTTTTGGTGGTAGGTCTTGACCCTTCTGGTTTGCCTGATTCCTTGGACTCGGCATATATGGCTTCTGCATGTGCAAGCTTTTTCTTGTACCCTTCCAACTCTTCATAAATTTTGTTAACCTAGTTCAGTTTTTTTTACAAGCTTATAATCAGTACAATTGGTATAGCATATACCAACATAAGCTTAAAAAACACATACTTAGCATGGTCAAGAATTGTAGCCATCTAAAATATAATATCCCTTCTTACTCTCTCGAATACCAAGAGTTGGTCAATATTCAGGATTGTCTAAAAGATACATTAATCAAATTACAATACTATAACAATATCATTAAATTCTGAAAACCAGGAAACAATAACATAGAACTTGAAAGGTAATAGTAAAAGAAAGAAAAATGATACATAAGAATCAGAAACAAGAATAGAGGACTCAACTGGAACATAATAACATCAGAAAGTCAACTCAAACCATTGAGGGTAAGGAGGAGTATGAAAATGAAGAAAATAAATTAATGTATTGTAATACCTCTTTATTGTTTGTAACCACCATCGATCTGTAAAATGTCTCAGGGTAGATGGATTTAAAATATGAATCCACCTGTTCCTTTAGAGTTTGGCCCTCAGGAGGAGGAGGTATGTCCCTAACAAGAACAGCGAATTGCTCTGCTTTTACTTCTGGAGACATTAAAGCCTTAGCTCTCAGCCCAGAAACATGTATGTATGCTTTCCATAACATGTAATAGGTGACAAAAGAAACCCAGTAGGTAGCAATCAGGAATGCCCACAGCCTTGGACTCTTCTCCTGTAGGTAAGAAGAACAACAACAAACACTTCCACATGTAAAATTGCAAGTAGAGGATTCCATTAATTATGGTGGAATACAACACGGAGAATTTATTAAGAAAAGAGTCACAACCATCTCAATCAAATAATAAATTATATCGATGGAGCAAAATGAACGTGAGCAAATCATTTCAGCACATGCAAAATTGAACAGCTTACCTTAACATGTCCCATAGATAACTTGTCAAGATCATTGAAACTCCCCTCACTTGTAGAATTTGTGACTTTCAATCTTTTTTCAGTCGCAGCAACAGGGAGAAGAACTGGTAGAAGAATGATGCCCGATACAACCAATATTGACAACACTGTCACATTAATAAAAGGAATGATCATTAAAATTGTATTCTTTCTTGTCAGAAAGTCCATACGTTTATATCAAGCAAGGAAATAATGAAAGAAACAATGTTATAAAGGGTTCCGTGAGCAAATAATAGATCGAGTAAATAATAATCTAAAGAAACCAGAACTACCTTTCACAAGAACATTTTCAAGTAAAAGTTAGTTTCTTGTAATGAAGTCTCTTCATATTTTCATCATTCTCGATAAGTTGCAAAAAATATGAATCCTAGATAACTTGGACTGAAAAAAAAATCCAAGCTATTAAGCAAAATGATCATCCAGCATTACATCAGGTTCATCAATAATTCAACAGAGGATTTATAGACTTTCAACCGCCTCTTAAATAAATTTTCCAATACAACTATATTGAGGTAACCTACCGTCCATTTTTTTTTTTTGGCGGAAGGCAACCTATCATCTTTGCTAAGGCATGAAAACTAGAAGATGGGGAAGAGAGAAACAAAGTATTACCAGAAAGAAGAAGATACAGAGGAAATGAAAAGCATAAGCACAAAATTAGGCACTTTTCTTTGTTTTCTAGTTTTCTTCTGAGTAAATAATGAAATTGACAATTAAGAACTCAATTCATCCAGTCACCCACCCTTTTCCTTGGTAATTAGAAAGAAAATGACATATGAAAGTTAAATTAATGAAAAAAAAAAATACCATAGATTATCTAACCCCAAAATTGGAAGCAAGTTAAAGTTTTGGATTATGGGGGCAAAAAAAAAAAAAAATTGATTATATTAATTTGCCATTTATCAATAATCATATTTCTAAAAGGATAAAAAGAAGAAAAAAGGGAGAATGAAAAGGGAAAAACGCTAGCTCCACACTCCATAGCCATCAAGTCAATAATCAGAAGAAAAAAGAAGAAAGAAAACAAAATAAATCTGAAAAAGCGAAGTTCAATCCCACTTCACAGAAACCAGAACAAGAAATTTGCAGATTGATCTACAAATAAAACAAACATGAATGAACAGAAACAATATGTGGAAATTCAGACATGAAAAAAAAAAAAAAGACAAACCTGTACTCAAGAACACAAAATAGACAGCACTGTCAATGCCAGACATGTTTATGATATCCTCTTCACTGGAAGACAACGCTTCCCGTATCCAAGCGAAAGGGTTGCGAGTTCTGGACCCTCCCTCCGATGGATCCAAGCCTTTCAAGATCCGGTTGGGGTAATAAACGACAGTGTTTCCAGGTTTTCTGGAAAGCCATGTAAAAAGCATCATCAAAATCACAAAGATTACAAAGGAAGTCCCCAAGGAGGTCAAGAAGGAAGAAAAATCCATCTCTCAGCGTACAGAGAGACACTATGGGAACTAGCTCTCTCCTTGTCTGAGTTTGGCAGACAAAAATGAAGAAAGGGTATGGTGTTATGAGAGAAAGAAGTAGCCGTTAAGAGAACGAATATGGAGGGGTTAAAGATCTATATTAATTAGAAGCATTGATGGGTGGTGGTTGTAACGTGGATAGGGATAAACGAGCAGGGGAGAGAGAAAGAGAGAGAGAGAGAGAAGACGCGAATGAAAAATATCTAAGGACAGGTTTCTGTCCAAGGTGGGTGTAATGTGGCCATTGATTGGGTGTTTTTTCTTTCCTTGTGGGGTTCCTGCTTTGTTTTCCCAAATTCTTTCGCTTTCTTCTGTGTATTCTGTTCCAAGCCTTTCAAAGTAGAAAAGAGAAGAAAGGACTTGATTCAGAGCAGATAACGGGAACGTCGGGAGTGCACGTCGGCAAGAGAGTGAGCGTGAAAGGACAAAAATAGGCTTTTATTAGTACAATGCATACTTCACTGTCTCAGGGGTCTTTAACTGCTTTTTTTTTACCATAACGTCTCTCTTTTTTTTTAAAAAAAAAAATGCGCCACCTTTTTTTTTAATGAATATAATTATGTGATTGAAAATATATTTTTTATATAATAAAATTAAATATAAAATTTTATTTTTTTTAAATATATTAATAATATATTTATTTTATTATTAATAAGTAACATTGAAATTACTTTTAAAATGATAAAATTTAAAATTTTAATTAAAATTAATTATTTTTGAAGGATTTAAATCTTGCTGCGTTTACTTTTTTTTCACTTGGAAATATATTTGAGAAAATGAGGATATTTTTGTCATTTAGATGGAGTGAAGAATAAAGGATATATTATTATCCACATAATAGTACGTGATTGCGAAATTGCCACCTTTACTCTGCTCCTATCCAAACCTCGGGCCCCACTTAATCAACAGTCCACCTGTGCACTCCAACGCTGCTTTATGTTTTCAAACAGCCACATAAACGGCGCCGTGCTACTCAAAACCTTAGCCAGCGAGCGACGCGAGTGTTCATTGCTTGTTGAATAAGTATACGCAGGGCAAAGCGATAAACTTTGCTTTTGAACTTGAACACGTGGCAAGATATCTGCTTGCCGACAGGAAATATGGAGCTCTGGAGGATTCTGTCGTTTTTGGGATCCACAAATTGTCGTGTTTTTCTAACTGATGAGTCATGAGAAGGGCTAAACGTTGAGGGGCACGTTAGGTGTAAAACGCTACCGTACTTAGTGGCCCTTCACATAAAATTATAAATTTATATCAAATAATAATTTATTTTAAAAAATAAAACTTATTATACCATATATATATATATATATATATATATATATATATATATATAAAATATTTAACACTTAACTAAACCATCTCCAATTTCAAATTTTAGACTTAATTATTTATGCTATAATCATAATTCAGTTAATAAGTTCTCACAATTTACTTGAAAATCATGAAATTCACAAAAAGTATGTTAACTTATTTTTTCTTTGGAATTAAGGAAATTTGAAAAATTAAAATTAATTTTTTGTTACTTTTTACTGTTTGTTAAATAAATATTAAAATAAGGAAAAAAATTGAAACAAAAAAAAGGTTATTTATTATTTATTATTTTTATTGCATTTATTCAGTAAAATTATATAAATTATGATAGAAATAAATATTATATACATAATGGTAGTCAACTAACTCTTTAAAACAAGAGAAATATTATATACTCAGTAAATTATTTATATATTTAATACACTAAAAAATAATATACTCAATATTCATATAGACATAACTATATCTTAAAAGTAAAAAGATAAAATTTATTATTTTATGGATAAAAATATATGTACACTTAATAATTTATTTATGTATTCTCAAGAAAGAATTTTTAATGAAGAAAGAGGAGAAATTTAATGCAGTTAAATAAAAAAAACTATATAAAACGAAAAATGAAAAATGCAAACGTAAACGGAAGCAACTTAACTATATATATATATATATATATATATATATAAAAGAATATCTCCGGAAGAAGAAAACAGATAAATAAATAAGAGTGACAGGGTGCCAACTGTCAACTGCCCAGAGGGGGGGGGGGGGAGGGGGGGGATGGGGGGAGTGGGCGGGGGAGGGGGGCCAGTTTTCAACTATTTTAACTACTAGTCCAATTCCAGTGAGGCGTACAGGGATGGAGTCCACAGAATTTGGTTTCAATAGTTGGACAGTTATCATAGCTATGGATGGTTTGTGGACCCTCCCACGTATTGTACTTAACTATAATCATCATGCTAAGTGTATTCTTGAGAGCATCAGTTACAGTATCAGGCACATGAATCGCATTGAAAGATTCTACAGCTTGAATTGAAGTAGGATTGATTTCAAGGCTTCTTCCACTTGCCAACTAAATTTGATATCAAAAGTATGAAATACAAGATATACAACTACACTTGTACAAATTTTTCTCTCTCTTTTTCTGCAGCTTTTAGTTGAAGCCAAAATGGGTTTGATCTAATTAACAATCATTCCTGATTACAACATGACACCGTCCGCGTTCTTCCAAAATGATGAGTGTAACTCAATACCCAGCCATCTCTACAACCCACTTTAAAAAAATGGACAAGAATCAGCAATAGGTGGGGAAACAAGAACAAGAACATAACGTTCTCATCAGCTAATGCAGCATGAGTTGCTGTTATCTTCTTAAGGCCTGGTGGGGACTTTGTGGTGAGGCAGTCATCATCTGAAGTTGCAGCAATGAGCCCCACCTCTAGCCAACTTGTCCCACAGACAGATCATCTGTCTAGGGGATTGATAATGTGCTGTGTAATAGTTCTCCATGCATCCGTACTGACAAAATTTCCAGTTGTGGGAGTACTGGACAGGCTTCGAGCTGTTGAATTGTTCAACCCACATTCCCATACTGACATCTTCCATCTTGAAAAGCTGAAACCAGAATGTAAAACAATACACTTTAAGGAACCAAGCAGACTGAACAAAAGGTAATGGAAAAAAAAAAATTACAGAAAACAAGAACATAAGATAAGAGACAAAAAGAGGCTATCCCCCTCCTGACCATGATATTAGATAAAATTCAAATATCACTAACCCGGAGGCTTCGGTTGCCATGTTGAGCAACGACAAATTTAGCAATATCACTGGAAATTACATATCCAGGCCCATTGGCATAAGGAGGATATACTACATGTGGCCACTCCTGTCACATCAGGTAAAAATACAGTCAAATTTAACAAATGTAGGGATAATGACTATCATACTTTCTAGATTAGTTTTTGCGATTAAATCTTAAGGGACATTTGGTATGGGGTTAAAAAAAAGGTAATTATTATTCTTGTAACTTTTAACTCCTTATTAATATTGTTTAAATACTTTAAGAGAATATATTAACTTTTCACGTCATTAATATTTATATTCTCTTAAGAGTTTAAATGTTAATCTTTGGGGGACTAGATTAATAGTTGCCCTCTTTAAAGTTAAAACTTACAAGGGTAACATTTAACCCTTTATTTTTAAATCTTCTACTAAATGCATCATTAGTTGAGTTGAGTACAATCTCTGGGGAATTCTAAGGTTGCATTGTTTTCAACAAATTAAATCCAACTTTGTAAATAACCATATCTGGATAAATTAGTAATGGCTCACCTAATGGTAAAAGCAACATAGCATAAAGAAAGTGTATGAAAAACGGTCCACACAGTAAACACCCTAAAAATAATATCACTGACTTCATGTTTTATTGATAGTTTCTAACAAATTTCCCCCAAACCCCTCCTCCTTCCCCAGATCAAAATTTATAACCAAGATAACATGGAAGGTGTCTTCCATGGTTACTTTGTTTTCACTTTGTTCTTCTATCCACAAGATGTAGATTACTTTTTTCATCTAAGGGTAATTAACGAAGTAAGTTACACTTTGATTTTAACAAAATAACAATAGAAAACCTCAACATGGAAGGAAGTAGAAAGAATACCTCAAAAGTGACTGCCCATTTTCCAGTTCTCAGAGGTCGATGTAACAGGTTGAGATTGCCCATATAAAGAGACTTTTTGGTAGAGATGGCATTAATTTCTTTCAAGACAGTGTCCACCCTAACAAATGTGTCGTCATCACATTTCATGATATATGCAGTAGAAACATTCTGAACCTGTACAAAGGATATTTGTGCTTAATTCAGAAAAATGAACACATAAGAAAGTAAATAGATTCATAAAATCCTATTGAAGAGACTCAATGAAAGATGACTGATGGATAAAGTGGACTTACACCGAACTCACAAATAGCAACAGTTTTAAGAACCACAAGTTCATAGCGATCCATAAATGGCAATATCACAATATCACCAAAGTAAGAAGCCTCTTTCTTCAACACTGCATTCACTTCCTTCCTGGGGCTCTGCAATGATGAGTGCATTCCAGTTATGCATATAAATATAATTAAATGGTAGCAATTTAATGGCAGAAAAGAAAATTGAGAATTTAACAAATACAAATTTATTATAGAACATATGGTATAGTGTACATGATGTGTCCCACATCGGCTCTGCAGGGAGTTCTTGGGTGTTATATATATGGGTTTGCAAACCTCCCCTTGTGAGCTAGCTTTTGAGATGGAGTTAGGTAGGTTCATATTATTTGGTATCAGAGCCTCACTCTGTATGGGTTGGTGGGCTATATATAAAGGCTCCCTGACGTTCTTCCGGAGAGGTCGGAGTGAACGAGTCATGACCCCGGTTGCTTCACAAGAACATTCAGTCTAAAGGGGTTGGGAATGATGCGTCCCACATCGGTTCTGTAGGGAGGTCTTGGGCGTTATATATATAAGATTACAAACCTCCTTTTGTGAGCTAGCTTTTAAGGTAGAGTTAGGCAAGTTCATATTAGTACATTATTGCACAATACTTAATAGATAATTTTGCCACCTCGTGTTCATGTATCCCTGAAAAATCTATATATGAAAATCCAAGAACCACAAGACCATCATAAAACAACTCATACACTAGATAGGAATGGACAAGCTAAAACTTTTATCCACAAAACAACTAGGTTTTTGTCAAGGGAATATAAAATCAAGTCAAACACAAATTGCAACGACCTAACAGTAGACAGAAAATCAAGCGTGAACTAAATTAGCCGTTCAGGATCCACCAAATTCGTTAATCCTAGAATCAATAATTGTTTGCATCTCTAGTTCTGCTGATTAGAGCACTCGTAATTCAAATCAGTGCCTTCAAACAACCATGGCAGGTGAACAGACCCTTTAACATCTCAGTGTTTCCAGAACCCAAATGAACATCGACCCTCATATGTTGTCCTCCCTCTACTGAGACTATTAGAAACCCAACTACCTTGCTGGGCACATTTCTAAATGTGACTTGAACCAATATCACCGCATCCATTAGCTACATGTTCACAGGTCAAAGGTTGGCATTGAAGATCAAGTTGATCCTGCTATCTAACTACTTTTGACTTCATAACTACATTAAATGAAAAGAATAAGACCTTACCAAAGCAACAAAGAAACGAACTACTACATTTGAAGACTTGATTGGTGATGATTGCATCCAAGTTTTTCTCACTGCCATACGTTCTGCGAAGTGATTTGTAGTAGAAAGAATCCCAATGAAAAGTTGAATAGGACTCTTTGGTAAAGGAAGAGCTTTCCACTTCTCCGACATTTCCAACACCCTTTGAGGAGAGAAACTTGGATGAGTACTAGGAAGAGAGGTGGCATAAACTGAATGAATGTCCACATCTCCTTTGATTGCTAATCCTGTTGCGTCTTCAATGGTAAATCCCTGAAGGTACATAAAATTTCAGAAGATATCATTTTCAAGCTCAATACAGTCAAGGTAAAATCACTCTATTTGCAGTACTGAACAGTTGACAAGAGATTGATTCAATATAATTTATAACAATAAGAGGTAGTAAGAACACATACACAAGAATCTAAAATTAAACTGTATTGAAGAATCCCAGTAGAAAGACAAAGGGGAATCAAAACTTGAAAGGAAGAGCTACAACCTTAATACACGGGAAGTGTACAATGAATGAAGGAAGCCTTCAAAGAAAATAATGCAGAATGCAGACAAATCAAAACTACAATTTCTCTGCAATAGTTAGAACCATTAGAATAAAGAATAAACAGCAATTCAGATGTGCAACAGTGTTGTATAGATCTACAAGGTCAACATTTGCCATATGAAAAAGAGAGATATAGAAGAGCAGTCAAAAGAGGCAAACAAAATTAGTTCCTTATCTTTAGCAATACAATTAAACTGTATTGAAGAATCCCAGCAGAAAGACAAAGGGGAAAGAAAAAGAGGAATCCAAACTTGAAAGGAAGAGCAACAAACTTAGCACATCGGAAGTGTATGTTAGGTAGTAGCCCTAACAGTAGATATCCCAGAGAAGAAAATAGAAGAAATAATAGAACAGAAGAGAGAGAGAGAAAGGGAGAGAAGGGAATTTTAGAGAGAAGATAGAGAATATTATTTATCAGAATTCAGAATCTCTAAACAGGTGTTTCATCTCCCTTTTATAACAGATTCTCCTCCAATTCCCTAATAACTGCTCTTTAACAACTACAGCTGTCACTGCTTATAGTTTCCCTCCCAAACAATTAACAACTACTCAATAGACCTAACAAACTTTCCCTCCACAATTCTAATTTGCTCTACTAGCCCAATTACATATTCCTTTCCTTATTTCTATATTTTCTCCTTCTCTACGTAACAATACCCTCTCCATTAGAGCATTTTTGACCCCAAGAATGCTGGAAGTCAGGAAATTGAGTTTTGGATAAATGTGGTATCTTCCCAAGTGGCATCCTTAGCTAGCACTTTGAACTAGAATTTCTTTCTTTCTTTCTTTCTTCCTTCCTTTCTTCTTCTTTTTCCTCTTCTAATATGATCATATTGGAGAATTGCAGCAGATGTCAACTGCCCCTGGTTGCCAATGACTGAAATCATAGGTAGTGAGAAAAGACTAGGTCTGAACTTCCATTTGAGAAAAGACACATGAAAGTATGAACTATTAATTAACAAAGAGCTAACTTTCTTTCTTTGTTTTCTCCAAATTTCCAATTTTTGTTCCTTTAAGATCACCATACCACTTGATGTCCAGCTATAAATGGAAGCCATCTCATGCTTTTCCTTAACATTTTCAGCAAAAGGAAAAATGCACTCTGCAGAATTCTTTTTATCAAATCTCATAACACTTTTGCAGTTTACTTTGTCATTGCAGCACAAATTTCCAATGCAATCATCCCTCGACAAGGAATTTATTTTTTTCCTCTGTCTTCTCCATATCTCAAACTCATTCTCCTTGAGTATCATATGATTACATGATCTCAACTCAATTATGCTACCACCAAGATTCCAATACTTCACTTCTTCATAAACTTCCATGTCTTCTCCTTTAATAAAAACATTCTTAGCAAGGGAAACAACCTTTTTGTTTCCAGAAATTTTGACAAGTCTAGGGCCAAGAAACATACCTTTTAAGATTTCAATATTTTTATCAGCACTATTGATACGTGTGTCATCTTGAATCCCAAATGATTCCTCTTCGAGGCACCCATCTCTTATGGAAGAATTCAGGTTGAGGATAGGATCTTGATCATTATTCCATCTGATTGACTATTGAAATGCTTAAGAAATATTGAAATTTTCTCTTCAAAATTTTGTTCATCTTCATCCTTAATCCAAGCATCAGTATTGATTGCTTCTAGGGTAGGACTAAACACTCCAAGTGTAATGCTTTGAATGCCTGATTCCATGACAGAACTAGAACTTCCTTGAAGATTCAGAGTTTCCTTAGGCATTAGTAAGAAATTCTCACTTGTCACTCCATTGGAATCAGAATTGATGGTTTCTTTCCCCTTTTCACCAAAAAACCCTAACATCAGGATTTCCAATCTTCCCCCCTCATTTGAACTACTGCTCTCCTTATTCCTTTCCACCACATGAGTGATCATCATTTGTCGCAAGTCCTCCAGAATGGCATTATTTGTTAAAGAAGTCTTGTTTAATTCCTCCTTCATCTCCTTCTTGAAATCATTTAGGTCCTCGGCATTCCTTGAGTTGCTTCCTACAAATTCCTCATTTGTTCCTCCAATTCTGCAATCCGCACCATCTCTGGGCCTATCACAATAGATCTAGTCATGGCTGCAACCCCTAAGGAAAAATTACCCACTGATTTCTTGGATGCAAAGCTCTGATACCAATGTTAGGTAGTAGCCCTAACAGTAGATATCCCAGAGAAGAAAATAGAAGAAATAATAGAACAGAAGAGAGAGAGAGAGAGAGAGAGAAAGGGAGAGAAGGGAATTTTAGAGAGAAGATAGAGAATATTATTGATAAGAATTCAGAATCTCTATTACAAGTGTTTCATCTCCCTTTTATAACAGATTCTCCTCCAATTCCCTAATAACTGCTCTTTAACAACTACAGCTGTCACTGCTCATATTTTCCCTCCCAAACAATTAACAACTACTCAATAGACCTAACAAACTTTCCCTCCACAATTCTAATTTGCTCTACTAGCCTAATTACATATTCCTTTCCTTATTTTTATATTTTCTCCTTCTCTACGTAACAATATACCAATGTTAGGTAATAGCCCTAACAGTAGATATCCCAGAGAAGAAAATAGAAGAAATAACAGAACAGAAGAGAGAGAGAGAGAGAGAGAGAGAGGGAGAGAAGGGAATTTTAGAGAGAAGATAGAGAATATTATTAATCAGAATTCAGAATCTCTAATACAGGTGTTTCATCTCCCTTTTATAACAGATTCTCCTCCAATTCCCTAATAACTGCTCTTTAACAACTACAGCTGTCACTGCTCATAGTTTCCCTCCCAAACAATTAACAACTACTCAATAGACCTAACAAACTTTCCCTTCACAATTCTAATTTGCTCTACTAGCCCAATTACATATTCCTTTCCTTATTTCTATATTTTCTCCTTCTCTATGTAACAGTGTACAACGAATGAAGGAAGCCTTCAAAGAAAATAATGCAAAATGCAGACAATTCAAAACTACCATTTCTCTGCTCTAGATAGGACCATTAGAATAAAGAATAAATAGCAAATCAGATGTGCAACAATGTTGTATAGATCAACAAGATCAACTTTTGACATATGAAAAGGAGAGATATCAAAGAGCAGTCATAAGAGGCAAACAACATTAGTTCCTCATCTTTAGCAACATACCGGACGATATGGAAATGAGGTGACATGCCGACCCCCAACATTAATATGATAGCCATCAACACCTGCACGCAATGTCAAGATAAACAATCTTCCCTCCACAAAAGGAAACGGCCAGGTCACTTCTGGCTTCTGTTCGCGCCCTATGAATCTCTTGAACCATGAAGTTGTCTTGGACTCTTTTGAATCGACAATGTCATTCCGCATCCATTTCTCACATCTCATAAATCCATCAACTGCCAAATACATGTATTAGAAATATGGTGTGACGTGGAGTTTAGAGGATTGAAGTCCACCAAGAACTTCAGCATGTGCATATGTGTTTTTCAGCGAGTGTCTTGAAAAGCGCATTCACAAAACAATATCATATGACCCAACATATCAAATAATATGTCATAGTGCCTAGCATGGAAAGAAAAAACAATGTGTTTGATCCAAATACTTCTTGCAACTCAACTGGGACATTTATAGTGATAGTTTGTGTTAACTGAAAAGCCAGATGAGGTATAAACAGTAGGGACTACAAGACTTTGTAAAATCCCTGCAAGTATCATCTCACTACTTGATTAGAGAATCCATTTCATAGGACATCAAAAACTTCAAAGTATTAGTTCCAGGGAACTTGATCTCATGGACATCAAGTTGTTTCTAAATGGTTTTGTTTAGAACCTCAAAAGTGTTTCCCTCTTGTCTACTTCAAAATTTCATAACTCCCATTGATCAATAGAAATATATCCCAGACATTTTAAAGAGTTACATAAATAAATAAATAAATCCCCAACCTCAACACCCAGCATATAATTAGAATGTTACCTAGGGATATAAACAAAAGATCAATAATTTGCTTCCTTTAATATAAACATACAGTTAGTCATGTTTCTTTTCATCTAAAAATATATATCATTTCATCTACTCATGAATCCTAATGCATTTGATATAACATGCAAAAGAAAATAGGAGAGAACAAAAATAAATGAAGATATTTATACTCCATACCCAGCATGTCTTCATCATTTTTGGATGGCAAACCATCACACCTCTGAGCTGTCCCCCATTGCATCCTATAGCAGGTGTTATGCTCAATAATCGGTCGCTTACTCCAATCTCCTCTTAACCGAGGATTCAAATGTAGAATCTTTGGTGGATCCTCCCCATCAACTACCTTTAGCCCTTGCAACTCAATCATAAACTGTGAAACTTTAACAATTCCATCACCACGCCTCAACCTAGCTAGCTGAGGCACATACTCCTCATGTGCATAATGAGGTGTTCCCACCACTGTTATAGAAGAACCTGCAGCTAAACCACATGGAAGGAACATCATCTTATCCCCCCCAGCCAATTCCTCCCCGCTCATGGATGCCCATGAGGGGCATGACTCAGACTTCCCCTCAAATACAGAATTTTGTGCAAGCTCCTTTCCATCATAATTCTCTACTTCTTTCCATGCCCTCAAACCCAAAGTCCAGGCCTCATCTGCTAGTCTCTCAAGCATTGATAAATCACTGGTTCTATTCCTTCGTCTCATAATTTCACCTGTTATCCGACCATATCGATGCCGAAGAGGTTTTATAGGCTTAGACACTTCTTTTACTTCTTCCAAAGGTTCCTTACTAGGCATCCTTGGTGCATTTTGGTTTTGGTTATCTTCCAACTTCCGGTGGAATGTATCCTTATAAACAGAACTGAAAATTGGTTTGCTTAAATCCGAATCATCCATATCTTCTGCTGCAGCCGCATCCAATCCAACATAACTGTCATCTCCACTCAACATTGCTGCAATCTCTAAAAAGTGTGGAAATTTAAATGCTAAAAAAACCAAGTATAATGCTCCTATACCCAGCAAGAAATGTGACAATTTACACCTCCTCCCACTAGGAGGTTCACTTTTTAACCTCTTCATTTTATAACGCCCAGAAAAAACCAGATAAATTAAAATACCCTACAAAACCCAGCAATCTCTCATAACTTAATAAAAAAACACCTCGAACGAGCTCAGAACCCAGCAAGCGAACAAAATTAACCGTGCCCAAATCTTCAAAATAAAACCCTTTTGAGGTTTGAATGTAAACTTCAGAAAATTTTATAACCCCACGTATCTACTGCACTAAATGATCTAAAGGAGATAAAACAAGCTCAAAATCCAACAGAACATGCAAAGAGTAAAGTGCCAAAATCTTCAGAAAGGCACCAGAGTAGATCAAATTACGGAAATAGAACTGACACCTTGATGGGTCTGACGAGATCGAGTAGACGATTAACAAATATGACGAAACGAACAGCACAATGTACAAAAGCCATCAAATTTTGGGACCCAAAATCCCAAATTTGTCAATATTAACCAACATATCCTCGAATGATGCGCAAAGAAATAATGATTGATCGATCAGAGCAGCTGAGACACAGAAAGAAATATGATCTTGATTTCAAAAGTGAAAAAAAAAAAAAAACTTTCTTTTCTTGGAGGAAAGGAAATAGAAAAGCAGAGAAGGTGAGAGGGACAAAAGACTCAGAAAATACAGTCTACGACGTGGATGTGGGGGTACTGAGGAGTTAAGAGCTTAGATAGAGGAGAGGGTCATTACAACGGAAATACCTGGAAATTGAAGGAGTGGAATGCAAAAGGCTGCATAAAATCAAAATTTTAAGGGAAATTCATTTGGTTCCTGGTTTTTTATTGCTTTCATACAAATTAGAGCTTTTCCTGCCCAATGTTACCTTAATTTAAGCAAAAATATAAATATATCTTTTTATTTAATTAAAAAAATTATTATTTAATCTCTAAAATTTTTTAAAAATTAAATAATTTGATTCTTTACATATATTTTCTTTCAATTATAATTAATTATTATTAAATAAATTATTTTTTTATAAAAAAATTAACAAAAAATTTTAATAAAAACGAAGCTAATAAAAAAATAAATTCTTATAATTTTGTTCATTATTAAATACAGAATTAAATAGTTTAATTTTTAAAATGTAATGATCAAATTATAATATTAGTTAAAATTAAATAATTAAATAATAAATTTTTTAAATTAAATAAAGAATATATTTAATTTTTTATTTAAATTAATAGAAATATTGAATAAAAAAATTTTTAATTTTGATAAAAATATAAGTGATAAATTAAATTATTTAATTTAAAAAATATAAAAATTAAATCATAATATTAACTAAATTTAAGATGAAATAATAAATTATTTAATTTTTAAAGACTTTTTATTGGAAATTAGTTGTTTTTGAGGTTGGAGAGTTGTTATTAATGATTGCACAGTTGTTGTTTTTTTTTAATGGAAAAAATTTAACAAACAACACAGAGTTCAAGTTTTTTTTTTAAACTATTATTTTTGTATGATTACAGTTATTAGGGGTGTGCAAATGGTCGGTTCGATTTTGAACTGAACCAAATTCATAAAATTAAAAATTAAAAATTTTAAAAATCAAACCAAATTGATTAATAAGAAAAAATCGAATCGAATCGATAAATATTGGTTCAGTTTGATTTTAAACCGATTAAATCGAAATTTATAAAATTTTATATTTTTAACATTAAATCTAAATAATAAAACATAAAACAAAAAACAATTAGAAATCAAAACTCAAAAATCTTAAGGTTCGATTTGGTTTTCTTTAATTTCGATTCGGCTTGATTCGGTTTTCTTTGATTTCCTATATATATATTAATAATTTTGATTCGATTTGATTTTTTATTTTTTATGAAAATAACCGAATCAAACTGATTAATTAAAATTATCAAAATTATAAATCCAATCGAACAGATTGAATTTTAAAACTAAACTAATTAAATCAAATTAAATCGATTCAATTTAATTTTTCAATTTAAACTGAAAACTGCTCTACAAGTTCTAGTTTTCTTGCTACTTTATTTTTTTTTTTTATGATGATAATTTTTTAGCTGAAAAATTCATTAAACTTTTTTTTAATCAAATAGTAAAATCTTTTATTAAAAAAAGACGAACCAGACAGGAGACATCACTTAGAGCTAAATTTTAATATATTATTTTAATTTTAATTTATCACCTAAAATTTTAAATTTTAATTTGTGTTTTGATAAAGTTAATATTGCCAAATTACAACAACTTGGCCAACATTTGGCCAATTTAAAAAGTTAATCTAACAAAACAACAAATAGGTTTATTGTCAATTATTAGGAAAGAAAACATGTAAAATTAAGATGATATCATTCTCAAAATTAGGTGTTAGGACAGCAAAAAATTTGTAAGAAAGTAAGTGCCTTGGTGGTTCTCATATGGCTTTCCACCCTTGCAGGTAAAGAGGCTGTAACGTCCTGATTAAACTTTAAAATAAATAAATAAATAAATTTTTTAAACTCCATATATATATATATATATATATATATATATATATATATATATATATATATTTTAATTATAAATGTATATGATATATGTATAATAATAAAAAGGTTAAATATATCATTTTATATATTAATTTTATTAATAAAAATATGATAGTAATATGAAATTTTAAAACGTATAATACATTTCAATTTCTATATAGTTTAATTAAGATATTTTTAAGGTTTTTAAATTTTAATTACATTAATATGAGATTTATTGACTGAGATTTAAAAGATATTTTAATTTATAAAATATATAAATATAAGAATCCCATAAAATAGACAAAACTATGTTTTCAGAAAAACATTTCTGTCCCTTTTTTTTAAAATAAATGGTAACAGTATCCAAAACCCTTATCCATTTTGAAAGCTATTCTCACTCGTCATGTCCCCTCGCTTAAACCATCAAAATCCAAACTTTTAAACCCCATGATTGTTCTTGGTTTTCTCTCTGCAGTTCGACACTAGAACGGTTCGTTTCTTATCTTAACCATTAGTTTCTTTTCATCAAAATTTTTGTTTTACCTGCTTGCGCTTGATATTGTTATTGTCTGTTGGATTTTATAATAATGGGTTGAATTTCTGTAGATTAACATAATACCAACCCAGTGTTTTGGTCTTCTCTGCAGATTTTATCAGCTGTCTAGCTAGTTGAATAAAAAAAATGGCATCTTTCTTAGCAACTTGGCTTTACCAAGGTTTTTATGTTTCGTTATCTTCATATGGTTTTTCTTCTACTAAAATAGGATTTTCTGTTAGTAGTTAGAATTCACCTCTTTTTTCTTTTTTTGGTGGGCTGGGGTATGGCAGATAGAGGACTGAGGGATACAGTTTGTGCAGATAGCTTTGTTACTGGGAAGCCAGGCTACAGTCATCTGCAGGTTTACTTTCTTTTTCTTTCCTTTTCTTTTTTTTTTTTCCCCTTGTATTTGCTTCTCTGGGGTGAGGGGTTAGTAAACATTATTATGCTGCTCTCAAATATTAAATGATTAATGAGTAAAAAATACGCATACATATGTAGCTGAGATGTGGATGTGGTACTACCTACTAGTTCTTTACTGTATGGGACGTCTTTGAAAATTTCATGGGATATCAATTTTCCAGGTGGGAAATTAAGCCAAACTTATCAATTATCATCGTGATAAGTCTTGTATAGTTTGTTGATCATCTTCTTCATCATCATCATCAAAGTAAAAAGGAGCTTTTCTTATCCTCCAATGGTGCTACATAACAGAAAATGCAAATTTTTCTTGAAAAGCATAAAGAAACTTTTTCTAGATCACTTCTGCATTAGTTCAATCTTCTCTCTGTTCAATTTATTTTGGGACCATATTTTCCTACATAATCACATCTCTAATTCTGTTGGCTCTAATATCAGAGAGTTGTGTTGATGAAATCCTATAGCGAGTCTCCTCCTGAACAAATTCTACGATGATCCATGTTGAAAGTGTGCCAGTGTTGTAAACAATTTATAAATGATGTTACTTTTTATCACCTAATCAATTAAACATGTGGCCCTTGCTGACCTAGATTTTATTTTATTTTATTTGGGGGTGGGTCTGGAAATTTCCCCATTTGCCCTGCCTGTGACAAAGGTGCTTCATTATTCCCATCTCATTTACTATACACTGCTTACTAGTTACATGTATAATTTTCTGTGCACAATGCAGACAGCATTTGTAGGTTCATTTTCAACTGGAATTTTGCAAGTTCAGTTTGGCTCTAAAGCATTTCTGAAGGCTCCATTACTTCCTTGTATAAAGTGTGAGAAGAAGGATGAATACATCGAACATGTGTCTGTTGAACGCCCTCCTTACCATAGTTATATGGACTCCACATCTGGGCAACTTGAGCCAGCATCTGGTGCTCGTGCTAGCATTCCAGGACAGGAGTACTGGCCAGAAGGCACTGCTGATCGAGTTAGGGCTGCCAGGGCTCCTGAACCAACAGGCACGTCAACAGGATCTCCATCTTATGGTGAAAGGCCTGGAAGTAGGAGGAAAAAGTACAGAACATCAGCCACTGCTCCTGAATCTAATGAAGTGACCATAGAAGCTCCCAAGGCACCTGATACTCTCGACGAGACAATGGAAGAACCTAAAGATATCTCATCTGATTATGTGGTTTATCAGATGGAACCTGAGGAAGAACAAGAAACTGGATATGAATTAGACAAGAAGCTGGGACGCCCTCATCCCTTTATTGATCCAAAAGTCAAGAAGCCAATTGAGGGGACGCTTACAAGTGAAGAATTATGGTGGAACTGGAGAAAGCCAGAGGATGAGCAATGGTCAAGATGGCAAAGGCGGAAACCTGATGTGGAAACGGTTAGTATAGTTTTATTAGAAAAAAGATTAACTTTTGTTGATGTACTCTCTGTCAATAATATTGGCTTTATGTGATAACAACCATGTATCTGTTCTGCCCAGATCCTTTAACATCATGTTGACCATATGTTCTATTCATTTTACAATGTAAATACAATGTGGACTTTAAGAATAAATGGTTCCTAGTGTGTAACATCTCTTTTCAGTTTGAACACCTTTTTTTTTGGGCCTTGGGTAGCCACATGTTGTGTCAGTAGTGAAAATCTCAAAATTTTGGAGGATGATAACCCAAGACTCTTCTTAATTTTGGGAAGATTGAACAACATTTGAAGTATGTGCTTTGAAAGTTTATATTAAAATATTATATATAAGCATGCTTCTTACTGAATTATTTTAATTTGGTATATTTAAATTTTTGAAGGTTTTTCTCAAAGCAATGGCTGAAACTGGGCAAGTGAAGCTTTATGGCGAGACTCCAACATTGACAGAGGCTGCTCTGTACAGGGCTAGAAAACATCTTTTTAAAGAAGAAAGGTAATATTGATCTTCAATTGATTTTTTTTTTTTTAAAAGAAGAAAAAAATCCATGCTGCAATAATTTTTGGGCATTTCTACAAGGTCTTTCTTTCTTTTTGAGTTATAATAGTCATTAGAAAGATTTAAACTACGTTACTTTCACCACCTATGATTAAGTATTTTTCACATTATTTTATTCCTATCTTTTTTTAATCTTTATTATATATTAGTGGAAGCATTTTGTTTTATCAAATTCTCTCCCACCACCACCCCTTTTCATTTAATGACTGAAATTATTTCTCAAATTCAAATCTGGACCTCAGTTATTAAAGATAATGTAAAATTAATGAACTTCATAGCATGATAGATGGGGAATGTGATGCATTCAGTGTTGTGGAGACTCTTTTGTATTATCAAACATGTGTATCACACAATCTTAGGGCTTCCTTTTTGTTGTTATATTCTCAAAAACAATGAGAAAGAAGAGATGTGTGAAAAATAGGAGACAAGGAAGAGATACAGCCTCCAGGTCCTTTTAACTGCAAGAAAATCTAAATAGGACAGGACTAATGAGAGAGCAAGAGGAAAAGACAATTTCAGGACTTTTGAATATGAGAAGATAGAGATGGAGGAAAGGAGAAAAAGAGGAGGGGTAGAGAGAGAGAGAGAGAGAAGGGGATGTCTCATTCATAAGCTGCTTCCAGACCAGAAAACAAGTTTAGGTGAACTTTCTAGTTGTTAATCTTCTTATAATGTAATGTGTCTAAGTAGCTATGCTATGAAGAATTACTGAACCATAGAGAATAAAATTTTCCTGTTATTCTAAAATTACTAATATGCCATTTCCATGTCAATATATTGTAGAACTTCCATCAGTAACATCTAGAAACTGAAAATTTTGGAAAGCCCGTTTAGTTGCAACAAAAATCAAATCTTGATAGTGGCTGCTCATTTTGGATGTAACATTGTGTGAACTCCAGATCCCCAATAATTTTGAATTGTAATGTCCCATGATGTTCATTTTTGTTTCCCCTATTGCTTTTCAACCTGATGGTCCACCAGAAAAACTTGTCTATAGCATCTATAGTATTTTTTTTGTTTTTGGATAAATACGTGGATTTATCCATTATTACCTTGTGTAGACTTCAAGCTGAACAAGAGAGACTGGAAAGAATAGGTCCTATAGCGTATTACTCAGAATGGGTAAAAGCATGGAAGAAAGACACCTCTTGTGAAGCTATTCAGAAGCATTTTGAAGAGACTGGTGAAGATGAAAACACCCAACTAATTGAAATGTTCTGCCATCAAACTGATCGAGAATATCGCATAATGATGGGGACAGATATTCGTATTCGTAGGGATCCTTTAGCAATGAGAATGCGGGAGGATCTAATAAAGCAAAGTATCTTATTCAAAGCTGATTTCTTTGTGCATTTTTTCTCTGTTTTTTATATTTTAGTTACATTGATTTATGATCTAAATCTTGATCTGAATAATATATACTATAGTAACCTTGCTTGTTGTTTCTAACCTCTCTTTTTCTTCTTTCTTAAATCTTTTGTACGTCTGAATTCTAATGATCTCAGAAACACGGTTTTCTTTCTGTTATTTTCTCTTGCCTAAACCATGAGGTCATATTATTAATTTAAGTAGTTTTGAAGTTATAAAAATTTTCTTGCTTCATTTTGTTCTCAAAGTTGACAGTTGATCTTTGCAGTTTGGGGTGGAGATCCAGTTTACCCAACTATCAACTATATCCAAGATCCAAATGAAATAGTTGATTATAGGGGTCCTGATTTTCATGAACCAACACCCAATATGCTGGCTTTCCTGAAAGAGGTTAACACTCTGCTTCGGATCCACTTGTTCACCATATCAAAGATAGGTTACAGTCAAGCAGTTTGTCATAGATTTTTTTTATGGTTTTCCCGTTATGAAATAATTTGGTTGATAAAAGGAAGTTAATCAATTTCTGAAATATCATGGTCCAAAGTTCAAGCCTGGAGCATTCATCAGATGATCTCCAAAAGTTGATGAGGTCAGCATACTGCTGATGAAACTAACATGCCTGCAGTCTGCGTGTCTGATTGAGTAGTTCTCCTAATCTCATCTGATTTCTATGCTTCTACGCGTGTATTACTTATTTGGGTCTTATACTGTCGTTTTTTGCATTTGCATGAATTATATGTGCTATTTGCCAGTTCAAGTAGGATCATGTCTGTAATTATCCAACTGAATTTATGCCAATCGGAAGCTGGGTTTTAATATCTGATTGACTTTTTCTTTTGCATTAGTTGTGCCTGGAACGAATGAATTCTAGTGCAACATCCAGATTAAAGAAATCAAGTTTAATTTTGGGTGGGATCTGGCCTTAAACCATTTGAGAATCATAGTTTTACATTTCTTCTAGCCCTGTAGATCACACTAGAATTGGATGCAGCATGCAAGAAAAGATATTGATGTGAAATATGGATTTTATCTGAGGAGCTAAGGTTTTTTATAGCTTGTTTTCATTTCATTTGCATCAAGATTCCAAGTTAAATAGGAGTGATGTTGTAAGATTGGGAAAAGAAAAGTGGTATTATGCAATTTGATCCAAAACATCATTTCCCTCATGGTGATTCTGAATCCCTGAGGTCTTGTTTCAAGCATGCTTAAAATGTAACTTTTCTCTTTGGCCCATTTGAAATCACATTCTATACAAAATGAGTGGAATAATTTGTGTTTTAGGCGAGGCGAGTGATTATCGTCTTTGTACGTTAAGCTCTAACTTTCTTTTCCTTGATTTTATCAGCATGGCAAAATTGTACCTAGGGAGGAGTTTGAAAAGATTCTGGCAAAAGAAAAGACAGAACAACTTGAGGTAATTCACAAAAAAATTAACTTGGTATATTCATTTACCAAATTGACTGATAAATCTTTTTTATTAGGAAGAGTACATTTTCATTCTTGTATATAATTGATGTTTAGTTGTTATGTTTCAAGGAGATCTTTTCCTTCCCTCCTCTGTTCCACCTCCATCCTTTAGACTGCAGTGACTCTCTCTGTCTGTGTGGTCTGTCCAAGCATTATCTACTTTCCTATTGTTTGTATTTAACAAATCCCATATTGGATCAAATTATATGCATGATTCTTATCTTAAAAAATTCTAAAATTTTTCCAGTTAGAAAGAATGCTTCATCTGACTGTTACGGTTCTTCATTCTAGTTTGTGGATGTAATTTCTAAAACTTATTGTTTATTCCCAGTTTCTACTGTAAGCTATCTGCCAAGGTTTTTAGATACATCTAATAAGCTAAGGCAGTCAGGTTTTTTATTGTACTCTCATACAGAATAAAATGGTCAGTATCTTTCTTTGGCAAGTGGGATTTGAACCTAAGCCTTACCTCTACTTTGGCCTTTATCCCTTACCACCTGAGTCAAGGTTCTGGGGTTCCAATTCTTTTTAATTCAAGTTCAAAATCTATTTTTAATGGTTTTTAATAGTGCACCAAAGCCTCTTGTCTACTGCTTTTTTTTTTCAGTTAGACAAACTACTGAATGCAATCATAATGTGCTCTCGATTTAAAAGGTAAATACCAGGAAATAAATGGCAAATATAAAACCTGTGTAGGGTTTTCCATTGAACTTATATGACATGAAATTGTATGTCTTGTTGAAACAATCAAAGCCTTTTGTGAAGCAAATCATCCAATTGTATAGAGGAATTTCAGATACACGTCAATAACATTTTGCAATTGAGAATTGAATGTAGCTTCCCACTACTTCAACCTTGTAAGTTAATGTTCTAGACAGTTTCTTAATGTTCATTCAAAAACTCAACATCATGGTTTGTACTCATTCAACAGATAAATTTAATTGGATTGGTAGTTTGGGATGATCGGAGAATATGTGCCTTTTGATTTTGATTGCATTCAATTCAGCATTATCAAAAAGCTGGGACAAATGTGTACTTACAGAGTTATACGTAACAGAGAAGTGTATTAATGTGAACAGAGTTCTTAGGCCCCTTTCATGAAATGATGAGATGAGTTAACCATCAGTAATATTTATTTATTATGTCAGTACTTCAAGTTCATCATTGAGGTCCATTAATGCTAAAATTATAACAGATGTCAATTTTTTAGCTCAATTGAGTGATTACCAATGCATCTATGGACTATGATATAAAATCTGTTCTTCTAACAACGTAGTTACTCTTCCATGAGTCTCCAACTTGAACTTTATATTTGTGCTTGTCTGTTATATATAAAATTTTAAAGTCAACTTGAATTTTTCCTTGGAATTGAATTTTGGATTATGGCTTATTTCTACTTGATATTCATCCTTTAATTCTTGATACTTTTTAAAAGCAGATGACAGACATGGATGAAGCTATGGAACAAGCTGTTGACATTGGCGAAAATGACGTGGGTTTCATTAATTTGATGTTTGTGATCATCTATCTATTCAATAAAAAATACCTCTATCGTGCAAAAGTTTATGTCTGTTCTGTCTATAATATAATGGCATTGATCTATTGACACTTGCATTAGGATGAAGGAGAGGATAGTGATTTAGATGAAGAGGAGGAGGAGGAGGAGGAGAAAATTACACGCAATTGGAGTGTTCTAAAGTCTACTCCTAAGCTTCGCAAATCAAAGGTTTGTTGTATTCTATTAGATTTTGTAATTCTCTGCCTTAGCCAAGTCAGACGTGTGCATACACACATATTTAGCGCATTCTGTGTACAGTCCTCTGCTTAATTAATGGTGGTGGTTTTTTCTACTAAATTATGTGGGATTTCTTGCCTTGCTGAGACCCATATGCTCACAGGCTACCAGCAGAACCATTGTATTCATCAGTTCATCTCCTGTTTCTGAATCATGTTCGATCACTTTCATTCTAATCTCATGGTTCTGAAACTACTTGTCTTATCCATTCTATAGTTTTTGAATGAACATTTGCTTGTGCTATCCTTCTTGTAGAAAATGTTGAAAGCATTTGCATTATTTTCAAGTAATAGAATCCCACAGGACAGAAGCAGAAGATTTATTTTTGTCAGGACCTAGAGATTGAAAATTCGATGGACCAATTTGTGTTCAAACAAATTTGTTTCCTGAATATTATTCACCAACCAGTTTCTTTTTTCACGCATTTCAAGCCAGTAAAATTTTCTTGCTTTCATTCAACCTGCAGGAAAAGCTTAAAAAGGACGGTCGCATGTCTCTTGAGGAAGCAATAGAAGATTCAGAGAACTTGACTGATTTCCTCATGGACTTTGGAGAAGAGGAGTGATAATTGGCTACTGTGGAACTTCAAACAGGAAGTTTCTTCAAAATCGAAAGAAATAATTGGCTCAGAAAAGGCGTTATGTATTATGAAATCTCGTGATTGAACTGAGAATTGATCAGATGAATTGAGAGTTTGGGGCGAGTTTCATGATTGTCCTTGCCAAATAAATGTCCCTGTTATTCCTCTTTGTTAAAAAAATAATAAAAATAATAAATAAAAAAACAATATTTGGTTTGAGGATTTTTGAATCTAAAGTCTCTACAGATATTTCAATCCCCTTAGTTGCTTAATATAATTAACGCAAAGCTTAACAGGGCTCCTGGAGGGGCTTTGTATGCAATTTTTGCAGCTGAAAAGCTCAAAACAAAGTGAGCTTTGAGAAGTTACCAACCTGATATGTAGGGGTGATATGTAGGGGTGAGCAATCAGTTCAAATCGAATCGAATCAAATCGAATTAAATTATAAAAATTGAATCGTCAATTTTAGAAATTGAATCGAAATTGGTGAAAAATCAAATCTAATTGAATCGTTTTATTTTGTTTCGGTTTGGTTTAAATCGATCGGTTTGATTTTTTATTGATTTTTTAATTTAGCTTTGATTTTCAAGTTATTTGATCTAATTTTAACTTTGGTTTGATTCTAATAACCATTAATCAATGAAATTAAACAACTAATATATATAAAATTAAATATAATTCATAAATTTTTCATAAAAATAAATTAATTCAAAAATTGATTCGGTTCGATTTGATTATATAAATCACTATTCGGTTCGGTTCGGTTTAACCGATTTTTTTCTTTTCAAAATCGAACCGAACCGAAATAACAGAAAATTTTATAAATTAAAACTGAACCGAACCAATTAAATTTTAAAATCAAACTGATTGAACCGAATTGATTCGGTTCGATTCAATTTTTTAATTTGAACCGAATTCTGCTCAGCCCTACTTATATGTTTGGGTTTAACACCTTAAAAATAATTCACTGAGATGGGATCCACCCATATGGAGTGAACTTGCCAGATTGGGGTGCAAAAGAAAGCTATCAAGAATGCTACTGTTAGTCCAATTCTTAGCATGAATCTGCCTAGACGTAGGTAAGGATGGACCAACATGGATGGTCCAATTGCTAGCATGAATCTGCCTAGACATAGGTGAGGGTGCACCAACATGGACAGGTTTGGATTACCAAATAAGCTGTACTACATTATTCTTTTTGTATGTTCGCCATTTTATCTATCATGCTAAATCAATGCCCCTCATCCTTTTTTTCCCTCATTTTCTCTGAAAATGTTTGCTCTTGGATTTGGATTTGGATTATGCAATAGAAAAAATTTAAATCATTACAATTAAAATTGATGTTAATATTACTCAGGAATTGCAAGTGGAATCCCAAATTTTTCTCCCCAAAAAATATTAGAAGTTCATTTCAATAGTTTATTTCCAAACCTAAACAACCTTAGATTCTTTTCAAAAAGCAATAGTTTAATCACTTTTGACGTAGTTTTCAAACTTGGAAATCCCAAGATTGTTTCTGTTCTTTAAAGGCAAAAAAAAAAAAAGGAAACAAGTATGTAATTTTTTTCCTTAAAGGTATGTGTTTAATGTTTCCAAAACCTTGTTGTTGAAGATCAATTGAGGCACTTTGGAGCCCCCACTAATTATTACAAGGCAACCTTTGCTACAGTTGATCTCAAGTAAAAGATGGGACCAAAATGAAGGAGCATAATTAGGAGTTTTGATACCTAAGAAAAGTGTTAGCAAAGGGTCTTGAAGAATCCCATGCAAAAAGAGAGAAGAGGGCTAGAGATCCCTTTTGGTGCTTGAGGTAAGATTTTCTTGAATAATGGGATTTGCTCTATCTTTCTTTCTCATTTGAAAATTATGGCACATTTTTTCCCTTTTGACCCTAGTGCCTTCCAGAGCACACACATATTTAACTATGTATATGCTAGCAGGCTAGAATTGTCCCCCTCTCCTCATCTTCCTTAATTTATTCCCCTCTGGCCTACACTATCTATCTGATAACTTTGCAAGATCTCAAAAGTGTTTTGTATTCTTAATTTATTCTTCCTTCCTCTCTCTCTCTTTCCATCATTAAATTATTTTTCTATGTTAATTATAATTATTTTTCTATGTTAATTATAATTATTTTATGTTATTTAAGCTACTGAGAATTTTTAAAAAATTAGTGCTTATGCTTATATTAACTGAACCATGCTTTGTTCACCTGAATTCATTCGTTAAGTGGTCCCATTCATAATGCATAGATTCTTGCTTGGACTTCAAATATACTAAATGCATCATTATTACCAATATATATATATATATATATTAAATAAAAATAATCTAATATTAGCAAGAAGAAATCTAGCATCCATGAAAGATGGGTAGGGATAGTGAGATGATCTTTGACCTTATAATTATGAGCAACATTGGATATTCTATAGCCAACCATAAAAGAAAAACGAACCACGTTTGGTGGTTCAAAATTGCCTAATCTTGACTTTTTACTCAAAATAAGGCTAAGCAAGCCAAACCCATTTGATTCTTCTTTGTTATTATTAATATTATTATTACCCCGAAGAATGGAAGTACTCAATCAAGCCACCCCATAAGCGCATCAAAGGTTTAATTTATCTAGAATTCTATTTTCAAAACCCTCCACTTAACCAGCATAAACATACTCTTTTGCTGCTGGGATCCTATCAATGGCAGCTTACATATGCCTCTTGGGCAGTGATGCTTCTGTTGTGTTATCAATTGATCAAGTGATTCTTCTGTTGTATGCATGAGAGAGAGAGAGAGAGAGAGAGAGAGAGAGAGGGATGGAGGGATTTGACGAAAAACCAAAAAGAAAGAAAAGAAAAGGTTTGAAGTTTGGGTGGGGGAGATGATATGATTGAGCAAAAATGGTGCATGCAAGGGCAATAGTGAAAAAGATTATTTATTTATAGAAGGCTGCTAAAGATTTGACTAGTACAAAACGAATTAAAGACTTGAACAAGGAAGGGGGACAACAGATCCTATTTCACTAACCCAGATGATATAGAAATGATTAGATATATAGAGAATGGTCAGTAAACAGGCACACAATTAGAACAAATATGCTTAATGAGTTAATGGTTTTTTGTTGGAGACTCTCTCTCTGTCACCCAAAACATGATCAAGAAAATATCCAAGAATTGCTGGCTTGCTTTCTTGCTTTGCCCCCCACCCCTTACCAAATCCCTTTGAAGAAAAAGGGAGGCAGATAAAAAAAAAAAAAAAAAAACAACGTTGTCAACCCTGTTTGATTCCATGTTTGTGTCTCTATTAGCATTTGTATATGTCCTCCTTAAATGGGTTCAAATGTGAGAGGAGCTTCCTCATCATGTCTTAACCTCCCTCTTTCTTTATCATTAATCATCATTAGTTTTCCTTTCAAAACCTTTCTTTATCATCAATTATCGTCATGTTCTCACTAAACACTAACATCATTAACACATGGGCTCCACGCTAAACCATCCAAGTTAGTATTGCCTCTCCATAAGTGTCATATTGTCCTAAACTTGTTTTTAACATTCTTCTTTTTGTTAAGACAAATGAAACCCTACTATAAGTTATTGAATTAGGGGGGCTTTAATTAATTGTTTGGATTTAGGATTATTTATATTTTATTTATTATTTATTTATATTATTAAGTTAATTACTCATTAGTTTGTGCCGCATAATCCGTTTCATTATTAAGTACCAACATGTCCAATCAAAGACCAACACGCATTCGTCTATTAATTTGCTTTGTGATTAGGGAACCCATTATCTCTTGATAATCACTCTTTCAAAGTTGCTTTAGATATAAATTAAAATAAGCATTAAAATTTGTGCAGCAACTTTAATTTTACTGTCTATAAAGTTAATATATAGCAATAATGTAAATAATTACTATTAATAACATATAAAAAATATATGCTAGAAATTATTATTATCATTGAAAATTTTTTAAAGCAATAATTGTTGCTGCCAATAACTTTTTTTTTTTACAGCAATCATAATTTTGCTGTAAAATACCTACAGCCACGATTTTATAACAGTAACATGCGGCAATTCATATATTTGATAAGAAAAATTTAGTGTTAAATGCCTAAATCTAAAATTTCTTATAGTAAAGTATATTTTGCAAATTGATAAATAAGAATATTTTAGATGTTATACCATCCTGTTGCTTCCAAAGTGAACTTAACAAGTAGAAATAGAAGTGTAGAGATTAGGATTTGGCAAATCAAACCCTAAGCCTAGCAAAAAGCTAACAAGCAACAAGGGTTGATTTGCCATTTTCAACTTTTAACCCATATCTGCTCTCTAGTCTCAACCCTTTAATTGCTTATTATATGTGAAATTATAGCAGCATTTGAGATGTTTTAGAAAGGTGTCTGTCTGGAAATTAATTAGGTCAGCCAACCCTCAAATGATTTCTAAAAAGGCTAGCCATTTTTGAATCTATGTTGTCCCTTAAGCTTGGATCTGACTTAAATCATCTTCTTGAAGCAACCTATTTTCATGTGATGAATGTAATTTTCAGAAAGTAAAATTTAAAAAGCTAATATTCCTTATTATAAAATATATATTTAATCATTAAATTATTAATTTTATAAAATATAATGTTGTGCAGTCCCTAGGTTTATAATTATCTTGGAAGCCAATTAAAATATATGGTGAAATGATTATCCACCTAAAGTGGAAACACTTCTCATATTTACCTTGTAAAAGTCCACTGAGCTTGCAATTGCTCTTTATCTACTTAGCATCGAATTACATGTTACCCTATTCTCTACTAGAATTTAGAAGAAAAAAAAAAGACAATAATAATAATAATAATAATAAAAGAAAAGCTAGGCATTGATATTCCAATTAAATTGGAAAGAAATGAGAAATCAGAAAGTTTAATGAAATTGGGATATCCCCACCTCATACTACACATTCATTATTATTGATGGCAATGCCATATGTGTACGAGGTTAAAGATAAAAGGGGGCAAAAGGGTTAACAATGTTATGACCCGTCAATTGGACTAGTGCTCTCTGCCGACCACCAAAGAACATGCAACCCATGTTCACTTTTTGACTTTGGTTGCTTTTTTCTTTCTTTTTTTTTAATTACGAAAAATGGCAAGATTAAAATTTATCATATTAGCAAATTTTATGTTTTGGTATATAATAAAAAGGATAAATTTACTATATATAATAAATTTCATCTCTATACTACTTATTACATTTATTGAACTCCATTTTTAATATGACCTGATAAAAATATATATATATTTTTTTGTTATTTAAAGCCAAATAAGATACATTGTATAAAAGTTTTACAAGAAATTTTTTTTAAAATGAGTAATTTTATTGAAATAAATTAAAGTATAATAATTAAGATAAAATCATTGCCAAAGTTGAGCGAGCGTGGATAAAATTTATCCTAATAAAAGCGTAAAATAAATAAGCTACATTCTCATTTTGAACAATGATAGTCCTGAAATATGAAGAACCCTTAAATGGGTTGGGTGTAAAGTGAACTGAATTATTGGAATGGACTCATAAGACCTTCGAGTGTTTGTGAGATGACCACTGAAAGTGGGCGACGATCACTTCTGAAATTGAAGGGGTATGCTGGGTGTGATCTTCGCAAGACAAGAACTTGTTAAAAAATAAAGTAAGCTTCCAAAAGAATTGAATGAGATTTGTGGAAAAACTAATAGAGGATAGAGAATTTTTTTTTAATAAGCTGATATTATATTTAACTTAAAATTTCAAGATAACGAGATTTAAGTCATTCTCACTTATACATCGGTCATTCATTTCATGTCAATATAGAAATTGTAACTTTGCATAGAGAAAACATACAAATGAAATATTTCTCAATTTGCAGTTCGCTATCCCAAAGATCATGCTCAAGAAGATATTATAAGTGTGTAAATATAATGGTATAGATAATAGAGAGACAAGATTCACTCAATGATAATTACCAAATCAAACAAAAATATCCATTTCATTGGTTGCAATGTCATAACATCAACAATCCCATTTTCTAACCACAATCAACTTCAAATATCCTTGTCCACAGATCAATCTAAATAATCTTGATTTCAGAATTATGTCGTATGCAGTTGACTACTTGCACTTAATTGCCAAAATAATTAATTCAATCATCAAGATTTTTTTTTCCTTTAAGTTCTGTTGGAACTCAGCTTTCTAACAAGCCTACTTCAATTTCAATTGATTGATGACTGTCTACTTCAAAATTTGGAATAATCAAATTTTATAGATGCCCTATTGATAAACATTCATATTACGAGATTTTCTTTTCACTAATTTTAATTGGAGCAATTATGAGAGTTAATTGGATTTAGAGACAGAATCTACTCATTTGATGAGGTAAATTAGCGTAGGGTTTGGGAAATGGAGAGAGTAGAGGGAGTAAGAGTGGGGGGAGGGCAGGGAAGCGTGGGGAGAGCGAGAGAGTGTTGACGTCGCATCAATGGGAACGATATCTACAGCCAGCAAATTGCATGGTCCCTCAAATCTACGCCGTGAGCTGTTGCTTTTTTGACATCTCTCGCTTTTTCTTTTTTATTTTTTATTTTCACTTTCCATTCATTTCCCTATATACAATGGAAAGAAAGTGACCTTCTTCAAACCAGGAAATTAAATTATTATTATTATTATTTCGCTTTTATTTCTAAAAATAAAAAAGGAGCAATAGAAGAAGCATCTGTGACTGTGACCTTATCCTCCACCACTACCACCAGCCTTCTTTTCGTTTGGCCAAAAGTCCATTTCAATTCATGAACTATGGGGGAAGTATTTGCCCTTCATCTTTATCTCCACAAATATCACCTTATCAAATTTGTAGAAGAAAGAGGTCTCACGAAGTTTTTCGTTTAGGATTTTTCTGTGCTTTTAATTTTCTCTGCCAAATCAACAATTTTTTGGATTAGAAGACCATATTTGTTTCCACACACAGTGAACTAGATGGATGAATTAGTATCTCTGCGTCATCGCACCCACATCGACGCCTCTTTATCCTAGGTTTACCGATACACTTCGACAATAGCAGCATGTAAAAAATAGTTAACATTTCATAATTTCTTGAGTGAAGATGTATATGTGCTAAATATACTGAAATTTATAGAAGGAAGAGGCTTAAATCTTAATGCCAGGGCTAATTGTTCACTCCCCCCTATAGTTTAGGGGTTGAAATAAACTTTGGCATTTTTCTTTTTCTTTCTTAATTCTCGTGATTCTATTTTTCTGCTGCCATTCATTCTTTGCTTTTTTAACCCATTTGCCACGGCCTGTGTTAATCCCCAATTCAAATATCTTATAGCCGACTTCTTTGAAAACCACTTGAATTTTATATATTTATATTTATATTTGCCATTTTTTTATTTTTAATGATTATTATGGAAAAAGGCAATAGATGAATAAAGGTAAACTTGGCCGACTTTGTTGATATTCCTGGTTTTACTTTTTTTTTTCTTTAATATATTAATCTTTATGAAAATGTATAATTAAGAGGATGTTTATCTTAATTTATAGGTTAATAAATTAATTTGTAAGTTTTAAAAATAAATTTATTTATTTATTTATAATTATTTTTTTATTTATAAGTTAAGTTTATAAACTTAAAAAAATAAGTGAAGATTTATTTATTTTTTTATTTTAGTGCTTATAAGTCATATACTTATTAGCTAATTTAATTGATTATTTTATTATATTACTCTTATTTAATTTTTAAAATTTTATTATAAATTTTATTTAATATTTTTTTAATTATTTTAATAATAAATATATTTATAAACTATTTTTTATTAAACATATTAACTGCTTATCAATTACTTATAGACACTTTAATTAAATATGTAACTGCTTAAATTTTTCTAATTATTATAAATTAATTTAAATATTATCTAAGTGTGAAAATGATGAAGCCACCGTATTAGTGGTTATTTTATATATTTTTGTTTGAAAATGGATCTTTCATGACTTTAAACAAAAATAAAATAAAATATTCTAAGGGTTCTTTCTCTTTATATAATGGGTTCACTAAGAAGAATGCAATAGGTCATTTTCTTGATTCTTCTCCATTGCAATATGTTATTTAAAGATAAACAAAAGAGAAATGAAGAACAATTATATTAGTAACATATACATATATATATATTCTATGAAAAATACCTTTTTTTGTATATTCCTGGTAGAGGAATTCAACATCTAAAAATGCCATCATTAAGAACAAGATTAGGGTTTTCAACAATGAACTTTTTGATTGTTTATTCCATATTCACAAATCTAAATCCGTGGGCAAGTTGATCCTAAGTTAAACGTACAAGTGGTCATTTCATTTTAATTAGTGATATATATGAAATTTGTTAAGGCCAAATGCGATTGTGATCCAAGTGGTATGATGACTCAACAAGGTTCTCTCCTTCTAATAGGCTTAATTGTGTGCTCTTTCAAACCCTAGTGGCCACTCAACCCATAAAGCAAGAATATGGATTATTCCTTACTGATCCTCCAAATTAATTAGGGTGCAGCTCCAAGATACCAAATTGTATTCATTTGTTACCTTAATATTAACTTATTTAATCATGTTTTTTATAATATAATTTTATAGGTGCAATAATTTAATTTAGGTAAATTCTAAATTGCAGCAATCCTTCCCTTCTTATTTTATAAAGTCAAGCAATTGGATGCACAACAACTGGTAACCATAAACGACATTAATGGGCAGGGGCACAGTACAAATATTATGGAGATTTTTCTTTTGAATTATGGTGTTGAAGTTGTGTAGCTAGCTGTAGAAATGGGCACCCCTTAATTAAGAGTGTGCAACTAAGGACATTAAGGGCCATCGCTTTCTGTTGTTGATTGCTAAAATAATAGAAAGTGCAAAATACAAAAAAGTATCAACCTTTTATACATATAATTTAGGTGCATGTTTCATTCAACCACTGCTCCATTCTTTCTAATTTTTATTATGATGTTACTTGCTAACTCAATAGTAGGGTACATGTCCTGTGGTAGGCAGGACCCAAATCATCTATTTATTATCCACAACATATCCCACTCTTGTTTTCCTTTTTTTTTTTTTTTTTTTGCCTTTTACGATCCCCTAGTTTTATGAAGAGGATTAATTTAAGTCATTAATCAATAATCATGTGCAAGTTTAGGTGATGGCATTACAATTTACATGTGGAAATTAATTGTCTTAATGGGGCAAATGGGTTGAATAATTGAGCAAGGTAAACAAGCCATGTTGATGTTTTTCATAGGAAAAATGTGGAGATTGATATTATTTCCCATATTTGCATGAGACATAAGCTTTTGTCATTTAATCAAAATTGAGATGATGTGATCTTCACTTGGGTTTGAAAAGAATAGATTTAAAAGGCATCTCTTATCCCTTCTTCTATGAATGAATATGCACCACATGTGATGAATTTGGCCAAATTCCAAATAAGGATAGTTTTTTTTTTTTCCTTTCTTTCTTCCTAGAAATTAATATTGGTTGGTTGGATTTCTTTCAAATTTAGATTTATGATAGAGTTCACTTTTTTTCTTTTTTTTTTTCTTTTAAAATCACAAGACAAAGATAAATAAATATATATATATATATATAATAAAACTTTTTTAGTAGGGGAATGGGGAGTGGATGCTCAATCTTATCGACTGGATTAATTTGGTGGTGTCCAGTAAGTTTTTCATAACTTTCTTATTAATTAGTAAAATTTATGTTTATCAAAAAGATTATGGCTATATTTGGTATGGTGTAATCAAAGTTGTACTGTGATTACATTACATATTAGATTATGTTGTTTGATAATAATAAAAAAAAATTAATGTAGTAGAATAATAATTATATAATGTAATCAATTATATTTATAGTAACGTGACCATTACATTCAAAAATAAATGTAATCATAATTATTTATTTTAATATTTTATTTATTATCAATACTACTACCACTATATCACTACGTGGCCACTACTATTTCTATCACCATTACCCCTACCCTATCATCACTACAAGTCTACAACTACCACTACCAACACCATTATTGTCATACTGCTATCATCGCTATCATCGCCAATTGACCATCACTATTACTATTTAGTCGCTATCACTTTTATGCCATCTAGCAATTACTACCATTATTATCTTACTTTACCGCCACCGTTACCACCATTACTATTCGACTTTTCATCACTATAACCATTATCACTTATTATTAATATTATAAATAAATTAAATATTAAAATAAATATTATCATCACATTACACTATTTATATTTTTATTTTGTAACTAAATATAGGAATGTAATGATAATTACATTATATTAAAATTTTACTTACATTATATAATTAATTATATTGTATTGCATTATCCTTTACCAAACATAACTTATGTGTATTGGGGATTCCCTTGAGAGATAAAAATATGAAAAATATAATCAACACATTACAGTTATGTTAGCTAGAACTAGCTTAAGAAAAAATACATTTACAAAGAACAATAAATATATTTAAATAAAAGATTAAAAATATGAAAAATATAATCAATTTAGTATTAGTGAGATTTAAACCTAAAAGGCTAATAAATCTCAATTTAATAAAAATATTTTTTGTTAATTAATTTTTCTAAATGTCCAAATATTAAGAAATGCAAAAAATATTCTTACGAAGCAAAAGAAGAAAAAATTCTAAATAAACAAAAAAATATATATATAACATATTCTTTCACAAGAAATCGATTAATAATAGGCCTAATATTAAAAAAAAATCAAAATTTTATGTTTTTTTACAATTATAGTTAATTTTTTATTATCAAATTTGATTTAATTTGGAAGCTTAGTATTTATTATAGTCCAATTAAAATTAGAGATTTGGGGTGCTAACGTGACATTTGACATGTTAAAAATATTATTTTCTTAATATATTATTATTGATGTGGCTTGCATTATTATGTTATTGTTTACATGGTAAAAGTATTATTATTTTATATGTTATTATTAACATTGTATAACTTTAATAATTAAAAAATCTCATACTTTTAGACTTTTAATAATTATAACTAATTCTATAAGTTTGTTTCATTTGTTGTTAATTGATTAATTTTGATTTAATTTAATTAAAAATTAATAATTTATTACCTAATATAATTTTAAAAATAAATATTTATATTACTTAGTATAAAAAAAGAAATAATTTTAAATGACCATGGGTGGGAGGAGAGAGAGAAAGCAAAAGGTATAATAATTTTTTTTTTAGAGAGAGGGAGAGTGAAAGAGAGAGGTAAAAATAAGGATATTATTTAAAAAGAAAAAATTGAGTAGAGGGTATTTTATATATATATAATTATGAATAAATTTAAAAAAAATGCAAAGGATAGGAAAAATATAAAATTATTGAAAGTGTAAATAAAATTTTATTTAAAAAATACACTAAAATTTATAGATGAATTTTAATTTAAAAATTTTAGGGAGTGCACATAATAAATTTTCAAAAAAATATATATTAAATTTTATAAATAAAATTTTAATTTTAAAAAATTCTAGAGCACACTTGAGTAGTATAAACTATCTTATATAAAAAGGTATATAATATATTATTTTTTTGTATTCTAATAGATTAATATTTTTTTAATCATTTTATTTTTATTACTTATTCATGTGTATATATTTTATTTATGACAAAAAAATAATATATTAATTATTGAATAATTAGTATGCAATATAAGAAATTAAAAATTTTAATTTTAATAATTCTTGATATATTAAGATGAATTGAAGTATTCACTTTCAACTTGTTTATTTACATTTCTGCCACCGACTGATGGAGGAGCCGACGACAGGGGGGTAATTTACTGCGTGTGCTGTCTCTCCACCGTGCAATCTGACAGCGACCAATGAAAAGGTGAGGTGGTTCACGTCAAGTCCCATCAGGGCTTCATGGGACCCGCCTTCCCTCAGCCAATGGTCAGGATTCGTCCTTTTCCTCTTTTCTTCTGCTTCTTGTACGATAATATCTGCATTTTATCCATAGGATCACAAGATTCGGTGATGTCACTTTTCTTTTTTGCTAATCTGCCCCTCAACATATCCCTATTCACCAATTTTTCCCTATTTGCAAATCATGTGTACATTCCCAAACCTTTTAAAAAATAATTCAAATTTTGCATTTTGATTAATTTTCTATTCCTGAGTTATATTAAATTCAGTACTTATGCCCTCTAAAGTTTTAAAAAGTTAATGATTTATTTTTTACATTTTGATTCCATATAATTAAAGATTCATCAGTCTAATTTTTTAAAATATTTTTAAACTCTATTGTTTTACGAAAAATAATTTACATATGAAAAATATTTTTCATAAAAAATATTATTCAAAAAAATATTTCTCCTTAAAATATTTTTCTTTATTTTATTGTAATATTAAATTAATAATATTTATTTATTTTATATATGTATAAGTTGGTTTATATTTTAATAACATTTTTAAAGTTTAAAAAATAAAAAATAATTTCCTCTTTCGAAAAAATAAAAGTCATTTTTTATAAAGAATGACTTAATTTTTCTTTGATCAAAAAAATATTTTCTATTGATCAATTTTTTTAGTGACTCTAAACATCAAAAAATACAAAAATATTTTTCAAAAAAATATTTATGTGAAACAAATATAGCCTTAAAGATAAAATATTTTTCTGTTGTTAGTTTATATAAAAATTAGCACATATTTCTCCTATTTTTTTAAAAATAATAGTTTAATTATTGTATTTTACTTCTATCTATTTAAGGAAAAAACACGTTATTTTTAAATATGGACAACGAGATTTTAATATGATAGAGTCAAAATATAAAAAATTAAATAATTGATTTTTGAAATCAAAACTATACATTAATTTTAAAATAATTCAAAGAAAAAAAATAGTAAAATAACTTTTTACGAATTATTTTTTTCAACCGCATCTAATGTGATTATTTTTTTTTTGTGAAATATAGTTTTAGTCTTCTAATATGATTAATACCCAAATAGGTATTTAGTTGGAATTAGCTAACTAGTGTCTAATGGATTAAGACTAACTCTGTTCATGTCGAGTTGGTATATTAAGGAGTAAAGTGCTTTCAATAGGTATTTTCTCTATCCATAAGGATTGAATATTCAACCTTGCTTAAAGGATAAGAGTGTATTATGCCCAGAGAATGAGAATGCCTTTATGCATTTATTGCCCAAGTTAACTTGATCCTAATGCTTTTTATGAATTATGATTTATACAATAGTACTAATAAAGCATTATAGGCCATTAATTACGACCATAAAATTAATGGAATTTAATTTATGCATCAAAAACAATTTGTCTCTTCTCTATATTTATGAAATAGCACATTTATTTAATTACAGTCATCCCTTAATTAATAGGCCATTAATTCTTGAGAAAAACATATGCATTAATCTCTTAATGCCATTTATGTGAAAGCAAAGTATCATATATGTAGTTAAATAATAATTAATTAAAAGCTAATTTATAAACAAAAAATATGACACTTGATTAAGCAAGATATTGAAGAAAAAAAATATATTAAATAAAAGGAAATATTAATTAAGAATATTGAACAGCAGGAAGTTTAATTGTTGGGCAACATGCCCTTATTTTTTCAAATATATTTTTAAGTGAATCATTTAGCAATAAAAAAATTAATATTAATTTTTCACAAATTTAAAAGAATATAATAAATTTAAAAACTTCATATATGTTTAAATCATGTTGAAAAGGAAACGAATAATTTGTGAAATTAATAGGTGAAATCCATACCCTAAAACATTAGACGACGTTGCAAGTACAAGTTATATAAATATGGCTTTAAATTAATCAAATTGTTTGCGAGCTGCTTGAGACTTATCACAATGAAAAAAATAATTGAATTTGACTTTTATAATATTCATGTACCCCTATATTCATCAGTTCTGTACAGTTTACTATTTTGGCGATTGATGTCTGTCTGGACAGTTAAGATGTTCAGAACCATAATTAAGCCATCTTGAAAAGTCATAAATAAAAATTAATATAAATTATATGAAGGTGAAATGAAAATAAGAAAAATAAAACATAATCAGTTAAATGAGTAGAGGTGCCAACGATGGGTGACCGAACTGGAAAATGACTGCGAGTCAGTTGTTACCCTAACTTCGCATGGGACCTTCTGGCACCTCAAGCTTAATAATTATTGCGAAACTAGTGATAAAATGAAAATCACAAAAAAGAATGAAAAACCAGTTCAAATAATTAAATTATAGTTCAAGAAGTAACCTAATATTATTAGAAAAACAGATCAAACCGATAAGGGGTAAAATGTTTAATTCACCCTTAGAGGTGACTCTTAGCCTAAATGTCCATTAAAATATAGGAAATTAAAATTATAAAAAAATAATTAAAAGCATAAGAGTTATATGGAAGAAAAGGAAAAAAAAGAAATTTAAATAAAGGGAATTATGACATCACACCTATGCAAGTATGACATCATAAAAAGTTATAACCTAAAAATTTGAAATTATGGATAAATGTTAAGATAAGAGACTAATTAGAAAAAGAAAAAAATAAAAAAAAAATAGTAACCAATAAGCATTAGACAAAAATAAAAAAATTAAGTTTAATATTTTATTTTTATGGATAAATATCCATTATAAGAAGACAAATGGAATTAAAAGAAAATAAAAATCCCTTACCTTCTTCCAAAGAGCCGGCCACACATGCATTCTCTCTTTCCCTCTTTTCTTTCAACCGTTAACAATACTACCAAGCTCCAATACTCCCATTTCTTCCATAAATTTCATACTAAACTAGTAGAAAACATTCAATTGACACTTGATAGGAAGAATTGAAGCAAGGGAAACAAGAAAAAATTGAAGTAAATTGAAGATTAGGAAAACTTCACTAGAGGTAAGCTTCCTTTCAGACTTAATTAACTATGTATGTATGGAATTTAGTTTAATTGCAATGAATTAAATTGGGAAAAAGATAAAAATTATGCAAGTATGGGAAAGAAGGAAGTTTGGCCAACCTAGGGTATATTAAGATTTGATGATGCTTAGTTGAATTAAACATGAAATTGAACCTACATGAAGTGGTAGGAGTGATTAGTGAAGTGAAATTTACACGATTTGGCATGAATTGTGACAATGGGAAAAATTAGAGTTCTTGGTGATTAGGGTTTTGGAAGAAATTGGAAATTTTGAGAATTATTGACTAATTGATGTTTTAATGCTTAATTTTGATCAATTAGTGTGCTTATGAATGCAAATTGATGAATGGAATTGAGAATGGTTTATAGTGTGGTGTTGCTAGATTCTGAATAGCCTGACCTCTATCTATTTAAAAGGTTATAAGTTGAATTATGTTGCTCCAATTGGTGTGAGGCCAATTGAAGACAAAAATTAAGACCCAAAGCCACATTTTTTATGTATAAATCTTACCCAAAAACTGACTACAAGTTAGTTTAAAATTAGGTTGAATCCAGAATAGGTACCCTGTTATTGGGTAGAATTGACTAAATGAACAGTACATGTTCAAATTGTCATAACTTTGTGTAGAAAGGTCTAAATAACTTGATTTTTGAACCATTGGAAAGCTTACACATAGTAGAACAACTTTTATGTAGAATACAAACCCAAATTCTGACAATAACCTATTCAAATTGCCAATCAAATTTAGGTCACTAAATCTACTAGAACCAAAATTTGCTCAGAAAATCTGGAAATGACTAATCTGGCCAGCCTTAGTTAAAATGGTATAACTTGAGCTACAAAACTCTAAATGAAATGATTCAAAAAGAAAATTAAAGCTAAGACATTAAGGAACAAGTTTGATGAAGAAAAGTTGATTAAATTTGTTACACCTTACCCCTCTGTAAGGCATAACATGATCCCGTAGAATACCTAATGAACTACCGAACTTCACCTACCGATAACTCATTAAGTACCCCACAAGAGATTTTAAACAATTTTCTTACTTTTGACAAGTGCTGAGTATTTTCTAATAGGTATTTAAAACATATGATTAAAAGTAAATCTAATTAATATTTTTGGTTCATTTTAGTTTTCCGCAAATTTTATAAAAATTTTGACAGAGTTCTGTCTGTATTTTGAGAAACCAGTTCTTCAAATACCTGTAAAAAGCACTTCTAAAAGTTTTATCAACAACTGCTTCAATTTCAAACTCAATCTCAAATAATTTCTCAACACATTTATCAACTTTCAATTTCAAATCCAGTATCCAATGATCATCAAAATACTAATAGTCCATTTCATTCAAATTAAATAAAATAGTTCCATTCATATTTCATTAGAAACAAAATAATTTGAATAGATCATTACAAAATTTACATTAAGAGAATTTCAAACTATAATATATATTACAACTTTATACAAATTTTATACAACTGCTCAACACCCATTTTTACATGTCCATACATTTATGTGCAATATATACATTAAAAGAAATATTTACAATTAGGGTATAAATTATACCCGAAGACTTTAGGCTGAATGATCCTCAATCTTTAGCAGCTCAGTCTGCTGCTCTTCTAGTCTCTGTATCTGCGACAGCAATAAAAGCTATCGCTGAGTACTAGGACTCAGTGGTGCACAACATACTAAAACAATCTTTATGCTAAAATAAAATCACATTTATTCAAAAATTTGACTAAACATGAGTATTAAACACAAAACATGAATTATGAGATTTTAATGCAAACCACGTTCATTTCGAAGTATCAAAACACATTTCATAAAACCCACAGTTAGATCATGCCATTCGAAACAAATAGAATCTCAATAGCCAGAGGCTAAAGAGAAATCACATCACAAGGCTAGCTAGCTCAAATATATGGATATCCATTCACATCCTCTTCTACTGGCACACCTCAACACTTTTCCAGAGAAGGAATCAAAATTTGAAACTAATTACCCCCACTAGTCGTGCTAGTGAGGTGTTCAAATATATGGTCATGACATTGTGGTTTCAAAACTTATCTTAACAATTTGCTAAACATTGCTATTTCAAATATACACAATAACTTTCACAGTTTAAATCAAAACATCATAAATAATGTTACAAATAAACTTTCAACAATTCCGAAGCACAAGTAAAATACATATTTCGTTCACTTTATCAATGAATTTTAAAGCATGGAGATGTTGTGCACAAACCTCAAGCGAGTCACCTCTTGGCCTTTACTCGGTTCCTCGGGTTTTTTCCCGGTATTCTTTTCAACTGAAACACACAATTTTACAATGTTTCAATACTAGAACTTAACATAAATCCAAAATAAATTTAGCTTCACATTTACTTAGTTCTAACGTGTTAAATTCGACGTTCACGAAATTTTTGTGTTTCGGGTTACTATTCACTACACTATTCAAGTCAAAATAGTTAACTTTCTAAGGCTTAATAGGTATGAGAACTCCAACTTCACCCACATACCACATTTTGGTCACTAAACTTGTTGGTTTTGGTTGTTTACTCAAATCCTAAGTCTTTTAGGCAAATTTGGTAAATTTCAGTTTTGGAGTCCTAAGTTGCACTGTTCCATTGGTCACTTTATTGTTGGAATTTGGCAAAACTTTCTTCATAGAAAATGTTCCCCATTGTCTTAAGTTTATTCTCCTTTTTGAATCACCCCAATTGGAGTTTTGTAGCTCAAGTTATAGCCAAAATACAATTACTGTTCACGTGTACTGTTCATGCTGTAATTTTGGTTCTGGCAGATTTTTGATCCAATTTCGTTCAATAATTTGATCAAGTTAAGTCCGTAATTTGGTCTAATTTCCTTCATACGAAATGTTCTACTATGTCTTAGGTTTCCATCGGTTCAAGATTCACCTAAATCGGAGTTTTCTAGAGAGAGTTTTAGCCATTGAAACCTTACTGTTCAAATGGCAATCCTGCAGTTTTGTAGGTTCAGTAACTTAATTTTGCTCAATAATTTGATTAGGTTAATGGCATAATTTTGAGTTGGTGTTCTTCATAAAAGTTTTAGACCTATATCTTATCTAATTACTGGTAAAATTTCAGGTCATTTTGACCTTCCTAGCTCGAGTTATGACCAAATGAACAAATACTGTTCATTTGGTCAGTTTGTGCAGTGGCAGACTGCTCTTAACCAACTTTGGTCAATTGGTTCACTAGGTTTTGGTCAGTTTTTGGGCATAGTTCCTTAATGAAAATTGTGCTATTTTATGTCTATTTTCATCCCCAATTGGTGGCATATCAATTGGACTTGTAAAATTTCTGTTTTGGTCCTTCAAAGTTGGCTTGGTCATGCTGCCAGCAGCATGACTATTTGCCCTACGAATTTAACTTCTATTCTCACAATTTCCACACATCTCTTTTGGTCATTTTTTATCATTTTTCATCTCACAATAGGTCAAACATGCCATTTACTCATTTCTCCAAATTTTGCCTCAAAACCCTAGGTTTCAAAACCCTAATCACACTAAATTATTGCATTTTACTAATTCCAACCATACAAACACAATTCCTCAACTTATTCAATCTTTCTAACATATTTTATCCAATCAAACTCATGCAATTCTCACCCCTACATAGGCTGGACGAATTTTCTTTTGGTCCTCTAGAGATGTTTTCTTTTCATTTTAAGTATATTTCTAGGTTAATTAAGCTATAAACATAACTAAATCAACTAACAATTCAAGTTTAGTTTACTAACTTTGTGTGCAGAATTTCTTCTCCCTTTTCTTCAAATTTTTCTTCTTTCTTTTCCTTGAATCTTCTTTCCTAGTTGCCCAAACAAAGTCTAGTTATGGTAGGACAATTTTCTATGGTTGGATTTTGGGTTCTTCAAGCTCAAAAATGAGCTTTTATGGTGGTTTTGGTGTGGGAGAGAGAGAGTGAAGTTTTTTTTAAGAAGGCTTGTGTTTTATTTTTTTTTCTTTTCTTTTCTTTTATCTTTATCTTATGGAAGACCACAAAAAAAATCAAATTAATTAATTTATTAATTAACACTTATGGCATGTCATGCATGATGTCATCACCTTTTTACTTTTTCATTTTCCTCTCTTTTTTTTTATTTTTCTATTAGTTCTTTAATTTAATTATCGATTCCGAAATTTCCTTTTCTCCGATTTTATTTGACAGTTAGGTCAGGAGTCAGCTCTCGGGGTCAATTGACCAAATTGCCCCTCGTCGGTTCATCCCGGTTTGCAAGTAATTCCATATTTCTTCCAGCTCCCTGACCTAATTATTTGACTGGCTTAACAGTTCTTTTTCGTGATTTTCTCTTTTCCACTGTGTTCATAAGGGTCCTAAGGACCGCAGCGTCACTTTTTACAGTTCGAAATTTGAGTTTAAAATGACTTCGTAATCATTCCCGAGAAGGTCACCCATCGCTGTGACTCTCGGCTCGTTTAATTTCTTCTGTTCTGTTTTTCTTATTTATATTTAACTAATTGAACATTACTAATTATTTGTGTTTATGGCTTCTCTAGTTGTCTTAAGGGTGGTTCTAATCCCCTTAATTGTTCAGACCGACACCGGTCACCGGAACAGTGAAATCTACCAGGCTATGCAAACGGGGTGTTACAAAATTTCTACTGTAGATAGGTCCAATGGAACAATAAACTTTAGTGACCAAAACTAAAATTTTGAAATTTCTCTTAGGGAGTTTTGAATTTCAATTAGCAATCAATGCCAACACAATTGTAACCCAAAATGTGATATGTGGGTGTAATTATAACTAATATACCTATTAAATATGAGAAAGTCAATATTTTACCTAATTAGTCAAATGAATAGTAACCATCATAGTCATAAACACAAAGATGAGTAAAATTAAATATGCAAAGTTTAATTATTGGATTAATTATTAGAAATTGTTTGGATGGATGGTGAAACACTTTAAAATTATGTGTTTTAGTTGAAAAGAAGTCATCCGAGGAAGAAGGAAAAATTGGATTAAAATCAAGGCAAGCAAAAGAGGTTTGTGCATAGCTAGCCTATTTCTATGTTTCAAATTTATAATGAGTTTTGAATGAACTTGATAATTGTATTTTCTTTTATGTACAATAACTTTAATTCATTAAATGACTTTGTATGATTTAATTATATTTTCTTCTATGCATTTAAGAATTTATTGCATGGTTTTAAGAATTATAAATTGTGAATTTGATGTGTTGCCAACCTTGTGCACGAATTTACAATGATTAAATATGTTTAGTGATTTGTAAATACTTTTTGTGAATATAAATTTTTTTGAATATGATTTGAAACCACAGTCGGCATGGCAATGTGATTGAATTTCTCATTAGCTTGTCTAATGGGATGAACATGTTATTCCCTCTCTGGCTGAATGTTGAGGTGTGTGCCAATTTAGGAATAATTAAATGAGTACTTATATTTGCTAGCTAGCTCATATATACCCCTTAAAGCCTTTGGTTATTGGGAGAATTAGCTTGTCTAATGGGATGAACATGTTATTCCCTCTCTGGTTGAATGTTGAGGTGTGTGCCAGTTTAGGAATAATTAAATGAGTACTTATATTTGCTAGCTAGCTCATATATACCCCTTTAGCCTTTGGTTATTGGGAGAATTGGCTTTGTCATAGTATACAACCCGACATTATTTTAGTGTCATGCTCTAAGTTGTGTGAATATTTTCAACATCCTTAAATCATGCATACTTTGATAAAATGTGATAGAAATAAATATTTGTTAGTGGTTGGAAAATGATATATTGTTTTATGGTTCAATAAAATATAAATATTTCAATTGCTTTATTATGAATTGGATAAATTGTTATTACTCGATCAAACGCTATTCATCAAATAATTTGTGTGATTTGTATTATTGATTTTGATTTTATGAATTTTGAAGAAATTAAATATTTTGAGGTTTTTTGCTATGATTTGTCAAGTATATTTTGTATTAAATTTTAATTTATTTGTTGTGCACCACTGAGTTCACCGCTCAGCGATAACTTTATATACTGTCACAAGTGAAAGTAAAGATATAACAACTGAGTGAGGCCACTTGGAGCAGTGGATTGAAGTTGTTTACGGGTATAGCCTAGGTATACCCTTGTATATTAAGTTTTGGTACAATCATGTAATTATATGTATGTAACAACATTCGAGCAGTTGTACAGAAATACTTGTAAGATTATTTTGGGGTTGTAATCAAATGAAAACAAATTTTGTACTATTATTTAGGGACTTAATTATATAAATTTCTTTTGAAATATAAATTTTGTTATCTCAATGAATACATATATTTAAATTTCTTTATGAGTATTATACATAATGAATTATTTTCTTTATGATGAGATTGGGTTGTGTTGCTCTAAATGAAGTTTTGGCTGAAATAAATTATATGAAGTATTTTTCTGCAGGTTTTGAAAAACTATTTCCTAAATTTCTAACCGGCACTTTATCAAAATTTTATAGAATTTTTAAATATTAAATTAATTTTAAATAAAGTATACGACATCACCGCAAAATTTTAAAGATGCTTAATTATTCCTAAAAAGTTTTATGACAGATATTAGATTCGAAAACATTTAGCTTAAATTTTTGTCACCACACCAGATTGTTAAATGGAATTATTTTGCCAAAATCACTTGTAGTATATTTAATAGATTATCGGTAGGTGAAGTACGGTAATTTATTTAGGTATACTACGGGATCATATACATCTTACGGAGGAGTAGGTGTGATAATTTGACTCATTAATATTCGTGAAATATACTCACAATTTATAAAAATATTTATATTAATTATTATATTTTATTATCTTATAAATATTTATTATTTATTTATAAATATCTTAAAAATAAATTATTTTAAATTATGATATAATTATTATATAAAATGTGCTTATAAAATATAATTATTTATAATTTAAATTTAAAATTCATGAAAATTAATTTTTTTATATCAAAACTATGTAATATGAATTTTATGACTCTAAATTTAAAATTCACTAAAATGTAAATAAATTTAATTATTTGTAAACTATTTGAGATTAAATTTAATAAAAATTAACTTAATTCAGTTTTTTATTTTTTTTAAAATTAGACAGAGCTTGAATTTATTGATATTCAATACCGAGTAAGCTCACATCCCTATGTAAAAACTGGAAATATCAACGGTATTATTCAATGGACCTCAGAAAGGATGTCATCATTTTGCAGCTTAACCCCTTGTTTGGGTAGCGGAAAAAGGAGTGAAAAGGAGATAACAAGAGGAAAATAAATTAAAAAAAAATTATTTAGATAAAAAAGGAAAATAAAGAAAAAAAGAAAAAATTATTCTATTTTTTTAATTTTAAAAAAATAAAAAATTATTATAAAAATAAAATTTTTTATTATTTTTTATTTTCCATCGTTTATTTTTTTTTATCCAAACATAAAAAAAAAACCATAATAGAAATAACAAAAAAATTTCTTTCTTTTATTTTCTTTTATCCTTAATAATTTATCGAAATAGAGTGTAAATGTGATGGACCCTTCACACTTTGATTTTGCCAATTGTCTCCAGTTTAAGAAATAATGCAATATTAAATAAAATTATCACTTCAAAATCCTATAACGTAAAATAAAAGTAAAGTGCTAAAAGAACTAATTAGAAAATATCAAAAATCTAATTATAGCTGCAAAAAAAAATGCTAATTATAATTTGATACACGTCCAAGTATTAATAATTTAATTTTTTATATTAAAAATATTTTAAGAAAAATTTATTTATAATTATAACGGGTGATATGCAAATCTATAATTTGAATGATTAATTAATAATATGAAATGTGAGCATATAAAATACATAAAATTTATATTAATTATATGATTGGATAAGTGATTTTGCATTTTTAGTTAAAAAGACTCATATTTAATAATTGTAATTTTTTTAGTAATTTTTATAGTACGTCTCTGAATTCTATCTTATGTGTCACTTTTTTCCTTTAATTTAAATTTATTATTAAAAAATTTCTAAACTTTAATTTTATTTCACAAGAAATCTTTATAACCTGCAATAGCAAGTTAGTTTTTAGATTAAAAAAAATCATTCTAAATTATAATGTGACGGTTATAAATACAGTTTCAATACTTTTTGGTAAAAGATAAATTATCTTTTTTTTAATAAGCAGATTATTCGATGGCATTGATATTTTTATAACAGGTCTAGATAGTAATTGAAATGGTTTATATTTTTTAGTGTTAGAGGAGATGAGATAAAAATATAATTTTATTATTTTTTTAATTTAAAAATATGTTATAATAAGTTAAAGGAATTCTTGTGAAATAAAATTAATATTTAAAATTTTTAATAATAAATTAAAAATAAAAATAAAAATAAAATGCAGATTAAAAAAAAAGGGATGCGAGATATAAAAATTACCTTAATTTTTTAAATAATATGAATCGGTTTGCTTATTAAATTTAGGTTACAATAATATGTTGGTAATTGTCATATTTCATTTTGATCTTGTAGCCTATAAATGATCTGATGGTACAGATTTTTTTTTTTCAAATTCCGATGGTGATTGGAGATTGAAAAATAAAAATAAGTAATACAATTTTAAATATAAAAATAATAATTAAAAAGTTATTTCATTATTTTAATTTTTTATTATTAAAATTTATTAAATTTAATTTGAATTAATATTATTTAGTTAATATATTTAATTATATATATATTTTTAGTAATAATTATTTTTTATTAATAGATTGTAATATTTTCATTATTAAAATATATTAAATAAAGTTTAATAACATTTAATTGAGATACATAATCACATATTTTTAATAATAATTTTTTATCAATATATTGTAATATTTGATTTTTTTTCTCAATTTATAAGAAAAATTATTGATAAATATCAAGGGATTATATTCCGTTGATAAAAAAAAAAAAATTTACTAATACGGTTCACCGCAATACAACGTATCTATTGGTAGTCTGTTAATAATTTTAATTACCAACTAATTTTATAAAATTATAACAAAAAAAAATCTTAATAAATACAAATGCAATACTCTAATTTAATGTTCAATAAAACCAGAAGGTACTAAATAATTCTAATTTTAAGTTATATTTTATTTTAATTCGATTAGATTAAATTTAATTTTTATTTTTTAAAAAATTAAAAAATATATAATTTTCACTTAAAACTGTCCAACAGATTTTAATCCGATTAATACTTACTTTAATTAATATAATTTTGATTAGTATTGAGCTTATTCGAATTAAATTAATTTAATTTCAATTCTAAACAGATTGCTAACCTAGTTTATATAATTGAGAACAGAATTAAGGGAAATTTTTTTTTCATCGAAATGTCTCAATATGATAATTAAAAAAAATAGTTAAATATTTTAGATAAATTATAATTTAACTTGTAAAGTTTGATAAAACTTACGTATTAATCCTTGTATTTTTAAAATTTATTTATTTAGTTATTAATATTTTAATAAATATATAAATTAGTCTTTGACATTAAAATCACTGTAAAATTATTGTTAATTTTAATAAAAATGACAAAAATACCCTTTACTATATAATCTATATAAAACAATTTTAATTGTTTTAATTAAAAAATATTTGTAAATTAAATGTTCAAATTTTCAACATGATTAATAGTTAATTTTACAAATTAAAATTTTGAAAATTACATGTTAAATTTTTTAACATGATTAATAGTTAATTTTACAAAGTAACTATTAATTAATAGGGTGAAATTTTGTAAAGTTAACTATTAAATCATATTTATGTTTTATATTATATTATTAAAATGTAAGGATGAATTTGTGATTAGTAAAAATATAAGGATCTTAAAATAATTAATTCATACTTTAATAATTATAACTATTTCTAAATTAATTCTTATATTTTTTTTAATTACAAAAATATATGGGCTTATTTGTTAATAATTAAAATATTCAGAAATCATTTTGTAAAATATATGGATGATTTTGTAAGCTTTTTATGACTTTAAAGAAATTAATGCATATTTTTAATAATTATAAATTATATGGTTTAATTTAGAGGTTCTAATCCATATTTAGTATCTTAATAAAATAACAACAATTTAACTATGAATCTTAATCGTGTTGACTAATTTATATGTTTATTAAAATTTCAAAAATTAAATATATGAATTTTAAAAAATAAGAACTAATATACAGATTTTGCCAACCTCAAATACTAATTAAATTGTAATTTACTCAATTATTTTATTAGTAAAATTAAAAGTTGATGATAGAATTATTTTTTCGTTTTGTAATTAGGCATTTAAACAATTAGCAAACATAAGTTAGAAGCGATTTTTTTTTTTTTTTTAAATTGCAAGTCCATTGCTTAAAAGCTAAATAGGCAAAGTTCATAAGATATTAGAAAGAAAATCCAACCCAAAGCAGGCTTCTTATAGTCAATAAACCAAACCAGTTATGCCATAATCTTAATTAAAAACTAGGGGACCTAAACCAAGAATCCCAACTGTTGAATCGCTACCAACCTTCGAGTTCAGCTAACAAATAACGCCGAAGGCAGGAAGGAGAATTTCTCTTTGTTAAAACCTTGCTAGCTTGAGCAGGATCTCCTGATGACAAATAAACTTATTAAACTAAGAACAACCATCACCTCTAGCAAAAATTTAGGCTCAAACTAATCATCAGCCAAGGAGAAAAGGAGAGCAGAGGCCATGGCATTCTAGCCATGAAAAACCAGCCATAGACTTTTAGGCGCCCTTGGAATCGTCTTCCTTGAAACTTACTTCCAAGTCGATCACCTGCCCTTTCACCAAACTGAACACAACGGCACCAAGGAAGAAACAGAGCCATGAAAACATGGTTCCTTCAACCACAGAGCCACATCGCAAGACAACAAGATCCCCTGCCAACACTCATCCTGCAAACTAAAGTCAAACAAAATCATTTACAACCTCACCCCTGATGAGGAAGGAGACCTAGGGAGGAGATAAAAACCATTCCGTGGCTTGAACGGCGCATTAAACTATCGAGAAACGAGGGTAAAAACTCAAAAGACAACATGGTTCCTTCATCCCATGGTGCTCGTTTAAATTTTTATCCTTCCAACATAAGTTATAAGCTATAGTAATAGACAGCAACAAAGCATATTAGTTGTATTGCGTGATACACAGCATAAACATGGTTCTTTTAAATAAAATAGATTATGGACTTTTAAATAAATCTTCCAAATTTTTTATTTTAATACATCATGAAGAAATCTCCCAAATAAGATGATAACATAAAAGCTTCCAATTTCCTTTGAAAAAAAGGGAAAAAAGAGAAAGCTTCCACTTTCCCTTAAAAACATAAAAGCAAGAGATGGATTTGGGAACTTGAATAATAATTAAAATTATTTTTTTTTGTATAAAAATATATTAATGGTAATGAACATGAAAAAATAAAACATCTCATTGAAGCTTTAGTTAATAATAAATTATTTAATTTATTTTTTTTAAATAATAACATGATTTGAGATGTGTGAATTAATAATTTGATCTAAAAAAAAATATAAACGGCTACTTATTCAAAAAAGAATAATGAAAAAAAATTATTACACGTTATAATTGTGGTGAAAGCTCATTAGTTAATCGAATTAAATTTAATTAATACAATTTTTTAATAATCCTAAAATATTAACCTAATCAAAATAAATTAAGTATAATCGACATATTCGATTTAATTTTTCCATAATGAAATTAATTAAAAATATAATTTATATATTATTTGATATTAAGTCAAAAAAAATAAAATACAACTAAAGATTATTAGTAAATTATCATTAAATTTATTAATTACATGAAAATAACAATTGTATTATTTTAATAAAATAATCGAATTTAATTTATTTATTTTATTATAAACACATACTGCCACTTATATATATATATATAAAGTAAATTAAGTTCACCATTTATATTTTTTTTATTTCTTTAATGAGAGTTTTTTTTTTTAAGAAATTAATGATAGTTTATTGTTATTTTCTTATAAAAATATTGTTTCTTCTGCGTATTGAGATTATTATCTTTTAGTGTATTCCATAGTTATTTATTTTTTATTATGAAGTAAATTTTTTTATGAAAAATCAAATGATTTAATGAAATTTTGTAATTAATTTTATGTAATTTTTATAAATTATTAATTATAAAAAATTTATTAACTTAATGAAAAAAGTAAAATTTTTAAAATTAAAAAAATACTTATAATACCTTTTAAAAAATCCAACAAATATATTATATATAGTTTATTTTATTAAAAAAAATTCTAGAAATAGATAACCCATTCATTATAATAAATTACGTTGCTACTAATTTTTGTAACAATTACCTTTCTCTTATTAAGATAATAAAATTTTCGTAATTAATAATTTTACAGAAAAAATATTAATTTAAAAAATAATATGAGATAAATTACAAGATTTTATCAAATAATCTTATTTTTTATAATAAAATAATTTCACTTTATAATAAAAGTAAGTAACCATAAAATACAATTTTTTTTATGAGGTTAGTTACTTATGAAGATTTTATTTGAGTCGATATATTAACTATTTATAATTATATGACAATTTGATATTATCACTTATAATAATAATAATAATAATAAAAGGAAATGTGCTATTGCACCTGTTTACATATACACATCTGAAATTTAAATGTATTTTTTATTAATCTTTTTAATAATAGATTAGCGGATTTGAATAACATTGTGAGAGGTGAGAGAAAGGGCTTTTAATTATTTTAATGAATTTTTACTAAATAATATTAAAATTAATTTTTACTAAATATGAAAAATAAGATGAATATATTAATCATATAAAAGAGAACAAGTATAAGATATTAAGATAAGATACTAATTTAATTTTTGAGTTGCAATTTGGGGAAATGTCTCCTATAATTGTACTAGTCTAGTAGTGGGACTTGTGTTGGCCCATAGCAAAGTAGTGACAATCAACTTGCAACCATACTCTTTTGTACAATTTGCCCTTTCAATCATTTCATTCTAACACTTTTATTTTTATTTATGTGTAATAAAATTTCAAAAATATTCTTTCTAATAACTTTTTTTTTATAATAAATAAATTTCAATTTTTTTTAAAATTGAAAAAAAAAAACACAGGGACAGGATAGTAAATCTTGCCAACTTTGAAGGTAAATGCCTTCCTTCCAAAATTGTCTGAAATGAGCATGAAAAGTCTCAGTAAAGAAAGAAAATTTACAGGGAAAGAAAAAATAAAATTCTCTCTCTAATAAAATCTGACACTCTCTCTCTCTCTCTCTCTCTCTCTGCCTGGCCTTTGTTTTCTCTTGGTATAAAAAAGGGCGAAAATAAAATGGCTGTTGGCTGTTCATTGATTGAGCCAAAATAGAGAGAGAGAGAGAGAGAGAGGGGTAAAGCAGCAGCAGCAGCAGCTAGCAGAACCATCAACTCCACCACTAGCACTATTTCCGTTACTGGAAACAACTGCCCAAAGCCCATAAAATTCTCTCCACATACGAATAAATATATACACATGTCTTTATATGGTTGTAGCTATATATTCTCTGTTAAGATCTTGATATATGTCTAAAGTGGTTGCTGCTGTTGTTGTTATTGCATGTTCATGTGCCTTCAACTTGCTCTGAAAATGCTTTGTACTTGAGTTTCTTACTTGTACTATTTTGGGTTTTTCTCGTGTTATAAGATCTGGGTTTTTTGAACGAGTTCTAAGGGAAGTAATATTTGGTACTTTCAAGTGAGATCTATTGCTCTTTTGTGAGTTTTGGATTTTGGGTGTTACTGGGTCTGTTCTCAAGTGCTTGGTTGCGGAGCCTGGCTCATCTGATTGCTGAAATCATTAGCTCACAATCTGGTCGGCTCTCTCTAAAGAAGCACGCGTGGGAGATTCTGTTCTGTTTTTTGGAGCTGGAATGTGGGCTTCCATTTGCTGAAGATTTCTGTAGTTTAAGCGCCTTAGTTAGTGACTAGTCAAGTTGGGGGTTGTGGGTGAAGAAAATAGCAAGCGGATGTGGCTGAAATCGATAGTCTTTTGTAGCAACACCGGCTTCGGTTGAGGAATCAGAAGTGGGTTTTTGCTGGTGTTGTTAGTTTTCAAATGAAGTTCATGTTGAATATCATTTGACTTCCGCGTTTCGCTGATGGTTAGACACAAAAATTTGTCAATCTGGATTGGTGTTTGAAGGGGAAGGGAAAAGGTGAAGGCATGGTATTGTGTGGGGAGAAGCCAGTGAAGAGAATAATTGTTGAGTGGTTTGGTTGGTTTAATTTGGGGTTTAATTGGTGTGGTTAAGAGTGGTTCTTTTGGATCTTTTTGTTGCGGGTCTCAACCTGTTTTTGAAGGCGGTATTAAATCTCTGTGATAATGAGGCTCTCTTCAGCTGGTTTTAATCCACAGGCACAGGAAGGTGAGTATTATTGCTTGCAGGTTTTCTCCTCCTCTCTTCTTCTTTTCTCTTACTCTTCTGTTATTTATTTTATTTTATTTATTTATTTTTTTTGTTTGGGGGTGGGGGGTGAGGGTTGTTCTTTCTTTCTTTCTCTACTGGTTTTGGGTTTATTCATTTTTTGTCCGGGGATTTGATTGAGTTTTGAGGCGAGTTTGTGGTTTAAGCATGGAATTGGGACATCTACAAAATCCATTTGTTACTTAAAAAATATGGGAAAGGGATAGAAATTGAGATCTTCAAAAGCATAGTGGGCTGATAGATTCTCTTTGGTTGGTTTAAGCTCTTTACTTTTTGGGTTTTCTTTGGCAGCTTCAGCTGCATGGTGCGGAGATCTCAATTGGTACAAATGTTTGGACCTCCACAACCCACCCCCCAACCACTCCCCCTCTCCCCCCTCCCTCTTCCCTTCCCCTTTTTTCAGCCGTTTCAGTAATCAACCAGAGGATAGTACAACGAATCTTGTTAAATAAATAGCCAAGGCCCTTATGGCATCTTTGATTAGTTGATTTTACTAGTAGAAGTGCTTATTATAGAGTCTTGACGACTTCAAATGTCGGTTTTCATGTGATTCTGACATCTCCCCGAAAATGAATTTTGCAGGGGAGAAAAGGGTTTTGAATTCTGAACTTTGGCACGCGTGTGCGGGCCCTCTTGTTTCTCTGCCTGCTGTTGGAAGTCGTGTCGTATATTTCCCCCAGGGTCACAGCGAGCAGGCAAGTATATGTAATTTGATTATAGCCTTGCTCCCTGTAATAATGAAGAGGATTGATATATTACCTTGAATAATTATGTTTCAAGGTATTGTGTGTTTACTATTTGATCTGAATATTGCTTCAGCACCATTTATGCTTATCATCTTGGGTAAAACAGGCTTTGAAATGCTTAATATTGCCTTTCAGTGGTTAAGCTATTTAAGTAGTCGGGTTTGCATCTTGCATCTTGAAAATTCAAGTTGAAAATGCCAATCAGTGCACTCCCACCACTACTGGATGCCAGTATTAAATGGATGATTCATTCAAATCACCTTGTGTTATAATAGTTAGGATCTCTTTACTGTATTTCACCAAAATCAATGCTCTTTTGTGTAGGTTGCTGCATCAACTAACAAAGAAGTGGATGCCCATATCCCTAACTACCCAAGCTTACCTCCGCAACTTATCTGTCAGCTTCACAATGTGACCATGCATGTAAGACTTACTTGTTTTCTAGTTCCTTGTTCTGCATATTCCCATTGGATCTTCCTTAAAAGGCTTAAAAAAATTTCTCTATTTCAGGCAGATGTTGAGACAGATGAAGTATATGCACAGATGACATTGCAGCCATTGAGTCCTGTATGCCATATTGTCTTTATTGGTTTTTGGATTTGTTGTTCTTTGGTTGACATGAATTACATCACATATTTAAAATGTCCTTATTCTATAGCAAGAGCAGAAGGATGCCTACCTTCCAGCGGAATTGGGCACCCCCAGCAAACAGCCAACAAATTATTTTTGTAAAACTTTGACGGCCAGTGACACAAGTACTCATGGAGGATTCTCTGTCCCTCGCCGGGCAGCTGAAAAAGTGTTTCCTCCTCTGGTAAAGCTTATTTCTTACCATGGAACAAGATCATTAGTTTAAGTTCCCAGTGGTTGAAATCTAGTGTGAAATTATGTCAATTCTTCATTTGCAGGACTTCTCACAGCAACCCCCAGCTCAAGAGTTGATTGCTAGGGATCTACATGATAATGAATGGAAATTCAGGCATATCTTTCGTGGTGAGTTTTTTTTTTTTTTTGAATAATGTGTCTTCTTTGTTGTGTAGTTTTTTAAGTTAGCATCATTTCTATCTGTTAAGCTATCATACTTGATCTTGAGGTTGGTGTAAATGATATTTGTGGTGAGTGTTTTAATAATTATCATGTATCTGATGCTCAAAGGGATGAGAGCACTGCATGTGAATTTTTTTTTCTTTTATTTATTTATTTATTTTTAAGTTGTAATACTAATTAGCTCTGTTCTGTAGATTGATTTTCTTCTTTTCTGTTTTACAAGCGTGCAGAACTTTCTTTGATATTAAAAGCTCAAGTAAATTAAGTTTTTTAATGTTTTGATTTTTGACATTTAAAATGTTAATAAATCCACATCCTATAGTTGCTTTGTTGGAAGTTTTACAGTGTATTGGATTGCTGCTGGTTATTATCTTGCGTAGTGGTTGATAATTCTGAGCTCTCAAGAATAGGAAAGGAACACCTGTAGATTACACACCTGACAGTTCTCAACTTTTCTTCATACAGGCCAGCCCAAAAGGCATCTTCTTACGACTGGGTGGAGTGTGTTTGTAAGTGCTAAAAGGCTTGTTGCTGGGGATTCAGTCCTTTTTATTTGGTAGGCTGTTGGTTATCTCTCCTGCAATGTCTTTTTTTAGCAGAGCTTATCTTATTTCTAATTGCATTAGAGTAGAATGTATCCCAACACTTAATTTTGGGCATATTTAACCCTTGACTGAAAGTACAGGGTTTATTTGGTTTTTTTTTTCCCCTTCCTTTTAGTTTTCTTCTTGCATAATCTCTTTGAACGTTAAGTATTCTCAGGGTGTGAAACTCATATCGACTAGATGATCTTTGCTAAGTAAATCACATATTCTCTTGGATACTTGGAAATGCATATGACATGGGTTTAGTTAAAGAGTGAATGTGATTGCTATCTTGTGAATGTCTAATATAGATGGGTATTACTTTATCAGGAATGAAAAGAATCAATTGTTGCTTGGTATCCGACGTGCTAATCGTCCTCAAACTGTGATGCCTTCATCAGTCTTATCAAGTGACAGCATGCATTTAGGGCTGCTTGCTGCTGCAGCTCATGCAGCTGCAACAAATAGCCGTTTCACCATATTTTACAATCCAAGGTGTGATATTGACTGATGTGAAATTTTGAATTTTGTTGTTATGTGCTCCCTTCAAATTTTCATTCTCTCTTCAGGGCTAGCCCATCAGAATTTGTCATACCATTGGCCAAGTATGTTAAAGCAGTCTATCATACCCGAGTTTCTGTTGGTATGCGCTTTAGGATGCTATTTGAAACAGAAGAATCAAGTGTCCGTCGGTAGGCCCTAAGCCTTTAATGTTACATTTATTATAATTGTTACAATAACTGTATAATTGTATTCACTTTCTTGCAATTTGTTGAGAAAAAGTCTTTTTCCCTCACAGCTGTAAAAGATGAGCTTGATTATTGGCTGTGGTAAACAATAAATTCATTACATACAAGTAAGACTAAATAAATATCTGCTCCCGTTTTATAAGGGGATGATCTGTTGTCAAATTGCAGCTGGTTAATATCAATGGGCTTTTGAAGTTGAATCCTCTGTGCTTTGTGCGTTGTGTATGCAGTGTATTTAACCACTTTTGTGCTTCTATCTGGTGCTTCCTTGGCTCATCTGATAACATGTTCTCTTCTTGTATTGTTTTGTCTCCTATTTTAATGCGATGAGCTACTTTCTGAGAAATTTTTGAATTTATTTATTTTATTATTTTTTTATTTTTTTAATGTATACAGCTACATGGGTACAATAACTGGCATAAGTGACTTGGATCCTGTAAGGTGGCCTAATTCACATTGGCGTTCTGTCAAGGTGTGTTAAGAAAAATCAGCAGATATCATATATTGTTGAATAAATTGTTGTTTGGCAAAATGTTGTTTTTATCAAATTTCCTTCAGATATATTATGTGAATATCCTTGCTAATGTAAATATAGCAAATAAATGTAGGTTGGCTGGGATGAGTCCACAGCTGGAGAGAGGCAACCAAGAGTTTCCCTATGGGAAATTGAACCACTAACAACATTCCCAATGTATCCATCTCCATTCCCTCTAAGGCTTAAGCGCCCTTGGCCACCTGGACTTCCCTCATTCCATGGTAAGCTTGTCTATTGCCAACTTGAGGGTTTTGATGAGTAGGTTGTATTTCCTAAAGTTTAGTTATAGGCTCTTTTTTCCCCCTGCAATTTTTTAGTCCCTCCCCTCTATACAGTTTGCATTAAAATCAACATTATTAAGGATTATGTTTTTAGTCTTAATTAAAAAAAAATCCTTCAATATTTTGTTTACCAATTTTTTGAATGTAGGAATCAAGGATGATGATTTGGGAATGAATTCTCCCCTTATGTGGCTTCGAGGGGATGGAGATCGTGGAATTCATTCTATGGGCTTTCAGGGACTAGGAGTAACACCATGGATGCAGCCAAGGGTTGATGCTTCCATGCTTGGTTTGCAAACTGACATGTACCAAGCTATGGCTGCTGCTGCACTTCAGGAGATGAGGGCTATTGATCCTTCTAAACCATCAACTACACCCCTTCTGCAATTCCAGCAACATCTTAATCTCCCAAACAGATCTGCTGCATTGATGCAGCCCCAGATGTTGCAGCAGTCTCAGTCTCAACAGGCCTTTCTTCAAGGTGTTCAAGAAAACCACCATCAGCCTCAGGCTCAGGTTCAAACGCAGTCACACCTTATTCAGCAACAGTTGCATCACCAGCACTTGCTTAATAGTCAGCAGCAGCAGCAGCAGCAACAACAGCATTCCCTGCCACAACAACAGCATCTGGTTGAGCATCAACAGATTCCAAATGTTGTATCTGCAATGTCTCAATTTGCTTCAGCCTCTCAATCCCAGTCACCACCATTACAAGCTATCTCTTCCCTTTGCCAGCAGCAGAGTTTCTCCGATTCAAATGGGAACCCTGTGACAAATTCTGTTGTTTCTCCTTTGCAAAGTCTCATTTGTTCATTTTCCCAGGATGAATCAACTCATTTGATCAACCTGCCTAGAACCAGTCCCTTGATAACTTCTTCTGTCTGGCCATCTAAGCGAGCTGCTGTTGAACCTCTTATTTCTTCTGGAGCTCCGCAATGTGTTCTGCCCCAACTGGAACAGTTGGGGGCTCATCAGACAAACATTTCTCAGAGTTCTGTTTCATTACCACCCTTCCCTGGTAGGGAGTGTTCAATAGACCAAGAAGGTGGCACTGGCACTGATCCACACAGCCATCTTCTATTTGGTGTCAATATAGAGCCTTCATCTCTTCTACTGCAGAATGGAATGTCAAGTCTTAGGGGCGTTGGCAGTGATTGTGATTCCACAACTATGCCATTCTCTTCTTCAAATTACATGAGTACTACGGGCACTGATTTCTCGCTTAACCCAGCAATGACACCATCAAGTTGCATTGATGAATCAGGTTTCCTGCAGTCCCCAGAAAATGTGGGCCAGGTAAACCCACCAACTAGAACCTTTGTTAAGGTGAGTTGCCTTTTTGGCCTTCCAATTATTTTTCATTACTTGATGTGCGTTGTGGAAATCTCATAATTTAATAATTCTGGTTATTTCTGTAAATTATGCTCAATTTCTTTTCTTTTTACCTGATGCTGATATTGTATTGTTGCAGGTTTACAAGTCAGGGTCCTTCGGTAGGTCGCTGGACATTACCAAATTCAGCAGTTACAATGAATTGCGGAGTGAGCTTGCTCGTATGTTTGGCCTTGAAGGCCAGCTGGAGGACCCTCTGAGATCAGGCTGGCAGCTTGTATTTGTTGACCGGGAGAATGATGTTCTTCTCCTTGGTGATGACCCCTGGCCGTAAGTTTCTAGCTTTTTTCTAGCAATTTTTTAGTTGCACTTTTTCTTTAGAACTTCTTGATTATTAGTTTTCTGAGAGCCTGGTGATTTTAACCTAAGTTGTACTACCAGCATGTTGTCATAAAAATATTCTGAAAATAAAGTAATCTCTATATGCAATGGTTATGAGATTAACATTTTCCAAAAACAAAATATTTTCTTTTATCTGTTTTCTTGCCATTCTTCATCACTACTGATATGTTTGGTTCTTTGTAAACCAGGGAATTTGTAAACAGTGTGTGGTGCATCAAAATACTCTCACCACAAGAAGTTCAGCAAATGGGCAAACGAGGCCTAGAGCTTCTGAACTCGGTCCCAATTCAGAGGCTTTCTAATGGCAGTTGTGATGATTATGCAAGCCGGCAGGACTCAAGAAATTTGAGCACCGGTATCACTTCTGTGGGGTCTTTGGACTACTGATCAATTTAACCAGTTAAGATACCATTTTCTCTTTTGTAATATTAGTTTCTCTTTGGACCCTTCCAGAGGGGGAAGTACTGCCTAATCCTAGCTTAAAAGTTATATGTAAGTTATTACTGTAATTAGAAGATGCTGTTCTTTCTTTCTATGATATTGAATACATACAATTCATAATTAGAAGCAGACAATATTTTGTGGACTTAGCTGTTTGTTTTTGTTATGTTGCAATCAATATTTTATGAGAAAACTTTGATTGTAGAATGAACGTGATGTTCCTGTGTCATAATTTGGGCTTTTCGGTCAATGTGACAAGAACTAATGGGGTGTGATGACTAATACAATTTGTAGGATGGGTCTAAAGTAGCTAGGAGTCAAAAGCAGCTTCTTATGCTTGCATTAATGGGAAAATGGCCCAACTTCGTTAAGACTATTGGCTCTGGACAGAAGCGTAAGCTTCATATTTGTGCTTTTCTTTTGACCATCTTTATCAATCCTATCTGGATTCTTTAATCTGGGGATGCCCCCTACCCAATTTAAGTGGAACAGAATGCTCATAGCAAATCTGTGTATCATGTTTAGGCAGATGGTGGTCGGTTTGTCTTTCGGTAATATTTTATCGAGTAGGCTTGAATTGCATGGAGAACTAATTTTAGGCATTATCATCTTGGTTGTTTTTTCACTGTGTTATACATGGCTGTGCATGTAAAGTCCATTTGTAGAAGGTAAGTGGGATAGTTCATTTGATTTCTAGGAGGAAATACTCTTCATAATATAATATTTCTAAGTAGATAAAAATCAATGTCTTGTAGTATAGGAGGTTAAGAGCTGAACTCAACTTTAGTACACCCCTTGCCTAAAAACATTATCCTCTTGACTTCGGATGATAAATGCTCAAAGATGGAATGGAAATTAAATAGTGGAATTCCTACGGAGTTATTTACTTTTGACGCAGTAGACAAAATTATTCTGTGGGCACCTACCTTTGAATCATCTTCAATTATTCAGGTTGTCCAAATGTGCGCTGAATAGTGAGTCATGTGCATCCCTCTCTTCATCTTCGATCAAAATCTTATCAATTTCTACATTTCTTTGATGATTTTGAACCAGTAAAAATTGCATATATATTTTTTAAAGTTGAGATGATTTTTTTTTTTCTTTATTCTTGTGGGTCTAGTGTAAGTGGTCATTGAAAGGCTTTTGTTTGGTGATGCATGTTGTGGGGCACCGAGTGCAGATAGGACTTGTGATGGAGGATGGAATGGTGACAAGGTAGAGCACTGTCGACAATAATACTACCAATAAAATGTAGGACTGACTGTCCAACAACCCCTTCAAAAGGGCCTTTACCCTTGGGTGGGGGTTCCCTTTTTATCTCTTGCCCGCCTTTGTATTTGTTTTCAAACTGAAACTTTTTGATACACCCATTCTCTGAAATGCACAGAATGATAAAAAAATTTAGGGCATATTGACCTATAAAAAATTTTATAAGAAAACTGAAATATTGATTTTTTTTTTAAATTTTTTAAAATTTAATTAAGATTTGAAAATGTTGATTATTAAAGATTTGAGAGATTATGATTAAGCATATTTACAAGGAAGCAACCATGAGTACTGATTGGATTGCGAAATTGGCGTCTCTCTTCCTATGAGACTTATTCTTTATCTTCTTCAACAACCTCCTTCTGAAGTGATAGCTGTGAAATTCTTCTGGTTCGCTCTTCTTCTGCTTAGGTTTCTTTTTGGAGCTTTTAGGTCTCTTTTTCCAAAATAATGGTAATAATAAGTTGTTGATTCATTAGGAGCAATTCAAGAAATCTTTAAGTTTTTTATTCATTCGAAAAATTCAGTTTCAGCCCGAAATTTCAGCAAACCAAACTGGTCAGTCTTGGTTTGATTTAAGACCGGTTCTTTCAATCTAATTTTGATCAATTTTAGTTCAATTTCATTTTTAGATTGAAAAGTTTCAATTTTGATTCCGAATCGAATCAACTTAGATCTTCGACCTTCTCACAAGTCGACCCTGTTTCTCAAGTTGGGGCTGCTGTACTGGGCCAATCTTCGTGGTCTCTTGGGTCACAAAAACCTAATCATTCATGGCCGTCTCTATGTTGTAATGTTCTAGTGCAACACATCATCCAAAATCCAAATATTCAGACCTTAAACGGGTATTTTGAGGGTTAGTTGTAAGTTTTAGGATCAGTTTTCTTTACTTGTTCAAGGTGTTCGTACTTGGTGTTTGAATGAAGTTAATGTTACAGAAAATGCAGAGAAGGTTCACATAATAACTTGCAAACTAAGGTCACTCCATTAGATACAAAGACTGAGCAACATACAGGACAAGTGGACAACACTCGAATGAATTTTGAAAGGAAAAAACGAAGTACAAGAGATGCCACTTTGGCTCAATGAGTATGAGCAAATTCTTTCCACTTGAATATTTGATGTTTTCAGTTTTATGACAACCAACCACAGCACATGTAATGGGATGATGGCATTCGTCCTGTCTGACGTATAGACTCTGCTTGGGCTGCAGTTTTTTCTCCATCCCTGTTTTTCCTGGCTTCTGCTGCAGCGTGTTTTTCTTCTGACCGTTGCCTTGCCATGGAGATCTTCTTTACCATCTTTGCTTGAGCTTGGGCTCGCATTTTGTCTACTTGGGCCTGAAAATTTATGGATTTCTGACAAGTCAGTAAAATATCTGCCCACTACATAGCAGTCTCAGGATGAGTGATGCCTATATTTCACCTAATCTTGAAAAGAATTAACTAAGATTTTAGGCCTTCTTGCAATTTTCAAATGATCTAGGCTACTGTTCATTCTATTAAACAAGAATGCAGACAAAAACTAAAATCATGTTAGAGGCTTAGAGCTATAAATACATGTGGACAATCAAAAGGCCATTAAAATACCTCTATTTTCCGGATCTCTGCTTCTAGTTTTGCTTTCTGCTGACTTTCCCATGCTTGAATTTTGATTTCTTCACGTTTATATCTGAAAGGTTCAAGCACACTTTGTCAGATAAAAACACAGGAATATTATCTTATAGCAAAAAGTTACTCGAACTGCTCCATATATTCTCATGAATATCGCTTTAAATATAGTTCAAGGGTACCAAGGTCATGGAAAGAACCTTGCTGTGTGTTTAGAATTTTCAGCTTCTTCCCATGCAGCTGCACGTCTTTCAAATTCAATCCTCTCAAGCTCCTCAACATCAGTAGTCTCAACTGCAGATGTATTCTTTTCCCGATCTTCTTTACTTGCCCATGCTGCGATATTCATCTTGCCTAGCTGGACACCTAGGGCCACAATCTCCCTCCTTGTCTTTAGTTTAATTTCTTGCTCAGTTAACTCTTTTTTGCCATTTTCAGGGGTGTTTTGTGTATCATCATCAGTGCCATGTTCCATAGGTGTTGGTTCCCCTCTCCAGGGAGTAGATGGGATCGAAGAAGTTGGGCTGCGGAGAGGAGTTGTTGCCCCCACAGGAGTAGCAGTCCTCGAAGGCTCTTGACTTGTAACAGGGGTCATTTCTGTTCCCATGTCTCTCATGCAGACTGATCTTATGACAGGAAGAACTGCAAAGTCATATGATCATATTATCAAGTGCAAAAAATGATACTTGGTAGAACAGATGAAAAGGGATTATGATACAGGGTTAGCTTCTTAGACTAATTCTATCAATGCCCTACTCTATTTTTGCAAGTCCACAAATAAGAGTTTCAATTATTAAGGTAATCAAAAGAGCCCATTATCAAACGACAATATCTATTTTGGAGACCGGACAGACCCTAAATGGTTGATTCAAAGCTGCATAACTATCAACTTATTAGAAGTTCAAGCACCCAAATAAGCATTGCCGTTTTATCATGCAAATTATATGATGGCATTTCTACAAACATGGGGACAATAAGCGGGGCAGAAAATAGTCAAGCATGGGAACAATAAAGTCATCCTTCTTGATTATTTTGATAAAAGGGATCAAATGGCTGTTTAAGTGTAAATACATCAGCGAAAACTGTGTTTTAAAACAGTGTTCTTGGAGCAGAAATGTGTATTCCTGCAAAAAGGCATCATTGTAAAATAACTTTTATATGCTTTTCTTGTCTCTTGTTAACACAACACTTCATAGTGCTTTAAAACTTATGCGCAACAAAGCAGTAAGCTTCGTGGTTCTCAACTTAACATTACTCAAAGCACAGCATAAATGCAAATTTACCTGTTGTTTCTTCTGCTAAACTATTTGTATTATATATTTCTCTTTGATCCACTTCCTGCAAGTCTTTGGTTTGAGTACACTGATCAATCAGCAAATTACCCTCATGTGCTTGACCAGAAACAGAAGGAGTTCCAGGGGGAATAAAAGAGAACTTCTCAAATGCCACTTGTGAAGCAGACTGACAGAAATCTATGCGTTTAGTGTCTGCTAACCTGCTAATCAATAACTTAAGATCATGATTTGCTGATTCTGGAGCAACTCTCACTGTCTTAGTTCCAAGCACCCGATTAGCTTGATTGTATAAAGCATTTTTCTTAGAATTAGGCTGCACATTTTGCTTATTCATTATCCATTTCTCCGCATCATTCCACTTAGATGGCATTGGCCTTGAAAATGATCTTGTAAATTGATTATGTACTGATCTTTCTTTATGAAACTCAAAACTAGAAGAACTAGCATTACTATCATAATCAAGATTCTCATCTTCAAATGATCTCATTGGATGAACTGCAATCGAATTACCACTTTCACCCTTTGAAAATTGCTGCATTCTAACATGACCCGCATTGCCATTTTCCTTTGGCAATGTCTCCTTTGGCTGGCAAGATGTATGATGAACTTGGCTGAGGTCAACCACTGTGTCACCTGGTGCAGTCACAGATGCAACTTCTAAGCTGGAAGCTGCAACTGGAGACAATAGTTCTAATAAATAAGTCCATGCAGAAAATGCTTCATTTAGAGCAACAGAAATTCAAAACCTACCTAATTGCTCAAATAAGGAGAAACTATAATGAATTAATTTACTACCAACCCGTTTTATGCCAAATAATACCCCAAAGAAAGTGAAGAATAGTAAAACCAACCTTCCTCATCATTGGAGGCTAATAAGCTATTCTTGACAAATTCGGTATCGTCGATCCTTGAAGGAGATGTTCTTGAAGAATTACTGTTTGATCCATCCTTCTTTCTATTATGGTGAGGTCCCATTAGCTTCATCCTCAGCTTACTTGGAGATATTATACCAGTCTGCATATGATAAATCAAACCTTTAATCCACAGCTTTCCAAGAAATACAGCAAGAAACTTTTTTACAAGATTAATTGAAAGCAGCAAACCCAAGAAAAAGTCGAATTCTTTTAAAACAATTTCTTTGCAAATTTATTTAAGGCACTTCTCAAATTGACCCATTCAAGCATAGAAAAAAAAAAAAACGAAAGAAATAGCTGTGTAATAAGACCTTTTAATACATTCTCCAACTTCAAATAATAGATCACAATTTTGGAATTAAAATTATATTTAGAAAAAAAAAAATTCAAACACCATAAAAGCAAAAGCACAAAACCCAGATCATCACAGAAACCAGGTGACAACAACAATGAACTATTGCCTTACATTATTAAATCAAAAAACCTGTAAGCTACCAACAGAGATAAAGGGGAAAGGACCAGCGCACCCATTAATTTGCAAATTGCAAAAACATCAAGAACAAACAAAAACAGGATAAGGGTCTTTCAATATCAAAAACAGCATTCAAAACACAAAAACCAAACTACACCTGCACTTTGTGTATCCTCTCGTACTCCATTAGATCTCTCTCTAAACTGTTGGGGTCTCTAGAATGAAGGAGTAGCAGCAGAGGAAGCTACAAGCATACGTCTCTGTCTCTGTCTCTCTCTCTCTCTCTCTCTCCCCCCCTCCCTTTGTTGAGAGCTGTTTTTTTGTAGCAGACACATCACAGGTGCCAGAACTGTGGCCACCGTGAATCAAAGATCCAAGCATTAGCTTCTCTTCTCTCCCCCGACCCCACTCCGAACTCTCCACGTCACCACCTGGGCCCACATCTCAATACACATACACAAGGCAGGCGAGATTAATGGCAGTTTTTCTTTTTTTTTCCAAAGGGAAGACGACAAATAACTTAGCCACAGAAATAGACAGTCATATAAATTATGATTTTAATGAAATTTATTTTTTTCATATAAATCACTCGTACACTCGCTTCTTCAATGGATATGAGAGTTCAAAGACTTAATCCTTGGGGTACGTCTACCAAATAACAGACCTCAACTCACAGCCATCCGATGATAAGTCTCTTCATTTATTTTCACTTGTAAAATTTTATTTTATTTTTAATAAAAAAAATTTAATAATAAAAATAAATTATTATTAAAATTATAATAATTTTAACATAGCCTAATTCTCCATATAAATCATTCCTATACCCACTCATCTAACCAATACGTGAGTCCGAAGGTTCACATTAATGGCAGTTGGCAATTACTTGCTCCACCAGCCGATGAATCGCCCATTTTTTAAAAAACAAATTCATCTTTTTCCCTGACAAATTCTAATTTCTCACAACCCAATTCAAAGACAGACGAAATGCAAAAATAAAAAAAGAAATTATAGATAGGGAATGATTAATAACAGGCTTTTGAACAGCGGAGCAATGATGGAAAAGTGGAATTTCAGCTTGCTCTGTATGGTAAGCTGATCATCAAGTAAATAAATGTGTCATCATCTGCTGAATCACTGAAAAAATATCACCAAAAATATTAAGTAACAATAGAGGAGAGTTGTTTTCTTCAGTGTTATTAACCAATCCAATCAATGGATCCATCCGATTTTATTTATTTATTTATTTATTTTATCAGAAATCCATCCGACTTTCTCAACAATGATTTTCTGAGCTTTAATTATCAGTGCAGAAACAATCTATTTTTGTTATGGGGCTTTCAGCACTTGACTGTTTGTCTCTTTGCATCGTTCTCCATTATTTTCCATTTTGACCAGTTTGGATTTTTCTTTCATTCCAGGGAAGACTATAATTTAATGTGACAATGTCATCTCTATAATTAATTTTCTGTCATTTTTAAGTTAATAGCAATTCCCAAAAAAACAAGTTAACATATTTTGTACTTAATTAAGAATAAATCACTATAATTAATAACTAATTAGAATGATAATTTATCTCTTTTATTAATAACTAATTAGAAATGGACTCAATGGGGCAGAGAAGACAAACCTTTCTAGGATTCCATAAACAAATTCACCTTTCAAAAAGCACTATGGCTAATCATTTCATGAATTTGGCTTCACTCAAAATCTAGGTATATTTTGATTTGTTAAAGTTTATCTCTTTCATATATCTACAACCTGTTTAAAAAAATATTACAATTTTGATATTTAACATTTTATATTATGAGAATAATTATTTGATTTTTAATTATTAATTTAATAATATAAATAATTTACTAAATTAAATAATCAAATAAATTTTAATAATTAAAAATTCAAATCATAATTTAAAAACAAAATTCTATAAAACGTGAAAAAAAATTGCAACATGGTGTGTATTTATTGGAGTAATATACTCATGGGTAGGGTTGAGTATTCAGTTCGAATCGAATCGAACAGAATTAAATTATAAAAATTGAATTATGTATTTTAGAAATCGAATCGAATCAAGATCGGTTTAAATTGAATCAAACCGAATCGCTCTATTTCGATTCGATTCAATTTAAACCGATCGGTTTTGATTTTTAATTGATTTTTAATTTAGACTTGATTTTCAAATTATTTGATCTAATTTTGACTTTGGCTTGAACCTACTAACCATTAATCAATGAAATTAAAAAATTAATATATATAAAATTAAATATAATTCATAAATTTTCCATAAAAATAAATCAATTCATAAATCAATTTGATTCGATTTGGTTTGATTTAAACATATAAATTATTATTTGGTTCGGTTCGGTTTAACCGATTTTTTTCTTTTCAAAATCGAACAGAATAGAAATAATTGAAATTTATATAATGTAAAATCGAACTAAATCGATTAAATTTTAAAATCAAATTGATTGAACCGAATTGATTCAATTCGATTTTTTAATTTGAACAAAAACCTGCTCACCTATGCTCATGGGCAATTAACTAGCATAAAGGAGCGTAGTTTTAGATGGTTACATGTGATTACCCCACAGCCCAAATAGTCATCATCTCCAAGAAATGCTTTTTAGGGCTTCAAAACCAATGTTCTTTTTCATTAAAAAGAATGCTAAATCCACTTAATTTATGGGTCACTCAAAGCCCTAGGCAAATGGGAAAGAAGAGGTGAGGTCCCCTCCTTCCTCTTCCATATATTCTTTGTTCAAAATGAATTAAGGCTGCTAGAAGAATGAAGTTGGTCCAAAAACATTCTAAAAACATAAGTATAGAAATAGAATTAATGATTAAATGGGTTGTTCACATGTATTCTTTGTCTTTCTTTGGGGACATGAACAAGGAATTACCTTGCTCATCTGCCACATGTGAATTCATTAACTAGCCCACTTCTTTGACCACATTCCTCACATGCCCACATAAGATGCCTCCACCTTATTATTATTATTAGGGGTGTGCAAACGGTCGGTTCGGTTCCGAACCGAACCGAACCGAAAAAACCGAAAACCAAAAATCGAAAATTTTAAAAACCGAACCGAACCGATTGATAAGAGAAAACCGAACCGAATCAAATCGATAAATTTCGGTTCGATTCGGTTTTAAACCGATCAAACCGAAATTTATAAAATTTCATATTTTTAACATTAAATCTAAATAATAAAAACATAAAAACAAAAAAAATTGGAAATCAAAACTAAAAAATCTTTAGATTCGGTTCGGTTTTCTTTGATTTCGGTTCGGTTCGATTCGATTCGATTCGATTTTTTTTGATTTTCTATATATTAATAATTTCGGTTCGGTTCGGTTTTTTTGATTTTTTTATGAAAATAACCGAACCGAACCGATTAAACCGAAATTATCAAAATTATAAACCGAACCGAACCGATTAAATTTTAAAACCGAACCGATTGAACCGAATTAATCGGTTCGGTTCGGTTTTTCGGTTAAAACCGAAAACTGCACACCCCTAATTATTATTATTATTATTAACATTGGACTTTTGAGTTTTAGTTTCTGAATATTTGTATGTTATGAAATTGACAATAGACAGCAAGTTATTTATTTAATTATAAATTTGTATTACTAAAATATATAATTAATTATAAAAAGTTCATAATTCTAAAAATATGTATTTTTGAAAGATTGTAATCATAGTTTAGAAGATTTTAGTTCTTGTTCAAATAGAGGAACAAAATGGAAAAGAAGTGGCTGAACTCAAAAGAAACAATGGACTTGATCTCATTGTCATTGGCATGCACTAAAGGTTCCCTTTCTCTTCCAAAAGTAAATCAAATCTTAGAGGGCTATCTTTCTCAAGAAAATTGATAGAGTGTTAGGTATCCATCTTAAATGCATTTGTCTTTTTTTATTTTTTAATTGCAAAAACATAAAGACTCTCTAGGTATAATGGTCAAAACCAAGTTAGAGGCTTAGGGTCACTACTTGACGTCCTCCATTTAATTCAACTCTCACGGCACCGAACCTAAGGTGACACCCAATAAGATAAACCATTGGATAACTCGCTGCCTCCTCTCATTACACTCCTAAACAAAAATAATATTTAGTCATCATATTGATGCAAGGAATCGAATCGGAGTGAGACAAAGTTATTTCACCAGGTTAACCACTAAGTTAGCATAGTTGTCATTTGTCTCCTATTTTGAACAAAATTGTCTCCATTCTATCATGGCTATTTTCCAAGCACTGTCATTTTCTAACTTATTTACCCCACATGGCTTCATATCTTTCCTTAGCAAGAAAAAAAAAATCCTTGTATGCTAAAATCCCCTTTATTATTATTATTTTGTAATGCAAAACTACATTTACTTTTTGAGGCAAATCTTTGATTTTAAAATAATTCTTTCTTAGTTATTACATTTGCTTTGTGGAAGCTACATGTAAAGTAGTTATCATGAACAAATAGTTTCATGTCTATAATATCAAATAAGGCAAAGTGTTCACAATGTAGCATAACTAAGAAATCACACAACTTTTAGGATGCACAAGTATAATGCTTATTTGAAAAACCTTCAAACTTATCCTTATAGAATCTTAAGAAAAAGGTAGTAAACCAGAAGTTGGCCTCTCTTTATGATCTGAAAAAAAAAAAAAAATTCTCTTCTTATTCTTTTAGGATCACATTATTAATTCCCTAATTTTTTGGGATCACATTATTAGTTCCCTAATTTTTCTTCAAAGGGTCACATTACTTTTGTGTATTTCTCTTTCCAATTCATTTTCTTTTTCCCTCTAAAAGAATTCAAACTTTTAACAACCATCAAAGAATTTTAGGACCATGTATGCATAGCTTGGGCCAAGTGACGCATGGTCTTCATGGAAGGGGAAAAAAATGTGGGACTTGCAATGGAGATTGGAGAGAACATTCAAAAACATGGAGTTTGACTATATATATATATATATTCAAAAGATTATGTGCAAATTTTTTCTTTCACAAATTTAAGGGTCATGACATTCTTGAGCCTCTTAGCTTCGTCAGTGTATATATCTTAGATTTCTAACAATATGGGTTCCTTGGATCATTACCTTCCCTCCAATCTTTGAAAGTTTTGGTATGCAAGTCATTTTTTCCCCCTTTGCTCAATCAATGAGGTTATGCTGGTTTAGATTTATGGTCAATGATGTTGTATTGTATAGCCTTTTGGAAGGATTTAAAGTTAGATGGAACAGATATTGAAGGTGGCAATCCAAAAATCTCAATTAATCTCAGTTTGGTCATTTTTTTTTTCATATTCTTTTTATTTAGAGGCCAAAGTACTAGCTAATGAGAGTTCTTCAAAATGGTATTTTTTTTAAAGTTTCAATTATTATTAATGTGGGTCATGGGTATTATTAGGGATAAAATAATGTTCACCAACATAATTAAAAGGCTTGCTTAATTGCCTACAAAAGTTGGGTGCTTGATGTTTTTATTCTTAAGAAAATCAAGTAAGATGGGTTATTAATTTGTTATGATTAAAATAAAGTTAAATAGTAGTCTTCCATGTAATTGGATCTCATGTATTCCTGCTCTGTCCTGGTTTGGGATCCCCCTATGCAATTGATATTGCAGTTAAAAACCCAATTCATTTCACTTTGTTTGTTTAGGTGAAAAAAATGGGCCTATGTGGCCCAGACATGCTGTTCTTGGATCTTCTGTTTGATCCAACTAATCAGGTCTAATTTCTAACCACAAATATATATTTAGGGTTTTAAATTCAAAATTGGAAATGGTATAAATATGATAATTGAAATTATGCTTATTTTTTTTTTTAATTAGGAATTGAGGGAGTAGTATTAAAAATATTTGTCACAGACAAAAAAGTACAACTATAAAAGTGTAAATATAAGTGATTGAGTAATAACATTAATTTGGCTAATCATTTTTATCAAAAATTTGACTACTCATTTTACTTAATCACTTATATAAGTTTAAATTAAAATTAATTAATACATAATTTCATCAATACTCTCTCTAAATTCAATAAAGTATCAGAACTTGAGTTTCAACAAATACAAGGTTAGCATTTGAGTAGAGAATAGATGTTATTTTAATGTAGATGAGAAGGAAGAAAATGAGCAAAAAGGGAAAAAAAATTATGTAATAATATGGAATACACAAGTGTGCTAAACAATATTAATTAATTTACAATAGGATGATTTTTGCACAAAAGGGTTGACACCATTTTTAGTAATCAATCAATAATAGAAAACACGCTATTAGTAACGCTAATAATTTAATTTAGGATCGCTAAGTGTTGTAGCGAATGATTCTCAATCTTGCATAATTACCTGGCTTTCTTCTTTACTTATCCCCCCATTTTGTAACGCCTGATTAGAAGGTAGATTTTGGTAATTCAGTAGGTTGTCACTGCTAACAAAAACGACCCTAAAAATGTCATACTTGATATCCAGAGAAAAACGTTCAAGATAGGGAAGCATTGTCCTCCTATGGTCAGAATTTATAATCCAAGAGTAGCAGAATTGGAGAGATTTCCACACATAAAGGCAAGTGACACTAGGCATGCTTTGGCAATTCAGGCACACTCCAGCACTTGCACCTTCCATCTTCAGGAAGTGAGATTTGAAAATTGCCAAATTTGCATAGGATAGGTCATTTATGTCTCCTGATTGTGGCACTATTATGTTCATGGAAATTGCATCTCCAGTTGAAAATTTCGCAGCTGAGCTCCCATCTCTTGATTCTCCAGCATATGCATCAAAGAAGCCATGTTCAGTGATGATTGCCATGCTTGATGTGTTTGCTAACATTGATAACTAGCAAAAAAGAAAAATTAGTATTTCAAATTATATTTTCATTTTAAAACTACAGATGATTGAAGAAGATTCCAAGCTATTAAATGATCAAGCTAAGGAAAATGCATAGAAATTCCAATTGACTTACTAGGGCTGAAGTTAACAACTCTTTGTTTTCACTAAATTTCTTCATCCATGCACCGTACCATATGATCTGAAGGGAAAATTGATCCAATTATGATCTCAAGTATTGAACAATGGTAAACATAATAACAATAATAATATCAATCAACAGCCAAAATAGGGCTCTTGGAATCATGCCAAGAACATCTTACTACTTCCTAAGTCCTGTGATAACCCCACCTAATTAAACCTGGGAACTCTAAACTTTGTAAAAAGCAAGGTTAGTTTCTCACCATATTTCCATGGATGCTTCTGAATATAGAACTCTGAACACAACCAAGATTCTCAGTGCTTCCAGAAAAGTGCTTAAGCGTTTCAACAAACTTGTCAACCAAGACTACTGTGGGCTTGAAGACAAAAAAGCTTATATCCAAATTCCTGTTGTTGAAAGGCACAAAGCATGCCATGGATCTCTTTCTGCTTGCTATTCTGCCTTCCTTTCAATTTCCTTTTCTTTCTTTAAGTAGTTGTTCCTGTCTCTTAGAATGAATCAAGGGACAGCAATAAAAGGGTAAAGGGTACTTGAAAGTTGGATTGAAAAGATTGTTTGTGGTAAGGATTTATTAGACTGAGGACCTAAAGCTAATTAAGATGTATTGAAAGAGGAATTCAAATGATCATAGCAATCACCTGAGCTAGCTTTTAAATTCCTGGAGAAGAAAACAAAGACAGTAGACTTTGGACAAATGGACATTCCACGAGTCTTGTGCTTTGACTGTATAACAGCAGAAGATTCAAATTTGATTTTTTTTTTTTCTCTATTAATAACTTTGGTGAAATAATCATAAACCACCCCAGAAGCTAAGCAATTTGGCTTCGACTTTCTTAATTTTTGGACCCCATAAAGTGTGTTTTATTAAAAATTTAAACTATTTAACTGGATAAATTTTGATAACTGTCCCTGAACTTATCTAGTTATAATATTATAGTCCCTCAACTTAAAAAATGTAATATAAAACCCCATCAACTTTCAAATTTTGCACAATAAAATCCCTCTAACCTCCAATTATGAAGCTTAGTCAGTATTTCTCTTTCCTCTCTCAAACCATGTGTAAATTGAATCCTTTTTCTCTCTATAAACAGAATAATTTTTCGTGTGTAAAGAGAATAATTTTACACTTTGCATAAGAGATGAGAGAGAAATATTGACTAAGTGTAATGTAGGAGCTATTCAAATCAGTTTCTAACTGAAAAATCAGTAATTGAAAGTTAGATAGATTTTATTGTGTAAAATTTAAAAGTTTAGAGAGTTTTATGTTATATTTTAAAGTTAAAGAACTGTAGTGTTACAATTATATAAGTTCAGGTATAGTTGTTAAAATTTATCCCTATTTAACTCTATATTATTGACTACTAATTTAACTGCAATGAATACTAATTAGCTATTTGCCAAAATATTTTGAGGTTCTGAGTCTTCAAATACTTATTTTCAATAAAAATATAGATCATTTATTTTCTTGAACAATTAAATATCATATATTCATATCCTCAATAGATAAAATTTCCATTAATTTAGTACTTCATAGTTTCAAATTTTACTAGAATAATCTTTAATTAAAAAGGCTTAATAGTAAAAAAACATGAAAAGTTCAAAAATTACTTAAACCAATTTTATCGATTACTGCTATGATACATGCATGTCTTGCCAAATGTGAAAATTGAGTGTGAGAATAAGTAAGCTGAACAAATTTAAAGACTATATTTAATTCATAATGTAAAGATGCATGCATATATAGTAGAAAAAACCAAATTTTATTTATTTTTCCTCTTAATTACCTTGTCTGCCCTTTCAAGTTTCAAATGATTGGACCAAGTACTTGTGTGAATAATTTTTTTTTTTTTCTCATATCGTAAAACATAAGTACTTACTTCATGGGTGGAAGCAATAACACATCTGTGGACTGACTGTTGGAGGTTAGCCAAGCTCATGGGTGGAAGCGAGAACACATCTTTGGACTGACTGTTGGAGGTTAGCCAAGCTCATGGGTGGAAGCAAGAACATATATGCCTAACGTATTCTACAGGTTGTAGTTAACAAAGTCATGGTTGCGTAAAGTATAATATGATATAGGGAAACCAAACGAAGAAATTGCAGAAATCTTACTCATACGTTTGGTTTAGCCGTCTAAAATTGTTTTGTTGCTTTTCCACCTTTTGCCCATGCCCACAGAAATTCCCCAGGGTCGCCCCTGATGTGATGGGGTCAAGCTCTCCTTTGCCAATGCCATCAATCTCTAAATATATGTTACTTCAAATTCCATTTTGACACGCAATTGACCAATTTATCTTTCTTATCTCTTAATTAAAAAAAAAAAAAAAAGAAAGATCCAGGCATTCGTTTACTTAAACAATCTGTTAAGAGACATTTGTATAAAACAACAATTGAACTGGTCAGTGCCAATCGTCATTGCAAGAAAAATTGGGATGATCGAAGGATCTGATAGAGATGTGAGCAGCAGCTTCAAAATAAACTTGGAGCCAGAGATTCGTCCAGCACACCTCTATCTCAATTATAGAAATATTTTCAGTATACAAATATATTTCAATTATGATAGATCTCACCTTGATTAATAATCATAATATCTAATTATTAATATTAGTTTAATCATTTGAATTTCAATTGAATTCAATTATATATAAAAAAATTTATTTATATCGACTGTATTATTATATATTTTAAAAAAATTTATTATTTAATTCTTAAATTTTAATATTAATAATGATTTAATTCTTTTATTTTAAAAAATAAACAATTTAATCCCTCAATTTTCACTTCGTCCAAATTGGAAGTCCCTCCGTCTATTTACCCGTCAATATTAAATTAAAAGACAAAAATTCCCTAATTCAACTTTTCCTTTTCTTTCCTGTTCCTTATAATTTTCCCTCATTTTCTTTCCAACTTTCCACTTTCCCAAACACTACAATTTAGTCACCTTCCCCCATCTGAACCACCATCAACCCACCATATCTGTCATTGCCATGTCATAGCCATCCAATATTTTCCCAAACAAGCTCTAGCCATGCTTTGCACCAAGAAAAGAGCCTCCTTGCAATCCAGTAAGCTGAAACTGCAATCTCTCTCTATCCTAGAGATCTTGCCTCTCTACTCCTTAAGGCACTAGCTCTTGATCTCATGGGTCACAATGGATCTACCTTGAAAGCTCTCAGGCTAATTTTTCATTCTCGGCCCGTTGCCTCACCTCATCATCGCTGCATGTGCCTAACCTTGTTGCCTCACCATCATTGTCATTTGGATTCTTCTTTTCCTTCTTTTTCCCTATTTACTGTTATTACTTTGGGGAAATTTACTTTGTGGAAGATGGGTTTTGGTAATTTGTTTGAATAGATTGGTTTTGAAAGATCGAATTCCTTCTTTGTTGGTGCTATTGTTATTGTTGGTGCCATTATTGTTCTTTCTTTTTACATAGATTTCTATAATGGTGGCATTTGGGTCAATGAAAATTGAAAAAGATGGGTTGAAAAGGAAAACAGAACAGGTTATAGAAGAGAAACTTTTAGACAGATATCCAGAAATAGAATTTAAAGGAATTTGGATTGGATTAGAGTTCTGTCTTCCATAAATAGAATTTAAAAGAATTCTGTTTTTCAGGTGCCTCTTGGGGGTGTATTCTTCTCTGCCTTTAATCAATAAACCATCCAGTAGCGTCATAACTCCATAATCTTCATTGTTCTGGGCAAAGAAACATAGTTCCATCTTTCAAAGCTCTTGGGGCAGTTGGCCATTCTTCAATCCAAATGATCAAAAAAGGGATTTGGATTGCTTTTAATTTAGTGAAATTACAATTTTATTGAAAATTTGTATTTGCTACAATGTGGTGATGAGACATAAATGGAGAGAGAGAGAGAGAGAGAGAGAGAGAGAGAGAGAGAGAGGGAGGGAGATGAAGAGAAACAACAGGGAGAGGGGGAGAGAGAATCAGTAGGGAGAGGGGGTAATTTAGTCATTCAAAGTTCTCTCTCTCATTGGACCAGTGAGACTAACAGCAATATTTGAAGTGAAAATTGAAAATTGAGAGATTAATTTAATTTTTAAAATATAAAATCAAATCATTATTAATGGTAAAATCTAAAAATTAAGTAGTAAATTTTCCTATATTTTAACCAAGGCCATCCCCTTGGTTCCAATATGAAACCAACATTATAAATAATAATACCACATTCATGTCATGTGAAAGGCACCAAAATCCACACGTTTCCCAAAGAAAAAAATACGTTTATATTTCAACAAAATTTGCTAATCGTATCAACTAGAGTAATTTATCGAAAGTTTAAAAAGATGCCAGTACAAGTTGGACATAGGGAAGGCTATAAATAGTTTCACTTTGTTTATTCCTCCCATTAGTATGGGATGGAATTGGGAACCATGTGCCTATCTTACAGCTCATATCCCAACCTGCATGAAGGAGAAAAGAAAAACACTTCATTGCATTTCCCAACTAGTTTTTATGCACCAAAATTCAGGTGCGTGATTGAAGAAGCGCTCTAATCAAGGGAAGTAAAACAACATAAATAATTTATGTGATTCTTGCTCCCACTAGCTCCAGTGTAATATGCTTATGGGATTCAGGAGGTATTACATAGGTATATAATATATTAATATGGTGTTCTAATTCAGAAGAATGCTTATTATATTATGACATTGTTTTACCTTATCACAATTCTATAGGAACTCTCATACCATCATGTGCAAGCTGCACTGGTATTCCTTCCCTGCATGCAAACAATGACAAGAAGGCATCAGCTTCTTATTATTTGACCAGTGATAAAAAGCAGAATAAGGAAAAAATAGAACACACAATCTTAATCCTTCTAAGCTATACTAATATCGTCTATTGCTTTAGTCAAACAGCCAAATCATGTTAACTGTGATTGAAAATGCACTTCATCAATGAGCCATGATCATTGAGGAAACTACCTTTTAGACCATTCCATTAGGAAATCATTGTCCTTGTAATGATCAAACTCATGAGTCATTCCAATTAAAAGAGCTCGCTTTGGACATAGTCTCTTCACAGCTTCAAGGGTCTGCACAGTTAGCAAGTATAAATGATCGTACATTCCAAAAAGAATAAAACAATAAACTAAAAACAAACCTGGGGAAAGCAGAAGTGAGTATTGTGCGAGCCATTCTGCAGAAAAGAGGCAAGCAGAAAAGCAGTGATATTAGTTCATGGATACCATCAGAAAGAACAAAGCAGAATGGCAGCAGACAATTGCCTAAACATGTGTCATCAGTGGCATAAGAGGGAAGAGTGAGGACAGAATAAAGGAGGTTTCAAGAAAGTATAAAATGGGTGGGCAGCTCTATGCATTATACCATTCGTTCAATGCCCAATTCATTCAAAATCAAACAGATCCATCCATGAGCAATGCCTACCCTGAAGAATCCAATACATCATCCTCATATTCTATTAAACCTACAGCTGTTTCAATGAAAATGACATCAACCAATAACCATGCTTATTTGAATAGACGTGATCAATTTGAATCAAAGTTCCACATTGTGTATTCTTGCAGTAGCCAAAGTCAATTATAATAGATTGTATCTCACATTTTCAATATCATATATTTTTTCATTTTATCACCAATGCGATGCCAAAAAAAAAAAATTTTGCACAATGTTTGGGCACCAATAAGGTGAGTCAGTAAATCAAAGAACCTAAAATGAACAAATTCTAAATCAAAGACTGAGGTGTGATTTTAATGGGACTGCAAATACTTGGGTAAGTAGATGCAATACACTTCGAGATTCATTTTGCCATTTTGTGTGTTCTTGTTGCCACTGGCTGACACTCCTTTTTGGACATCTCACTTTATAGTTTTCTGTTGTGTGTAAAAAAGAGAGAAAGGGCAGCTATTATGCTGGTTATAATTTGATTTATCTCTTAGACGCAGTTTTGGCAGTTTTACTTCTCCCATGCAAGTGACATGCAGTTTTAGCAGTGTTTTTGCATCAAAGTGGTTAGCCCTTCATCAAAGGACTTGGTGGGGTCCATTTTAGCATTGCACAAAATATCTGAAGTTCACAGATTGGCAGTGCTCTGACACTAATCAAACTCAGGGACTTCGATATGACAATGAAACTTAAGGGGTCCAAATAGAAATGCAGAGCCAACTCTGTGGACAATTAAGTATACTTTTTCTTATTTGTTTACATATTTATAGCTAATGGCTTTCTGTATTGAAGAATGCATGTCTGCAGACACTCATTTTCGGGTATTTCATGCATATTCTGCAAATTATATGCCAGCATGCATACAGATGGATGAGACACTGCCGAGGAATTCCTTTTCCATAAGAACTACTGAGGGCCAACGAAGAAGTATAATTAAACATGCTTTGGTGACTGACCTTGTATAAAGTGTCCAAGATGAGGAGATCCAACTGCCCAGCCCCAGCATTTGAAATCACTGCAAAAATCAAAATTCACTAAACAAAAAATCTATGGACAATGTGAAAATATCTAGAAAGCAATGCTCTCTTTAACATACTATAGAAGCACTAGCAAATCTTTCTTCATCAATAAGATGAATCAATCACTGTTTATTTCACAGGAATTGAAAGCCTCATAACAACTGGTAACGGAGTAAAATATGCATAAATTTATCATCATGAGAAAGATAAAGAGAGTAAAACTCACCATACTCTGTACTTGCAGGGAAGCGTGAAACATCAGATATATAGGCTACTCTACTTTTTTCACCAAAGAGAAAACCCAAAGAAATATAGTCTTCTCCATGCATCACCTGCATTAGAAAACAAACATAAGAAACAAGGGCAAGTAGAAGTAGTATATGCTAGCTTGTATGCACTAATTGTTTGATATATATTTCAAGAGAGGTTCAGAGCAAATAACTGGCAAAGGCACAAATTTTACACCCGATGTAACAAATGGTCTTTGACAGTCTTCCTCAATTATTTTCCAATCAAGCTGTGCTACTCGTCTTACTTCTTGACCTTCCCTTAATTTTTTCTTTATCAGGTAAGGAAATTTCACTGCAATGCTGTTTCAAAGGTAAAACATAGACAGACATCAAAATAATGATATTAAATTATATCAAATTTTCAGTTTTAATTTTAGCTGCATGGCAATAATAACTTCCAGAGACTAACTATGGAAAGAGTAAAAGAGAGAAAGATCAAGTACCACTCCTTGATCATTTCCTATCCAATATTAAGTACAAATTTTCAGTAATGTTCACAACAGATCTATATAAAGGTCCAAGCCTTTATTCTTCTAACATCAAGGAATATGTAATTTCAGAAGTGTAGGATGTACAGCTTTTCTCCTTATATCTTTTTGGGGATCATCCTAATGGTAATGATTTTTTCTTTTGAAGATCATTTTTTATGTTCATCCCACAAGGTTTTCAAGCTTCAATGTGCTTAAATACTCTTAATTCATTATCATAACTACTCATAGGATAATCTTTATAACCAATATAACTTTAAAGTTGTCAAGTTTAATTTGCATATAAGCGTGAAACATCTTGTTACATAATAAATTTCTAACTCTAGGTTTATAGTTGCAGATTGCATCACCACAAAACCATAAGTAGAATAAAGCATAACAAGGCCATAATTATTATACATTATAAAATGCATATCCTTACAATGGAGCAGTGTAAGTGATGATTGATTAACTTGTTGAAAGCTGTATGCATATAGCTGAATAGCAAAGAAAATGTACCTATCCATAGCAGACTGACTTAGGTAAATGGAGGTTGGATCAATATCATTTATAGGACTAAACGGTTGCACAGCACGTATATCATCAAGACCAAGAACTGCATCAGCATGTTCATGAGTCAAAATAATCTGCAATTCATACAAAAATTAGCACTAGTATTCCAGAAGGATGAGACCACAATTATGAATCAACAATAGAAATATAGAATGTTCACTAGCACAAGCATAGGTCATAAATCCAACTATCCAAGACAATGTAAAATAAAACCCTCTTAAAATTTTAAGATTTCATGGGAGATGGTAAACCTGCAGCTTAATTTCATATTCTTACAAAAAAAAATATTCTCATTTCTCAAAATAAAAAGGAAACAGTCTGGCTATGAAAATTACAAGATGCAGCCACTCAAACAAATTAAGATTTCTCTAAAAGTTAAGTTACTAATATATGTTTGTACATAAATATGCCACATAATTTTCTTCAGACAACTGTAGTTAAAAGTAACAGCAGACTTTTGATAGTGTATTATAACCTACACAGACAATTGAAAACTTTGTGGGGCTGATGTTTTTGTATTGCCTTGCCTGCTCGCCTTGCCAACTATGGCTGCCTAAGCAACCAACCAATTTTGGTGAGCTTTTCCTTGCCTAAGCTTTCCCTTAGTATTCTTCTTTCCAACCTAGGCTAAGTAAATATCAACAGGATTTAATACATTTGGCTCTGAAATATTAAGAATAATAGATCATTCTTGTGCACTTTAAAGATAGATTTCACATATTTGAATTTGTAAAAGTCCTCTCCCAAACATCTCCCTTATATCCCCTATGGTTCAAAAATATTCAATTTGATGATTCAGTTATGTAACTAAACTTAGTAGCTGCCAGTGGACGTTAGGAGACACCTGATCAAGCCATTTAAAAAGTTATGATTTATTTCCAACCAGCACCTTTTGAAATCATGAGTTGCCTAACAAAGACAAAAATGGTATATGCATTTCAGAAAAGGAACCCATAATGTTTTCCAAAAATGATCTCCAATGCCTTCTTGTTTCTTTCCTCTCTATCTACTATTCAGTTCATGACATTTCTGCAATTTCTTTAAAGTATAAAAAAGATGGTTGAATAAGCATAAGGAAACCTAGAACACTAACTGCTTGGAGCAGCCAAAATGGTTACTTTTTTGATATCCTGCTCCATCAAGGACCGAATTTTATGATAAAAATAATAATGTTAACTAACATTTCTCCCCATTTTGACATTCTCAATAGTCTTATTTTCTGTCAAATTAGAAATCCACTGATTCTTATAATGTGACCTAAAGACTTAACAATTAAAAAAAAAATTTTCAGAATCAATCCCAATTCTTATAGCAACTCGTATGGATATTTTATCTAACAAACATGAGAAAATGCTTTCCTCGGCATAGCAGAAAGTTTTTCGTTGATGTGCAAATTATTAATCAGAGATAAATGGAGACAAAAGATGACTCACGGAATCCACTCGAGGAATCTTGTGGAAAGTAAACCACCTAAGTACTTGCTCCCTGAACGTCTTCCCAACATCAATCAATATATAGCTATGTTTCTCATCACTCTGGCAATAATCTATGAGCAGAGATGTATTGCACCTAAAAATATTTTAAAATAAAATAAAAAGTTATTTCTCTAAATAAAAAAGAAATAATTCCTCTTCATTAAATTTTCTCAGCAACCAAACACGGTACATAAAGAAAATCTAATTGAAGATAGAAATTTAGATCTTATTGAAATTAAAAAAAGAGGAGCAATTAAAATAAGAAACTGAACCTGTAGTTAGGGTTTTGCTCCGGTGGGACAGAGAGCGCCTGAGAGCAAACATGGCAAGGCGGATCCGACGGCTGGATCAGGCACATTGCGTTGGGGACAGCGCTGGAACAGCCAGTACCGAGAAAGATGAGAGCCGAACTAGCAGCACCACCAGCAACGCCATTAGCAACCGAGGAAGAAATTGCATCAATGCCATTCTGGTAAAGAATTTGAGACTCCATTGCAATTTGAGTCTCTGTGTTAATGTGAAAGGGAATCCAGGGATCTAGAGAGAGAGACCTGAGTCGCGTAAAGAACGTGGAGAGGGAATCTTGGTGCGGGTTGGGTTAGATAATTTATATGCGAGGTCTCGCCCGCGAAACTTAACGGTTTTTGCTGTTGGTGGAGTTTGTTATGTTCACGGCTCCGATTCTATCACGCGCTTGCTCTGAATTTATTTAGTGTGCCTTCTTCAGACTATTTTTTTTTTATAATATAATTTACTAAATTTAATTTAATGTTGAGTTATTCAACCATCAAATTTAATGGTGAAGTCTCAGCCTGGAAACTAAAAGTGTCTAGATCCATTTTCTTATATATATATAAAAATAATAACAATAATATATATATATATATATATATATATATATATATATATTATTGTTATTATTTTTGACAAAATAGATACAATTGTTTACCCATAGTTTTGTTTTTTCGTAAAAGATCATTTTCAAGTTTAATAAAAACATATTTATTTATATTTTTAATTCATTTAATTTTAATTAAAATTCAAATTAAAAACCTCACAAAATTTAGATATATTTTATAATTTTATATTTTGTATTACAATTATGCAATCAGATATTTTTTTCACTTATTCAAAATAATTTTGTAGTGTATTATTAGATTTTATATAACCTATTCAAAAATTAAATACTTTGATATTTTTTACTAAAAAATTATCTTTTCAATATAAAAAAAGCTGATTCTTCATTTTAAAATGTTTGCTTTTGAAAAACAATTTTCTATTTTTATTTTTATTTTTATTTTTAAAAAAAATTCTAATTTTATTTTTTTATAAAAATAGAAAAATATAAAAAATATTTATTTATCGATAATAAAAAATAAATTTTTAACTCAAAAAATAAAAAATTTATACTTTTCATAATTCAAAATTATATTATAAAATATATTTATAAATATTATTTTGGAGATAAAAACTTAGAAAACAGTTTGAAAACATAATTTTTGTTAAGTTATTTTTTAAAAAATTAATTAAATTTTAAAAATCTAAAAATTAATTTTTTAATTCTTTATTTAGAATATTGATATATATAAATGCAAAACTTTATTTTATGTCAAAAAAATCTTAATCCTTGCTTTTTTTTTAAATTAGTATTTCAAACTTTGTTTTAACAAAGATGCTTTGAATTATTAACTTTATTATAAGGGTTAATTGTTAAAAAATTCTAAAGTCTAGTGATTTTTATAATTAAACATTGAAGTTTACATAATTGCTAATTAAACCCTCATGTTTGGTTGATGTCTCAAATTAACTCTGACCGTCAAAAAGCCGTTAGTATACGTAACGAAGTTTCATGTCAGTTGTCATATTATCATTTAAAACCCCACATTAGAAACTTCAAATTTGTGTTAATTACCAAAAAAACTACAAAATTTGCCAACTTTTGCAATTTAACTCTAAAGCTTAAATAATTATCAATTAAACTCTCACGTTTCATTGATATTTCAAATTGATTTGACAATCTATAAATTATTAGTATATTTTAATAAATTAGAAATTATAAGCTAAATTATGTTCAGTAGATACAATTACCGTATCCCATTATAATCAATCTACACATTCAAGCTAACATTAACAAAGCTTGTTCACTATTACTATATATATATGCATAACAACATAATACAACCTTAGAAACAGAGCAAAATAAAACAAAATTAAATTATTCCTCTGCACATGCAACTCTTTCTTCAAATAAACTAGTTCATCCTTTAATTTCTTTTTTTTTTTGTCTTTGTCAACATGATTAATTTGAGATATTAATCAAATATGATGATTTAATTGGTAATTATATAAACTTCAAGATTTAATTGCAAAAAATTGACAAACTTCATAATTTTTTTGACAATTAAACTTGATTTGAAGTTTTTGATGTGACTTTTTTTAGTGATGATATGGCCACTGATATGAAATTTTCATTTAATATATTAACAGTTTATTGACAGTTAGGCCAATTTGAGACATCAATCAAATGTGAGGGTTTAATTGATAATTATATAAATTTCAGGGTTTAATTATAAAAATTATCAAACTTTAGGGTTTTTTAGCAATTATTATTATAGCTTATTGTCTATTCCACCATTAATTCTAACAAGCTTATCTTGTTAGCATAGAGAAAATGTTCATAAAAATCTCAAATTTTATCTATTTTTAGATATTACCCTAAATTATTATTAGTTGTCTCATTAAATATTAACAGAAATGTCAAGTTAACATTTTTAATCTCTAAATTAGAACTAATTAAGCTAAATTCATAATAAAATAAATCTTAATTTATGAATTAATAGGTCCTATTTTAAAACTATTAAGATAGATATAATTGAGTTATTAAAAGGGTACGTTAATGGGAAGTTAGGTTAAATATTGGGTAAAAGTGAGCGTCGCATAAAAAATGAAAGTTGGTTTAGAGATATAATATATGTTCTAATGCGATAAGAGAAGAATAAGCATGCTAGTCGTGATGACGAGTGAGTGAATGTAGAAAATTGATGTCAAATGATTTTGTGAGGTATGAAGGTTGAGGACAGATAGTGACCGAGAGGCAGAAAGCTAGAAGATAAATACACGAATTCTTAATTGTACTAGTGATTAGTGTCATTTTGTTGTAAATGAATTTTTTTCTTTTTATTATAAATTAGACTTAATGAGTATTAAATTAAGGGAACTAGAAGTGTTCGCGCGGGCACGTAACTTCATATTTAACAGAAATGTTCATAATATATTTATAAAAAAATAATATAAGGTACTATTGTGGAAAAAAAAAAAAACCCAAGTTTTTTTTTTTCTTTTTTTCTTTCTTTCTTCTTCAAATCTTGAGATGAGAATTCGAAATAGCCAGGTGTCCTGTTCTATGCTACCTCTGCCACCTGAAGAAGTTTCAAGGTTCCCTCATTTTTCTTCACGAGTTCAATGCTTCGACGATCGATTCTTGGTTGAAGAGGTGAATCGGCTCATTAAACGGTCATCCTGCCCACTGAGAAAACCTTCAGACCAAGAAACCCAGGCAACGCAATTGCATAATCAGTTGCAGATGGCACTAGCTGGTGAAACAAAATCCTTAAATCATGTAGAACAGAAAAATGGAAAAGAGAATTATATGCTGGAGAGGCCTAGCCATGTAATCTTTTTACAAGCATTTAATATAAGTTTGAAAGCATCATTGGAACACGTGTATATATATATAACTTTTTTTTTAAAATAAAAAATATTTTCCTTAAAAATAATTTATTTTTATTTAATCAGTTTCTTAAGTCAATTTCTTTAAACATTAGAAAATAAGAAAATATTTTCTACAAAACAAGGGACCCAAAGATATATATGAGAAGAATGAGCAGAGAATTTTATTGATAGAGAGAATCGAAATTACATTGATCTACAGTTAATACATATATATACATAAGTTGAAGGAATCTTCTTCCAACTAACTATGTACATGTGAGTAGCAGTTCTTAACTGATTAGCTAACAGATCAAACTAATCAATTAACTAACTGACTTTCAAAATCTTGGGGCCTTCTTCTATTTCTTGATCTAATACCCCCCGCAAATTGGGGAGTATATGTTAAACATACCCAGCTTGATGATGAGCTCTTGGAATGGAACAACAGGAAGCAGCTTAATACAAACATCTGCAAATTGGGCTGAAGAGGGAACGGGAAGCAATTTGATCAAACCAGAATGAACTCTCTCGCATCAAATGACAATCTATCTCAAGAAATAGAAGAAGGCGCCAAGATTTCGAAAGTCAGTCAGTTGGTTAATTGATTACATTGATCTACAGCTAATACATATATAAAGAAGTTGAAGGAATCTTCTTCTAACTAACTATGTACACGTGAGTAGCAGTTCTTACCTGATTAGCTAACAGATCAAACTAATCAATTAACTAACTGACTGACTTTCGAAATCTTGGTGCCTTCTTCTAATTCTTGATCTAATAATATATAATGAACTTAGTGGTATTGAAATAGCCATTAAAATTATGAGGCATTGAGTTTAAGTCCTACTCTAACTCAAGAGTAATTTTTACCTATACCTGAGTATATACACCTAACTTAACTGATCAATAATTATTATTTTGATTAAAATCATGGTAAGTTTTACTTAAAAATATATGTAAATAATTTTTTTTTATTAAGTGTTTATACACCTCGGTGCAGGAAAGAAATTTCTCCAACTCAATTATACCAAATTATATATATATAATTTATTTTAGTTGTAAAGTAGGAAAAGAATGGGCTGGCAAAACTTCCTCCAAAAACAGGCTGAGGTAGAGGCTTTTAAACGTTGATGAAGATATCCGAGAAATGCAAACCTAGTTTTCTAGAAATGAGCAGGGCCTGCAATTGAACCATTTCAAAGAAGCTTCGGCAGTTCGGCTTCAATTCCTACCCGGCTACTCGAAAGCCCATTGCTAATCGTCATAAACATGAAGTTCCATGATTTCTTTCAGCTACGTGTGGTATTTTTTGTTGTTTTTCCTGGTATTGAATTTTTAAACTTGTTAAACCAATCCATCATGATTTCTTTCCTGGAATTCTTGTATTGTCAGTTACGGGTTTAATAAGTTTAAACAAAACTTGCCATAGAAAAATAAATAAAAGCGTTAGAAACTACTACTTGTCATCAGTACTTCTATCCGTGAAATACAGAGCGTTGGAAAGACGGGAGCAAGTCCCACATGGGCAATATGAAGGGCTTATGGCAAATCAAACCAACATTTTGTTGATAAAGAGCCCATTTCAGCCGGTCCAATTCCAACTGCAGGCCCGCCAGAAACTTGGTTAATTAGGGATATAGAATTTTGACAGGAAAAATTACTATTTAATTTATGTATTTTAACAAAATTAATTAATTGATTATGTATTTTAAATGTTTTACCATGATTCCAGCATCAATGTTTGACCATATTAGGCCTTTTTTTTTCCAAGATTGTCCATGGTGCTGCTGATTTAAACTTTATTTGATATTGAGTTTCAAAGCCTGAAATGGCTTTTCTGAAAAAAAAAAATCATTTTAAATATTATTAAGAAAAGCAGTTTGAAAAAAGCTGTTTTGTTATTTTCGTATTCTTATGATTAAAATTGATTAAATTTAATTTTTAATTATTTTTTAACACTCTATAACTAGTATATTTAAAAAAGTGATTTTCTCAATAGCAGTTTCAACAGCAATACCAAACAGGCCTTTAATCTTTGAAAGTTGAACACAGCTTCTTCTGATGGGGAAATTCTTTGTTTTATGTAATGGGTTCCTAGTGAAATAGAATTTTATTTCTCTTCAGGGTGGCTAATCATCAACTAACGTTTGCTTCGGTGTAATCCATGAACTAGCATGTGAAGAATGGCACTCAGAGCTCCATATCTGGCTAGACAGGAAGTTACCAAGTCTTTGAAACAAAGCTTAACTGAACCAGCACTGGGGTATTGAAATTCTTGATTTAAAGTTGATGTGAACGCTTTTCTTTTTCTTTTTCTTTTTCAAGAAATTTTGGGGATGCACATGCAAAGATAGGGACCATATATTTGTTGGGTTATAGAGAGGTATTAGAACTTCTTAAGAGAACTTTTGCATCCATAGTTCAGTACTGCCAGACAATCTCAATAATAGGACATTAAAACGATCCAATACTTCTCTCAAATCACCAATTCACTTTGCCGTGCTCTATTGTTCAAGCACTTGTGAAGTGCCATTTCATAATACGGTACATGTTCTGCTTCGTTGTTCATGATTATTTATATCATGATAATATTACCAAATAATAATGATGGACATCTCACAAATGAAATGAGTATTCAAAAGTCCTGTTTGACAGTAGCTTTAAGTAGTGTTTAACATTAACATAGTATTTATATTAATATTTAGAAGTTAGGAGAGTGGTTCATGAAAAGTTACTCTTTCTAATTTTTAAAAGTTGAAAAATGATTTTAATTAGGGTTCAACAAAATGATATTACTATTTTTATATTTAATAATAAATTCAACAGTTATTTTCATCAAATACTTTTACTTTAAATTATTATATAAACAGCTAACGATTAGTAAAATAAATTGGCAGAACAATTAATATTATTGAACAGTATTAAAAAATTTGAAGATTTTTTTTTTTTATTGACATGCAGTTTTTTATAAATTCAAGATACAATTGCATTGAAACTCACCTAATGATGAATTTTACATGCATGTTTGCTTTTGTTTTCAAGAGATAAAAAGGGTATCTTATGTTGAAAGGCACATATGGAACCTTGAAACTTGTCTGCTCTATGGCCGACCCAACCATTGAAGAAAGATTGTATTGCTGTTGGATAAAAATTTTTTTTTCCCCTTCTTTTGTTAGAATATATCAAATTTAGGATGGAAAAAAACAAAAGGATATGCACTTTAGATCATTTGGTTATCCAATGAACTATTCAACCTTGGTTAATAATTGGAGGATCACTATTTTTAGACGATTTTAAAGAATTGGAGAGCTTATTTTGATCCGGCTGAAATACAGCTCCTGAAAGAGAGAAAAAAAAAAAAAAATCCAACCAAATCATGCAGATACACAGAAAAGAACTCCACGATGATATTGAAATATTTTAACAAAGACTGTCCAATTATATATAAGTGGGATATATTGTTTTCTCTCCCTAGCAGCAGACGCAGAGCCTTCCCATTTCATCAGGGAGAGTGCGAAGAAGTTGTTCATTTTTGGCAGAATATAAATGTTTTCTTATAAATATTTCCAATTCTTATAAATATATTGAGCATGTTCCCCTCCCCCTCCTCATTGAACAGCACAGTTGCATATAGACTGCCTGTGCTTTGTTTTGTGGACGACATTACCTTTGAATAAAAGAGATTTTAATGTTGGATTATCCCTTAATTTGTAATCATTAATAGGGTTTTTAATTTGCTCACTTTCTTTTTCAATTTTATATTTTCTTGGCACCTCCACTACTTTCTCCCCCCTTTCTTGGCATGACTAGTGTATGTATTGATTGATCATAGTCTTTGCTTCAACGATTGATTATTAGCTTTGTTGGAAAGTAGAGAGGTGAGGCATAAAGCTTTTGATCACAATCAATTTAGGGCATGCATTGTCCCCTCTTGAGCTATCAACCATATCCTTCACCTCACTTACCCTTTTTAACACCTTTCTTCATTACAGCTAATTAATTTTAGCATCTCAAATTTCTAACTCTTTGCCTAATTGCCTAACTTAATTAACATAGTATTAAATATGAAGAGGTCAAAATTTAATAGGGATGTCAATTGTTACTAATTTCGATTCAACCCGTCTATATTCAATATATTTTTGGCGACTTCGTCATGTTCCTAATATTGTGAGATGTAGGGATGGAGAGGCCTTTTTCTTGTCTTGAATCAATGAAATCAGTCTCCATAATCAAATATTATTTTTTATTAAAAAATTATTTTATTTTATATATTTAAGTATTTAAATATTAAATTTTTAATATATATTACTAAGATTATATTTAAAATTTATATTTATAGCTTATAATGTATTTTCTAATATATAAATTTAAGAATTAATTTAAATAAGTTCTATACTACACCCAGATCTTTTAGGAGCTATTGTTCAAACTCACTGATACACATATTTTGAATTAAGAAAATTTTGCAATATAATTATTTTAATAAAAGACTGATTATATATTTTATCGATTAAAAACCTATTATATATTGTAAAAAAAATACTATCAATTAATCATTTATAAATTAAGCATATAAATACTTCATTTTTAGAATATTTTAAATACATATTCACACTTTACAATATTTAATTATTATTATCTTTTTCATTTGTAGATTTTTTTTTTTTCGTAATAATATTTTAACTCCATAAATTTATTATTATTATTATCATTTTATTATTACTATTACTATTTTACAGTTAATGTGTTATAGTTATATGTCTTCAGTCTGCTTCGCTTAATTTGGTTCAGTGATCGGAGACATATCACTTATCTAGCAAATTCATTAATTTAAATTTGAATCTTTACTCCCTCAGTCTCCCATTATCTCCAATTATATATATATTCTCTTATCAATAGTGTCAATAATAAGGATAATTATATGATGTAATCTTTCACTAACACGATAGAAAACTAAATTTAAGATCATATTATAAATCCATCGGTTCAATCAATTATTTAATACAATTTATAAAAATATTATATTTCAAAAAAAAATAAAGCAGGTTAAAATATCAAATTTGATTACTTGTAAGAATTAATAAAAATCAATTTAAGTGAAGTTACAAAATTTCGAAGTTGTATCTCAAAATTTATTACTTAATTCTCAGATCATTTTTTTCTTTTTTTTTTTAAAAAAAATTCCAATTGAGGTTCTATTACTACTACTGGCACTGCTATTATTATTTTTTCTTCAATCACATTCTCAAAAGTTGGCCATGTTATCTCTAGCAAGAAAACACTAGCATATGACATTTTACAACCAAGATTCAATTCACGGGCCAATTATAGAGTTGAATATGGCGGGAAGCAACCGGATTTTACCTGTTGTCTGGTGTTTTCGGTTCATTAATTACCTTCTTTTAATTTCATGATATATATATATATATATCCTTAAAAAATATTATTTAAAGATGAGTTAAATTACTTTTAAAATAATATTGATGTTATTGTGAGCCTCCTTTGACCAGCTTATCACTTTATTAGACTATAATATGAAGAGAAAAGGTGAGGTTAATACTCTATTAACTAATCACTCCAATACTTAAATTAGAGTTTAATTGAAAGTGTATTTAGAAAAATCAAGATGTAATTCAGTAGTAATTTTAGTAGAATAAGCTTACCTAATTTATGTCTTATTCTGATATTTATAAAGTGAAAATTAGAGAGTCGTTGGAATTAGTTCCGAGAATTTCAACATACTCAGCTGCTATCAGTTAACTCATTTTGCTAATGCTCGATTAGTTTTTCCTCAAACCTGTTGGGAGAGCATCCAATCCAACCATCTCTTGGATTGCTTCACCCTTATGTATGCTTGGTCCTACGGACCAAACTGAACCATCTAATTTTAGGAGCTAGTCATCCCTAGATTTTATTGACTTCTTGGCTACGTTGATCTTAAGATCGAATGTTTGACTCTTTGATCATATTTTAACTCTTTGACTCAGTTTTAGGCTGTTTATATTAAATATATTATATAATTACTTTATTTTTGCTTTAATCTTAAAAATTAAGTTATGATAAAAAGGGTTGCGGATTTTTTCGGACCTTATCTTTTTATACAAAGTACGATCTAAGTCATTTCAGAATGCAAAATGCTTTTGATTATTCATTGGGTCATTGTATATAAATGATTTCGAATTAAATTTAAATCAATTTGCAAGTTACAACCTATTTCAATATTATTTTTTAGATTAAAATTCGAATTCATCAACAATCCAAACAAACCGATTTGGGTTGGTTGGATCATATAACCTTCAATTTTATAGATCATTTAAATTTTTACATAAATTAAAATAAATTACGAATTTAAATTAGATTGTTAAATCCAATCAAAATTTGATAACTTTATTTATAGGGAGTAGACTATTAATGAACATTATAATGATTGTTGGAGTGATGTCTTTAAATTCTACAATTTACTAACGATATACATTGTAATTGAAATATTAAAAATTTAAAATTATAATTATTAACTTTTTATATTTTTTTAATAAAATTTAATAATTCATTAATAAAAATCATAAGATAAAGATAATATAATCTTCGCATAAAAAAATAAATATAAATAATTAAAATATTTTATTCAAAGGTAATTTGGTAGAGCAAAATAATTTATCAAGTAATAATTAATCTTTTTTTTTTCATTTTAGACTACTAAAGAAATATTCGACAATACTACCTTTATAAAACTTATTACTTACGTTATTATTCGTAAAAGAGATTAAACCATTAAATATTAATGAAAGAATATGTTACACTATCAGATTACATTAATTTAAAGTTTTCAACTAAAAAAAATTATTGTATTTTCAACTATTAAATAATTCATTTAAATACTTAAAAAATAAATAAATAAAACCCCACTAAAGGGTGAAAATAAAAACTCATATTTGTTTTACAATGAGTTATTTTAAAAATATAGAAATCGTATTTATTCTCTCAATCCTAATATTAGTGAAAAAATCTTAAATCTATTCGTAACACACACAAATTTAAAGAAAGAAACTCATATTTGTTTTAAAGGGATATAAATTTTGAAAGTTTTTTTGAAAAATTTAAAGAATAAAATAAAATAAAATAAAATAAAGAAAATCGATTTAAAGGAACCACAAATAGTCGTCTAAAAAAAAAATTTGAAAAAGAAAAATGAAAAAAAAAAAAAAAGCCACGCATGATGTTTGTTTTTATCAGAACTTCAACTACTAGCTAACTTTGTAACTTAGCTATTAGCATTTACTGTAACTTAGCCATTAACATGAATATTGGAAGAAATAATTTTTTTAATTTTAAAAGAATGAGATTTGAATTTTAATGTTTACTTTAAAATAATCTCACTAGCAAAAATCATATATGATATAGTCTTTTATTACAAGCTTTTGACTAACTATTAGTATTAATTTAACATCTTTTATCTATCCTTTTATTTTTTTTTTTTCTCTCTTCTTTACCTTTTCCTCCACTTTCATCTTTAGCAAACAGAAAATAAAACCCACGAAAGTTGAAAATAAATTCTCTATAGTATTGTGTGCACATACACACACTAATATATACGCATAAATTCCACCGCAATCAATCTCTTTTATCCAATTTCAAGTCGGTTGAAGACCCAAATCATTAATTCAATTTAATTTTGAATTTAACTTAATTTAATTTTGATCTGATTCATAAATCAAACTGGCCCTGCCGGGTCTGCAAGCCCATCATCTGAAAAAAAGGCAACCACGACACAATATTGTGGTGTGGGATTGAAACCCTCCTCTCCATCCAAAAACATCTTTCCAGATAAGCATGGGGAGTGCCTACTTTCATTATCATTTTCCACTCCACAGTGCATATCTCTCTCCCATCATCATCATCATTTTTTTTAAATAACAGAAAAAAAAAATAGTCAGTATGTCCATGAGCATAATTCAGGCAGTTTTCGATTTTAACTTTTCGGTCAGACTGTTGAGTCATAGAAAAGATCAATTTGTTAATAGTTACGCTCTGAATTATTAATTCAATAATTTAACAGTTACATTTTTCATATAAATTCTGCACTTATGTTAGATACATAATGACCCACTCTGCGTCTATAGTGTTCTAATAAATCTTTTTTTATTTAATTTTTATAATTATATTCTATTAATTTACTTTATATATAATCACATTTTAATAATTTATTCATCTTATTGATAATACATTTTTTTTAAAATAAATAATTTTAGAATATTTTTTAATAAAATTAGAATTCCAATTAATTAAAATGAAATAATTCAAAAGCTAACCAGCTTTTTCTCAAAGCGCTCTCTCATACAGGCTTGTGTGTGTGTGTGTGTATATATATATATATATATCAGCCAGCGGCTGAAATTTCTCAGATATATATATTTATGTGTCACTGAGATGTGTGTACTAGCTTATAAATCCTCACGAAAGCTAAACATATATACATGGACGATTCCTGGCGGATGCGGATGGGAATGCCCAGCCTCCCACGGCGCCGTTCCATTGAAGACACGTTGGCCGGCTCCACAAGGCTTTCCATGGAGGCCATGGACCCCGACGACTTCGCTGATGTTTTCGGCGGACCACCTCGCAGCGTTTTGTCCCGTAAATTCTCAGGCGACTTCACTAGTTCATCCACTTCTTTTTACGAGGAGATTTTCCGACCGCAGGAGTTTGTTGCTTCCGTAGAGAAGAAGAGTGGTGGAGGACGGAGCTTGCCGGCTTTCAGGATCCCCGCTAAGGGTGAAGGATTCTACAGTGATGTTTTTGGTTGGGAGGAGGGACGGAGGTCGAGGGACAGATCGAAGCCCAACTCTAAGGCTAAATCGAAGTCGAATTCCTCGTCGGTGCTGAGTTCAGAGGAGCTGAGCCCTCATCGGCGCACAGTGACCGGCGATGATGTTGCATTGTCCTCTTTTGCTTCGAAGCTCAGGTATCCACAGCGCTAACCGTTTTCTTTCAGTTGAGATTTATCGATTGACATTTATGCCCCTTATGTGGCTTCTACAAAAGTAAGATTTTTTTGAACACTTCACCTTTCTTTTTCCAAAAATTTCAGAAGTCTTTAAAATTTTTTTGCTCTTCAAATTGATAGTAGATAAAATTCTCGTAAATCTTAAATTCATAATTGAGGGTAAAATCATTTTCAAGCTTTCAACATGTTGAATTCCATCTGTCAAATTCATATGTTTAACGATGTGTTCTAAAATTCATGAATATTTGAATATAACTGTGTTAATTTTAATAATTATAGAAAGTGTATAAAGATATTAGAGATTTATTTAATTAACAGAAAAAATTTACTTAAATTTATTTTGTTATTGATTCTAAATAAAAATCATTTATTTATTGTGTGTTTAGTGATTTAGAAAGAAAATTTCCTTTATTAACATTGTAAATAATTCAATATCTCATTGTCGTGTATGGGAGGGAGACAGGTTGTGCTCCAAGCCTCCACAATTAGCTAGTTAGCGACCCACCCTCCTTTCATTTTAGCAAAAGCCACCATCGTGGACTTTGTTAATACATCATTATTAAGATGCTTTAAGCAATGAGCAAATTGATGCTAACTTTTCTTGGAGATAATTTTTCACATGCTTTGTGGGGTAGCTATGGCGCCACAAGCCATTTCACAGTATTCGAGATTCCCTAATTGGGTCCTTCACAGTTTTTCAACAAACATATACCATTCATACTTTTTGGAAATTCTAGGAAAAGTTTTCCCTAACGTTGTTTTACTCTTCACTTTTTACTTCCATATTAAATAGCTTCATACCTAAACCAAGCACACACCTTTTTAATTTGTATTTTTTTTTCTAATTAATATCTTTTTCTTTGATGGATAACTCCTATTTTTTGTAATAAATATATTGGCGTCCCAAAAATGGAGAGAGCTTAGATTTTTCATCTTCTTACAGGCCAATCAATGTGCCATATAGGTGGAACTCCACCGCAATGAGACCTGAAGAACAAGCAAGGAAAGAAGAGATGCCATCTTTTCCAAGAAATTTTCCTTCCCATGCGGACAATTATTACATGGAAAATGAATACAATGACAGTTTCAGAAGCTCCTATATCAAAGTTTCACGGCAGGTCTCATCCCCAGAAACCATTAGTCTCGAACCCAATTCGTATCAAAGCATCAAAGTATCTGTGGATGATTTAGAGGTCAACTCCCCGTCATCTCTTGTCTCTTCGCTTTGTCAAGAACAGGAGGCAAGTGCCGGCAAGCAGGCGGAAGATGAAGAAATGGAACAGGCGGCAGATGAAGTTATGAGCTCTTATGTCATTGAGATCAATTCTGACCATAGAGAAGCAGCTAGCGAAGCAATTTCAATTGATGAAGCAATCGCGTGGGCTAAGGAAAAGTTTCAGGCACAAAGTCTTGACAGACAGCAAAAGAAAGATCTATCACCTGAGGTAGAAGGTGATATTGTAACTCATATAGTTTGAACTCAAATTTCACATTGAGAGGTTGCAGGAATAAATGACAAGTTGTTTCGTTTGTCCCCGAATTCTGCAGAAAGTCCTAATACGCGCGAATTTACATCACCTCAAATCGATGGACACGGAAGGACGCAATCTCCCTCGGTAAAGTACTGTTTTCTGAAAGTACAAACAATAAAAGATAAGATAATCCGTATATGAAATATAACGATGGATTGTGAATGATTCAATACATAGCGTTTGGAATAGATCGAGTTCACTTAGACAAACCGTGTATCTGAAATTTTGCCCGTGCTGATCACTTGTAATAATGTCAAGAATCTAAAAGGCGTGTTTGGCAAACCATATGGGGAATGATGGAATAATGTAACTGAATGACGCATCAGACATTTGTTTCAATTTATTGCATTTTACTGGAAATGTTTAATAATTACTGATTCCATAATAGCTAGATAGATAAGGCACCCTCGCTTCCTAATATCTCGGTTCCCTTAATCTAAACCTGTGCCACTAGATATATACCCAGACAGGTGCATGTATGAGGTACTAACCTGAACGTGGCATTTGTTTTCTTGTGCTTGAATATAGTTTTGGTGATCAATATACAAGGGAATGCAATTCAAAGGACCGAGTGATGAGAGCAAGGGAGAATTTAATCATATAATTTACCTTCTACTTTTGCAGGAAGAAGAGCTAAAGAAATGGAGAAGTGAAGAAGAAAAAGATCAATCAGAAAAAGATGTAAGCTCCTCATACTATCAGATTCAATTTGTGCTTGCATAAAATAAAAGTTTGGGTTGAGGAGATAGCTTTCTTGCAACAAGTGATGCATTATTTGTGACCTGAAAAACTCTTTAGGTATGATAGGATAACATCACAAGGAATGAGATTCTGATAACATCTGCAAAAATAATCGTGTTCTGAAGTTTGAACCAGTAGCATTTTAGTTCAATACACAAGGAATGAGATTGACTGATGTTTTTCCTTTCCTTGTGCAGCAATTACAGATAGAGCTGAAGCTACTGGATGAAGATGTCCGGTTGTGGTCAGAAGGCAAGGAGACCAATATTCGTTTGCTGCTTTCAACACTGCATCATGTAACATCTCCAATCTTTTCTTATGTTAAATATGACGATGCTCATGGCTTTGAATGTAAATGTTTTATTGTCGTTGAATTCAGATTCTATGGTCCAACAGCGGTTGGTGCGCCACCTCTCTGACAAGCCTTATTGAAAGCTCGCATGTAAAGAAGGCCTATCAGAAAGCAAGGTTGTGTCTCCACCCAGACAAATTGCAACAAAGGGGGGCTACGCTACAACAGAAGTACGTTGCAGAAAAGGCCTTTTCCATTGTCCAGGTAAATCTTAGATGTGGCAGCAAAAATGTTTCAGAGCACATAAAAGAATTTATTTCAATAGATTTCCAAAATTGATTCAGTAGGAGGAGAAAAGAAATCAATAATCCAAAATAACACTCCAATAGCAAGGGCAGTGGGTAGTGATTCACTTGTTACATGCTTTTACAGGATGCGTGGGCTGCATTCATCTCCCAAGATGTCTTGTTTAACTAGTAGACAATTCAGGATCCTTCGGTAATCAGTTTTGTGAAGTAAGTTTGAAACCAATAGCAAGCTAGCTGGAATATTTGAAGAATGGAGAAAAAAAATCATATATTCAAGAATTTTGTATGTTCATCTGATGCCTAACTTGCTTTCCTCTTCCATTCTGAAAACGATATGAGGATGAGAATGATAGTATTGTTGATATCATCTCAGTTGGTATTTGGGTTTGTACAATATGATTTTATTCAAATCAACACTAATTCCACCTCCCCCTGCAGATCAATTGTGCTTAATCATTCATATTCCGTATCTTGACATAATAATTTGTGTTTTTGGACTGTAAGTTTCCATCTAATTTTAATGGATTGCTCATCTTTCACCAAGTGCATGCCTTGTCAGGATTCAACCAAATTCCACCTGATGGTCCCACGGAAACCTCAACCCTTCTGCTGAAACTTGCCCTCTACCCCACAGAATAAAAGTAAAAGGAATGGCGGACTTCCCAAAATGGTCCATTGTACTTTTAACAACTTATTCTCTCCGCTCTGAGACGCAACTATTCTAGAAGTATAAAGAAAAGTGTACAAAAATATGGTAGAAATCATTTTCTACCCAAAACACAAAAAATTATCTCTGTTTCAGCATGATTTCAAGGCATAGGGTATTTTCTTTGATTTGGAAAAACACATTAGCATGAGCTGTCTATAAACTAGATGCTTAGGAAAGAATTAAATTTACTTTATATTGTTTGAATAGATTACTAGAATAGAGGAGAAATATAATTTCTCTTAAAGAAAATGAAAAATGACTATCCTCACAAGCTAAGAAAGATAAGCTTCTAAAAAATTGAGGGCATTTAAGTATTTTAATACAACTAATACCTATGTCTCTCCATTTCCCATCAATTTGGAGAGAAATGTTGTGGGCTAAATTCAAGAGGTTGAGAAATGTAATTTCTCCTCCTTTCTCTTCTTTTCTCTCCACTGTTTTGTAAACAGAATCAAACTTTAGGGATGTTTCAACCTATTTTATAAAATAGAAAAAACAAAAGTGTAAATAATAACAATTCCTATAAACTAAACAGTAAGTTACCCTTTTGAATATAAAGATAGAATCACTCTTTGTAGAAACAAAGATTGAACTCTTAAACTTGCAACTACCATCATGATTTTGATATTTCAACACAACAACAGCAAACAAAAATTGCAGCAATAGAAAAGCACAGAGGACCTTTTTTAAATTTGATTCACCATCGCATCACTGATTAACATGAAGGTAGTGATAATAACAAAAAGCAAAGTACTTGAACATAGAAGAACAGGAAAATTATGCTGCGTAAACATGCACCTCAAATTTTTCTGAATATCATATAAATATCCAACTTAAGGAAAAAAATAAAGAAAGAAAGAAATACCAGCAGCGGTTCTTCAGCCAATTAGCAAAATCAATTACGAATTTTACTGCCAATACTGATACAGTTTCACCCTACATAGCATTGACATAATAAATTATATGTAATCACAATTACATGATTACATTCTTAAAAAGAACTTGGCTCAAAAGAAATGTATTTTGTGAGAGTCCATAATAAGGCTTATGAAGCATGAATTTTGAATGATCAGGTCAGTTTACCTGACCCTACGTGGAGGACAGATTTCGAAATCTTCTAATCAAATATCTGCTAGTTTCATCCGCGTGTCCCTACATGCATGGCAGCATTCTTCATTTCCTTTTTCTTGTCCATCGAAACTTGAGTTCCTCAATTTTGGTCTACTTCTCCATTCATAGGTGACATGACTTCACCTCAAGAGTCCAGCTATCAAATCCCAAAAAATTCTTTTAATTGTGTACATTCCATTCAACTCAACTCATATGTATTTTGTTCTTTCAAACTTAATGGAATTGCGAAGGAGTTTCAATTGGCTCTCTCTCTCCGAGTTCCAATGCAATTCATCAAATAAAAATGGGACAGCACAAACTGCTTCATTCTAGTCAATGACAATTACATGTAAAAAGGTGTATTACCAGTTCACCACAGGAAGCTCAGGGCAAATATTAGTTGAGTTGAAATGATCTTATTAATAATTGCAAGTACCTTTACTATTCTGATTAAATATCAATGCTGCACATGGCTTCTGTTCATAGAATGCCGTCGAAGGAGCTGTTGACCAGGAGTTTGACGATCATCCTGTGGGGAACAAAAAAAAAAAAAACTCATGTCACACACATGTTAAGCTAAAGAGGTAAAGAATGCAAACAAATCTAAAGTTGGAGAAGAAAAAAGATAAAAAAAAAAAACTGAAATACCCAACAAAAAAATAAAATAGCCAGCTCTGTATATGTACACCAGAGCTAAGATTCAAGTCACGAAAAATTCATTAGTAATTTAACTATATATATTTGATTATTTGGGAGATATGTAATCTCCAGGAGGCAGGCAGGATCATTAGCCTATTTATCTAGCTCGATATGGAACCCGCACTGCACAAGCTCAATCAGTGACTTGGTCTGAGTTACAAAGACAATTGCTTGAAATATGTATGATATTTAGAACAAAGGAGGCACCTAAAACAAAGTGTAGAAAATGCATTTCACAGGGGCAACTGATTTGATCACAGAATCAGTACCCAACATTTGAGAAGTCCCACTAAAAAGGCATGGCCATCAGTTACTATTTATTATTAATAATCCTAGCCCACAATATCCCTTGGTCTCTTATATTCCATACATAGACACAAGGTTGGAATTAATGTTATTCTCATAGTGAAGAATGTCCCTGTACACCTAATGAAAAACTATGCAGACATTTTTAGCTAAATTTGCCCTTCAAAACAAAAGCTTAAATGAAAACATCCATATCTATACGAAGTTAAATCCAATTCACTGATTGAAACCGTAGCTTTAAATGGCACCTTTGTCACCTAACTTACTGTGAAAAAGGTGAAAGCTTATTGTAACTACATAATAGACCAATGGGAATTGAATTCACCATTTAGCAATAATGTTGCATTTGGTATAGGGGTCAAGACAGACCAACAGACAAGCTAATCGCCCCCGGTAATTGATTTCCATTTTAAGGAGTTAGTTAGGTTTCAAGCCCTCTACTGTACTAAGAAACCCTATCATATGGTGTCTCACGTACTCATTGGACAGGAGAAGGGAAGATTATTGTCCTCTCTAATCACCATTTTTTTTTGGCCCTCCCAACCTCCATTGGCTTCAGTTAGCCAACTAAAAGTACTACTTTTTTGCTAAATTCCATCCAAAACAAATAAAACTGCCCTCTCCCTCAATGGACTTAACTTATCCTACTCGCACCAAGCATAGGATCGGACAACTGTTTATCTTCTTCTATCCTGTGTCATTACACCCTATCCTGTCCTATGTCGTCCCCTCGAATGCAGTTGCAACTCCAAGTTCCAAACCCAGTCAAAGTGCTGATGCACTAATCACGCGAATAAAGTGCTGACATCTGAAATGCAATAGTAATCACCAGTTATATTTTAATTAGTAGAAACAAATTTTAACCAAGAGAGCTTCTTGATAACCTGAGGGAGAAATTAAAAGTTGTGTCCGTTTTCTGCTCGAACAGAAGAAAATAAATTCAAGATGAGATGACTGACCTTGTACAATGACGCTGCTGACTCAGATTGTACTGTTTGAATTGGAATTTGCCCTAGTGATCGCAGAGCATCTAATGCATCCAATGTCAGCTGCCACCCACAAAGTGCAACCACATCAGCATTGTTGCCAGAACCACAGCTACTACAACCAGCAGCAGCAACATTTCCATTCACCCATGGACAGAATTGCTTGTGATGAATAAGTGGATCAAACTCTATAGCCTCTTCATAGTTGCTTTCACCTTTTGGAGGCCCTGAAAATCAAGTAGTGTGAATAATGCATCAACCAAACAGGTAGAGAGAGAGAGAGAGAGAGAGAGAGAGAGAGAGAGAGAGAGATGGCAAGCAAAAACCAAGAACTTTAAAGTTAAATTTTCAATAAATTAAGCTTTCATATTAGTGGGCTTCTCTTCAGTGTGGGCAGGGCCAAAAAGAAATTACATTAAGCCTCTACTTTATGAAAAATCATCCAATGCAGGGATATTATCAGGCAAAAAAAAAAAAAAAAAAAAAAAAAGTGGGAAAGAAGACAGCACAATAGTGCAGGAAAACGCAGAAAAGAGTGAGCCTAACAGAACTTACCTATCCCATTGGCAACAGCATAATCTGACTCAATGCAAGGACAATTGTTTGTAAAGGATGATCTTCCAGCCTTGCTAATCCCTTTCTTAGTTGTTTGATAGCCAGAGTACATATTTGCATTGCAGGAAAGAGAAGGGTGGGCATTTTTATCTAGAGCTAACTTACAGCTTTGACTTGCCTTTTCACCACTTTCAACAGATTCAACCTTTGTAGAACCATCTATTTTTGAGCCACTATCAGCCCTTTCCACAGATCGAGACATCTCTTGGCTATCACCATGAGGATCTTCCCTGTTTGTTTCATCAGGAACAACCTCATCCATTAATCCAGGATCAGGAACAGATTCACCAGTCTGACCTTGATTTTCAAGGTCTTCTATTCTGGGCTCAACATCACCAATCACACTATCTGCTCTATGGACAGAAACATCAGCCCCGTGAATTTCAGCTTCATGACTAGCACACATGCCAACACTGCCTCCACTAATACCAAAACTAGGACAATCTCGAGCCTGAGCTGTTACTGTTTCTGCATTGAAAACCCCTTCACCATCATTAGTACTACTGACACCCATTTCTCCAGGAACTACTTCAGCAGCATGCCTGACACAAATGCTTTTCTGGGCTTGATTGCTATAATTCAGTTCAGATGTCTCATTCATGTCCAGATTGCCATGCGTACTGGAAGAGGGGAAATGAACATCGTCAATATCTCCGGGGTAGTTCTCAACACTTTCCATAGAATCACCATCTATGTTATGACAGACTGTATCCATTGCAATGACAGATGATGCACGTGTTGAATTCCTAGCTGATGGAATTCCAACAACTTGGTCACTTCCTTGATGAAACAAAGTAACTATATTTCCATCTGCATAAATTTGCATACCCAGTGAATAGCTAGGACCAGCACCAGACGAGTCTCTTTGACATGGTGAGCAGCGTGTATCAAAAAAATCTGAGTCACGAGCGCGTTTTGAAGGTCCAGCTGAAAATTGTCTACCATCTGTGACTTCATCACCATCACGATCAATGACAGTTCCCTCAACACTATCAACAGGTTGCATCATCAGATGAGGCCTATCATCTGAGCTGCCACCTATTTCCAAGTTCCGCTTACGAGAACTAGGTCCTCGTGATTCATAAGAAGTAGCACGATCACCAACCTCACTGCCTGAAGGCTGACCTATCATTAAATCTCTCCCCATTTCCACATCACGAACATTTTCAAGGATTGCTGCCCTGTCTGCCAAAGCAAAAGGTAAGCCCCCTGCCATAGTAAGATTCAGATCAACTTCTGAGTTTTGCAGCAATTTACCCTTGTCTGTTGTTGCCACCTCATCACGGTCTTCTGTATGCTCTTTCTCTGTGTCGTCAGCAGCAACCCAACCACTTATTCCACTTGCTGCACTCACTCCACGTGTCAATGCCATTTTCTTGCTTGCATCTGGTATATCAATGTTGTTGGGGGTAAAACGAGCAGGTCGAGCAACAGTCAAGAAATCCAGTATCCTCACAGTAGCACCACATAAGCTACAATCTAGTAAGGGTGACCTGGAATCACATCTTGACTCAGCTAACAGTTTATTCTTTCCAGTGTCCTTTTTGGCTGAAGCAGAATGTGCTTTCTTGCTTGGACCAGGATCATGTGAAAGATGGACTTGGGCCTGGGCAGGACCAAAAGAACACCCAAAAGAACACCCATTGCGAGCTGATTGAGTGGAATGTTCTTCACAGTCTTGAATGTTTAGGAGCCATCTTGGTTCCCACCCACAGAGACTTATAAGCTTTTGGGCCTGCCAGATGAAATGATAAGAAAGATCATATACAAAAGTAGAAGAGCATCAGCATTTAGCTGATTGCTAAAGTTAAAAATCAGTCAGAACAATGACATGCAATGAAAAGAGCCTAATGTATCTTACATGAGAATACAAACAGGAGTTCCCATCTCTAGAGGTCTCAAGTTCTGGTATGCCCTCTGACTTGAAGTCTCCTTCTCCAGAAGTAAAATTCTGTGACTGGGACAAAAAGCGATCAACCACTGGACCCCAAGAAACCCGCATCTGCTTAACTGCAGATGCAGCAACAATAGGAAGAAAATGAAATTGCAAGAGCCCATCACATCGGTCTTTATATCCCCCAATTAGAGCAGATTGAGGAGTTGGAGGGAACTGCACCAAGATTTCAGGACAGCTGTTACCTCTCCACGGACAGCTGGCCTTGTGGCCATCATCCAGCTGTTTGGCAAATGCTTCAGCAGCACTTTCAACTTCAAAAAGAAGAAAGGAGAAAGAGGAATACAAAGAATGTATCATATGAGCAACAGACAATGATTTAATGATTAAATAAATTTGTCTAAACAACAGATGCATCAACTTGCAATGCAATCATAGAAACAAGATCAGAACACACCATGGCCTTACAAAAGGCAATATTAGGAAGAAACAGTCTTAGCTGATTTTCTAATGTGTATCCCACTACAAAATTTACCATTACCATTCCAAGCAATTGTACTGCAACATGAGGCCCTTATCAAAAGCACAAAAAAAAAAAGGGAAAGTTCCAAATTATGAAAAACAGGTAACTTGCTTTGAGATTTTAATTCAGCTATAACAAAATTTTGAGTAATTGGCCCAGAATAGCAAGTAAAACAGAAATGCCAACTCTCCTAACCAGTGTCATTAAACCCAGACCGGCATCCCAGGTTGACCCAATGAACCGGTGAATACTAGCAAGGAGATTCGAACCCAAGACCTCACGAGAGGTCTTTGAAGTCACAACCAATTGAGCTAACTTGATAATTGTATTTTTTTTGTTCATACACATTTTATTCTAGAATTTCCTAGTCTAATTATTTTATGTCAATTAAGCTACCACATATAAAATGTATTAAAAACATTTTTATTTTTATAATAAATAAAATTAACCAAATATTTCTTATGTCATACAACATTAATAATTTTAGATTTTAAATTTTAAATCTTAATAAAATGTCAAAATAATTTATGAAAAATAAATTTATTTTATTCAAATTTTCTTGTATTATTTGATAATTTACTCATAAAATATAATAAAATCAATTTATTTTAATATAAATTTATACATATTGAATGAATTCAAGATAATACATAATATTTATTTAATTAATTTTGATTAATCTTAAACCCCTAATCCTATACCTTCACCGATTCAAAGACTGAGCTTAGTTTGAGAACCTTGATTAAGAAGATAGTTACTCATTTATAGAAATATTTTCTTTATCTATTACTTATAAATGTTGAAAATTAAAAAAAAATGATAATAATGTTTAAAATTTAAATATTTTTATACAAAATTTAGAAACACCATTAAAATATATGTAAATATAACATAATGAATGTTGAAATTTTAATTTTAAAAAATTCAAAATTAGTTAATTAAATTTATTTATTTATATTAATAGGCAAAAAACTAGGCTTTTTTTGTGAGTTTATCACTTAATCTATTTTCAAACCTTCTCTACTGTTCTCTGGTATATAACACCTCCTCCTTAATATCAATGTTGTGGCTCGTGAAGGTTATCAGACATACAAAACAAAGCTGGGAAAACCATTATGTGTTGTAGCTGAGATAGAGATTTAAAATACTGGACTTAAGATAGCTGACCTTCAGCTGGGGTCCAGGACAGTAACAAAACAAAACTCAGGCATTCACCACATGATTCACACACAATTTTATCAATGTCAATATTCATCCAACCTCTTTGAGCACAAGCCAATGAACTAGCAATCTGCAAGAAATTAGAAAAGGAATGATCATGACCCAAAATTTAACCAAGTCTATTACTAAAAGGAGAAAGGACACTTCAAATCATAATAATTTAAGTTCACAACTACTTAAATTCAAAATCTATATTTAAACTGAAAAAATGTGATGTGGAATATCATCATCTCTTCCTTGGAAACAATTATTATACAACTCCTATGAAACAACAACTCCTCCTATGAAAGCATTCTAAAATTGAGACTGCAGAAATTTATTATTCCTCTATCTCTATAGAATACCAGGAACAATTTCACTAAATAACCATCTCAGGTCTTCCAGTTATACTGTTTTTCATGCCCTTTCTACAGTGTATTTCCGATGCAAAATTGACTACTGCCATAAATTGAAACTAGTTTAGAAATCGGTTTGTTAGGACCAAAACATGAAAGAGCTAAAGTGGTTTTTATGTATTTTCTAGAAAACAACTTTTGTAAAGCTACAATGAGTCGCATACATTCTTTGGATGTCTAGCTCAAAGCTCAGAATTATCATTCTTGCAATCTCTTTATCATATTAAAGGCAACTGTCGTTTTTAGGTCTCCATCAATTAAATGTTAATGTGGGAGAAATTTTTTGATCCCGGAATCTATAGGAACTACATTTTTGCTCCTTCTGTAACCAGCACCTAGCAATTACACATTTACTTCCTTTAAAGAATGTATAAGTGGCAAGCGTCCAAGTAAATTACATGATAAAAATAATTATCAGGCCTAATAATTGCCTTCAATTTTTACTTTTTAGCAAGCTTAAAAATTTAAACGTCATGGAATCACGACTTCAGCATACAACTACTGTCTACTGTTCATTAAAGTTTTGGGGGGTGGGAGGTGGGGTGTTACCTTAGGCTTTCCAAACCAATTTGACGGCTTAAAAGTAGCCAACCGCCTCAATAAATCCCCTCTTTCCCATGGCCTGCATGAAGGCCTTGATGATCCAAGAACAAAACCACCAGCACTGGTGCTCAAGGAGGTCCACGGTAATTGCGAGCCAACACCAGATAGAGATAGAGAGGCTGCTTTGGAAGCACGTGCATTTGCTGGGACAGTAGGGGAGGATGCCCCAGCAGAACTGGAGGAAGGCAACATGCATAAAAAATTTTACTTCATGACAACAAAAAAAGCATGCTTTAACAGATACACATAATGGCATGATTTCAATTCATTAAAATATTTTATTTCATTAAATTGTAAAATTCCCAATTCAGTCACTAGTCACTGCCCCGTCGAGGTCCTGAGAATTGAGAAAAGTGAAAAAAAAAATAGAAAAGAAAGTACAAGAACCATTGTTTTGAGCTCAACTAAATTCAATATAGCAAAACCAGAAAGCTTGAAAATTATTGTCCCATTTCTTTTCCTCAGCTTTCCAGAAACCAAACATCCAAGTACCCCAAACGAATCAGAGGCAGAAACAACAAAAACAGAAAAAATTCAGAAACCCTAATTTTCGAGTGATTTCAAAACTTTAACAGCTAAAACCCCGACTAAAAGATAAAGAGTGAGTGAGTGTATGCATTGAGGTAAGGAAGAAGGGAGATAAGGGTGATGTGGTACCTAGCAGCAGGAGTGGGATCCATGGTACCTCCGGAGCTGATAACTTCTTCCCTCATTGGGCTTCTTCAAAGGGAAAACTTTGATTTTTTGGGGTGTTTTCCCCCTGTTTTGAAAGCGGAAAATGAGAACGCGCGCGTCAAAGGCTTTGCCTTTAGAGCGAGCATGTGTTCTATTCCCCTTTGCGTGGCGCGTAATGTCAAAGTCAACAGTCTCAAAACTACTTTTTATTTTAATTTATAATAATTTTTGAATTTTTTTATAATGAAATTTATAAAATACGTGTTCCTTATAAAAATAATAATTTAATATTCAATTTTTCTTAAATCAAAGAAAACAAATTTTATATATTAAAAGAGAAAAAATATATATTCCCAAAAACACTGAATAATTTTTTGATAAATTAGTTTTTTTCATTATCTGACCAGAGGAAGCGAAGGATTAAAAAACAACTTTTTATATATATTTTTGTAATTTAATTAAATATAAATTATTGGCAAAAAAGTGAACCACCTTCATTTATTTCCTCAAAATTTTTATTTTGATTAATAAATTGAAAAAACAAATTTACTTGCCAATAATTTGGTAAATTCTGATTCATCTTATGCCATCATTTTACTCCATGAGGAGAGTCTGGATTTCATACTAGAAAGAGAAGTATGCACAACAAAAAAATTGGGACATAATAATCAATCATATTATTAAATTGATAACTTTTCTTTTTTTTTTTTAAAAAAAAAAAAAAAGAAAGATTGTCTGATAAATTGTGGTTTACTTATTTTAAAGCAATTCCCTGATTTAACTCAAAAATTGGATAAAATTCATTCGCTTATAGAAATTTGGAAGTTTTATTCAAGTTAGGATAAAGTGAAGCATACATGAATTTTCTTTTATAATATTTAAAAAAAATCACTTTAAAAATATATTTACGTGGAAGAATATATCTTTTGCAACTAATAAATTAATTAGTCGCCTAGTCTGCAAGCAATAATTTATTCTAATGGTAATAGCTTAAAAGAACATTTTTAATTTTTAAATACATAATTTGCAGAATCTAATATCTCAATCTTAAAAGATGATTGCAATAATATTAAACTAATGCTAATTAGTAACATGAACTTAGAATTTAGCAAATGCATATATAGGGTAAGGAACAATTTGCTAACAATACCCGAAACAATCTACAGTTAACAATATGCTAGGATGCAATTATGGAAAATGATCAAAACCTTTTAAGGTAGCACTTTGATAGCATAAAATTTATAATATTATTTAGAGATTGAAAAAGTATTTTAACTATTATTTTTATTAAACATTATATAAATAATTAATTATTAACATCCAATATTTAAAAGTTAATAACTAGTTAAATAGTAGACAACTACTAAAACAATAACGGATATTAAAACATCTAATATTAACTAACAGGACCCGAGGCCAATTTGGCTAAGGGTTTAATGGTATGATACAGAGTGAAGAATGTGCATGCATCTGCAAGCGAGACACAGAAATTTTGTCTTATTCACAATATGATTATGTTTTTCCTACCAAGGAATGAGGAAAGTTTACAATACATTACAGGTTTGAACCAAATCAAGCCAAGCCAAGGTATACATAAGCAAGTTCTGAACCACAAAAGTTCATTCTAAGGAAAATTAAAATAGATGCTTCATACTTTTCATAACAATCCAACATAACAATCTTAAAAAATTATTGCATTTGGAGTTTCCACCTATTTACACAATTCAACCACTAAAAGAACCCCACATATCATGTCAGTGACGGTACCACAGCAGCACCTGAAGGGAAAGAAAGAAATCCAGAATAAATCGATTGTCCATAGACAACTATTAGAGAGGAGCAAAAGCATCTGAAAAAAAATAAATGGCAATGAAACACAGCACACCGACGTCTTTGACCCTTTAAAAAGTTCATTTAAGCCAATTTTCTTCTTCCATGGACAAAAAAAATTTTCCTCACATAAAAGATCTAATAATAACAATAATAATAGAGTTATATATCTGTTGGCATGTTAAGACGGAGATGTAAAAATATTCTACTAGCAATCTTTCTGCAAACACTTGTAATCAAATCAGGGTCTAATTGTAACAATTTCAACATCCTACAGATGCAAAATGATGTGCCCTGAACTCCAGTTTTTGGCCCCATTTCTCTGCCTCCGCATAAAATTTGTCATATGAATATGTGAAAGATTGCACATAAAAGAACTGTCAACATATACCATCATACTAACCATTTATCTTCTCTTTTCCTTCTTCCTTTTCTTCATCAATGGTTCTCCAAACAATATCTTTTAGTCCAGCTGACAGGTTCTTGTAAAACTGTAAGTTAAGCCAATTGATTTCAAAATTAGAGCTCATAATATTAAAAGAAAACATGCGCTCCCTCAAAAAGTAAAAAAAGAAAGACATTCCACAAGAAAGATTAATTAAGCAACAATGCTAGGCTAGAGACAACTATTTTTGTCAGGCCCAATCTGGTCAATCCAGGAAGCCCAGAAAACAAGATTAAATTGTGGCTGATTGTTCAACAATTGAGGGTGCAAAGACAGTAACATATTTATAGCATGTGTGTCCTTTGTTTTTATTTTACATCTTTAAAAAAATAAAAATAAAAAACTAGAATAGACATGGACTGCCTACACAGGCATTCACTTTATTGATGTCAGTGCTAAGATTCTTTTATATTTAACATTTTTCTTGCATCTCCTTTAACCAGCTGCCACTCAAGCACAACAATTTAATACCAACCTTGTGAAATTCTAGGGTATCTCCACCAGATTTGCGAAGTTCAACCATATAAAGAGAAGGGGCCACCTCAAAGATCTGAAAGGAAAAAAAATCTCAATAACAAATAATTGTAATACCATAGAAAAATCATTTGCCATCATAGATAATCCTCAAGACATACCTCAGTTGCAATAGATAAATGACCCTTACGTCCAGTCTTCTCCCCTTGCAGCTTCATCTGAAATTGGAAACAGACGAATGGTTCACAATTAACAAACTAACAGTTGACCTAAAACAATAGTTACAAAACAGCTGAATTTCTGGCGCACTTATTTCAACAATACACATTGGCCAGCAACAGCGAAATAAAAGTTCATTCAGCTCATGCATTACAAAGGCAAAATGATTAAACATGGAAAGAAATTTATTTTGATTTGATCATATCCATGGCATCTTTCACAATCCCAATAAAGCTGTAGCAGAGTCAAACCAATACAGACGGGAAGGAATAGGACACATACTGACTATATTTGTTGGTCAAAGAGATGGATATAATCAGCATAAATCCAAATGTTTAACCTTTATGCACTTTGCAATGTGATCCCCAAATAATAATTGCATGAATCAAGAATTAAAATAAAAAAAAATTGACAATTTTCAATTTCCAGTCACCTACGCCTAAGGCTGAGACATAAATATTTAATCCACTTGCATGCTTGAGTGTAGAAAAGATGCCAACTTATACTGCAAATGGACCTACCAGCAATCAAAATAATAGATTAATAAAAATATTTTCTTTAACCCCCTTTCTGCTAAGTCATTGTATTAATTCTTGTTGGACTCTATGCAGTGGTTATTGGTAACTGTTGTGAAGTAAATTGGGCTAAAAAGTCCATTGAAAATATACAACTCAAGTTACTCAACTCAACTCAACTAAGACTTTATCCCAAAAATTTGGGGTCGGCTATATGGATTCGCTTTTTCCACTTTGAACGATTTTGGGTTAAATCCTCAGAAATGTGTAATGCTTCTAAGTCATGTTGTACTACTCTCCTCCAAGTCAATTTAGGTCTACCCCTTTTTTTCTTTTTATCCTCTAACCTAATGTGCTCTACTTGTCTAACTAGAGACTCCGTATGTCTACGCTTCACATGACCAAACCACCTCAATCTCCCTTCTCTCAACTTATCTTCAATTGGCACCACTCTTACCTTTTTCTCTAATACTTTCATTACGGACTTTATCTAGTCTAGTATGGCCACTCATCCACCTTAACATTCTCATCTCTGCAACTCTTATCTTAGATGCATACGACTCTTTCAGTGCCCAACATTCACTACCATATAACATAGCCGGACGTATGGCTGTACGGTAAAATTTTCTTTTTAATTTATTGGGAATCTTACGATCACATAAAACTCCCGTGACACGTCTCCACTTCAACCATCCGGCTTTAATCCTATGACTAACATCCTCCTCACATCCCCCATCTACTTGAAGGACTGAGCCTAGATATTTCCATTGAAAATATATAAAGGTAAAATATAAATGGTTGGGTTGCAACATTGAATTAGCTAGTCACATTTGATGTGTAAAGTAAATCAATCACTTATATATGCCCGTATTAAAATGAATTAAGGTATAATTTTCTCAGCACACTCTCCGAATTTAACATTAATTATTCTATCATTTTAATGGACATTAACTGGGATTCATTGTTTGGGGATTCTACAGCAACAGAACCTGCGTGTCATGTCAGGAATTCTTTTTGACACTTCAGTATGGCATTATTTTTTAGAGAAAATAAATAAAGTTCAAGATAAAATCCAGACTCTTGCCCTAGATAATCAATCTAAATCCTCATTAGTAAGATTGTAAAATAGAACATAATCAAACCTTGAAGTTATTTTTCTTGACTTCAAAACCCAAAGGCATTGCAGTTTCTTCAATTTTTGAGATTATCTCGTTAGCTGAACGTTTGGATGTAAATCTGGTTTCCCGTTTCACAAGTCCCTGGTCCAAACAGGAAAAGTAAAAAATGTTAAGTTTGTGTTCATGAATAACTGAGCTAATGACTACATATACAAAGTATGACTCATCAAATTATGGAATCATTAAGTATGTGACACAACAGTTACTATTGACACTTCAGTCCAACTGTTTCAAAATCTTAACCCTGTTTACTCAAACAAATTATTGGGTTTTCTATTTCTTTTTCTTATTGGAAGAGGGAGAGGACATGGGGTTACAAATAAATATTAGCACACAACAGGTATATGATAAAACATGCCACGAATGTTAAATCTACAGATCAATGGGCACTAGAACAATCCAGACACTTTTGTCACAATTTGAGAACATTTCAATATCCATTTGTATTAAAAAAAAAAAAATTTAAACCAAAAACAAAGCAGAGGACATATAAGCAGCACAATATATACCATTTGCTTCTCAAAAAGACTACTGAGGTTGAGGCCCTGAGATGTAGAAATAAGTTCAAATGCATTCATTGTTATAGGTGCCACAGGCCCTATTGGAGCTTCTCCTCGACTCTCCACGACAAGGTTTTGACAATACTGTTCACCAAGAGAAAATCAAGCACATACTAGGAGCAAATGACAAGATACACAACTGAAATATAAGAATCTTACCCCTGATTCATTGAAGATAGAGTTCACATCATCAAGACTAACTTCAGCTTGTTCAAAAGTAGGTGGCTTATATCCTTTCTTAAACCACTCATTTTCAATAACCTCAGCAATAGTAATACGCTGTTGCATACCATTAGCATACAAAGTAAATTCAGAGGTGCCTGATGCTGAGATACATTCTTTCCATAAATTAAGATGCACACATACATGTAAATAAAAGAATGTGAGAGGAGAACATACCGTCAAAGGATTAGGATCCAGAATTCTTTTGATGAGTTTCTTTGCACTTGAGGAGAACCATGGAGGACATGTGAAGTCCGCCTTAAATATCTGTAATCACATAGGAACCATATAATAAATTAAAATATACAAAAAACAGAGATGTACAACAGTATACTAGGTTACTAAATCCCAACAATGAACAGTTCCTACTTTACAACGCCTGATGTTAACCTGATATTTACTCTCCTATTGTTATTTGAATCCTTACTCCATCTGAGTTCTGAGTTCTGAGTTCTCACATATATTGAACAGCAGGTAAGAATATTATAACAAAGTATATCGTACAAGTGATCAGGACAACTAGCTTTTGATTGCCTCATTTGGAAGTTCTCAGTCTCAATTTAAAGCTAAGATGCACACAAGAAATCTTTTACATACTTTGTTTGACTTAGTCTCAAAAGCTTGTGTACATGAACAAGTAAAGTTATAAGGATGATGGAACTAGTCACCTTTTTATAGAGAGCCATAAGGTTGGATTCTTCAAAAGGCAAGTAACCAGCCATTAAGACATAAAGAATCACACCACATGACCATAAATCTGCCTTTGCTCCATCATAGCCTTTATTATTGATAACCTAGAAAAGTGAGGCACCAAATAATAAGAAAAAGAGAACAAAGGGTAGATAAGGCAAGAACGAAAGATTTGCCATAAAACTAGCATACCTCAGGAGCAACATAATTTGGTGTTCCACATGTTGTGTGAAGTAATCCATCTTCCTAAATCACAAATGGAAAAGAAATTAGTAATGAAATTATCTAAGAAAAAATTCAAAGTTAACAACTAATGCTCATGCAAGCCAGCCTTGCCACTTTTATTGAATAAATCAATGGCAAAGCATCCAGGCCATGAAGTCATCGCACTCACTCGAACTTGCTGAGGTAGTGCACTTAATCCAAAATCTGAAACTTTAAGAACTCCACTAGCATCCAGTAGCAGATTTTCAGGCTGCGATACAAAACCACATTAATTTTCCAATCTTACATAACAAAAAGCCTCCAAAACTCTACTGAAGAAATTCAGAGGGTGAACATCAGTAGCAAATTTTAAGTGAAGTAAACAGTAAAATCTTAAACCTTTAGGTCTCTATGGTACACGCCTCTGCTATGACAGTAATCTACAGCATTGATAAGCTGCTGAAAATACTTTCTTGCTTCATCCTCTTTCAACCTCCCTCTACTTGCCTAACTCAAGGAAATAGCAGACAAATCAAATAAAGACATGAGAGTTGTTAAAAACTTTGTACGATGGAAGCAATTATTTTGGACATATCCACTTACAATTTTATCAAAAAGTTCACCGCCAGTAACAAATTCCAAAACAATGTATATTTTTGTCTTGCTTGCCATCACCTACAACAGCAATACCACTGGAAGTCAGTTATATAACCAAAGAACAGAAAATGTTAACATGTGCATTAGTAGTGACACATTACAAAATAAAAATTAAAAAGAAGATTGCAAACCTAAGTGAAAATGCAAGAGGAAGATTAGCTAAATCAGAATCTAAGCTACTAGCTCAAATAAAAAAGGTTCAAAAAAACTAAAAATACGTAAATGGCCTCCTAACCTCATACATACGGATCACATTTGGGTGTCTAATTAGTTTCATGGTTGAAATTTCGCGTTTAATCTGCAAAAAGGCAAACGAGAAAAAAATGACATTTAATAGTCAAACAGATCAGATATCATCAGTATGATAGAACACATAATAAACTTCAATGCCCAGAAACAAAATTTCCATTTGGTTAGCCAGCTAAATTTGTTCCCCCCTTCCCCCCTTCTTCTTTTTCTTTTTATTCTCTATTGTATTTTACAATATTAAAAAAGAAATCACACTATTTTACTTTTCCTCAATAGTTGACAACGCAATATTACTGTACTAGGCGTAGCTTAACCAAAATAATTAAAAAATTATTTCTTCCTCAAAATAAGCAAATTAATAGAATTTCTCAAAATGTTTATTTTTCCTTCCCCTCGGTCAAGTTGAGAAATAATAATTGAATAAAATAAAAAACAATAAAACAGAAACGCAAAGCTCACCGCTTACCTAACGAGAAATAAACAATGAAACAGTAACGAAGTACTAGCGTAAGAAATAAAATAATAAACTATCCTCCCTGATTGCAAAACGACGATTCAACCTGTCAAGTTGACTTTTCCTCTTTTTTTTTTTTGACCTTTTCCCCATCTCATTTTCTCGTTAACCAAACAGCAAACAATAATAAAACTCCTCCTAATAGACGATTGAAAAAATTGCAAAATCATAGGATCCAATGGAATTAATGTGTAAGCTATCAACGAAAACCATTCAAAAACAAGGAAGATATAATATAAAATTAATCAATACCTGACCGATCATTTTATGCCTGAGAACCTTCTCTTTATCGAGAATCTTAATCGCGACATTTTCTCCGGTCTCTGAATTCCTAGCAAACTTCACCTTAGCAAATGTCCCTTCTCCCAGCGTCCTTCCCAACTCGTACCTCCCTACGCGCGTCCGACTGCTAGTCGCAGCACTCCCTCGAGACGTCATTCTGCCCTCTCTCTCTCTATGTTTTTGTGCGTGTGTAGGATTCCAAATTCTCTCTGTAACTCTCACTTTCCCTATATTCAAATTGCAAAATGCAAATCCTGCGTCTCTCTCTCAGTCCCTAGAAATTGTTCATCAAGACCTCTTCTTCTTGCAGGGTTGCCACACCTGAGACTTTACCACCCTCATCGTCTTCAAATTAAAGCAAAAAACGAAAACTAATTATAGAAAATAGAAACCCTAAAGTTCCTACGATGAACAAGCTTCAAACAAAAGGGGAAAAAAAAAAAAAACAACTCTTTTAAATCTCGAGAATCAAGGGAGATGTGTCGAGAGATAAAGGCAAACAAAAATCGACGGTTTGATCAGACAAGGAACCCATAAAGTCGGAAAAATCAACGGACGTTAAAACCATGAGGAAATTAAAAAAAAAAAAAAAATCTTTCTTCGATCGATTGTCACGTAAATGAAACGGAAAAATCACAGCTTTTTCACGCCTGCAACTGTCATATTGTTGCTCTTGTTGTTGGGTTTTTTTTTTTATTTAATGAGGGGAAATTGAAAAAGGAAAAAAAAATAGAGTGGCGGAGATCTGGCGGAAGATCGGAGCCTAAGAGGAAAGAATCCGAGACGTAAATCTGTAATCTGAGAGCTGAATCTATGGGAGTAAGATGTGCGAAGAGGCTGGAGTTGGTTTTGGCTATGAATTCTGATTCGTTGTTATCCCAGGCAGGTTTTATTTGGAGCTTATTAATTACGTAGAACGGCTGTTATTTAGTAGAACGGTCCACCGTCCACATCCCAATTTTCAAATTGAATATTCCTTATGTTGCCAGATAAAAGAAATGATTATTCCATATGTTTTGTAATCTATATATAAATATGTAAAAAGAGGAAAATATTAGTTTTATTCAAATTGATTTTTATTATTTATAATATTTATAATTATATTTTTTATTACTTAATTTAATTTTATAATTTATATAAATTTAAAATTATTAAAATTTAAAATATAATTATATATAATTTAAAATTTATATAAATTTAAACTTTTTAATAGTATTTATATTTAATTCTGTTTAATTAAATTTTTATTATAATATAATTTAAATTAAAATTTTATCAAATATCTTTATAATTTTTATTATTTAAAAATAAAAAATTATTTTATTTATATGAATAACTTTTTCAATGAATCCTAATATATTTCTATTATTAACTTATAATTATTTATATAAAAATATTTTAATACAATTACATTTAAATTTATCTAAATGAATAAGAAAATAAATTAATTTTGGTTAGCTAAATATATGAATTCTTTTATTAATATTTTTAAAGTTTTCTTTTAATTTAATTTTTTATAAGTTTATTTTAAAATATTTTATATAAAATAAATGTATATTTTTAATTATAGATATATTTTTAAAATTTTTAATTATTGCATTAATATATAAATTCATTAAAATTAAAATTAAATTTATAAATCCTATGTAAATACTACTATATTTACTGATAAGCTTTATATATATATATATAAAATAAAAAAATTATATTCATTAATTTATAAAAAAAATAATTAATTAGTATGTAATAAATAATAAAATTATGTGAATATTAAATTTTTAAATAATATATAATTAAATACAAAGCATATAAAATAAATTATATATATAAAAAAAATTAAATAGATAAATATATTATTTAAAAATTTAATAATTAACATAATATGCTAGGCCTAGTCTAATTATAAAATTAATATAATTAATAGAATTATTGAACTTTATAATACTATTTTTTTAATTTAAAATGGTATATTAATAGACATTTAAAAAATGCTAATATGTGTACATATGAAAAAATAAGGATTTTTTAATTTGTTAATACTATAATGGCAAATAATAAATACATATAAAAAAAATAGGAATCATATTTTGAACATATAATTATTATTTTAATTAAATAAATTTATATTTAAATATAAACTTAAATTAATATTTTGATTTAAAAATCATATAAGCATTACGTTATTTATTATATTTTTTAATTTATTTAGATTTAATAATTTTTCTGTTAAAATTTGATGTTTACTTTTAAAGAAATAATTATAAAAAAATTAATTTAAAAAATATTATAAATTAATTTAACAAAATATTTTATTGTAAATCGAATAATTGTCTATACATTTTTTAATATAATCATTTCAATTAAAAATAATAATATACAAACGTTAGTAATTTTTATTCTATTAGCATTATTTTTTATTTTGTATATAAAAAGAAAAATTTAATTATTAATTTATTATTTATAAAAATTTATTAATATTAATATATTTATCAATCTTATTTTTTGAGTTTTTTTCAATACCATAAGAAAATATAAAATTATATAAAATATTATATATCAAATAAAAACTAATAATATTAATACTTATTAATATGAGTGTCCATAAATAATTTTATCAAATAAAATTAAAGATCAAATCAAAAATAACAAAAAAATCAACATTATATGAAATTATATTAAATTGAATTTATTTTACTATTATATATATAAACTCTTAAATAGTGCTTAAAAAAGTTTAGATTTTTCATACTAATTATATATATATTTTATAAAAAATTATATAATACTAAAAACTAATTCGTCTTGATAAACTAATACATTTTATTATTAAAGAAATTTAACATAAAAATATATGAATTAATAAAATAACATATAGTTAGATTTATATATTTACGAAGCACTTGTAATTATAAAATTATACTATAATAATAAAATTTTCATTATAAAATTTACTAAAATGATTTCTTATTTTATTTATATATTTTTATTTTCATTAACTTAATATAAAAGTAATAAGTGCACATAAGACACATACGTCTACAGGATAAAAAATTAATAATAATAATAATTAATATATTATAATAATAGTATATCATATAAAAATTAATAAAAAAATTATATAAAATAATATTAAATTAAAAAGTATAAAAAATAAAAAATGCACATTTAAAAAATAACTAATATATTATACATGACACTAAAAATATATATTGTGATGTTTTCACAATATATATAATTGAAATTTTTAATTAATTAAAAATCCTATATATTAACTTATTTCAAAGATAAATAAATATATCCCTCATTTAGCAGACTTAATTTTGAGTTTTCATTCAATTCACTTATGAAATAATAATAATAATAATAATAATAATAATAATATATAATTGAAATTTTTAATTAATTAAAAATCCTATATATTAACTTAGTTCAATAATAAAGAAATATATCGCTCATTTAATAGACTTAATTTCGAATTTTCACTCAATTCACTTAGGAAATATAAAATAATAATAATAATAATAATAATAATAATAATAATAATAATAATAATAATAATAATATACATGGAGAGTAGTAATCACAAAACAAATTAATTTTTTATAAAAAGATTATCACAGAATATAATAAATTTATCATGTATAATACAAAATTTTATAATATAAAATTTTAAAAACCCGAATAAGAAATCTTAGCTTAAAAGTTGATTTTATATAAATATACATTAAATTTTTAAATAATTATGAAAATATTTGTTAATATTGAAATTCAAAGTAAAGAAAAATGTTTTTCAAATATCTATTATTTTAAATATTATTCAAAAATAAAAAAAATTATTTTAATATTTTTATAACTAAAACATTATAACAGTTGAACTTGAATCTCCAACTATTTAGGTTGATTATATGATTTTTTTTTTATATTACTCTTTTTTAGTTGATTACCATGCATGGGAGAAAATGCTAACTTGCTCAACACTTGCAAGCCCATGAAAAATTAGGGAAGTGCAATAGAATCAAAAAGAGTAACTAGGAGTATGGCTATACTGGCAACTTAGAAGGTGATTTGATTTTTATCATTTAACTTCATTTTATTAAAATAAAATTATTCAACTTATTTTTTATTGTAGAGAAAGTTCTTCTCACCAGAATTTGGTAAGAGCTGCAGCCAAATATACACGTAGCTTTTCAAACTTAACTTTTTTAAATAAAAAAAAAAAAGTTGTACCACGTTGACATACTTCTCTCCCCTTCTCTAATTTCTTCATCTCCTTCCCCTCTTTCTCTCATCGTTTTTCTCTTACCTCTTTTCTGTATTCACCATTTCAAAATCCTGGACGGTAGGCTTAGGATTCAAGAAAAAATCAATAGAGCCATTTTATTATAAAGAAGATACCATACGAGAAGCCTGTTTGAAAGACGCTCATCTTCTTGATAAATTTTGATAGGAAAATATTAATCAAAATCTAATAGAAATGCGATAAGAGAGATTCTCATCATCAAATCAATCTTGAACTTCTCATTCTGGCCCTCTACCTTTATTGTGTTGCAACGTTGAGAAATCCGAGCAGATAGTGTAAGGAAAAAAAAAAAAAAAAAGATATCCTAAAAGAATCAATGGTATAAAAGAAAGAAAACAAAGGCTTATTTGATGCTTACACTTTTGACGCTGCCAAATCCTACAAATTAACATCTGCATGAAGCTAAATCCTCCTTTGGTGACACAAAATTTTCCTTGCTAGCAACCTCAAGTTCTGTAATCAACGATTTTGAATCCCCCAACTCTATGCCTCTGCCATCCCCATTTTTCTGTTGATTTTCCCTCGACCACCATAAACACAGACCATCACAAAATTAGTGTCAATGTCATTCTTTGCAATCAAAGATTAAAAGGTCTCACAACACCAAACAACACCTACCCTTACCACTTCACATCTCCCATTCTATAGCCACCATCTTCCCTCAAATCTCTCAGTACAAACAATAACCCACGCTATCTGTTTCTCATCCCTCACCTCGCAACAAACCCATTTCACTTATACTTGCTTCCTTGCTAAACCCACATACCCACGATCACCATCCTAACACCGCCTTTTTTCCTCTCAACCAATAAGGGTAGAGACTGAAGCAAGGGAAATCTCATCGCTTTTAGCAAATTTTAAGCGAAATTTCCATTAGCGTATTCCAAATTAACCCACTGTCCTTCTCCCTCACAAGCTATTATTCGGCCTGTCCTATGACACACCAACTGCTCCTTTCCATTGACACAGAGGCACCACCACAGAACACAAGCTCCTCTATTGTCACAAAGCCACTAGCATAAAATGCAAGCTCCTCTATCACTATCAAGTACATAATAAAACCACCACCATTCTCTCTTTTCTCATTTCTTAACACTAAATAGACAAAGTTCAATGACTTTAAAGGCCATTTCATGCCCCAAACAATACATCTGCAAGAACCAGCCTCTTTCCCATAGTCAATGAACTTGGTAGGATTCGTGTGGAGCTTTGATGCTAGGTCCAAAGATGTGAAATATCGATTGTGTAAATTTCGTGTTTATTGTTGAAAATTTGATTCTAGATGTTTAGATTTTGTTCGAAATCTGAGAATTTTAATTTCATGCTTTGTGTTCATTGTTGCAAATCACTTGAATTGAAGATGAAGAGATTAAAGGAGGAGAGAGAAGTTTGTGAACGTGGCACGTTTTTTTTTTTAATTTAAAAAAGTTAAGTTAAAAATGTCACTTATACGTTTGGCCGGAACTCTCACCAAATTTTGTTGAGAAGAAATTTCTCTGCAATAAAAGAGAAAAATAATTGTATTTTAACAAAATAAAGTTAAAGAATGAATGAAAGTGTTCCTTAAGTTGAAAGATAATTGGTGCAATTTAATTGAGCTATGCCGCAAAGGTAACCAAAATGATACCAACTGTTGACAATCAATCAACACTTGTTTCGAAGAGCTTCACAACAGTCAAACAGGAAGCTTCAACATGTAAATCCTTCCACTGATATTCAACAAAAGCCCTATCCAAAAAAGAGGCACTAAAATTCTAAACTGAAGACTAAAAAAAAAAAAAATAATAATAAACCTATACCACTGAAGGAAACAATAATAGGAGGAGGATCCACGACCACAAAAACCTTGTTGGAAACTTTGTTGTGAGAAGGAAAAGCCCTTTTTTAAAAAAAAAAAAAAAAAAAAAAAGAGAGGCGTGAATTAATCGTGTGTCTCTATTACGTGTCATTATTTGATTATATTGTATCTTAGATATTCAATAATTATTCTGATATGATATGGTTGGCTAACTACAATTCTATAAAACTTATCCTTTATTAATTCTATAAAATTTATATTTTATTTTATTGGAGATCTTTTAATTAAAAAATATTAATTTTAATTTTAAATTAATTTAAAAATATTTTTTTACAACAAAAATGCGAAAACAAATCAAACACATATTAATTTATTAAAATTATAAAAATAACTAATTAAAATATAAAAATACTAAATAGTAATATATTGCTAAAATTTTAATTTAAATCACTAATTTATATTTCGTATAAAAATTATAATATATAAAAAAGAAATATTTTTATTAAAAATTGTGATCTCAACGTCTTGTTGTTTTTTGGGGCAGCTGATCTCAACGTGGATTGTTAACCTACCAAATAGTCGTACCAGTAATGATAATAAGTGCTATAAACAGCTAATTATTAATTATTGATGTTCACTGCTCAAATATATAGATATATATATATATATATATATATATATATATATATATATATATATATATATATATATATATATATATTAAATAGTGATGAATTTTAAATTATTTTAAATAATATAATATTTTTATTAAAAATATTTTTTTCACAACTTATTTTTTAACCTAAAAAATATTTTTACAATCCTTTTTCATAATTTACACATTTAAAAAAAAAATTATGATAATTTTATTAATATATAGTGAGATATATGTAGAATTCTAAAGTAGTAACTCCATGCACAAAGTCACTGACCCGTAATTATTTATGCATATATATTAAATGAATAAATATCTTTAATTTAATATTATTTAAAAAATATTTAAATATTTTATATATTTGTGAGTTAAATATATAATTAAAATTTTCTTTATTTATTTTTTTAGTATTGAGATGATGATAAGTTGTATGCATCGTATTATATTTATTTTATAAATACAAATAAATAAAGATCATCTACACTAGAATTAGACGATTCACGAAGAAATAAAAATATATTTTATAATAAAATCACGTAATTTAAATTATTATAATTAATAAGACGAAGAAATATACTCACTTATTAACTGAGTTATTTTTTATATAATAATATTGCAAATAAGTGTCTGGATATTTGTTCTAAAAAATATTTATTATGTGTGAATAGTTGATTTAGGATTTGCAACTCAAAATCCATATGTTTTTTTGATTGAGTTTTGTTTTTTTATTTTTTATTTTTTAAAAAGAATGTCAAAGGCCCAAATTGATTTTTTTTTTAAATTTAGATTTGATAGCTAAATAGATTTTTTTTTGTTTGCATTTAATTAAAATATTTAATTTTTTAATTAGCTATACCTCATTAAGAGAATGTTTGATTTAGCTACTTATTTTTAACTTCTGAATTAAAATATATTTTTTAATTTTTGAGTCAAATTAAAAATAAATAATTTATTATTTAATAAAATTACTTAAAAATAATATTTAAATAGTTTAAATATTTAATTAAAAAGTACTTAAAAATAATTTATTGATTAAAATTATATAAAAATATATGTAATTAAGTGTTAGGATAATGTTAATATTTTTAAAATTATTAAGATAATATTCTTTTTTACTTGATTAAATAATAATTTTAAAATAAATTAATAAATAAAGTATTTTTATTTATAACTTCTTATTTATTTTAAATAAATTTTTTAACTTATAAATTAAATTAAATACTAATATATTAATGACTTTATATTTATAAATAAATTTAACAAATTTATAAATCAAATTAAATATCCTTTAAATTTTAAAATTTTAAGTTTTAATCTAATTCTACTCCGTTTTTTCATTCTTATTTCCCAATTTCTAACTTTCATTTAAGTATGATAATAGGTTATTCTTAATTATACATATATATAATGCAAAAGAAAATATTTGAAGAATTTTCATTTTTAAAATTTTAATTATTTACTTTTTTTAAAAAATATAAAAGGAAAATGACAAAAAAGATGTACCTGGTGAATAGAGAACTCAAAAGAAGCGCGATAGCAACATCAACACTGTCTGATTGTATAGATAAGAGAGAGACTTCATGCTCCAAAGCACCTGCCAACGCATACGCTTGACAAAATTTACAAAGTCCAATGTCTAAGAAATGACAAGAATTGAGCTAAAAACAATGGAGAAGATGGTTCCATTTCTTGTAATAATTGCCATCAACATTCACAACAAATGATGGACAATAATAGATTAATTAAACAATTATCCATTGTTTATTGCAAGTGCCAAGGGACTTCCAAGTTTATCTTCTCTTCTCTTTAACTTTTTTTTTTAAATTATTTTTAAATATTTTTAATTATTTAAAATATTAAAAATAATTTTTATTTATTAATAATGTGACTTTAATATCACTCAATAAAATTACTTAATTTTAGTGTGTGAAGACTAGTCGAATAATGTTTTAAAAAGGTAATTTGAGCAATTGATTCAAAAGAAATCACATGATGCCATTGCTGTAACACCCCAAGATTTTAAATTTTATTATTTATGAGTATTTTTGATACTTTAATTTTATTTAAATTTTAGAAATTTTTTTGAGATTTTTCGGATTTTAAAAATCGGGTTCGATTTTCCGAAAATATAAACTTTGATGATTTTTAAAAATTAATTTAAAGACCACGTGGCAAAACTAAAAATATATTTGGAGTCTACGTATTTTTCTGAGTTTTATGGAATTTTTTTCAGAATTTTTGGACCTCGTTTTCGGTCCCGAGGCAGAGTAAAAATTCAAAATTTTGTATTTCGAATCGAACCGGACCGGATCGGACAGGTTGAATCGGACTGGTCTTCTTCTCTTTTTCTCCTCTCTCCCGCGCGCGATGGCCCTCTCCCTTTTCTCTCTCGTTTCTCTCTCCTCCCCACCCCCAGCCGCCGGCTAGCCACCTTGACCCCAGCCAGCGCCGCGCCCATTGACTAAGCCGTGGCCGCCTAAACGGCCGGAAAAAGCGCGGCGCCCTCTGGCGCGCGCGCTTCACTTCCCGGCCAAATCCGGTCGATCCGGCCACCGATTGGACCGGGTCTTGTGTCTAAAATCATCTACTCGGCGAGAGCTTTCCATAGACACCAAGAACGCCGAAATCCATCGAACGGTTTGTCCGATTTTTGCTCGGGAAGATTTTAGCCAATTTCGGCTTTTGGGCTAGATTTCTCGAAAACCGTGAATCCCACGAGAAAACCGAGGCTACCAGCACGCTCCATTCGTCGAGAGCTTCGCAACGACATAAATTTCGAATTTTTCCGACACCGTTTTTCGGTGGGTCCCACGGAACTTCGCAGTGTATTTTTGAGCATTAAATGAGCTTAGAAAATTCTGAAAAATTTATGTACTAACCCCCGTGTTATGGGCTTCGTGTAGGTATCCTCGATTCGCGGAAATTCAACAGTTGACCGGGTCTGTGAATTTCCGACCAGACAGACCCGTTACCGGAAAAGTCTCCGAATTGGACCGAGGTTTTGGCTAGCCCCCCATTGTCAGACGTCCCGAGTGCGTCCCCAAAGTCAGAATCGGCAAAGGTAAACCCGAACCTTGCTTTTTCGTAATTTTCTAGTGCTTAAATAGGATTAAAAATCCATAAAATATTTGTGGTAGCTTAGAAAATTACGATTCTTTTTGCAATAGCTTAGTAATATTGCTAAGGACCGCGGAGCAAAGTTTTATAATTTTTAGAGCCTGTTTGGGCAATTTTTGCAAAAATGATCAATAATAAGGACTAAATTGAAATTTTGCGTATTGTGATGGATGACTGATTTGATGGGCCCAGGAGGGGCTGTGTGATATGATTGAACTGTTGATATATGGATTGTGAATATAGAAGTGCGTTTTTAGCCCTTTTGCAGGTTGGGTAGGTCCTAGGTATAGGGGAGACTCTGCCGGATTTTCGGCACGACTTAGGACGTAATTGGTCTTTTCTTTGTTTGTATTGAGTCAGATTGTATTAAATAAATGTAATATGATTGTCAGGTGAGCCGGGACAGCCTTCTTCCTCCGCCCAGCCGCCACAGTGATTGTCGTCAAGTCTGTGAGTAAAATATTAATTTTAATTGTAATTTCGATATTATTATATGTTCAGCATGCCCATGCATCACTTATATGCATATATTTATGTAGTTAAACTCTAGGCACGATTTATGTCGCATTCATAACTGTTAACGTGCCATGAGTGTTGTTGTGGTAATTTGGAGCAGTGTGCGTGCGTTGGCGTGCGTGTGATGTGGTGTAGACTATGGATAGGACGGGTAGTCACGGCTTGAGTTCTTCGCTGGGAACCCGATCCTTCGAGGGGTAGTCACGGCTTGAGTTCTTCATGGGACCCTCGATTTGGTTTATTGCGAAAGTCCGCTTGAGTTCTTCACGCACCAAAGTTGGATTTAAGAGAGTCAGTATAGGGATCGGCTCCCATATGTTATGATTGATGCTACGAGTGCGTGAGTGCTCCAAATTACCTTTTGATGTTATGATGTGAAAATGTTGTTCTTTGTTGCATTTCACTCCCACAGTTGCATTAGTACTAGATAGTTATAGAGATTATGGTTAAAATTGATATTTTACTCTCTGAGTCGAACGCTCACTCCTGTTCAAAAAATTTTACAGGCCACAGGAGGATATTTTTTTGAGGTTAACCTGCTTTCTCCCTCGCAGGTCAATTATTACTGTTTGTATAAACTTGTTAAATCTTAGAATTTTCGCATGTGTTAGAAATGTTTATTTGATTTGGGTCTGTAAACTAAATTATTATTTTGGGACCTGTAAACTAAATATGCTATGCATGCTTGATGGATTGGATGAGGGAGCTGAGCTCCCATTTATTTTTATGTTGATGAGTATGTGGAGGGTGAGCTGAGCTCCCCAATTGACTATATTGTGTTTACAGGTCGGGTGAGTCGAAAACTCCCCGTTGGAAAGTCCATTTTATGGCCGGACTCTGTCCGTTTGTTTTCTTGAAATTGGGCCCAAATGGGCCTTAGAATTGGGTAAATGAACAGTTAGGCTTACTACGGGCCTCGGGGGCTTTAGGCTGACCCAGGTCCTAGTGCCGGTCCGGCCCATAGGTTGGGTCGTGACAATTGCTAATATTAATATTAACTTCAAATTATTACTACCGAGCATGATGACTTAATGATTAGTTGGATATGGAGATATAGTGCTAACTTCGATTCAATTCTATACAATAATATGATGGCTAAATACTATATTCATTCAATGGTTAGATGTAAATTGACAATAAATTATCTAATGCGTATCATGGTAGGATTTATCTCAAATTTACTAGTAAATTTTTCGCGAAATTAGAGTGAATTAAACTATTTAATTACGGACCTTACGCTTACGAAACAATGACCGTCACAATTGGATAGTTTTTTTTTTGTCGGTTAAAAAAAAAAACTTCAAATGATTAATTATCTCAAATGAAAAAAAGAAGTAAACAGAAAGGAAGGAAAACTAGAATTGAATTGTAACCTCTTTTGGTCTAGGCAATTCCTGACATATTTTTTGAGAATACTAGATTTTTTGGGGAAGTGGGTTGCTTCCTATCCTGCCAAAATTTATTGAACACATGTTCATTATTATTATGACATTTACGCGCTATAATTATATTTAGGTGTTGACAGTCTTCAAGAATCAATACATTCAACTTAAGTCGTTGGTATATTTACTAATTGATCGGTCGTCTGAATGTTATTATTAGATATACCATAAGCATTAAAATTAATATTTTTTTAAATATAATAAAATAATTTTTTTTTACTTATAAAAAAATAAAATTTATATTTATAGAGAGAGGGTGTATATGCATATATGTATCAGGTTCAGTTGCACATAATAATCTCTCAGTAATATTTATTTTTTAATAAGATATTTCATAAATTAAAAATAACAGGTTATGTTTTAAAAAATTCATATATTTATATTTAATTGAAAATGAAATAAATTAAAATAATAATGTCTGATTTATTAAATATTTGAAGCTTTCTCAATTTCATAAATAATCCAGACTAATGGACCATCGGATACCAGATAATAAAAAAAAATAAAAAAAAAAATTGAAGTTTTACTAGACCAAGCCGACTCTAAAGATAAACAGGTCTAAGTCTAACATTTTACGTTAAGAAGTTAGAAATTAATGCTAAAAACGACTGCTTTAATTGTCGTCTAATTCAATTTGCTGTGTTTTTGCTTCATAGCTTTCATTATCATCTCGCTTCTTAAAATTTTCTGGAAACAATAACCTTTTGTGAAACTATTGGCATGTATTTTATATTTATAATTTCGATTTTTTAATGAGTATAATATTATACAGGTTAGAAAAATTGTTCTAATTTCTTAATATTAAATTACAAAAATTACTTAAATTAACATTTCAATTATTCAACTTTTTCTTGTATTATCATTTATAATAAATATATGACAACTATAATTTTTTTATGATAATTAATATTATTAAGAATTTCAGTTACTTTTTTTAAAATATTGAGTTTAATTTGTTTATTTATTATGTCTACCAGAAAAAAAATATCTATTTATTGTAGCTTTAAAAAATATATTTAAGAATTATATTTGAGGGTAAATTTTAAGAGTTGTCTTGAACTTTAAGGATTATGGGGGGAAATGTGTTCAATTTTTAGAGAATATATTATTGAAAGGAGTAGTCATAAATTTCAAAAGAAGTCTTTGTATACCATAAGATGGACACAGTGATATCCTAATGAATAGAAAAAAATAAGAAGAGGTTAGCAAACTGGATAAGTTAAATAAATGGCAGCATGGATCTTCAAGTCTTCATCATTATGACGTGAGCCTGCTGCAGGTGGGAAGAAGAAATAAGGAAAATAATTTTCTACTCAACAATAATGCCCACAAGTAAACGCATATTTAAATTTTATAATGGATATCACATAATAATAATAATAATAAAAAGAAGGTTTGGTTAAAAAATAATAATAATAAAAGAAGGTCGGTGATTTGAAAAGTAATATTTAGGATTTTAAAAATAAAATTATCTTAAACTTTCATTAGTAAAACCATTCAAAAGATAAAATTATTCTTAGGATAAGTGCAATAAAATTTATAAAAACAATCATTTGATTTTTTTACTTGCCATTAATAGTATTTTTAAATTGATTTATATGTATAAAATTAATTCATGAATATCTTTAAGCAATTAGAGTTAATTTTTGATGTGTTTTAAATATAAAATTTTAAAATACAATTAAATGTTATTTTTTTTATATTACATTTAAAAAATAATTTTAAACTTTCCAAACAATGCTATAATATAGTTTGACAAGTTGCACACATATAATTATAATTAATTATGGGTTGGTATGAATAATATCCAAACATTTAAAATAGTAAATGATTATGATATTGCATTATCTTGCTTAAACTGGACACCTGGCTGCCAATAATCGTATTCATTAGTCATGAGTGACTATCGTTTTGTTTTCGTCTTCTAGGATGATAACGTTATTTTAATTTCAATATTACAATAATGAAAAGGTGGTGGTGGGGCCGTTCCATTTCTAGGGAGAGAGACTCGAGTCTTTTTTCAGTTGAGCTTTTCTTTGAATAGATTATTAGCTTCGCTGTGCACCATTTCTCGGGATATATTCTATATTGTGAGAAAGATTCATTTTTTTTATGAGAGAAAAACATTATTTTTATATGCATTAGAGATATTTTATAATCTTCTTTCGTTCTCCTGACAACGAATATGGTTTTGAACTTATAGTAAAGAGATCTTTGCTAACAGGGTTGAAACAGGAATTAGAGTTTGTGTTGGGGTCTTTTTGAGATTTTTCACTTGTTGGCAACTTTCCATCTTAAAGGTGGTATAGTTTGGCATAGTAGAGAATGATGGCATCTATCTGCATCAAGCACGATAGCTTAGTTTCTTTCTCAATCCTAAAAAGTGGAATACATAAATTTATTCTTGAATTTTATTAAAAAATAACTTGAATTTTTAAAATTTTTTATGATATACTTTAATTCTTGTAAATATTCTATAATACACTTAAATTCTTATAAAGTGAAATTAAAATACCATTTCATTTAGAATGGTATCTTAATTTCACTTTATAAGAGTTAAATGTATTAAGCGAGATTTATAACAGTGAAAGTGAGTCATGAGATATTAAAAATTTATGGTATCACGAAAATTTTTTAATAAAATTTAAGTATAAAATTATGTACTCGGCCTAAGTTTCAAGCCTTCTCTCTTAAACCAACTACTTCAACTAAAACCAACTATTTATGAAAATTTTGTTAATCAATGTTTGTTGAAGAGAAAGATAATTCTCATTCATTGATTGGAAAACAATAACCGTCTCACTTGTATATACATAAGCCCACCAATGTTGACTTTTTTGCCAACTCATCCATCTGAAATTAGCTAACTAAATATAAGAAAAACAGAGTACATAAAATTAATCTACCAGCATCCCCCCCTCAACTTGGTGTTTGGGGAAGGTCAATCAAACCCAACTTGGACTTCAGATAATGATGAGAAGCAGCACCCAAGTGCTGAATATATCAGCAATTTGATAGGCAGAGGACAAATGAGTAGGCTGAACAAAACCCTTTTGCAATTGCTCTCGTGCCAGATGGCAGTCAATATCTAAATGCTTGGTTATCTCATGAAAAATAGGATTGCTAGCAATATGGATTGCAGCTTGGTTCTCACACGAGAAATAGGCAACTGAACAGAAACTTGTAAGTGTTTGAGAATGTAACATCCTAGGCAAATTTCATATCGGTAAAATATGTGAGAGATGCTGGATTTATAAGTTGGTGATTTGTAACCCTATTGGCGTGTTTTAAAACCGTGAGGGATTCAGCCTAGAGTGGACAATATCACTAGTGGACCGAGCCATTACATTTGTGGATATTGGGTGGACGGATACAAGGTTTATACGAATAGGGATACAAATGTTTATATATATATATATTAAAATTATTTTATTTTATTATTATTTAATATTTTTTTTTATATTTTGGGTATATAGGAGATTCAAATATTCATTCTGTCAGCTGAAATTGTCTCTCTTTTATTGAATCTAGCTATTATTTTGGAGGTTCCAGGTGAGTGGTAATTATATTATATGGCACTGTTTTAGTCCCTTTTAAAATTTCTTAGCATTAAGTTTGTTATTAAATGAAATTTTAAATCAATATTTTAACAATTATTTTATATGTGATTTTTTTCTGAGTTTTATTTTATTATTGAATTTTATTTCGATTTTGATTAAATAATTAATTTTGTCAACTATCTCTGCATTAGACCCATTAGGATTCCGAGAACAGGCCTTTAATGTATTTATATTGATTGATATTTGACTATAAAATTTACCGATGTGTTACTGAATTGATTTGATATTGATTTGATTTTATTGACTCTCTGAAACTATTGAAATATATTATTGGAATTCCACTATCAGTTATTATTTACTATCTGAAATTTTTTATTGATTTTGATTGATTTGTGCAAATTGATTTTCTATTTTGAATTGGTGCCTGTGCCCAGTATCTGTTTCTATTATCTGACCTTGCCGTGTGGACTATTACGGTATTAGGTTGCATTGTCAAGTCATGCATCATTGCAGTTTATGGTTTGCATTAGTATCATATGCATTGATATCTGTTATGGTGATGTGGGGTATCATCACCCTGGTGCACTGTACCATAAAATTTTTATTGAATGAATTTCTTTTATATATATGTTTTATGAAGTTATTTTATTAATGATTTTGACAGCGTTTGCCTGTTTTTATTACGGTTTTAAAACGCCTTAATAGGGGTTACGAACCACCAACTTATAAACCCAGCATCTCTGTTTGCCGATGTGAGATTTGCCTAGGGTGTTACAGAGAAGATAAGAAACCCACAAAAGTTCATAGACTGTAGCAATCATACACCTGTATTCAGCTTTTGTAGAAGACTTAAAAACAATATTTTGTTTCTTAGTCTTCCAACTAATAAGAGCACCTCCTAAGAAAATGCAAAAACCCTTGAGAGATTTGCGAGAGAAAGAGCAAGATGCCCAATCAGCATCACAAAAAGTCAAAAGCTGAAAACCAAAATTAACAGGAAAATACAAGCCTTGATCAGGACATGTTTTCAAGTAGCGCAATAAATGAATAGCAGCATCCATATGAGGCTTACGCGATGTAGCCATGAATTGGCTAAGATGTTGAATAGAATAACTAATATCTGGTCTTGTTATATTGATGTATAATAGTCTTCTAATCAGCCTTCGAAACCTGTCAGGATCAGGTAAGATATCGCCATCATTTGATGTCAAATTTAAGCCTTTAGGAAGTGGGAAAGAAGTGGACTTAGCATTTAGCAAACTTGCTTCCTTAATGACATCCAAAATAAACTTTCTTTGACTAACAAAAATTCTTGTAGCTGATCTAGCAACTTCCAAGCCAAGAAAATATCAAAGGAATCCCAGATCCTTAATGGTGAACTTATCATGAAAAGCCTGCTTGACTTGATTCATACTCAAAACACTAGTACCCAATAAAATAATATCATTAACATACACCAACAACATTAAAACTCATCTCCAATGCATCTAGTAAACAAACAATGATCATTGGCTGATTGAACAAAACCAAGAGATTGAAGAAACGAAGTAAATTATATATTCCATTGACGAGATGCCTACTTTAAACCATAGATAAACCTCTTAAGAAGACAAACCTGACCTAGGAGTTCCTTAGTGTAACCTGCTGGTGGTTTCATATAGGTCCAAGTTGCCCTTGTATGATCATCTACAATGGTCAAAAAATATTTAGCACTAGTAACAGAAGACACAACATAGGGACCCCAAATATCCATATGTAACAAGTCAAAAGGTTTTTGAGCATAAGAATCACTTATAGGAAAAGGAAGTTGAGTTTGTTTGGCTAAAGGACACAATTCACATTTGAGGTTACAATCAATAATCTGGTAGAAATCATTATTATGGTTCATCTTTAACAAGGAAGTATGATCCAATTTAGCATGTAAAATACGAAAATCAACAGTGGAAGAAGAGTTGAAAAAATGGGAACTCTCTTTATTGATATCAGTCTTAGAGAGACTGGTATTTACAAAGGAATTAAGGTGTGAAATGAGAAACATAAAAATCTTGAACCTTTGCAAGAAACAAGTTTATAGGAGAAGGGGAAAAACTAGAACTATCAAGTTTGTAAAGCCTTTTATCTTCTTTACCAATTGCTACTATTGCTTCAGTCTTCGGGTCCTAAAATAAACAGCAAAAAAGGTAAAACATTACTCTCATGGTAGTTTGTTGAAGCAACTTACTGACAGAAAGAAGGTTAAGCTTGAACTATGGAACAAACAAGACATCAACTAAAGAAAAATGGCTACTAAGATATATGCTACTAGTTTGAGTTATTTGGGTAACACTTCCATCCGTTAAACAAACTGATATAGGTGAATTATTTGTTTTAAGTTTGTGAAAAAAATTATGGTTAGGGGTCATGTGGTCAGTGGCACCAGTATCTATTATCCAGGAATCTAAACCTACTGTGGCAGCACAACAAAACAAATTAAAATAGAGTTTACCAATAAAACTTGTGGCACTAAAATTGGGATATGGTTGATTAATTATAGCAACTGCAATGGGAGCCTTGCCCTTTAACAACCTTTATAATTCTAGTTGCAATGATCCCAATTTGGTACTGAGCTCTTCATACTTCGAAGTTTCACTATCCACACCTACCTCTAATGGAGTTTTAGCAATAACATTATTAACTGCCAAACCAGAAGTCTGAGATTGACTAGCAAACCTAGATTGTGATGAAGAATTCCGTAGCCTGTTCTTGTTTTTGAACCAATCCCGATAACCAACAATCTTGAAACAACTCTCCCTAGTGTGCCCATCTAAGTTACAATGATCAAAATGACCTTTGCGAGGATCATATTTCTTATACTCTTTTCGAGGCCATTTAGATTTAGTGGCTAGGGCTACAAAATCAACACTCTCAGTTAAGCTCATTTGGACTTCCTTTTGTGTCTCAACACTTGGTGCCATAGAGTATGCTTTATGAGCATTTGGTAAGGGATCTAGAAGCAAGATCTAACTTTGAACTTGATCATACGCATCACTCAACCCCATTAGGAGTTGCATAAGTCGATCAGTATTCAAGATCTTAGCTGCTAACTTCATAGAGCCACAGGTACATGGTGGTATGGCCTCAATACTAGTCATATCATCCCATAGCTGCTTCAATTGAGAATAATACTCTATCACAGAAGAGTTTCATTGAGAAATTGAAGCCATCTTCCGCTTGATTTGATAAATCATAGGACTGTTACTTTCTCCAAAGCGCTCCCGAATTTCATTCCACAAATCTCTAGCATTAGAGGTATACAAGAAACCTCCAACCAGATTTTTTGCAATTGAATTCAGTAAACAGGAGATATGATAACTTGTTCTTAGCCCTAAGCGTGATCTTCGTTGCTCGACACCAAGTTCTGTCATTCTTCCATGTAAGAGGAGCTGAAACGAGGATCAGGCTAGGATGATCTGAGCTTTGTAAAACCAGTAAATCATTTGAGCTTTCTTCTTTATTGTTCCTCGCAACATTATGATTCCTATTGTCACTACTTTCAGCCATTTTCTCATCGATTTTCCTTTACTTTCTCAAGAAATCAAGAGAAAAATGAGAGAAAAAAAAATTCAGTTTCTTCATAACTGCTTTGATACCATGAAAATTTTGTTAATCAGTGTTTGCTGAAGAGAAATATAATTTTCGTTCATTGATCATAAAACAATAACCGTCTCACTTGTATACACCAGCTGAATAAGCTCACCAATGTTGACTTTTCTGTCAACTCATCCATATGAAATTAGATAACTAAAAATAAGAAAAACAGAGCAAATAAAATTAATTGACCAACAACTTAGCATCTTACTTTTTGAATTTATTTTTTTTATTTATTTATTTCGCTTCAAAAGTGTCTCCCATAACATGGTAGTGGTCAGTTAATGCATGGTCAAGCACACCGTCTAGAAGGGGATGCAATGAAGGTAGGCGAAACAAGCTTCTATTTTTATTCAAAAAAATAATTTATAATCTCAAGCTCTGAAATTCAATGACAAGCAGAGCTTCAATTTTTATTTTTGTCAAGGGCTGAAAGAACTAAGATAGAAAATCGCATCAGTTCTTTATAATCAAATGGTTAATGGATGCAAAACGCTTAGACAGTAAAGGAGCCAACAACAACATCAGGGACCATGGACAACAGCTCCAGATAGGGACCATCTATGACAGCTCCAAGAACCAGCAATTGGAATTGGAATGACGCCAGAAAAGGAAAGAGTAAAAACGATAGCTCCAAATAGGGACTTAGTCGAGCAAACGAGGGATGAAGGGGTGCTTGATCGTTTTGGTACGATAACTTTTAGATATTTAAATAAGTGAGTTTAAAATTTTAAAATTATAATTTTTTTAATAATAATTATAATAATAATAATAATTTTATAATTTTATAAATATATTTTTTACAACTATTTAATTATTTTTTTTATTTTAATAAAAAAATAAAAAAATAATATAATAAATTAATATATATATTTTAATAACATAATAAATAATATATTAAATTAAATTAATAATTATATATTTATTTTAATAATAAAATAAATGATATAATATAATAAATTTATAATTTTATATTTATTTTAATAATAAAATAAAGTATATGAGCTGTTGAATGTAACTGATAGCGGTTAATCGATAGCTGATAGCTGGTAGCTAATGATAACGAGTTTATATTAAGTGTTTAGTAAAACTTTATATACATATTGTTGTTGATATATAAAATGACCAATAAAGGTATATATCATATGATTTATTTTAATATTGAAATAAATATAAAATTAGAAATTTGTTATATTATTTATTTTATTATTATTAATTTTATATATTATATCATTTATTATATTATTAAAATAAAAATATAATTGTTGATTTATTATATTATATTATTTATTTTATTATTAAAATAAGAAAATAATTAAATTCCTTAAAAAAATAATTAAATAAATTTAAAAATATAGTTATAAAATAATAAAGTAATTAATCTTATAATTTTAATTTTTTAGAAAAAAACTTATTTTTTATAATAAATAAATATTTTATATTTTATATTATTAATAAAAAATATTTTAATAAAATTGTAATATGCTAATTAAAGTATTAATATTGTAAAATAAAAAGATAAAAGTAAATAATATTAATAATATTGATTTTCGAGTTATATGAAAAAGTATAATATAGTGTAAATAAAAAATAAAATCAAATCAGCTATCAGCTAATGAGAAACATGTCTAATAATAGAGTTGATGAGAAACAACTCTAAACTGTAGCTAATAATATAAGTTGTCCCTAAGTTAGCGGCTTAATTTTTTTAAAGTTATTAAACACCTTAATTCTTCTGTTTTGGTGTTTATTAATTATTAGCTGTATCTAAAATATAAATCAAAATACCCCTTAAACACTTCAATAAGTTATTATTTTGAAGGATCGGAAGCGTGAAAAACACAAGTTTATACCATTGAATTCAAAAATTTTTTACCTAGGGTCACATGCATCATGCAAGATTTATTTTTATCTATTTGATTTCAATGATAAACAACATATTAAAACTCTTTTAATATGTTTTTGGATATGTATTTGCCATTTAAGATTTTAAAATTAATCAGATTAATTTTAGAATCCTAGATTAAATCAAGAACGATTACACTAACCTCTTGATGCAATCGCAGTCTGCGCGCTTTGAGATTCGTCTTGAGACACGGATGTTGTCCCTCTAGCTTGTCCATACCAAGAACACCTATGGCAGCCCTTGAACAGCTTCTAAAGCCTTTTCTATTAATTAGAAATTCAAGTTCTGCCTTTTAAGAGATTAGAGATGTAAACAGGACACTAGAAACAATTTCTAGAGTTCTTAATTCAAGAGATTGATGGCTAATCTCTTTGAATTGATGAGAGATGAAGAAGAATAGAGGAAGGGCTGCAAAATGGCATGACCAAGGAGTGTGGCTGCTGGTTGTATTTTATTTTCTCATAACAACACTTAAATAGCTAGGTTAACACATTAAACCCTTGCCACATGTCACCCTTTGATTAGCTCTAGGTTTAAGTGACCCAATCACATTGTGTCAAGTGTCAAACCTATATATAATCTTGATTTTAATCATCTTACATGATTAAAAAAAAAAACATTTGGCAAGCTTATGTGTTATGCCATGTGTCACCATCTCATGGTGCCACGTGTCACACTGCAAAATGACCAAAGTGTCCCTGTGTCTTAATTTTGAGTTCTCAACCCAAAATAATTATTTTTCTTCTTCTAATTAATTTATATCAAATATAAATTAATTAATTAATCTCTATTAATTAATTTCTCATTAATTAAATTCATATTTAAACACTTTAAATATAAATTTAACTTATATTATACATCCAATAATCTAGATTTGGTTTCAAGTCATGCGAGGGACTTTGCAAACTAATTGCAAACCAAACCTATTTAATTAATCAATTAAACTCTTTAATTAATTAATTAAATCATATTTAATTAGGTGATAACTTGTGTATGTGTGTGACTTACTAGGCTCATCACTAATTGACAATGAGACATGATATCAACTCTTAATATCATCAGAACTCTTTCTTACCATAAATGATTTCTCTAAATCATTTTATGAATCTCATAGACCATGGTTAACACCTAGCATAGCATGTCATGGCCACCCAATTAGTAATAAGGTTTACCTTAAATGAACCTATAATCATATGTTACCATGCACTAAAATCTCTCTGTTACAAAATCCCAACTCAAGCTGGAGTCATGGTTTATGTCAAACTCCATTTGCTATGAATATTATGTTCTCTTTTAATTCCAGTTCTTGATTAAAAGATTTTCTCATCGTAAACTCTTTCTCGAATAAATCTATCTGTCCTGGCCAGGAACTTGAAACATCAAGAACAATTAAATGAACATAGGATTTTATCTCTATTTACTTAGAGGAACAGATTCCATCTTGATCAACACCTACCTCCATATATAACTAGTAGGAGCCAACACATGCCCATATACCCATACACAGTACAAGTATGAAAGCAGTATCAAACTCAAACTACCTATATACAAGATAATCATGCTATCTCAGTCTAAAGATTATATGCATCGATATGATTTATGACAAAACATTGACAAGAGTAAACTCCATGTGCTTGTCATAAGTGTCACTGGTTCGGCCTACTTATCATTTATAAGTGCATATCATGTTTGTTATATGGCATGAGACTCACCATTCCATCTTATTTATATCTCATATAAATAACTTGGGAACAAACATGAATACAATCTTTCTGGATAAGTCATGTCCTTATTATGAAGTATCCTCGATTGTGAACCTATTTATGATACTTCGTGCTAGAAATATTGTCACTCATATTCTTAACAACTTAAGAATAATATTTCTAACAAAATATCAATGAACCTTTTCTATTACACATAAATATATTATGTAAACGGAAAAGTGAAAATGCCTTTTATTAATAAAATATGTACAAGATACATACTAAATGATATGCTCTAGGGCATACTACTAACAATCTCCCACTAGCATTAGAGCCATTCATTACAACACCTTAGACCCATCTTCTCAAGATGTCGGTCTAACTGAGCTTGTGATAAAAGCTTAGTGAATGGATCAGCTAGATTTTTTCAGCTGATGTTATTTTTCTGCATGGCTATATCGCATTGCCCAACTATATATCTGATAATGTGGTAGTGCCTTTCTATGTGTTTGGATTTTGGGTGAGACCTTAGTTCCTTAGCCTGTACGACTGCTCCATTGTTGTCACAGTGTAGTGGAACTGCTGACTCAATGGAAGGAACTACTGTAAGTTCTGTCACGAACTTCTTTATCCAAACAGCTTCCTTTGCAGCATCTGATACAGCAATATACTCAGCCTCTGTAGTGGAATATGCAGTCGTGCTCTGTTTGGAACTCTTCCAACTGACTGCACCTCCATTACAAATGAACAAATATCCAGAGGTAGACTTTCTATCATCGATATCTGATTGGAAATCAGAATTAGTATAACCATCCAATTGCAAGTCTCCACCTCCATAAATCAAGAATAAATCCTTAGTTCTTCTTAAGTACTTAAGAATATTCTTGACAGCTATCCAGTGTTCCAAACCTGGATTGGATTGATACCTGCTAGTCAAACTAACAGCATATGCGATTTCCGGCCTAGTACACAATATTGCATACATTAAACTTTCAATAGCCGAAGCATATGGAATCCTGGCCATCTTATCTCTTTCTTCAGGTGTCTTTGGAGACATCTCTTTAGAAAGATGGATACCATGTCTCACTGGTAACAATCCTCTCTTGGAATCAAGCATGTTAAACCTCTTTAACACCTTTTCCAAGTATAGACTTTGGGATAAACCAATTATTCTTTTCGCTCTATCTCTATATATGCGAATTCCAAGAATATAGGTTGCCTCCCCTACGTCTTTCATGGAGAATGTATTTGACAACCATACCTTTATAGTCGTCAACATACCTGTGTCATTACCCATCAACAGTATGTCATCCACATATAAGACAAGGAAAGTGATAGCACTGTCACTAACCTTCTTATATACACATGGCTCATCCTCATTTTTGATAAAACCAAAGGATTTAATGGCTTCATCAAAACGGATGTTCCAACTCCTCGAAGCTTGTTTCAACCCATAAATGGATCGCTTTAGCATGCATACCTTGGAACCATCTTGGGATTCAAATCCCCTAGGTTGTTCCATGAAAATGTTTTCTTCAATGTATCCATTGAGAAAAGCTGTTTTGACATCCATCTGCCAAATCTCATAATCATAGTATGCAGCTATTGCTAATAAAATCCTAATTGATTTAAGCATGGCAACAGGCGAGAAAGTCTCCTCATAGTCGATTCCTTGCCTTTGGCGAAACCCTTTCGCTACTAGCCTTGCCTTATAGGTCTCTACCTTTCCATAAGAACCAATTTTCTTCTTGTAAAACCATTTATTCACTATATGTATAATTACTTCAGGTGGGTCAACAAGATCCCAAACTTGATTCTTATACATGGAATCAATTTCGGATTTTATAGCATCAATCCATTTTGAAGAGTCTATATCTGATATAGCTTCTTCATAGGTAAGTGGATCATCTCCATGATCTACTTCTTCATGAGTAGATAACTCTTGTTCTTCTTCATGAAGAAAACCATATCTCACTGGTGGGTGAGATACCCTGGTTGTTCTACGAGAAATAGCTGTAGATGTTTCATCAACGGGTATAGGTTGACTAGATGGATCTATATCCATCTGATCTGTTGGTTGGTCAAAATTCTCAAATTCTAACTCTATTTGCCTTCCTTTGCCTCCTTCTTGAACAAACTGTTGTTCAAGAAATGTGGCATCTCTACTTATCACAACCTTTTGTGAAGTAGGCAAATAAAAATAATATCCAAAACTATCTTTTGGATATCCAACAAATCGACCTTTTTCTGATCTGGTCTCCAATTTATCAGTGTTCAGCTTTTTGATATAAGCTGGACAACCCCAAATCTTAACATGCTTAAGACTTGGTTTTCTTCCATGCAATATCTCATAAGGTGTGGAAGAAACTGATTTTGATGGAATCCTATTCAGAATATACAAAGCTGATTCTAATGCAAATCCCCAAAAGAAGATTGGCATATCAGTATAGCTCATCATACTATGTACCATATCCAATAGGGTACGATTTCTCCTTTCAGATACACCATTCAGCTGTGGCATTCCTGGAGGAGTCAGCTGAGAAACAATGCCATGCTCTCTCAAGTATTCATCAAATTCAGTACTCAAATATTCACCTCCACGATCTGATCGAAGAGTTTTAATATTCTTTCCTGTTTGATTTTCTACTTCAGATTTAAATTCTTTGAACTTTTCAAAAGATTCATGTTTGTATTTCATCAAATACAAATACCCAAACCTTGATTTATCATCAGTAAAGGTAATAAAATAATGAAAACCCCCTCTAGCCATTTCTTTAAATGGACCACATACATCACTATGTATTAGCTCCAAAATATTTTCAGCTCTTAACCCTTGTCCAACAAAGGGTGATTTAGTCATTTTGCCCTGAAGGCAAGATTCACAAGTTGGAGTAGGCTCAGAGCCCAATGAGGATAGAATCTCCATTTTCTCCAGTTTTACAATCCTATCTTCTGCAACATGACATAACCTTAAGTGCCAAATATATTTTGAACTTGAGTTGGTTTTCACCATGGCATTGCATTCTTTTAGATTGCTATACTCTGGGCAGTGAAAACACTTTCTTACTGGCAATGGAAACACTTTCCTGTTGGCAGTGGAAACACTTTCCTTTGCCTCCATCAGCTTTAGTCTTCCTTTTCTGTTTAGCTATTTTCTTGGAAGGACCAGGAATCTGAAGTTTCTTTTTCTTATTGCCCATCTTCTTATTGGACTTTCCAGCAAAAGAAGATGCAATCAAAGCTACCTCTTTTCCTCTATTGCCCGGTATATTCTTTTGGGCAATAACCAGCATGTTGAGTAAACCAGCTAAGGTGCATTCCTGTTTAGTCATATGAAAATTTGTCACAAAATTCCCAAAAGACTCAGGAAGGGACTGAAGGATCATTCATCTGTAGTTGGAAATCCATGTTGAAGTCAAGATGTTCCAACTGCTCAATCAGCCGAATCATCTTGTGGACATGATCCCCAACATTCTGTCCCTCAGACATACTCATACGGAATAGCTGTCTAGATATCTCATACCTAGCATTCCTGCTGTGCTCACCATACAACTCTTGTAGGTGAAGGAGGATCTCACTCGCACTCTGCATGTTCTCATGTTGCTTCTGTAACTCATTACTCATGGAAGCAAGCATGTAACACTTAGCTCTCATATCATGCTCCTTCCACTTGTCCAAAGTATCATGCTCCTCTTATGTGGCCTCTAGATGTAAGGGACCAGGAACATTTGAATCTAGAACATATCCTATATGTTCAAGGTTCAGGACAAGCTTCAAATTTCTTAGCCAATCAGACAGATTTGGTCCTGTCAACCTATTGTGATCAAGTATGCTTGCAAGGATATTGGATGGTGGTGGTTGTTTTGTGCTCATTTTTATCAGAAAATTAACTGCAGAAAATAACCAGATTAATTAGTAAATATATCATGTAATTAACCAAAATGATTATGGTCTTTTAATCAAATTGATCTTCCTACTAACTTAGCGAATCCTACACTTCCAAAGTAGGAAACGGAAATCCTAGTTGGATGGATTTCTAGTGGGTGATTGAATTCTTATAATTCTATTGATCATCCTCAGGTACATCCATTATTGGAATTACAATAAACTATAAGTGAGTAATTCCTTGCCCATCACATCTCATGTGAGGTTCAATCCTTTACCTAGCCCCTAATGCTCAAAATCTCAGGTACATCCATTATTGACTTATCTTGCATTAGTTAAGTTGATCCCATTGAGCCAGTAATTATGTAAATAATTTTAATGTCCTCAGGTACATCCAATATTGGCCACCAAACCATTTACATATTTACAACATCTCATGCTTAACAATTATTCTTAAGAAAATCTCTTAAATTAATTGCATCTCATGCAACTATTTAAAATTTCTTAAAATAATTGCCCAAATGGAGGGCCTATGTTATAATTACTTTAATTATAGCATATCCAACTTAATCATTTGTTTGGAAGATTTTATGGTCATTCTAATTACTATTAAGGTCTCACTTTGCACATTATCCATTTAGCATGCATATATCATATAATTGCATACATTTCCATACATCTCATGCATTCATGGATAAGCAGTAAATATGGTATGATCATGGACTTTCTAAGGGATTCAATTCTGAGCCACCAAGAATTGAATCAGGGCATTCCTAGGTGCATTTCATTCATTCATTTTATAAGAGTTGCTGAAGGAGTACATAATCAACACTTGATCTTGAATTCCTCCCACTGGTCCCACCAATGCTCTTGACCTCCTTGAACTTCTTGCAATCCAATATTACATAGTGATCCTTGGCATATCAAGGCGAATTTACAAGAACTTAAATAAATGAAATTACAACCCAAAATTATTACAAACTTAATAATACATGCCCAAAATAAATTAAAATAAATTAATTAATTTACAATCCCAAAGAAACATAAAAGAAATAAATCCAATCACATTGGTCTTTTATAGTCCATGATCATCCATCATGCATATCACTATTTAACAATTAAATAAAACATACATACTTAAATTAAATTGAATATCTCATATTCAACTTAAAAATCCAGATTTGAATATGATTCAAATAAATTTAAAAATTCAGATTTGAATCTCATTCAAACAAATTTAAAAATTCAGATTTGAATCACATTCAAACAACTTCAAAAAATTCAGATTTGAATCACATTCAAACATTTTTAAAAAAATCAGATTTGAATCACATTCAAACATTTTTTAAAAAATCAGATCTGAATTTTATTCAATCAATTTTAAAAAATCAGATTTAAATATGATTGAAACAACTTTAAAAATTCAGATTTGAATTACATTCAAACAACTTTTAAAATTCAGATTTGAATCACATTCAAACAATTTTTAAAATTTTTGATTTGAATAATAATTTAATTGTGTGATTAAAAATCCTAATTAAACATTTTAATTAGTCATATGATGAACCTTTCATCATGCAACCATTGTAGAATTTAATAACAACCATGCGCACCAGGATCTTCCAAAACCATGCGCACCATTTTGGAGTTCATCAAGCATGCCGCCACACCTCTTGATCCAACCAGCAATGGATCAATCATCTCATGATCAAATCACACAATTAAATCATATAATAAACAATCTAAATGGCAAATATAGTGGCTCTGATACCAATTGAAGGATCGGAAGCGTGAAAAACACAAGTTTATACCATTGAATTCAAAAAATTTTCACCTAGGGTCACATGCATCATGTAAGATTTATTTTTATCTATTTGATTTCAATGATAAACAACATATTAAAACTCTTTTAATATGTTTTTGGATCTGTATTTGCCATTTAAGATTTTAAAATTAATCAGATTAATTTTAGAACCCTAGATTAAATCAAGAACGATTACACTAACCTCTTGATGCACTGCAGCGTGTCTGCGCCTTTGAGATTCGTCTTCAGGACACCAGATGTTGTCCCTATAGCTTGTCCACACCAAGAACACCTATGGCAGCCCTTGAACAGCTTCTAAAGCCTTTTCTATTAATTAGAAATTTAAGTTCTGCCTTTTAAGAGATTAGAGATGTAAACAGAACACTAGAAACAATTTCTAGAGTTCTTAATTCAAGAGATTGATGGCTAATCTCTTTGAATTGATGAGAGATGAAGAAGAATAGAGGGAGGGCTGCAAAATGGCGTGACCAAGGAGTGTGGCTGCTGGTTGTATTTTATTTTCTCATAACAACACTTAAATAGCTAGGTTAACACATTAAACCCTTGCCACATGTCACCCTATGATTAGCTCTAGGTTTAAGTGACCCAATCACATTGTGCCAAGTGTCAAACCTATATGTAATCTTGATTTTTATCATCTTACATGATTAAAAAAAAGCATTTGGCAAGCTTATGTGTTATGCCATGTGTCACCATCTCATGGTGCCACGTGTCACACTGCAAAATGACCAAAATGCCCCTGTGTCTTAATTTTGAGTTCTCAACCCAAAATAATTATTTTTCTTCTTCTAATTAATTTATATCAAATATAAATTAATTAATTAATCTCTATTAATTAATTTCTCATTAATTAAATTCATATTTAAACACTTTAAATATAAATTTAACTTATATTATACATCCAATAATCTAGATTTGGTTTCAAGTCATGCTAGGGACTTTGCAAACTAATTGCAAACCAAACCTATTTAATTAATCAATTAAACTCTTTAATTAATTAATTAAATCATATTTAATTAGGTGATAACTTGTGTATGTGTGTGACTTACTAGGCTCATCACTAATTGGCAATGAGACATGACATCAACTCTTAATATCATCAGAACTCTTTCTTACAATAAATGATTTCTCTAAATCATTTTATGAACCTCATAGACCATGGTTAACACCTAGCATAGCATGCCATGGCCACCCAATTAGTAATAAGGTTTACCTTAAATGAACCTATAATCATATGTTACCATGCACTAAAATCTCTCTATTACAAAATCCCAACTCAAATTTGAGTCATGGTTTATGTCAAACTCCATTTGCTATGAATATTATGTTCTCTTTTAATTCCAGTTCTTGATTAAAAGATTTTCTCATCAAAAACTCTTTTACGAATAAATCTATACTCTGACCAGGAACTTGAAACATCAAGAACAATTAAATGAACATAGGATTTTATCTCTATTTACTTAGAGGAACAGATTCCATCTTGATCAACACCTACCTCCATATATAACTAGTAGGAGCCAACACATGCCCATATATCCATACACAGTACAAGTATGAAAGCAGTATCAAACTCAAACTACCTATATACAAGATAACTGTGCTATCTCAGGTCTAAAGATTATATGCACTGATATGATTTATGACAAAACATTGACAAGAGTAAACTCCATGTGCTTGTCATAAGTGTCACTGGTTCGGCCTACTTATCATTTATAAGTGCCTATCATGTTTGTTATATGGCATGAGACTCACCATTCCATCTTATTTATATCTCATATAAATAACTTGGGAACAAACATGAATACAATCTTTTTGGATAAGTCATGTCCTTATTATGAAGTATCCTCGATTGTGAACCTATTTATGATACTTCGTGCTAGAAATATTGTCACTCATATTCTTAACAACTTAAGAATAATATTTCTAACAAAATATCAATGGACTTTTTCTATTACACATAAATATATTATGTAAACGGAAAAGTGGAAATGCCTTTTATTAATAAAATATGTACAAGATACATACTAAATGATATGCTCTAGGGCATACTACTAACATATTTGCTATCAGATGAAAGTAAAAATTATTAGTTGCATTCACCTGCTAAACTAAACTCATATTAGGATAAATCTCTCTTACTCTATGGAGAAGGGTAAAATTATCTTTTCGATAAAAAAAATTTAGATAAAAGAATCAAGTAGTAAACATAATAAAAAATAAAAATGAATTAATTAATTTTTCAAAATAAATAGATAACTAAATTTACTATCGTTCTATTAAAGGGTGTGCGTCTTTTTCATATGCATGTTTTCTTAATAAATTAAAAAAAAATAGTAATACTGATATTTTAAAAATCTTTATCTATTGAGTAGGGAAACATGGAGTGATTAATCGATTGATTAGTTAATTTATTAAATCTAATAATTAATATTAATTAATTATTTTTTAAAATTTTTCCTTTGGAGTCTCATATGATTTTAATTTTTTTTCAAACAAAAATATTAGCACAATCCATTTACACTATATATTATTTTGAAAGGGCTGAATTGGGCCAGAGCCCAAGCCGATGGGCTCCGCCCAAATCCTTTATCACCCTTGCCTTCTCCCTGTAAACCCCTGGCGTTTTGGCTAGAGTTTACTGAGAGAGAGAGAGAAGGACCGGAGGAAGGGAGAGAGTGAAAAAATGATGTTTGGATTGAGGTAGATAAAGCTTTATCAGAGGTTGAAGGTGGCCTTGCAGAAAATGGGTTTGTCATCACTCATACCAGTGCAAATTGCAGTTTGGGAAGAAACAATTAGACCCGGTGCTTTTGAGCGAGACCTTCGCATAAAATCACCAACCGGAAGTGAGAAAACTTTAACTTATGCTTTACTCATAGTGCAAAAGCTGTCAACTCGTGCTGTCAAATGTCTACGTGCTTTGGTTGTTTTGCCCAAACATGATTTAGCCGTGCAAGTCAGAACACCTCCTGATCTCCACTGTTTCTTATAATTTACTACTCAAGTTGCTGTTCATGCTGATATATATATATATATATATATATATATATATATATATATATATCTGTGTGTGTTGAATGAGTTGAATTTTCATTTAAATTGATGACTATGAACCAGTATCCCAGTCCATGAAGTTATTCCTGCACTTGGAAACTCCCCTCACCATCATTTTTCTAGAAGTCATATTCAGGTTCACAACATAATGGACTTTAAAATGTCTGTATACATGGTGAATTATGATTTTGTTCCTCTATTACAATTGTTTACTTCTCCAGCTTCCCATCATTTTCAAATTTTCTGATCAGATAGAAGTAATTCAATTGCTTAAATGTTACTACACTTTGAAAGATGCTGCCATTTTTTTTTTTTTTAATCTGATTTAGGTTTAAGAATTTTTTTGCTGCAATTGCACCTGCAGTTGGCTTATCTGTTGGTTTGGCTGTAGGGCAATCTTCAATTGCTCACGAATTTCAGAGCTTACTATGAGACCTAAGTCTGAGGCCAGCATTTGCTATGACCCAGAAGATCTTATGCAAGGGTTATAGAGTTCTGTGGATACATTGGTGGCAACTCCAGTACGGCTTATTGATCATACCACCACCACCACCAAGGGATTTACACTTGAGCACCTCTGTTATCTTGTAAGCAGCAGGATGTGCTATACATATGCATATTTAAAAGCTGAACTTCTGATGGGTCACCAAGGGATTTACACTTGAGCACCTCTGTTATCTTGTAAGCTGCAGGATGTGCTATACATATGCATATTTAAAAGCTGAATTTTTGATGGGTGTCGAATTCACCAGAAATAAAATTAATTGAAATTACTAGTAATGAAATATTTTTTGCACCAAGTGGTAAATCCAGGTCGAACCCTAGAAACTGAATTATTAAATTTTGTGCACTTGAAGATTGGGGGGGGGGGGGGGGTGTTGTAACACAAAATAAAAAGAAATCATAAATTCAAGAACTAAATATGAAAATCTCAATTTAAACAAACTTCAGTCTAAGGTAATTCGCATTCCAATGCATTGATTTGATCATAGATAAAAGAAATACAATTATCTCTTATTGAATACTTAACGTAGATTTACCAAACAGCAAGGTAAATCCCTGACTTCTCTATATTCATCAATTCGAGCCCAACACTCATATTGACTCTAATTATTAACTGAGTTAGTATTAAGCAATCCTCATCAAATTAATAACTGCTTTAAGAAAAGGAAGTAGTTAAACTGAACAACAATTTATGAAGCATAAATCATTTAATCCACCCTATTGTTTCTTTAGGTTATTATCAAAAACTGAGATCATAATCAATAAAACCTAATTGCTACTCATGTTCAATCTTACACAACAATTACGAATTATGAAGATGAACTAGCAATTGATCAAATCAAACAATTAACTAATAGGCCTTTTTAGCAAATCATTCAACAGATCAAAAATAACTAAATCAGAAAATAATAGATATTCAAAAAGACATAAATTAAATTGAGAACTTGATCTCACAAATCACACATAAGAACTTGAATCCCTTGAACTAAATTAAAAACTTAGCCACTCATGTTCATGGCTTATAGAAAATTAAAGAAGAAATAAAGAAAAAATCTAGAATGTAAATGGAGAACGAAAGTTTGAATTGAGATGCTCTTAGCTGCTGTCCAAAGACGTATTTATACTAAAAAAAAACCTAATCCCAAAGATAGGAACCAAGCCAAACTAGGAAACGTTTTGAAATTCAAGATGTAGATTTTCAGCCTGCATTCACGTTTCTGGAATTAAGGCAGATTTTCAATGACTTTCTTTCTGAATCTGCCTCTGTCCTCTTCAGGAAAGTTGTAGCTCTATTTCTTAGCTTTCCAACGGGTACTCATGGACTCAAATCCGAGGTCTACAGCTCAAGTTATGGTCCAAAAACTGGGAGTGGTTCAGTCAAACGGTCCAGCTCATTGTGACGACTTAATTGCCATTTTTGACAATTAAAATGGCCTCATCTCTCATCCAGCTCTTCATAGAAGTTGTAGAGGTGGCTCTTAAGGTTCAATTGGGCTTGGCCTTGCTTCATTTGGATGACTGAAACTCCAGATATAAAATAAATACTGAAACTGGTTATGACATATCAAGTCTAGGCTTTTGCAATAGATCCATAGCTCATTTTGTCAACCTTGGAGACTGATTTGGGCTTTGGTCCCTCTTTATCATTTGAAGTGCTCTATCTTAGCTTTTCAATGGATTAAACAGCAATCAATTTGGAGACCAACAACTTTAGAAATACCTGAAAAATACAACAAATGTCAAATAATGAAAATTTCTCCATTTAACACAATTATTCCACAACTATCTAAAAATATGTCTAAATAATAAATATATTTTAACCAACTGAATTAAACATAAAAAACACACTAAAAATACTAATATGATAGGAGTAAAATTAATAAATTATGCACTTATCAAATTCCCCCACACTTATTCCATGTTTGTCCTCATGTATGACTTAAACTTTCAATCAACTCTACTTAGAAGTTCCTTAACTTCACCTTATCACAACATTTTCTAACAAAATATTAAAAGTTTGAAAGAAGAGGCAAGTAAGGTAATAACCATCATAAAATTCCATCAACACCATACCAATATATCAATAATTTTTAATACAAAACAAAAGGTTTGAAATCAATTAAGCTCACACAATTAAAGTTCCATAAAATTTAAAGTCAATACACACCTAAACACAATGCTAATTTATCAAGGCACAACCATTATAGCTCTTTGAAAATCTTATAAATGCACTTTTTTTTTTATATTTGAAATCGATATTTCTTTCCTGTCACAGTTACTTTTTTTATTATTTTTTATTTATTTTTATTTTAATCGTCACCTTCACAAAAATACCTTATTCATATCCTAGCTACCTTTTGGCCTGAGAATCGACATGGGGCTCATAAAGACCCCTGGTTAGTTTGTTTAACTAAAATAGCTTAGCAATTTTCAAGTTCAACCTTTTATTTCCCCCAATTTATGCATCTACATATTATAAAGTACCCTGATAGATTAAATAAAGTTCTAAAATATGCATGACACTAGTTTAAAGCACACATAACTAATTATTTCACCATTAAATCAAGTCTAAATGATTTATGCAAGAAAAAATTGCTCTATGGTATGGAGAAGAGGGAAAATCCATCATTAAAGTTAATATTACCTTGCCTAAAATCTCAAAAATTCAATCTAAAATAGAAAAGTCATTTCAAGGACAAAGCACTTCTCTCCGAGAGTTAATAAAGAATCATGAATTAAGCTTATGAGAATAAATTTTATTTTATTTTTATTTTTATTATTTATTTATTTATTTATTTATTTTATATTTTTTTATTTTTTTATTTTTGTGTACAATTAATAAGATTGCAGTAACGAATTTCTCCTCCCCCAAATTTAAAACTTATATTGTCCCCAATGTAAAGCCTAAATGCAAAAGAAAAGAAAAAGAAAAAAAACATGCTGGAAAAATAAAATAAAATAAGGGAAAGAAAACAAATTTGATTGTGGCTAACAAGCCACCTATAGTTTGTCTCCCAAGAAGCGCTTTTGTTTATCGTAGTTAGCTCGACATAACAAAGCTCCTTAATCCACTGAATTCTCCTGAAACCTCTTATAAAATGGCTTGAGTTCATGACCGTTGACCTTGAACACTTTATTAGTTCCTAAACTTTGAATTTCAACTGCACCATAAGGAAACACATTAGTAACAACAAGGGGTCCAATCTAACTAGAACGCAACTTACTAGGCATCAGCTTCAATATGGAATTATACAATAAAACTTTTTGCCCAATCACAAACTGCTTCCTTATTTTGTCATGGAATGCCTTTGTCTTTTCTTTATAGATCCTAGAATTCTCATAAGCCTTAAGGCGAATTTCCTCTAATTCATGCAAATGTGATTTTCTTTCTAACTCATCTTCAAAAACATCCTGCACAAATGTATTAGCAATATTAATAGAAAAGACAGAATGATCATCAGCAAGATACTTCATGAAATCAAAGATATTAAAACAAGCCACCCATGGATTGCCTCCCAATAAGCGCTTTTATTTATCGTCGTTAACTCGACATGACAAAGCTCCTTAATCCACTAAATTCTCCTGATCTCATAAAATGGCTTGAGTTCATGACTGTTGACCTTGAACACTTTGTTAGTTCCTAAACTTTGAATTTCAACTGCATCATAAGGAAACACATTAGTAACAACAAGGGATCCAATCCAACAAGAACGCAACTTACTAGGCATCAGCTTCAATATGGAATTATACAATAAAACTTTTTGACCAATCACAAACTGCTTCCTTATTTTGTTATGGAATGCCTTTGTCTTTTCTTTATAGATCCTAGAATTCTCATAAGCCTTAAGGCAAATTTCCTCTAATTCATGCAAATGTGATTTTCTTTCTAACTCATCCTCAAAAACATCCTGCACAAATGTATCAACAATATTAATAGAAAAGACAGAATGATCATATACTTCATGACATCAAAGATATTAAATTTGATAGTCACTCCATCAAACTCCATAGTTAAGGTATCCTCATCCATATCAATTTTTGTCTTGGTAGTTTTTAGAAAAGGTCTTCTAAACAAAATTAAAGCTGAATTTGATAAGAGAACACTATCATACTCCATATCCAGAATGTAAAAATCTGCAGGAAAAATCAATCCTCCAACCTGCACCAAAACATCCTCAACTACTCCCAATGGGTAAGCATTAGAACGATCAGCTAACTGAATAATGACACTAGTTTCTTTCAAAGGACCCAAATTCAAAGTCTGGAAAACTGAATATGACATGACATTAATAGATGCTCCTAAATCTGCCATTGCACTTTCAATTTTAGAATCACCTATTCTGCAGGGAATAGAAAACGAACTTGGATCCTTACACTTAGGGGGTAATTTTCGCTGAATTAATGCTGACACATTTTCCCCCATACTGATCTTCTTATTATTCCTCAACTTGCACTTTTTAGTGCATAATTCCTTAAGAAATTTAGCATACCTGGGGATTTGTTTTATCGCATCAAGTAAAGGTATATTAACCTCTACCTTCCTGAAGGTCTCCAAAATTTCTTTCTCTTGTTCTTCTTTTTTCGTCTTAGCCAACCTGCAGGGTAATGGAGGAAGAACAATTATTAACCTTATTCAGTTTAGGTTCGATTTACCTCAACTTCGTGAACTTGGACTTTTTTCTCCTTGCTTCTTCTTTTTTATTGACTCATATGGAGTCTGATTATCAACTTCTTTCCCACTCCACAATAGTATTGCACTCGCATTTTCTCTAGGATTCATGACTGTTTGTGATGGAAGCTTTCCAGAATCTTGAGCTTCCAGCTTACTCACAGATGAGGCGAACTGACCAATCTGCCTCTCTATGTTTTGAATGCTATTTTTGGTCTCCTGTTGAAACTATTGTGTATTGTTAGCCAAAGCCTTAACAATTTCATCAAGTGACATACCTTGATTTGAGGGAGGCGGAGGTAGAGGTAGAGGTGGTTTATTCACTTGTAGTCTCTGCTAATGGTATTGGTTTTGCACCGGTTGATTCCCATAACTCAGATTGGGATGATCTCGCCATCCTGGATTATAAGTATTGGAAAAGGGATCATATCTGTGTTGTGGCTGTCCATAATTTCCTACTACATTAACATGTTGCATTGCTTTATTCTCTTGTAATGCAGGACACATGTCAATAGCATGACCCGAACCCGAACAAATCCCACATACCTTAACAGTTTGCATTTTCCCTACAACCAATTGCCTTACCAAAGAAGTTAAATCAGAAATCTATTTCTCAAGGTTAGATGTACTTACCTCATTAATCTTCATAGGTGTGTGATCCATTCTCATTCCAAACTGTTGAAAATTTGCTGCTGTTACACTTATTTCATATAGGCATTTTAGGGTAGTTTTGCATCCATTTTGCCCTTATATTTTAGTATATTTTATGTTTTTAGCTTTATTTTAGCTTATTTGTTAACTTTAGATACTTTATATTTGATTTTTTGTAATTTTGTTATTTTTTGAAAACAAATTTGATTGTGGCTAACAAGCCACCTATAGTTTGTCTCCCAAGAAGCGCTTTTATTTATCGTAGTTAGCTCGACATAACAAAGCTCCTTAATCCACTGAATTCTCCTGAAACCTCTTATAAAATGGCTTGAGTTCATGACCGTTGACCTTGAACACTTTATTAGTTCCTAAACTTTGAATTTCAACTGCACCATAAGGAAACACATTAGTAACAACAAGGGGTCCAATCCAACTAGAACGCAACTTACTAGGCATCAGCTTCAATATGGAATTATACAATAAAACTTTTTGCCCAATCACAAACTGCTTCCTTATTTTGTCATGGAATGCCTTTGTCTTTTCTTTATAAATCCTAGAATTCTCATAAGCCTTAAGGCGAATTTCCTCTAATTCATGCAAATGTGATTTTCTTTCTAACTCATCTTCAAAAACATCCTGCACAAATGTATCAGCAATATTAATAGAAAAGACAGAATGATCATCAGCAAGATACTTCATGAAATCAAAGATATTAAAACAAGCCACCCATGGATTGCCTCCCAATAAGCGCTTTTATTTATCGTCGTTAACTCGACATGACAAAGCTCCTTAATCCACTAAATTCTCCTGATCTCATAAAATGGCTTGAGTTCATGATCATGACCTTGAACACTTTGTTAGTTCCTAAACTTTGAATTTCAACTGCATCATAAGGAAACACATTAGTAACAACAAGGGATCCAATCCAACAAGAACGCAACTTACTAGGCATCAGCTTCAATATGGAATTATACAATAAAACTTTTTGACCAATCACAAACTGCTTCCTTATTTTGTCATGGAATGCCTTTGTCTTTTCTTTATAGATCCTAGAATTCTCATAAGCCTTAAGGCAAATTTCCTCTAATTCATGCAAATGTGATTTTCTTTCTAACTCATCCTCAAAAACATCCTGCACAAATGTATCAACAATATTAATAGAAAAGACAGAATGATCATATACTTCATGACATCAAAGATATTAAATTTGATAGTCACTCCATCAAACTCCATAGTTAAGGTATCCTCATCCATATCAATTTTTGTCTTGGTAGTTTTTAGAAAAGGTCTTCTAAACAAAATTAAAGCTGAATTTGATAAGAGAACACTATCATACTCCATATCCAGAATGTAAAAATTTGCAGGAAAAATCAATCCTCCAACCTGCACCAAAACATCCTCAACTACTCCCAATGGGTAAGCATTAGAACGATCAGCTAACTGAATAATGACACTAGTTTCTTTCAAAGGACCCAAATTCAAAGTCTGGAAAACTGAATATGACATGACATTAATAGATGCTCCTAAATCTGCCATTGCACTTTCAATTTTAGAATCACCTATTCTGCAGGGAATAGAAAACGAACTTGGATCCTTACACTTAGGGGGTAATTTTCGCTGAATTAATGCTGACACATTTTCCCCCATACTGATCTTCTTATTATTCCTCAACTTGCACTTTTTAGTGCATAATTCCTTAAGAAATTTAGCATACCTGGGGATTTGTTTTATCGCATCAAGTAAAGGTATATTAACCTCTACCTTCCTGAAGGTCTCCAAAATTTCTTTCTCTTGTTCTTCTTTTTTCGTCTTAGCCAACCTGCAGGGTAATGGAGGAAGAACAGAATTATTAACCTTATTCAGTTTAGGTTCAGTATTTACCTCAACTTCAGGAACTTCAGACTTTTTTTCTCCTTGCTTCTTCTTTTTTATTGACTCATATGGAGTCTGATTATCAACTTCTTTCCCACTCCACAATAGTATTGCACTCGCATTTTCTCTAGGATTCATGACTGTTTGTGATGGAAGCTTTCCAGAATCTTGAGCTTCCAGCTTACTCACAGATGAGGCGAACTGACCAATCTGCCTCTCTATGTTTTGAATGCTATTTTTGGTCTCCTGTTGAAACTATTGTGTATTGTTAGCCAAAGCCTTAACAATTTCATCAAGTGACATACCTTGATTTGAGGGAGGCGGAGGTAGAGGTGGAGGTGGTTTATTCACTTGTAGTCTCTGCTAATGGTATTGGTTTTGCACCGGTTGATTCCCATAACTCAGATTGGGATGATCTCGCCATCCTGGATTATAAGTATTGGAAAAGGGATCATATCTGTGTTGTGGATGTCCATAATTTCCTACTACATTAACATGTTGCATTGATTTATTCTCTTGTAATGCAGGACACATGTCAATAGCATGACCCGAACCCGAACAAATCCCACATACCTTAACAGTTTGCATTTTCCCTACAACCAATTGCCTTACCAAAGAAGTTAAATCAGAAATCTATTTCTCAAGGTTAGATGTACTTACCTCATTAATCTTCATAGGTGTGTGATCCATTCTCATTCCAAACTGTTGAAAATTTGCTGCTGTTACACTTATTTCATATAGGCATTTTAGGGTAGTTTTGCATCCATTTTGCCCTTATATTTTAGTATATTTTATGTTTTTAGCTTTATTTTAGCTTATTTGTTAACTTTAGATACTTTATATTTGATTTTTTATAATTTTGTTATTTTTTGATAGGATTTTATGGCAAATCGAAGATCAATGAGTGCATTAGGAAGTGATTTGAAGAAATTTGGAGTTCTTTAAGCATAGAGGAAAGTTGAAGAAATCAAGCCTTGAAAGAGCAAGTTAGCCGAGATTTGCTTGAGACTTTGCTTAAGATCCTCTTTAGAGTAAAGCGGCAGTGCTTAAGGTGCAGCACAAGTCAAGCATGAGCAGAAAAGTTTATTTTACTCTAAGTCTGTCGAGATTTGCTGAGGGTCTGCTTAACCTTAAGCAAACAGTGCGACTAGAAGCTGAAATTTGCTAAAAAGCTGCTTAGGTTTAAACTGAACCCTAAGCAGACTGCCCAGAACATGAATAATGCTGCTGACTTGGATAATTTTACACCTCATTTCCTATCCACTCCTTGGCTCTTATTTACTTTTAGGGCAACTTTTTGGGACCATATAAATTCATCATTTCCTAGTTTTTGCCACAAGAGGAAAGGGAGGAAAAACAAAAAGGAAAGAAAATTTAATAGAGAGAGAGAGGAGATGCCATTTCTTTTGGGGAGGAGCTGCTGCAACCATTTTTGGAGCTCCAGAAACCAGAGTTTTGGGTTCTTCTACCTAGGCTTTTCTATTTTAGTCCTCTTATCATATTTTTCTTTACTTTTCCATCAATCTTTCTTGTAAATACCATCATGAGTGAGTAAACTCTTTAGATTTTAGAGTTGGGAAATATGTTTTAGATTAATTTGCGAATTTGGACTGGGTGTTTCCTTATTTTACATAAATATGAGCTTTGATTCCTTCCTTGTGTGCTTGATTTACTTGCCTAATGTTGGTACCCATTGGGTATTGTGTTAATCTTTGATTGAAGGACCGAAAGGTGAAAGTCATTGATAGATAATCAAGAATTGGAACTTAAAATCACCTAGATTTAGAAATAAACTAGGATTTTAAGAGGAATTAATTATTGGTTACAAAACTTAATAGATTTTAAAGTAATCAAATAACATACGAAAGTAGGTTTGGTTATTTTAGAACACACTTTGGTTTGCTTGAAAAAGATATCAAAGGAATTTAGAATCAATTTACTTCAAACTCTATTTTTCCCTAAAAATTGGAATGCCCAAGACAAATCCCAACTAATTTGTGCATAAACCCCCAACTCTGGAATCATTTTTAATATAATTAGACTTTGATTTGAATTACCCATTGTTAATTTAGTTTAATTGAAAACTAGATCTAGAATTTATTTGTTTGCTTTTTACCCACTCCAATTAGATTTATCAATTTACCTTGCTTATTTACATTTACTATTTATTCATTAATCATTAGCCCAAATAATCGCTTCATTCATAGTTTGGTACTCAAACAGCAAATCCTCGTGGGAACGATACTTGATTCATTACTTTATTACTTGAGACGACCCGTATACTTGCGGATTCTCATTCCAAACTGTTGAAAATTTGCTGCCATGTTAGCAATCAACCTCTTTGCCTCTTCTGGTGTCTTGTCAACCAAAGCTCCTCCACTAGCAGCATCTATCATACTGCGGTCCATTGGTAGAAGTCCCTCATAGAAATACTGAATCAAAAGCTACTCACTTATTTGATAATGTGGACAGCTTACACACAGCTTCTTAAATCTCTCCCAATACTCATACAAGCTCCCTCCATTGTACTGCCAGATGCCACAAATTTCCTTTTTTATGTTGGCAGCACGGGAAGCAGGAAAATACTTCTCTAGAAATATCTGCTTCTTCCCATTTCGTGAGTTGACAGATCCAGAAGGAAGGTGATACAACCAATCCTTAGCTGTGCCCTCCAGTGAGAAGGGAAAAGCTCGAAGCTTGATCTGATCCTCTGAAACTCCTTGAGGTTTCATGCTGGAACACACAACATGAAATTTCTTTAGATGCTTATCTGGATCCTCACCTGCAAGACCATGAAACATAGGCAACAAATGGATTAGTCCAGATTTCAATTCAAAAGCAACATTTAAAGCAGGGTATTGGATACACAAAGGCTGTTGGTTTAGATTAGGAGCAGCCAACTCTTTCAAAGTCCTAGCAGCAGCCATGGTCTCGTTTTCGGAACTTGACTCTGAATCTGAATCTGAACTTAGCTCCTTTGGAAATTGGACTCCTTCAGATGTATTTGAAATCTGCCTAGCTTGCTCAGCCAATTTTCTCAACCGTTTAGCTGTTTTTTCTACTTTTGGATCAAAGATCAACTTTCTAGATTGAGAAATTCTTATCATAAACAAAAAAAAATCAAAGTAAAAATAAAAAAATACCTCAAAACCCTAGAAAACAATGGAATTTGGCCTCAAGAGGGTGGTGCCAAGGAATCCTATGGATTGATTGGTCTTGATCAGAGCATCGTTTCCTTCAAAATAGGTATGGGCCGCTCTCCAAATTCAACCAAAATCCTCAATGAACAATAACAATGAACAGTAATACCGTAATTATTATTTTTTTTTCAAAAACCTGAAAACAGCAACACTTCACAAACAGAGTTAATAACAAAATATCCTAACACCAAAAACATGAATTCCAATAAATTTTAGTCTCCGGCAAAGGGCCAAAATTTTCTATGGGTGTCGAATCCACCAGAAATAAAATTAACTGAAATTACCAGTAATAAAATATTTTTCTGCAGCAAGTGGTAAATCCAGGTTGAACCCTAGAGACTGAATTATTAAATTTCGTGCACTTATGTGTAATGAAAAACGAGAGAAACAAAGATTGGGGGGAGGGGGGGGGTTTGTAACACAAAATCAAAAGAAATCAGAAATTTAAGAACTAAATATGAAAATCTCAATTTAAACAAACTTCAGTCCAAGGTAATTCGCATTCCAATGTATTAATTTGATCATAGACAAAAGAAATACAATTATCTCTCATTGAATACTTAACGTAGATTTACCAAACAGCGAGGTAAACCCCTGACTTTCCTATATTCATCAATTTGAGCCCAGCACTCTTATTGACTCTAATTATTAACTGAGTTGGTATTAAGCAATCCTCATCAAATTAATAATTGCTTTAAGAAAAGAAAGTAGTTAAGCTGAACAACAATTTATGAAGCATAAATCATTTAATCCACCCTATTATTTCCTTAGGTTATTATCGAAAACTGGGATTATAATCAATAAAACCTAATTGCTACTCATGTTCAATCTTACACAACAATTACAGATTATGAAGATGAACTAGCAATTGATCAAATCGAATAATTAACTAATAGGCCTTTTTAGCAAATTATTCAACAGATCAAAAATAATTAAATCAGAAAATAATAGATATTCAAAAGGACATAAATTAAATTAAGAACCTGGTCTCACAAATCACACATAAGAACTTGAATCTCTTGAACTGAATTAAAAACTTAGCCACTCATGTTCATAGCTTACAAAAAATTAAAGAAGAAATAAAGAAGAAATCTAGAATGTAAATGGAGAACGAAAGTCTGAATTGAGATGCTCTTAGCTGCTACCCAAAGACGATGTATACTAAAAAAAACCTAATCCCAAAGATAGGAACCAAACCAAACTAGAAAAGATTTTGAAATTCAAGATGCAGATTTTCAACCTGCATTCACGTTTTTGGAATCAAGGCAGATTTTTAGCAATTTTCTTTCTGAATATGCCTCTACCCTCTTCAGGAAAGTTGTAGCCCTATTTTTTAGCTTTCCAACGGGTACTCATAGACCCAAATCCGAGGTCTACAGCTCAAGTTATGGCCCAAAAACCTGGGACTGGTTCAGTTAGACGGTTCAGCCCATTGTGATGACTTTATTGCCATTTTTTATAATTAAAATAGCCTCATCTCTCATCCAGCCCTTCATAGAAGTTGTAGAGGTGACTCTTGAGATTCAATTGGGCTTGGCCTTGATTCATTTGGATGTCTAAAACTCCAGATACAAAATAAATACTGAAACTGGTCGTGATACATCAAGTCTGGGCTTTTGCAATAGATCCATAGCTCATTTTGTCAACTTTGGAGACTGATTTGGGCTTTGGTCCCTCTTTATCATTTGAAGTGCTCTATCTTATCTTTTCAATGGATTAAACAGCAATCAATTTAGAGACCCACAACTTTAGAAACACCTAAAAAATACAGCAAAGGTCAAATGCTAAAAATTTCTCCATTTAACATAATTATTCCACAACTATCTAAAAATATGTCTAAATGATAAATATATTTTAACGAACTGAATTAAACATAAAAAAACACACTAAAAATACTAAATGTAATGGGAGTAAAATTAATAAATTATGCACTTATCAACTTTAAATGTATTTTGTGTTTGTACTGAATTTATATGATTAAATTTGGTTAGTTCGTTTTATATGCAAGGTGGTTTTATATACCTAGCTGGGTTCCTGCACAATTTCCTTAATTAATCTATATTTGCAAACAAAAGCATACATCAAAAGAAAGTTTTAGAATATCACTTGTGGGAACAAGTATCACATTGATAGTGTATAAGAAAATTAAATGGTATATAAGTGTGAGAAACCAAACCAAATCAAAAGGACTTAGGCCATTCTGATGGCGGGAGCTCAATCTCAAGCCTAGTTTAACGTGTAGCCTGCTAGGTTGACATTCACATTCCCGGGTCTATAATTCTCAATAGAAAGAATGGACAAATAAAGTTCAGTATTGAAAATGATCCATATATTAGTCATCATTTAATCTGTAACAATTTTACTCGTAAAAGGTAAAGCGATTCCAGAATCTGTTACAGAAGGTGGACAGTGATTCATGTCCTGTTTACTCTGTCCCTTCCTGTTCTGTTGAGTCTCTTCGCTCTATTTATGTGTCTAGTGATTTCCTGGATTTTGTTCCTATGGATAAACTCATAAATGCATTGATAAATACTATCTTTGGTTTTTGGGTTAGATGCAAGTGCATTGTTGAATATCTACTTTGGATTTGTTTATCTATCCAACTGACTCGATTATATTTGAATTTTGGTATTTCCAAACTTTTTTTGCTCCAGAAGATTTGGTGTACTTTTCCTGATTGCTCATATTCTTTTGGTTCCTTTGGGCATGAGCCTGGGCATTGAAAACAAGCCCCACCTTTAAATAAATGTAGGTGTACCGATCGAGCTACTTCTAATTGGTTTGATGGCTTTGATTCTGAATATCAAATATGCAAAAAGTAATGATGATGATATGGCTGTTGGTTTCTATCTATCTTCTGTGATTCCCACCCACATTTAAGGTTATGTCCAAGAAGGAAGAGTTTATAATGTTATGTATGTTGAAAAAGATCTCTATAATGAGAAAGTCGGTTCATGTGGATTAGGAAGTCATTTAAAGATTTTCTTAGTTGTAAGTTAAAATTTCATTTCATGTACCAAGAACTCTGAACCTTTCATTCCTTCCTTGTATGTCAGCACTGGAGAAACTGAAAGAGACAGTTGAATCAGAAACATTCAGGAAGCACAAAATTAGTTTCAAATCTACTAGGACAGACAGAGGAGAGGACAAAAAAAATCAACCAAGGAATAACTTTATCAATCAAGCAGCCTACTTTATGTCAGAGATGATCTTTGGGTGTATACAGGTTAGTTTTAAGTAATTAATAAGTGTCCAGAAAATTAAAACATCTAAAAACTTATAGTTTGATAGAAAATTCATTTTTACCAGATTCAATTGTACAATTCATTGTACTTCAGTCTGTTCTCATGATCAGAAAATAATGATCCACTCCATCTAGGGAGATTCTAGATTTGTGCATAAACACAAGAAATCCGCCTGTCTTCTTGTGGAAGTTATGCCATTTTATGAATATTTTAGCACATAATCCATTTAGGAAAATTGTAGAACTGCCCAAGACCAAGGGTGTACAGAAAAAAGTGACGCAAATATTGAAAACACACCCCAAAAATAGATCAATTTGTCAGTTGAACATTGTTTGAGTAGTTATGAAGACTTGAGTAGCTGACTTTGAAAAACTAGACACCCCTGTTTGCTTCTTTATCATGAAGGCCAAAAATGCATTGCAATTATAATCTATTGCCCACACGTGATAAAGAAGATAATATAATAGATTTATTTTTCAAAATGTATTCTACAACCAAATGTTTTGCCAAACAAATGGAGCTTAAATCCTTGAAAGTCAGTGTTATCAAAGGCGAGGGAAGCGCCCAGGCGAGGCAAGGCGCCCCTCTGTCGCCTTGACTGGAATGCCTGGTTGGGCTTTGGGGAGGCGACGCCTCAGGTCGGCGAGGTGAGAGGCGACGCCTCATCAAAGTAACAGTAAGTTTTTTTTTTTTTTTAAATGAAAAAACCAATAAACCTACCACTTACCTTATGCCAACAAAAGAGCCACACCACTTCCTCATGAAGACAGCAGGAGCAGCTCTCTTCCTCGACCTCACGATGACAGGGACATATCGCAGGGTCTTCTTCCTCGCGACAGAGATAGAACAGGTACGCCTTCTCTCTCTCTCTCTCTCTCTCTCTCTCTCTCTCTCTTTTCTTCTTCTTCTTCTTCTTCTTCTTCTTCTTCTTCTTCTTCTTCTTTTTCTTCTTTCCTCTCTCTCTCTCACGTATTCTTCTTCTTTCCTCTCTCCGATCTCTCTCTCACGTCTTTTTCTTCTTTGCTTTCTCCCTCTCCACTTATTCTTCTTTCCTGCTGCGTATAGGCACTATTTTTTTTTTCCCTCTCCTCTCCTTCTTCTTTCAACAGTCCCTTTTTATTTTTTCTTTTTTTTTCCCCTCTCCTCCTTATTATTAATTAGTTATTATTAATTATTTATTTATTTATTGTTAATTTAATTATTTAATTTTTATTCTTGTTAATTAATTATTTAAATTATATGGGTATTGCTAAATTGATTATTTTACTTTGTATTCTTGTTTAATTAGTTGATTAATTAACATGGGTATTGTTGATTTGTTGGTAATTAGTTTAATTTTTATTTGTTATTCTTGTTAATTTGATTAGTTTTACTTTTTGCCTTGTTAATTAGACATTATTTGTTAATTAATTATTTATTTTATATAGGTATTATTAATTTATTGTTAATTTGATTTTTTTACTTTTTATTATTGTTAATTAATTGTTTAATTTATATGGGTATTGTTAATTTGTTGTTAATTAGTTTACTGTTTACTTTTTACTTATCATTCTTGTTAATTACTTATTTAATTTATATTGGGTATTGTTAATTTATTGTTAATTAATTTATTTTTTATTCTTGTTAATTTGTTGTTAGATTATAAATGGGTGATAAGAAAAATACATCTGGATCTTCTGCTGGTAGTAGAAGAACGGACCCAAAATGAGCACATGTAATTTAAGTTAGTGAAAATAATACCAATGATCTTCAATGCATGTACTGTATGAAATTTTATAAAGGAGGAGTTAATAGAATCAAGCAACATCTTGCTGGAGGTTACAAAAATGTAGTTCGATACCCAAAATGTCCAGAAGATATAAGGAATCAAATGCAGGAATTTATTGCTAAAAAAAGAGAGCAAAAATCAATTATAAATATGGAAAGACCACCTGAATTTGATGATGTTAAAGTACTGGGATTAGAAGAAAATGAGGAAGAGGAAGAGTTGATGCAAGAAATTGGTAGTGAAAGACGAAGGCAAGTACTGGAGGTTACAGGTACTAATGCTTCAAAAAAACTAAAAGTTTTACCACCACAAAGTAGTAGAGGGCCTATTGACTGTTATTTTCCCCTAGACCTGCTGTAATGGGAAAAAATATAAGGCAAACTATCATTGATGAAAATAGTCCAGCTAAAAAGGAGTTAAGAGAGCGTACTTGTGTTGCCATAGCACGATGGATGTATGATGTAGGAATAACTTTTAATGCTATGAATTATGATAGTTTCGGGGAAATAATTTGAGCAATTGCAAATTATGGGAGAGAAATGAAACCTTTAAGTTTCATGAGGTTAGAGTTCAGTTACTTAATAAGGAAGTGCAAATCATAAATGATCTTCTTAAGTCTCATAAAGAAGAATGGAAAAATTATGGTTGTACATTGATGTGTGATGGATGGACAGATAGAAAAGGAAGAACCTTGATTAATTTCTTGGTTAATAGTCCAAAGGGAAGTGTATTTATTAAATCAGTTGATGCAAGTGATGAATCAAAGACAACGACATTGTTGGCTAGTTTGATTGAGAAAGAATTGATGGAAATTGATCCTGAAAAAGTGGTTCAAGTTTTTACAGATAATGCATCAAATAATGTTGCAGCAGGTAAAACTTTTATTTAATTTTTTCTATTACTAAAAAAAATATCATTTTATTTTTATTATTAATGGAATGAATTTTTCTACTTGTTTATGATAGGGAGAATATTGAAAGCAAATTTTCCTCATCTATACTGGACTCCATGTGCAGCCCATTGTATAGATTTGATGTTGGAGGATATTTTTAAGATCCGTGTTTTCAAAGAAACATTTCGCAAAGCTGTTGAGCTTACTGGTTTCATAAATAGCTCTTCAGGAGTTCTAAATATGTTGCGGAAGTTTACTAATGGAGTAGAACTGCTAAGGCTAGGGCAAACTAGATTTGCTACTGCTTTTATTACACTGAGAATGATTCATCTTCAGAAAGCCAACATTAGAAAAATATTTACTTCGGAAAGTTGGACAACTAGTAAATGGGCTAAAGAGGTAAAAGGTAAAAAGTATGAAAGGACGGTTTTGACTCTTGAGTCCTGCCTTCTAGAATCATGTTGTTTATGCTCTTAAGGTTTTCGGTCCTCTTGTTCGTGTGCTTCGACTTGTTGATAATAAAAAAAAAAACAGCTATGGGATATATTTATGAAGCCATGGGTAGGGCTAAAGAAGCCATTGTCAACTCACTCAATGGCAATGAAGAGAAATACAAGAGCATTTTTGAGATTATTGATGCGAGATGGTCACTTCAATTGTATCGTCCTTTGCATGCTGCCGGATACTTTTTGAATTTTGAATTTTTTTATCCAAATAAGATGAGAATTGAATCTGATGAAGAGGTCAATACATAATTGCTTTCATGCATTCATAAAATGGAAAAAAATTCAACAAAAGTTGACATGATTCTTGATGAAATTGACAGATACAAGGCACTACTAGGACCTTTGGTTTTCCTTCTGCTATTAGAGGAAAAACAACCAAATCTCTAGGTTATTAATTTAAATTCTTATTAATTTTTCATTTTGTTCATTTATTAATTTATATTATGAATTTTACAATCATTGGTTTTATATTTTAATAGCTGCTTGGTGAAAAACATATGATTATTCAACTCCAAACCTACAAAAGTTTGCTGTAAAGGTTCTGAGTCTCACATGTAGTGCAAGTGGTTGCGAAAGAAATTGGAGTGTATTTGAGCATGTAAGTAATATATATATATATATATATATATATATATATATATATATATATATATATATATATTCTTAATTTGTTATTTTATCTTGAGCCTTTTGAGTTTGAAGTTTAACTTATTTGTTACTGTAAAATAAATGACAGCTTCATAATAAGAAAAGAAATCGGCTATTTGAAGAACGTTTGGACAATTTGATATATGTGAAATACAATAGAGCGTTGCTACGCCAACACACTTTTAGGGAGTTTCTGAATCTCATTATGAATCGAGATCGGCTGCAAGATCAATACCAGTTGAAACTCCATCATTTCAAAGGCCTCGTGCAATGAGAGGTGCATCCTCTTCGCAAGTTGATGATGATGAAGAGGAGGAAGAATTTTTAATGACCGTTGTTAAAAATGAAGATGGTTTTGGAAATCTTGATGATGAGTAGTTTTAGTTATAAGTTTTTTAAGTATTTCTTGCATTTTGTTTATTATGACTTACAACTTCTTTTTATTTATTAAAGTCTGAACTTCTATAATTTACATTTTCTATTATGTGACTTATGACTTGTTGCTAATTTTTTATTTATTATGTATAATTTTATAGCATCACTTTTATCATATACATAAGTTAAAAATTCAGATATGAACTATTTTTTTTTCTAACATTTCTTATTATTATGTGTATTATTGCTTATGCTATATATTTTAATTTTACAGTCTCATTCTCTCACTTATATCTTATACTTAAGCTGGAAATACAAGTATGCACTATTTTCAATTTCTCTTATTTTAGATATAGATAGTGTAAATAATATTTTTTTTTTCTTTTTAATATGTTTTTTTTACTTATCAACTATTTAAAAATATGAATTTATATATATATATATATAAATATATATATATATATATATATATATCATAGTCCTCTCGCTTTGATGTTGCCTTTCGCCTTGATAACACTGTTAAAAGTATGAAAAGAACAGTTGTGGCAGTCGTTGCAGACGAGAGAATGATGGTGCAGTACGTGGGTGGTGGTTGGAATTGAAGTATTGGCGGTGGTATTAGTGCCAGTGGTTATAGTTCTTGTAGAAGTTGCGGCAATATGATGGCAGCCATGGTGCAGCGGCAATGGACTGGCTCTGGTAGTGAGGGGGTGGAAGTGGCTTACTATTGGTGGCAGTGGTGATGATGGTGGTGCGGTAGTGGATGCATATACTGAAAAAGTGGATGTCATTGAAAATACTTAAAGCAATTTTAAAAGCTTAACTAATTGAGACAATTTGAAAACTCAGAAAAGTAAATTATTTAAAATCATTCAACTAGCTTTGTGATTATTACTGAAAATTTCCTATGTACAATATTGAAATTACAGTAGACTCTCCTTCCGTCGCTCTGTTGTTTAATATGAGCAACTCTTAGTCACCAAAACCAAATTCCCCCTCCACTCCCTTAACTGAAAAACAATAAAAGGGAGAGAATTGAAGAGCCAAAAACAAAGAGAGAATAAAAAAGACAAGGATAGTTTTTAGTTTTCAAAAATAGAAATAAGATCTTTGAACCCCTTTGGGAAAGTACTTGGAGTTAGAGGCAGCAGTGGCCGCTGCAGCAGCAGTAGCAGCACTAGTGGTAGCAGAAGAAGTAGGTGTTCTAGGAGAAGCAGCAATAGAATTGCTTGGGCTAACATCTCTCTCCTCTTCATTAATTGTATCCAACATCTTTGATGCTCTATGCCTTATGACAGTAACGTATTGTGGAGGTGCAACCTCTATAATGAACTTTGCAATGCGTGAATTAGCCATTGTTTTCAAGTACTTGGTAGGTTCAAGAGCTTAGAAAGAGAAAAAAATATGAAAGATAAGAACCCAGGAAGAACACGGTTTGTAGGGAAAAAGCTTGGTTTGGAATGGGTATGAACTTAAGCTGTGTGTGAGATTTATAGGGACACGTTTCGGCTTAAATCGACTCACTGGTCCTAATCAAAACGGGCTAGTTGAAATTAGTATTATCAGTTAGTGCCGCCACCCCTTTTTGATATTAATTGCAGAGGTTTGACACTTCTATGATAGTTCCTGGAGGTAACCTCATAGTGGGTCCCTATCTCTAGTATGTGTCACACCTTGTATGGAAGATGAATCATCTCAAGAGATAAGGTTTTTGTTGTGATTTATAGCTTCCAATTTTGCATTTTTCTTGGCTCAAGCAGCAGCAGCCGGTTGCTTGCCATCTGTCTGTTGATTATTGTGATAGAAAATGAGAATCCTTTGTAGTTACTTGCTTGGGAGGGAGACATGGTTCTCATATGAGGCCTGATTTGAACAGTGATGCTTAACCGGAAATTTCTTCATAAACTTTCTTGCCTCTTCATGGAATAAGGGGTCATACTTGGCTGGCTGGATTGGAATTCTGAAAATGGATGATAGCTTTTTTGAAAATGGATAATAGTTAGATACTGGTTTTGGAAGCAAAGAAAACTTAAGGGAAAAAAAGAAAACATTAAAATGTTGACAAAAATCAAGAATAAAATTAAATATCTTAGTACTTTGATTCATCAATTCTATTCAATTAACGTTGAATGTGTTCTTGGAAAGAGCTGAAATTATTTTTGCTCTATTTTTTTTTTCCTTCAAAGTATTGGATTGATTAACTTTGTCAGTTGAGAGACCACCCAAAAGATTTTCATCTAGGAGTGTTTCGTTTTGACTTGTCAAAGTAGAATTTATTATGGGAATAGTCTGAGATTCCTTTTGTTAATTAATGTTGTTGGGCCTGAAATTTCTATGAACTTTTTCTGTGTTTAGAATTGGCAATTTGCAAAATAAATGCTAAGCTCAGACCACTTTTTGCTTACCAAAAATTGTTCATTTGAAGTGCATAGCTATCAGTCGCTACATGCATTTTATTACACGGCACAAAATAAAAATAGAAGCATTCAAATAAAAACTGGAAACTAATGATAATATTAAAATTATAATTAATATAATCAACTTTCACAATACTTTAATTTTAATGAACGAATTGAGGCCGCCCAATATATATAAATATATATTTAGCTGTAATTTAGGCTATCTTAAATACACTTGTTCTAAGACGAAACATACTAAGTGAACAATCTAAAATTCTTAAAAGGAAACCATATATTGGAGCATCTCGTCTTCAACTTCATTGACATTGAGAAACTAGTAAGTGGTTTGGTAACTTAAAATGAAGAAGTTAGAGTTTTTCCTAGACCACAAAAACAAAGCTCAAACCAAGATTCTAGCCTAACCCTAAATAGCTCACTATGGATTGAAATCAATCGAGTTTTATCTGATTAGTTTTATATATTAATTTATGAGATCAAAGTGAAGCTATCTCAGCCTAATTTACAGTCTAATTTAATAAAATCTGAATGCAAATCGAGACCAAAATAATATGCAATCGCATATTCTTCAATTAAAGAGAGGGTTTTTCGAAGGACCTACAAAAGTAAAAACATGCATATAGAAGCCATAGCATGAGTTTGTAAGCTGGGTGATAGAGATGCCTCAGTGGATCAATCCGCTTATTACGCTTCGTTCATATAATTTGAATTTGTCTTGGTGGAGACCAACCCTTAAATTTCTTTTCCCTCTTATCCATGGTAATATACGGTGTAGTGCCATGAGCAGCCAAGGCCACTTAAGTTAAGGACCACCACTTAAAAGTTCGAACTTTTTCTTAATTTTTCTTCTTTCGACTTTAAAGTTCTTCACATGGGGCACCCATAAATACAACGAGCTCTCTCTCTCTCTCTCTCTCTCTCTCTCTCTCTCTCTATATATATATATATATATTCATATTCGTATTATCTGATGTTGTTGCATTGCAAAGAAGACAGACAATAGGGCCGGGCGGCAAGAACAGAAAGCAATGTTTCTGCTAATATGGAAAAGGACCCTTTAAAGGGATTGCATGTTTTTTATTTTTTTAGGTTTCTTGAAAAAAATGATGGCAAAAATACTTGAACGTTTGATGTTTTTAGATTTTCTTGCTTAATAGATAATATAATATCTAGCTATAGTTTCAAATTCTGATGATAATTAAGATGATCGATCGAAGATGATATACATAACCTTCAAAACACTAGCTATGACAGGATTGATTAGTATATGCATGGCAGGCAAAGGCACCATGACGTTGACGATTTATGGACAGGACAAGGGTAACCTTTTCTGGATCATGTTTTGACTAATCTTTTTATGAAACTTTGTTGTTTTGTTTAGCTTGCATTTTTTACTCTGAAATCTTACGATATGTATATAGAAAGACGAAGAAATTTGAACAAGTTGTTGCTTGCCACTCCTGTATCTATCCTCCATGTTCTGGAGCCCATATAAAGGCATAGACTGTGGTCATCAGGATACACATGAAGGCTTTGAACATGGAAAATTAAAGGAGATGTTTGCATTTTCCCTGCCTTTGCCTTACAAGCGAGGTTGTGTAGATAGTGAGTTGTTTCATTTCTCTTTCCTCACAACGATTTGAAATAATAATAATAATAATAATAATAATAATAATAATAATAGTAATTATTATTATTATTATTATTATTATTATTATTTCGTCAAGTTGAGATGGTGTGGAGTGAAATAATTTTGACTTGACCTGTTAATTAAAATTGAATTTGTTCAGGTGATTATAATTTATATAAAATTTAAATGACTTAAATTAACCAGAGTCAATTCATTTGAATTGAATTGATTAAAGAAAAATTTATTCAAAAATTAAATTAACAAAAATTACTTTTTGAAAATTAACATTTAACTTGAAAGACAGCCCATAAATTGATTAAAAAATTCCTACACATAACGATCGATCTAAAGAGTAAACGAATGAACCCACAATTCAAAACAACTCAACTTAAATACATTTAGAAAATGAGTTCTAAAATGACTCATAAGCCAAAATTACTCAAATTCAAACTTTAGTTTGTCATCTCTAAAGGTAATATATTAATGTCATTAGAATAATAGACAAAAATAAGAGTAGTAGTTGAATGAAAATCAATGTAACTAACCTAATGATCACATATATAATAGGTAATTTTTATAGCGCTTCCTGAATTTTATTTTCTATTTCACTTTTATCTCTTAATTTTAATTTATTATTAAAAAATTTCTAAAATTTAATTTTATTTCAAAAAAAATCCCTTTAACTTGTAATGGTAGGTTTTTAGATTAAAAAATCTCTCAAAACTATAATGTAACATTTACTATTGCAGTTTCAGCACTTTATAATGAAAGGTAAAATCTCATCCATTACCGATGTTTTTGGAATGTGAAAGGAAAAGAGGTAAAAATATAATTTTTTTTTTTTAACTTGAAAAATGTAAAAATATAATTTTATTGTTTTTTTTACTTTAAAAAATTATTATAATAAATTGGAGGAATTTTTATGAAATAAAATTAAAATTTAAAAATCTTTTAAATAATAAATTGAAGTTAAAAGATGAAAATAAAATATAAGATAAACTCCGAATACATGTCATAAAAATTACTCCATATATAATTCTTGAAAAATTTTCCTTGGGCTTCATTTCAATATCAAAGTGAAACAAAGCAATGCAAATATTTCTCTTCAATATTTGCCCAGAAGAATTGATTGCATGTGCAATTGATGGCCTGAGCTAATGGACAAGGATGAGGAGGAGCAGCCCTCTCAATCTGTAGACGAATGAATTTCTTATAAAATTGGGAATAAAGAAAAATGAAAAATATAAGAGATTAAGTCTCTATTTATTTAAAAAAAAATAACTTATACATGAAAAATATTATTTAATTGAAACGTTAAATTAATGATATGTTTATATATATATAAATGTATTTATATTTTAGTAAAATTATTAAAATTTAAAAAATAAAAAAAAAAACTTATTTTTCTTTTTAATCAGAAAAATATTTTCTATCTATCCATTTTTTTAAGTGCCTCAAACATAAAAAAAAATATAAAAAATATTTTTTAAAAAATATTTTCTATAAAACAAATAAAACCTTAATTACAAATTAAAAGGCATGTCTGCTCAGCAGAATAGATGTAGAAGCCTGCTGTGCCGTATAAGGTAAAAGCTCACAGAGATTTGAGAATCTTGCCAGACAATGAAATACAAATTTTAACTTTTTTGCATTTAAAATCTTGTTTACAAACGGAAAAAAAATTTAGTTAGGGAAGGAAAACAGTATAGCGACGTCGTGTGCATGAGTATGCCTCATTCAAGCTTGGAAAAGACTTCTTTCTTCATAATTTTTTTATATAATTAATTTTAATTAATATTTAAATTCGACACCCCATAAATTTAGAGATAACTTTATATTAAAACTAGCTTAAAGGATTTAAGATGTTGTAAGACTTTTAATTTGATTGCAATTTCCGAAGAATTGCTTTGGAATTGCAAAAATTTGCAATACAATGGGATTAGGCTACAAGATTTTTATGTGACAATTAATTAATAAGTTTGCAAACGCTGACTGAGCCATATATTTAGACATAAGGATAAATGGATATCTATTACTTTGATTAATTATATATGATTTGATTAATTATAACTTTAACCCCAACATAAGTCTTTGTATAAATATGAAAGGTATAATTAATATTCTTAATAAATATTCTTTGTCGGGTGTGTGATTAACTTATTTATACATTTATTTTTTTTAAATAAAAAAAAAATTAGTTGTTAAGGCAGAGTTATTCTAATTTTTTTTAAAAAAAAAAAAACTTAACTACAATTTCAAATTAAACCTAAAGAAGCTTAATCCTTGTTCTATTTTTATCATCTCTCAAAAAGAAGTTAGATTGAGCTGTTGATTTTGTAATTAGAAAATATTAATTTGGTGTCTAATTTTGCCACTTGCCTTTAAAAAACGTTCGAGACTATATATTCGTTTTTATACTTTCAAATATACATTGTAAAACCGATTTATATTATTAATAGTTATTTATTTTACATTCTAACTTCTAATTAGTTATTAAATTTTCTAATGTTAACAATTAATCATGCACTTGCTCCCAAAAAAAGAAGGTAAATTCTATTTTTGGGGTCATGCATAATTAGTGTATTAATTAATTCTTCCACAACTATATAAAATGAACCCTAATGCCTGAACCTAACCATGTTTGCATCAACTAAGCAGTGGCTTAAGCATATATATTTGAGTTCAATCTCTTCTTCATTGATTTTTGTTTCTAAATCCAATAAAAGGAAAGATGGTGATGAGAAGCATGCAAGAATTGGGAGAGGTTGCACCATCCCTTCTCATATCTCGTAAAAAGTGTTCAACTTGTCCAAAATTGCAGACAATTATAGAAGAAGGATCAGAGAGATTTGAGGTTCTGCCCAAGAGGATGATTTTCTTTATTCCTGTAGTTCTTTCCTTTGTTTCTTTTTTATTGATGAATGATTATATTTTTCATAATTACTAGATTCATACCAAATTAGATGGTTGAATCACCGAATTAACTTTTAATTCAATTTGGGTTTGTAATTGAACTAAATGAAAAAGCGATCAGATGTGACCCGGTCAACTCGATAATTGAATCGATGAACCAATGTAACCTGATTGACCAAGTCGATTCAATTATATATTCAATAAATTTTTTTTAAATCAAAATCAATTGAGTTAGCTTGGTATCGTTATGTGTTTTTTGTTTCAATATATTTATTTTTTAACGTATACTTAATATTTTATAAATATTAAAATAAGAATTGTATTTTTATAGAAATTTTTATACATTATATTTCTTGAATATTTTTATATAAAATTTAAAAATACTATTAAAATTTATATAATTAATTATATTTATTTATATTAATAAGTATTATATTTAATAAATTTTTAATTAATATATATATAATTAATTTTTAGTGACTCATTAATTAAATTATTAACCACTAACCTATTCAGCAATTTCTTTGTGGAATTAACCTCCAAACTGAATTTAATAATAATTATATTTACTATGGAACTTCTCTTTAATCATGACATGAATGTTTTTCCCTCTAAAACATTTTCACAAATTAATAAAATTAATTTATTATTTAATAAATTATTTAATAAGATTCTAAACTAAAAGAAAATGCCTGATGAATGGAGGAAGAGTATTTTAATACCTATTTTTAAAAATAAGGGAGACATACAGAGTTGGTTAAAATATAGGGAAATTAAATTCATGAGTCATACTATGAAGTTGTGGGATAATTATATTTACTATGGAACTTCTCTTTAATCATGACATGAATGTTTTTCCCTCTAAAACATTTTCACAAATTAATAAAATTAATTTATTATTTAATAAATTATTTAATAAGATTCTAAACTAAAAGAAAATGCCTGATGAATGGAGGAAGAGTATTTTAATACCTATTTTTAAAAATAAGGGAGACATACAGAGTTGGTTAAAATATAGGGAAATTAAATTCATGAGTCATACTATGAAGTTGTGGGAGAGAGTTGTGGAGCATCAACTACGTCATAATACTTCTATCTCTCTCAATCAATTTGGTTTCATGTCCGGTCGTTTAACTATGGAAGCGATTTTTCTCATTAGAAGCTCGATGGAGAAATATAGAGATGTGAAGAAAGAAATCTAGAGTCAAAGGGTTTTAAGTTAAGTAGAACGAAGATAGAATACATGCATTGCAAGTTCAGTGAAGACCAAACGGATGATAGAGAAGGAGTTAGTTTGAATAAAGTTGTACTGTCCCAAAGTAATCACTTTAAATATCTACGCTCAGTCCTTCAAGTAGATGGGGGATATGAGGAGGATGTTAGTCATAGGATTAAAGCCGGATGGTTGAAGTGGAGACGTGCCACGGGAGTTTTATGTGATCGTAAGATTCCCAATAAATTAAAAGGAAAATTTTACTATACAGCCATACGACCGGCTATGTTATATGATAATGAGTGTTGGGCACTGAAAGAGTCGTATGTGTTTAAGATAAGAGTTGCAAAGATGAGAATATTAAGGTGGATGAGTGGACATACTAGACTAAATAAAGTCCGTAATGAGAGTATTAGAGAAAAGGTAGGAGTGGTGCCAATTGAAGATAAGTTGAGAGAAGGAAGATTGAGGTGGTTTGGTCAGGTGAAACATAGACATACGGAGGCTCCAGTTAGACAAGTAGAGCACATTAGGTTAGAGGATAGAAAGAAAAAAAAGGGGTAGACCTAAATTGACTTGGAGGAGAGTAGTACAACATGACCTAGAAGCATTATATATTTCTGAGGATTTAACCCAAAATCATTTAGAGTGGAGAAAGCGAATCCATATAGCCGATCCCAAATTTTTGGGATAAAGGCTTAGTTGAATTGAATTGAGTAGAATAAAATTAATTTGATAAGCTAAGAAGTTTTTTTAGTGGTCGTTGGAAATATGTAAATACAAGTGAATTTATTTATTTATTTATTTATTTTATGGGTTCTTTGTAAATCACTAAATGTACAAATTTACTAATGAATTATACTCTTATTTTAATTTCTGTTATGATTTATGGAGTATTATTGCTTTTATTTAGGGGTCGTGATATTAAATTTCAGGTTAAAAGGGTTTTTTTTTTTAAATATGATTTTATATGTTGTTAGAAAATAAATATTTTAAAAAATATTTTACTGTCTTAATATTTTATGTTTTAAAACTAAAGATTGTTATGGATTAGGTATTTACGAATACTCAATCTGGTTAAATTTTAATAAGACAAGTTTAGATAATATATAATCAATTTGAAATGAGGTTCAAATCTGAGTAGTACTACCTATGTCGAATTTGAATCGAATTCAAATTTTACATATTAAACTTTAAATATTCGGAATAATTACTTAAATATAGAATATATTTTTATATTAATATTTATAAATTTTTATATATTATATTATAAATAAATAGAATTTAAATATTTTATAGAATTATTAAATTTTAAAATAAAAATTATTAATAAAAATATTTTTTTAGATTATAATTAAGTAAAAAAATATTAAAATTTTTACATAAGTGTTTTTACGTTATAAAGTCCATAAAATATACTAAAATTTTTTTGGTATTTTTTTATGGAAGGGTTGTTTGTATCTCTAATTTAACGTTATTGTTAATTTATTGTATCGAATGTTTTGTCCGATATAATTAGAAAAATATTTGAGAAAAGTAATCACTTTTACCAGTAAATTTTATATATATATATATATATATATATATATATATATATATATATATATATATATATATTTAAAGTAATACTTCTTAATGTGTTTTTGTTTCTATATTTTTCAAATCAACATTTAATATATATTTCTATGTATGAAACTAAAAAAATAATATTTTTCTTGGTATAATTAGTTGAAAGTAATATCATTATTAAAAAAAGTAAGTATTAGGATTTGAATATTATCGTTTTATATTTTAACAATATTTAAAATATATTGCATTAGTTTTTATAAATAATATTTTTTTTAATTTAATAACAATTAATAGAAATTGTTATTTTCTAAAAAAATATTTGGAACTGTAAAGTTTTAATTCTTAATTTTTTTAGGTTTTTACTTTTATATATAATTAAATTAAAGTATTTATCAGTTGATTGATAAATGCGTTAATTAAGATAAATATGTTACTAACTAAATAATATTTTTAAATAATATTTTTAAATTAAGTACATCATATATCCGTATGATATAAGACTTACCATGTTTTGATAAAATTATCAAAATTTTATGAAAATGTGTGTGCCTGTTCTATTTCATGTTTGTGCATGTATTCACAACCAATTAAAAAAATGTATTCATAAATTAAGTTTCACCAAATTTATTATGTTCTTTTCATTAAATTTTGAAAATATATATATCATTAAAAATAATACTCGATGGAACTATATATAAGTTTTTTTTGAATTATTTATGAATACACGCATATATTGATTATAAAATATATATATCTCTTAATAAAATTATGATAATTTTGTTATAACATATGTAAAGCTAACAAATTTAGAGATTGAGAATAAAGATTATTGAATATCAATAATAGGATCAAGAATAAAACTATATATTATCTACAAAATTACTATCAGGCAGGAAACAGATCATTGTACAAAAGAAACGATGAAAAAAAGATCAGAAATGATCTGCTATTGCCATTTTAGCAAACCACTCTCAGCCCAAAATGCAATAATAGTGAAGAACACGTGACGGTTGCTGCAGTCCTCCTCCATTCCAATCTTCTTATACCAAATTAGAAAACTTCCATTTCCATATCGACCCCTCTGATCATGAAGTAGCAGCGACATATTTATTTACCAAGAAATACGATCCGAGAGCCAAGAGTGCTGGGAGAAGAAACAACACCGTCTTGGGCAGAAACAACTTCAAGATTTAGCTGAGAATTATCGTTATTATGATGATGATAGAGATGATGATGAGACACCTCTTCAAAGATGGTCTCTAGCTTTGGATTACTTGAAGATTTCCTGTGGGAAATGAGAAGGGTTGGTGCTACTTCACCAAAGTTATGCACGTACCTCATGCCCTTCACCATTTCTTGCAAAACGATGAGGTTATTGGGTGAAGGGTATCGGAGGTTTTTGGAAATGGAGTTTTGAGAGAGAAGAATTGCATATGCGGGCGTCGAGGAATGTGACTGAGCCTTTGCTTATAAAGGAGGAGGAAAATGATTCTTTGCTAAATTAAGGAAAAGTAAAGACCTTGGAAGGAGGACAGGTTTGACCCAGTCTCTCTTTATCTTCCAAGGATGTTAGAAAGGTGGTCCGTACGGTTATTGATTCTCCAAAATAAATCAAGAAATCAAATTAAAAAGATTTTAAATGAAAAAGAAATCTTATTTTAGAAATTAAACTTATTATATTATTTTAATATAATTTTATTTATTTTTTATTAATAGTCATAGCAGTCCATTGTCAAATATTATCAATGAACAGTTGATACTCAACTCATTCCGTTTCTAATGAATAATAATCTTATTTTTTTTGAAATTAATAATCTATTTTTTATTGAATATTGATTTGCATGATGAGAAAGAGGATTACATTCCGTCCAATTAAAAATAAAATACAACATATTTGATAATGTTATAATTAAGAGAATGAAGTGTCAATATTGGATAGGACGGATCATGAAGCCAAGCTTCCAAAATCCTCCGCATGATTTTGATTAAACTTCATTTCGAAATTCCCCAAGGAAGACGCAATGAAATTTGTGGATAAGCCGTCTGATTCACAAGCTGCTGGCTGATTTTTCCATCGGCAAATGCTCCAGAAACTGATTTCTCCGCTTGGCTTCCATTCGTCGGGGAGAAGATAGAGAGACCCACCACCCACGCCCATTCTAGGGAGAAATACGTGATGCATTCCCACACCAATTTGTAGGGCGCTCATCATTGCTAAGAAATGATAGTGCCTTAGAGCTTGGTTCACCAGTCAACCTCTAGTTTTCCCATGATCTGGACTGACTTTGGACCCTCACGCCTAGAGCTTATCCATAACTAGAGGGTCAAATTTTTACACGACTTATAATCTCATCCTAGTGATTCAAAGCTTGCAATCTGTTTCAATTTATAAGATTTCTGAAATAATCCAAACTCAAATGACCCAATTACAAATGGGGTTCTCCTTTACATATTGATGTATAACGTAAATACAATAATTACATATAGGAGCAAAAAGTACTATGTGAACTGAAACTATACAAAAGATAACCCCAATGCTATTAAAACCTACATTATAGCCTTATCAGAAAAGGGGTGTTCTGATAGTTTCTATTACTAGATTCAAGGTAAAACCCAAATTATAATGATCGGACTAGACACTCTCTAGCTCACTAAGAATTTAATCACCAACCCTTCAAATAAAGTAGTTTCAATTACTTTAGTGGGGGAAAATATTCATTCCCAGTTAATATATTCATAAAACAAAAATAATTTTGCTACATTTGTGTAATGTAATAGGGATGTTCATCTAAGAGCAGTTTCTTATGAAGAGTATACATACAGTGTAATCAACAGGAGATTTTAATTCTCTTGAATCAAATAACAAAACGAGTCCTCCGCCTCTGGCTTAAGGTACTTTGATATCACTCGAGAATTTCAAAATTTACATGAATCTATGAGATGAGCAGCAACCATCATTAAATAACTCAAATTTGAATGTCACCTTCTCAGCTAGAAATTCCTTTTCTGTTCCAGGATAAGTAAGCTGTGTCTCCATATGGCCTGCAAATAAAGGCGCAGCACATACAGACTGTGATAAAACTATGGCAGAAAGAGAATGAGAAGGAAAAAAAAAAGAAGCAGACCACAATATTTCTACTGAAGATTGATGAGATCAGTATCTGGTAATTGATCAATAAATTAGAATAATGCCTGTCAAAGTTCAAAAGTGTGGAACTCCAGAAAATTAACAGTAGCAAATGCATTAAATTATGAGCAGAATTGAAGGAGAAACAATCAAACCAGATGGATGTTTGTTGCAAAACGAAGTAAGGCAATATTATATAAGAATACTTCTGTAGCATTCTTTAAAACACAAAACTTAAATAATAGGATTAAAATTGTAAATTCAGTGATATGGAAGATGGAGGGCCAAACCCATAAAGAAATAACAAATAGCAGTATACATTTGTATGTGTCCAAAATTGCTAGCCATTTGTTTCCATAGATTACATAAGCAATTTCTCATATTAGAATGCTCAGAAGAATCATATGTTGCAGAGATTGAGAGGTGTTAGAATATAGAAAAATAAGAATAAAAAAAACAGTTGTGATGTTTGACTACTAGCAGAAAACATGAGAAGAAAATATCTGATAAATGAAAACTTGAAATGATCAAAGTATGCTACAATTTTCTCTTCTTTTTCTTCTCTTTTTGTTTTGGCTCCAGGAGAGGGAACAAGGAAGAGAGTAGGAAAAAGGCCAAAAACTATTCATGGTGAATAAAAGAAAAAAGGCCAAATAATGAAGATAAACTAAACCACCAACCAAAAAAAGAAACGAACTTAGGAATGGAATCCAAGAAAATACTATTCATTAGAAACTGTAACATAGGGAGTGCAAATTTCTAAAAAAAGGCAAGTGCAAAAAGGATGCTAGAGGAAAGTAGATTCACATATAATACATGATGGTCATAAAATTCAAAATGCCAGGTTTTATCTTCAGATGTACAGCAAATGAATATTTAGTGTCAATTAACTATTACCTTGGGTTTTTCACATGAAGCAATAAGAAAACAAGTGAGAGTATTATGGCAGAAGAACCAACAAAGATGTAGGCAACACCAAGGAAGTCATTCCTTCCTCCCAACCAGCTTGATGTGGAAATAACAAGCTTCTTTTTCCCTCCAAAACTGTATGTGTTGTAATTGTTCATCAAGTGAACAACTATGACATCATCTGCTTCCAAATCTTCTTCAATTCTACCATAAATCTTTCGGAAGCTAGGAAGGGCAGAAGTACGCATCCACACAATAAGATCCTCTTGATCACCTAGCTATTAATATAATGCACCCACACCAGACAAAAGGAGAACAAGAAAAGAAGATAAGAGCTCAAGTTTTAGCTGAAGAGAATGTTTAAAGATTGTATCAGACAAGCAGGTGATGGGACTTCATCAAGATGAACCGGAGAAGTTTAACCATAAAAGCCAAAAATTTGTTTTCTTAATATCATGTACATACAACACAATAAACTGCACATTATGCACACTAATGTTGGGCCCAACAGAAAACAAAGTCCTAGATTTTGATATTCAGCATTTCAGCTTACTTCCAAAATATGCAGATGTGATGGGTGACCAAAAAGGCAGTTCCATCATCAAGTAATGGGTTTGGTAACCATTTCCTTCAGCACCACCCTCCAACAATTATATAAAGTGTTATAATCACTCCGGCACGTTCCATTTACTTTTGGCATCACAGTGCAACTAAATGTTGCACAACCAAAGGAAGGGATACATCCAAATGTTACAATGTTTTGATGATGCAAACTAAAAATTTCATTTTAATTTTCCAATACGCTATAGATAAAAGGTCAGTTAAAAGGGAAGAAAATACACCAACTGATGACTGTAGGATAGTTGTTCTGAAGGCTATAAGTAGAAGAGAAGATGAAACAGCAAAATAAATGAGAGTAAGGCTGATGCCTAAAAGATGTTACTGTTATATTCCAAGTGGCACTATAAATCAAACTAACAAAATGCCATAAGTTAACACTCACAGGGATATTAGGATCTAGCTTTCCACCACCAATCAAGGTCCCATTCTGGAAATTGAAGGGATATACATGCTTCCCAAATTTGTGGTCACGGTCACTTTTCCATGCAATGTTCTTCCGGTTAACCCTCAATTCTGCTGTCCCACGAATAAATGTGTATGTGTCATTGAACAAACTCCAAGCTATCAACCCACAAGGGACAACAGGAAGACCATTGTTGGACTCTTCAGGTTTACAGGAGCTTGTGTCATTGTATTTTAGTCCATGTAAGAGCTGCTGATCACTTCTACTTTTGACATACCTGCAAAATATTGAAAAGCTGGTTATGCAAAAATTACAGGATGCTGAAACAACAACTGATATTATTTAAAACATGGAAATGCATAGAAACCAAGCCAAAAAAGCAACTAAGGTTTTAGAAGGTTGCACCATTAAAAAACAAGTAAACTAAGGTAGAATTTTCATGAAAACCAAAGGACTACTGCAAGGATTCTCTCAATGGTTCCTTTAATCAGTTTATGGCACTACCAGCTTCCCACAGAACCTAATGGTGAAAGGCCAATCGTACTGACTAACAGTAAGTGAAAAGATAAATAGAAATGAAGAAGCCAATTAATGCTAAAGAAACTAAAGGAAAATTTTGTGCAAAATGAAGCAATCATACTCACCACTAAATTGGAGATAGAAAGGAAAGAACTCTCACCTTCGGTGATTTTGATAATAATTATCGAGCTGATAATATATGTAGATTGGAGCTTTCATATACTTGTGCACCTACATGGCAATTTAAAAACAAAATCACCAAATGAAACTCAAGAAAATTCAGATTTGATGACTCAAGGAACTCGAGAGTTATGGTCTCGATTTTGCATAGTACTTGGCATATGGCTGATGATGAGAAGCCTAGTTGGGAAATTAAGTAGGCCTTCATAGCCTTGTTTTGATATTCTTAAACAGGAATTGCAAATTTTATCTTTTAGGAAGCAATTTTGTAATTTCCTATTGTGATGGAAAGACTGTATGGATGTCTAGGACTTTTTATTTTTGTTTTCAGGTCAATTTGATTCCTTATTGGTTTAGGATAGCATCAATTCTTGTAGTTTTATTTAGGATTAATTTGAGCTGATAACTACCTATTTTTGTAATGCTTATTATTCAGTTTTAAGTCAATATAAAAATTTCCTGCAAATGTTACTCTTAGACTGTGTGATGCCTATGGAACATTAGGTGTGATGCCTTGGAAAGCTTCACAGATCTCATATGATAAGAATGGCTGGGCTTCAAATTTCAATACGTTATGAAAATTTGCCAAAAGACAAGTTAATGCCCAGAGAAAAAGTATAACCTTCAAGATGCGAGTGCAATTTTTGGGAACTGAAGTATCCTTGATATATGACGCCTTGTTTCCTTTAAATTCCTCAGGTACACAATCTGCATCATATCGGTCCACGATTTCAAGCACCTAAAAAACCATTGAAGTCTGTGCTTAATTATGGGTTTCCTTTAAGCTAAAATGTAAACAGGAGAAATGAAAAGCCTCATGGTAAGCTAATGCAAGTAGAGAAGGCATTTACACCACGAGAAGCATGAAGAGTGACAAGCCCGATGGGAATAAAAACAAAACCCAGCAACAAAAGTGTAGCAATAACCTGCAAAGGGGACAGTCAATCCTACATGAACAAATGATAATAGCATGTGAGAGAAAGATTCAGATATACATTGTAGCTTTCACACACTCACCCATGCTGGTGTTAAGACAGGTTTGCAAGCTGGAAGACTTTGCTGTTTGAACTGAGAAAGAAAAGCTGCCAGGCAATGACACAAAACAGAATAAGTATTCAAAGAAGTAGATGAGAGTTTGAGAGGGTGAAATGGACAAGTATTTTAAAAAACCACTGTTTAGTATCCCACATTGGTTAGGTATGTGGCTAATGTGCCCTTATAAAAGACTTGGGCAATCTTCCTCCCTTGAGCTAGCTTTTGGGGTGAGTTAAATCCGGTCCATTTTCTTATCATGGTATCAAAGCAAAAATGCATGGTGGCCCGAGCCCCAACGAGCCAAAACCTATGAGCTAAGCCCCAATGAACCAGACTAAGGTAATCTATGGGCTAGCCTAGTGTGCTAGACCCTAAGCGTAGAGCCAGACCCAAGTTAGATGGGCCACCCATGCAATGGCAAGTGACAACTGGGACCACGAGCCCTTGTGAGTTGAGTTGAACTCAGTTGAACTTGAGGGGGAGTGCTAGAGTATGGCTTGTGGGAACAAGTCCCACATCAATAATGTACAAGAAAATTAAAGGGCATATAAGTGTTGGCAAACTAAAACCAAAATAGCCTAAGCCATTTTGGTGATGGAAAGTCCAGTTCAGCTTTTAGCCTTACTAGTTTGATATTCACACTCCTGAGTCCGTAATTCTCAACAATCACATCTAACTTGCAACTGTCTATACATTAGATGTCCAAATTTGAGACTTAAAATGGAAAATGAATGAAAAATTCATTTATTACCATGAAGACTACATAGATGGGCATGGGCTGCAACAAGACTGCAACTATGGATACAGGCATGGATTACAATGGGACTGAATCGAGAGGGATTATCAATTCTTTTAAAAGAAGAGCAGAGAATGTTAGTGATAACAGTAAGCACAAAACTAACATGGAACTAGGACACAGTTTTTGGCTGAGTTCATTACTAAGTTGTTCCTCTATCTATTTAAATAATTTGAGTTGGGACTCCTCCATGGTAGAAGTGATATCTAACACCACAGTAATGCAGGTTCATTAGGGGGAAAAAAAAGAAGAAAGAAAGAGACCAGGACCTGCAGAAATGCACATAAGCATAGATAACTACATAGCTCTGCATACATGCAGAAATGAACATATGCATAGATAACTGCATAACTCTGCCCATAAAACTAAGAAGCAACAAAGTTGGAAGAAATTAAAAAGACTAATCACCTTTACATTGCCCAGAATGTATTGGAATTGATCGAACTCTTGTAGAATCTGATGAGGTACTTCCCCCATCCACATCCATCAATTCTGAACTTCAGCAATAACAATGTGCAAATATCCAAATCCTATGAGAGTAATCCTCGATGTCCAACAGTAATCACACAAGAAGTTCACTATATTTACAGGAGCTGCACCATATTAGAAAAAAAAAAAGAAAAGACATCGCTATAGATGCTCATTTAGGCTAAATGCAAAGGTGAAAACGTTTCAATGTTCGATTTCTAATTGCCAAGCAACCTCGAGAACAGAGAAATAATAAAATCTTGTGTTTTCAAGTGAAATGGAGTCCAAAACTTTGGCTGATTTAAGTTCGGGCCCTGAACTTGAGGGTCCATTTTTCTTAGGAACCAGGCATCTTAGAAACCTAAAATCATAAATGCAATGTTATATATTTCCCTCCTCCCTCTGTTTTTTTGCATCAAAACAAATAGGGAATAAATCCATTCCAACAAATTAAATGGTAATTATTTTCTTTTTTTCTTTTTTCTTTTTACATAATTTTTCTTACCTAAAGTATATATCAGTTTTTTTTTAACAAAAAAACCTCAACCAAGCCAAATAGTTTAATTTTGCTTAGTTGAATGGCTACCATACTGAGTTTTAAAAGAAGTGAGAAAATTTCAACTAATCCTTACAGCTATATTTCACAGTTTCAGAAACATATTCCTAGTAGGGCATAAACAGAAGTAAATAAGAGTCAGGAAGCCAATGTACTACATCCCAAATAAGCCCCACAAAATTCAAATAACAAAACCATGCATTTTAAAAAGTGTGGATTGTTATGCGATCCATGATATGCTCCAAATATTTTTGGAGAGTTTTGAATAATAATCTAAGCATATAAAAGTGCTTCTGGATTTCAACTTTTCAATTGTCTTCTCCCATTGTAAGCCTCAAAATTTTAAGTGAATCTCAGCAATAATACACACAAAAACAGCTCTTGTTGTCCAAAATTTTTAACATTAAGAATCCAAATTTCGAGCTTCACTTGTTCACATTTCCAGACAATTTCTTTAAAAAAAAAAAAGCCGCCACAGACAAAACATCAATTATATAAGCACAAATCACATATAATCTAATATATTTACAAACACAAATGCATTCAAATTGCCAAATGAAGAACACTACAACTATCTAAATCGCGCATTAAGTTCAAATGAGTAAAACAACTAAAATAGATACTCGCATCAAGTAATGAATGATCACGAAAATGAGAAAAAAAGGGCTCCAATTTTCCTTCAAAATCCTACATTTCCTAGGGAACCAAGCGGGGAGAGAAATAGAAATAGCTCCTAAAAAACACTCTTTTCTCTTTGCAGTTAACCTAAGCTGGACTAGGAATTGATAGAAAAAGAGAAATCAATGATAAGAAATGCTGGAGACAACAGAGATAAAAGAGAGAGAAGATAAATACCATGAAGATTCCCTGAAATAAAGATGAAAATTTGTTAGGGTTTGTGATTTGGAGAAGAAGCAAGGAATTGCTTCCGTCGAGAATCTTGGTATCTGTGTGTCTGTAATTTTCAGTTATTTTCTACCTTCCGTCCACATTTCAGCCAGCCGAACCCAACCAAATGACATGCCGTTTAGAGACTACGACCGGTCACTCGACACTAGGAAATTATTATTTCGTCAACGATATGTCGTTTATTTGATAGCAGGTCTTTTATTCGTCAACTTTTTTAATTTGTCTCCTAAGCCAACACAACACTGTCAAAGTCTTTCCAGCCTCTAACTGCAATGCTCCAAGCTCAACGGTCAAGCAACTTTCTTGGCCGAATTTTCCCTCATAAATTCTTACACCAAACAAGACCATTCACTGTCTACTCTTCCCTCCTCAATCTCTGCAAAAAGCCCCAGCACCTTCAACAAATTCATGCAAGATTTATCCTCCATGGCCTTCACCAGAACACCACACTCTCTTCCAAATTGGTCGACTCATATGCCAATCTTGGCCTCCTTTACATTTCCAAACAAATCTTCAATTCTATCTCCAATCCCAATACCCTTTTGTACAACACAATTTTGAGAAACTTGGCCAAGTTTGGCGACTTTAAAAGTACACTTTTTTTGTACCAGAAAATGTGCTTAAATTCCATACATCCTGATGAGGAAACATACCCATTTGTTTTAAGTTCATGTTCTTGCTTGTTGGACGTTGTAAATGGAAAGGCGATTCATGGGCATCTCATAAAATTGGGTTTTGAGTCATTTTATTTGGTGGATACTGCTTCGATGGAGATGCATAGGAGTTTTGGTGATCTTGAGAAAGAAAGAGAGACAATTGATGGGAAGTCTATTAATGATTTGGATTATTGGAATTGCTTGATTTTAGAGACCTCTAAAAGTGGGAATACGACGAAAAGTTTATGGTTTTATGAAAGAATGAGCATGGAGAAAACTGAGTCCCTCTCTGTTACTGTTGTTAAGTTGCTGAGGTCAACCGTTGAAATGGGCTCATTAAGGGCAGGAAGGGCTATTCATTGTGTGGTTGTTGTGTGTGGTTTATGTGAAGATTTATCTGTGAATACTGCCCTGCTAACAATGTACTCAAAGTTGAGGGGTTTAGCTGATGCAAGGTTAATATTTGAGAAAATGCCTGAGAAGGACTGTGTCGTGTGGAACATTATGATATCTGCATATTCTCAAAATGGTTATCCTGAGAAATCCATAGATTTGTTGAGATATATGGCGAAATCTGGGGTCAGAGCTGATATGTTTACCGCACTTCCTGCTGTTTCCTCCATCAAGCAGTTGAAATCTATTGAATCGGGCAAAGAAATGCATGCTCATGTGATAAGAAATGGGTCAGATTGTCAAGTATCAGTTCCTAATTCTCTTATTGACATGTACTGTGGATGTGATTGTTTGAACTATGCTCAAAAGATTTTCGAATTGTTGTCAATTAAGACTGCAGCTTCATGGAGCTCAATAGTTAAGGGATATGTAAACCATGATCGGTCTCTTGATGCTTTGTGTCTCTTCTCCAAGATGAAACTTGATGGACCTAGGGTCGATTTCATCACATTTATTAACATCTTGCCTGCTTGTGTGAATGTTGGGGCGTTAGAGCAAGTTAAATACCTTCATGGATACTCAATTAAATGTTGTATAACTAAGCTAGCATCTGTTAATACGGCTTTGCTTATCAGCTATGCAAAATGTGGATGCATAGAGATGGCAAGGAAGCTTTTTGATGAGGAGACTGTCAACAAGGATATAATCACTTGGAACTCAATGATCAGTGCATATGCCAAGCATGGAGCCTCGTCTGAGTGTTTCAATTTGTACAGACAAATGAAGCAATCAAATTTAGAACCAGATGGAATAACATTTCTTGGGCTATTGACAACTTGTGTTAATACAGGGCTTGTTAAAGAAGGGCAGGAACTTTTCAAGGAGATGATGGAGACCTATGCTTGCCATCCCAGCCAGGAACACTATGCTTGTATGGTTGATCTACTGGGCCGTGCTGGCCATGTCAATGAAGCCAGGGAGCTCATAAAGACCATGCCCTTCAAACCAGATGCACCGGTTTGGGGTCCTTTGTTGAGTGCCTGTAAGATGCAGTCTGAGACTAAGCTTGCAGAGTTTGCGGCTGAGAAGTTGATATCTATGGAACCAAGAAATGCAGGAAATTACATCCTGCTGTCAAACATATATGCTGCGGCAGGAAAGTGGGATGGAGTTGCTAAAATGAGAAGTTTTCTTAGAGACAGAGGTTTGAAGAAAACACCTGGTTATAGCTGGCTAGAAATAAATGGATGTGTACACGAGTTTCGTGTTGCTGATCGATCTCATCCAAAAGCGGATGATGTACATACTGTGTTAAGAAACCTAGAATTGGAAATCAAGGAAGCAAGAGAACAATTTGAACTAACCATCTTAAATGCTGATTTTCTCCATTTTTGGTGAATTTCTTGGTTTTTTTCTTTAACTATGATGTTTCATATTCGACTAGTTCTAATCGAAACAAAATCAACTAAAAAAAAATATTGTTTACCAAAGCATGGTTTATGAATTAGCTAGTGCAAAGGTGGACTGCCTAGTGCCTGTGCCTTACCTGTTATTTTTTTCTTTTTTTTCTTAATTGCAAATTGCATTGCATTAAAGCTGATTACACAAAGTTAACTCATATTAACACTGAACCAGGAAACAAAGCAAGCTCCTTAGCCCTAACAATCAAGCCAGCACCAGGCCCATAACCCTATCCAACCAAACCCTAGACCTAGATTCCCAAGCACAAACTTAAGATCAACATCAGACTACGCTTCGTCGGGAAGCATGACCAGAGAACCTATCGGACCCCAGAGCGATGATTCTTTCGCGAAAGCCTAACTCGCAAAAGCAAGGGAAGCCTTATTAATAAGAGTTCATCTTATCTACATTTGAACATTGGACCGCCAACTTGGGAGAAAGACAAGGCAATGCCATGACGTTTTATCCTCGATCTAATCATAGAGAACCGATAACCTTAATCTTAACGTCAGGCCTTCAATCTAAAAAATATTGAAATATATATTACACTTACTGAAAAAAAAAAAAAAAAAAAAAAGACTGAATAAAACTAAAAAACAAATACAAAGAGAAAAAATAATTATACATTTTTAAATAATTTTATCTTTTTATTTCATATTATTATGCTTTTCTGGAAAATGTAATTGAAAATAACATTTTTAAAAGTATATAACTATATTTTTTAATAAAAAATTATTGATTTAACGTGTCATAAGAATTTCATTTCAAATGGCTTTTTAACAGTAAATATCATTTTTATAAATAATTTTAAGCTGATACTGAAAAAGTCGTATGCGTCTAAGATAAGAGTTGCAGAAATGAGAATGTTAAGATGGATGAATGGCCATACTAGACTAGATAAAATTTACAATGAGAGTATTAGAGAAAATGTAAGAGTAGTGTCAATTGAAGATAAGTTGAGAGAAGGGAGATTGAGGTGGTTTGGTCATGTAAAACGTAGACATACGGAGGCTCCAATTAGACAATAGAGCATATTAGGTTAGATGATATAAAGAAAAAAATGGGAAGACCTAAATTGACTTGGAGGAGAGTAGTACAACATGACCTAGAAGCATTACATATTTCTGAGGATTTAACCCAAAGTCGTTTAGAGCGGAGAAGACGAATCTATATAGCCGACCCTAAATTTTTTGAGATAAAGGTTGAGTTGAATTGAGTTAATATTAGGTTTGTAAATAGTTTTTTAACAATTTTTTAAATAATTAATCCTTATTTTAATGTGTGTCAAACATAAAAACATAAATATTATTAAACTATTGTGAGATTTTAAATTTAAATTTTGAGCTAATAAAAAAAAGGTAAACATATAAATAAGCAAGAGATAAAGTCAAGGATATTAGTTGAACCAAACTCGCCTATAAATTTAATAGTCTTTGATATTAAATCCTTCAATACAAATATGAGTATTTTTCACAAAAATTATATCTTAATCATGTTTGATATTTATAATTAATTTGATGTAATTTATACTTTGGCTTTTTTTTTTTTCAAATTTAATACTTAATAATAAATTTAAAAATTTTGGCACTTCATCTTTCCTTAAAAGGGGTGTATTATTGTTTTTATAAGAAAAAATGAGAGCACTAAACTCGATGTAACACTTAATGATACAAGTTATTGGACAATTCACCGCTTCTTTTTATTGCACTCCTAAAAAGAAATAATATCTAGTCATAGTACTTATGTAGGGGATTGAATTTTGGTGAGAGAAAGTCATTTCATTAAGTTAATCACAAAACTATCACACTTGGTGATAAGGGATATATTGTCATTCACTGCCTTCTAATTTTTATAGAATTTTAACATTTGAAAAATTGAATTTTGAAAAAAAAATTAAAACTTGAAAAGTTAAACCAAATTGAAGGGGTTTTGTAACACCCCAAAATTTTTAATTTTATGAGCATTTTTAGTATTTTAATTTTATTAAATTTTTGAAATTTTTTTGAGATTTTTCGGATTTTAAAAATCGGGTTCGATTTTTCGAAAATATAAACTTTGATGATTTTTAAAAATTAATTTAAAGACCACGTGGCAAAACTAAAAATATATTTGGAGTCAACGTATTTTTCTGAGTTTTCTGGAATTTTTTCGAAATTTTTGGACCTCGTTTTCGGTCCTGAGGCAGAGTAAAAATTCAAAATTTTGTATTCTGAATCGAACGGCCGAATTGAACCGGACCGGTCGAATCGGACCGGCCTTTTCCTTCTTCCCTTTTTATTCGCCGCGCGCGTCGTCCCTCTCCCTTTTCTCTCTCTTTTCTCTCTCCTCCCCACCCCACCGGCCACCCACCGCCCACTCGGCCACTGGCCGCGCCAGCCTCCCTGCCGCCGGCCAAAAACGGCCGGAAACGCCACAACGCGCAAGGCTGCGTCGATTCAGCTTCCCGCCAACCGCCGATCCGGCCATCAATTGGACCGGGTCTTATGTCTAAAATCATCTACTCGGCGAGAGCTTTCCATAGACACCAAGAACGCCGAAATCCATCGAGCGGTTTGTCCGATTTTTGCTCGGGAAGATTTTAGCCCATTTCGACTTTTGGGCTAGATTTCTCGAAAACCGTGAATCCCACGAGAAAACTGAGGCTACCAGCACGCTCCACTCGTCGAGAGCTTCGCAACGACATAAATTTCGAACTTTTCCGACACCATTTTTCGGTGGGTCCCACGGAACTTCGCAGTGTATTTTCGAGCATTAAATGAGCTTAGAAAATTCTGAAAAATTTATGTACTAACCCCCGTGTTATGGGCTTCGTGCAGGTATCCTCGATTCGAGGAAATTCGACAGTTGACCGGGTCTGCAAAATTCCGCCATGCACTGCACGGAAAAGTCTCCGAATTGGACCGAGGTTTTGGCTAGCCCCCCATTGTCAGACGTCCCGAGCGCGTTCCAGAAGTCGGAATCGGCAAAGGTAAACCCGAACCTTGCTTTTTCATAATTTTCTAGTGCTTAAATAGGATTAAAAATCCATAAAATATTCGTGGTAGCTTAGAAAATTACGATTCTTTTTGCAATAGCTTAGTAATATTGCTAAGGACCGCAGGGCAAAGTTTTATAACTCTTAGAGCTTGTTTGGGCAGCTTTTGCAAAAATGATCAATAATAAGGACTAAATTGAAATTTTTGCGTATTGTGAAGATGATTGATTTGATGGGCCCAGGAGGGGCTGTGTGATATGATTGAGTTGTGGATGTATGGATTGTGAGTATAGAAGTGTATTTTGAGCCCTTTTGCAGGTTGGGTAGGTCCTAGGTATAGGGGAGACTCTGCCGGATTTTCGGCATGACTTAGGACGTATTTGGTCTTTTCTTGATTTGTATTGAGTCATTTGTGTTAAATAAATGTAATGTAATTGTCAGGTGAGCCGATGACCTTCTTCCTCCGCCACCGCCACAAAGGATTGTCGTCAAGTTTGTGAGTAAAATATTAATTTTAATTGTAATTTCGATATTATTATATGTTCAGCATGCCCATGCATCACTTATATGCATATATTTATGTAGTTAAACTCTAGGCACGATTTATGATGCATTGATAACTGTTAAAGTGCCATGATGTTGTTGTGGTAATTTGGAGCAGCAGCGTGCGTTGGCGTGCGTGTGATGTGGTGTGGACTATGGATAGGACGGGTAGTCACGCTTGAGTTCTTCATTGGACCCGATCCTTCGAGGGGTAGTCACGGCTTGAGTTCTTCAGGGACCTCGATTTGGTTTATTAAGCGAAAGTCCGCTTGAGTTCTTCACGGCACCAAAGTTGGATTTAAGAGAGTCATGCAGGATCACCTCCATATATTATGATTGATGCTACAGGGTGCGTGAGTGCTCCAAATTACCTTTTTGATGTTATGATGTGAAAATGATGTTGATGTTGCATTTCACTCTACAGGGTGCATTAGTTTTAGATAGTTATAGAGATTATGGTTAAAATTGATATTTTACTCTCTGAGTCGAACGCTCACTCCTGTTCAAAAATTTTTCCAGGCCACAGGAGAATATTTTTGAGGTTAACCTGCTTTCTCCCTCGCAGGTCGATTACTAATGTTTGTATAAACTTGTTAAATCTTAGAATTTCCGCATGTGTTAGAAATGTTTATTTGATTTGGGTCTGTAAACTAAATTATTATTTTGGACCTGTAAATTTAATATTCTATGCATGTTTGATGGATTGGATGAGGGAGCTGAGCACCCATTTATTTTTATGCTGATGAGTATGTGAAGGGTGAGCTGAGCTCCCATTTATTTTTATGCTGATGAGTATGTGGAGGGTGAGCTGAGCTCCCCAATTGAGTATTTATTGTGTTTACAGGTCGGGTGAGTCGAAAACTCCCCGTTGGAAAGTCCATTTTATGGCCGGACTATGTCCGTTTGGTTTCTTGAAATTGGGCCCAAATGGGCCTTAGAATTGGGTTAATGAACAGTTAGGCTTACTACGGGCCTCGGGGGCTTTAGGCTGGCCCAGGTCCTAGTGCCGGTCCGGCCCATAGGTTGGGTCGTGACAGATGTGGTATCAGAGCTTAGGCTCCAGATTCTTAGGGAATGTCTGTCTAAAATGTTGAGAAGAGTCTAATAGGAGTCACATGCGGAAAATTAGGGTCCATATTCGTCCTGCATTGTCATCGTTGCTTCTAGTTTCTGCTCCATATATTATGTATAAAAATAAGTCTATGGAGCTGTGTAATGAGCAGTTTTGAATTTTTGTGGGCTAATGCTGCTGAATTTTAGGAAAATGCGTAGAAGCAGGAGAGCTGCCACTGCACTAGAACCAGATGTGCCTGACGAGGTGTCGGCACAGGATGAGGCGCCTGCCCCGAGGAGGCAGGGTAGGAGGCCTAGAGCTGCTCAAGTAGAAGAGCAGCTACCACCAGTACAGGATCAGTCCTTTATGGCACAGGGTCCCATGGACCCCATGGCAGCTACTCTAACTGGTTTGCAGAGGACCATCGACATGATGGCTCAATATATGGTCCACCCTCCACAGCAGCAACAGTCCACCGCACCAAGAGGGGAACCTTACAAACAGATCATAAATTTTAAGAAGTTGGTGCCTGGTACTTATGATGTGTCAGACGATGCATATCGGTTTTTGGATTCTCGCAGGCGAGAGAACAGTCTGATTGGTGATGGAAGACTGATAGAGTGTATGCAGCACGTCATGGGGCCTATGCCTAGACAATGGATGAATGACTACGTGTTACCCCGGATGGAGGGTTTGACATGGGCTCAGTTTGTGGAACTTTTTATCAATCGGTTTGTGCCAGAAAGCTTCAGAGATCAGAAACAGTGGGCCTTTGAGGCCTTAAGACAGAATGGCAGGTCTGTAGATGAATATGCTACAGAATTTCTGGAATTGAGCAGATATGCCCCTGCAGCAGTAGCTACAGAAACTATGAAGGTGAAGAGATTCCTAAAGGGGCTTGACAGGAGGTATGCGAACCTGGCCATGATGTCTAATCAGTCTTTTGATGTGGTGGTTGATCGAGCCAGGCAGATTGAGATTAGTTATGCCATGATGACAAATGGAGAGCAAAGAAAAACAGAGCGAGGGTTCCTCAGTGTCCCTTCCATGGGTACTCCTGGACAAGCAGGCTGTGGTAATTACAGAGGAAAAAGTAGGAACAAGAAGAGTGGTTTTAGACACAAACCTCGAGGATTCGCACTGTGCGGATCCAGCAGTGGTCACAGCTCAGTGTACGCAGCCTGGTCCGTTCAGGATCCTCCTTGGCACCTTGTGCACAGTGTGGAAGAGGACATTCAGGACCTTGTTTGATGGGATCAGGAGTATGCTTCAGGTGTGGCCAACCGGGTCACTTTGCTAGAGAATGCCTCGTTTTCAGTGAGCCACAGATGGGGTCACAGGGTTCTGTTGCGAATGTTCCTCGTCAGTTGTATCCGGGTGCTTCCAGCATGGCAGGCAGTCAGTTCAGTGGCCAACAGGGCCGAGGACAAGGGGGACGTGGATTTGGAGGCAGATCAGGAGGGAGAAGTCAGTATCAGGGTTCTGCCACTCAGGGTAGGGGTCAAGCTCGGGTTTTCACCCTGACCCATCAGGATGCTCAGGCTTCGAATGCAGTTGTGGCAGGTATTCTTCTGGTCTGTTCCTATGAGGCTCGTGTTTTAATAGATCCGAGTGCTACGCACTCATTTGTCTCCCCTGTGTTTGCCATGAGGTTGGGTAGAAACCCTACAACCTTAGAATGTCCTTTGTCGGTAGCTACCCCACTTAGCGATAACATAGAGGTAGATATGATTTTTCCGGGTAGTCCAGTAGTAGTGGATGGAAAGATCCTCCCAGTAGACTTGGTTCCTCTACCAGTAATGGATTTCGATGTAATCCTGGGGATGGATTGGTTGGCAACTCATTATGCCACCTTAGACTGCAGGAACAAAAAGGTGTATTTCCACGTACCTGGTGTGGAAGAGTTTAGCTTTGATGGTGACAGGAGCGTGGCTCCATATAATTTGGTGTCAGCAATTAGTGCCAGAAAAATGTTGAGGCGTGGATGCCAAGGGTATTTGGCATTGGTGAGAGATACATCTGTAGAAGGTGTCAGCATGGAAAATGTTCCTGTTGTCAGAGAATTCATGGATGTCTTCCCGAAGAGCTCGTGGTTGCCACCGTAAAGGGGAATAGAGTTCGCATTGATGTTGTTCCGGTACAAACCCCATATCCATGCCACCTTACAGGATGGCACCAGAATTGAAAGAGTCAAGGAGCAACTACAGGAGCTTTTGGACAAGGGTTTCATACGTCCGAGCACTTCACCTGGGTGCTTCGTTTCTATTCGTGAGAAAGAAGGATGGGTCATTGAGGTTGTGTATTGACTATAGACAGTGAACAAGGTGATCGTGAAGAACAAGTATCCACTTCCTGATCGATGACTGCTTGATCACCTCAAGGGGCTAGATTCTTTTCCAAGATAGACTGCGATCGTGCTACCATCGATTGAAAATCAGAATGAGGACGTGTCCAAAACGGCATTCGTGACAAGATATGGTCATTATGAGTTCTTGGTGATGTCTTTTGGACTCACTAATGCACCAAAGACCTTCATGGACTTGATGAACAGGGTGTTCAAGCCATTTTTGGACCGTTTTGTCATCGTATTCATAGATGACATTTTGATATACTCTCGGACCGAGGAAGAACACGTGTGGCACTTGAGGATGGTGTTGCAGACCTTGAGGGAGCACCAGCTATATGCCAAATTTTCAAAATGTGAATTTTAGCTAGAAAGCATCTCATTCTTGGGACATGTGGTTTCTAGTGACGGTATTCAAGTGGATCCCAAGAAAATTGAAGTCAGAATCGATTGGCTTAGGCCTACAATACCACCGAGGTGCGAAGTTTTCTGGGTTTAGCTGGCTACTATAGGCGTTTTGTACAAGATTTCTCCAGGATAGCGGCTTCCCTAACTAAGTTGACCAGGAAGAATGTTCCATTCATTTGGACAGATGACTGTGAGGTGAGTTTCCAGAAGCTTAAGGAGTGTCTAACCACTGCCCCTGTGTTGACACTACCTGTGAGTGGTGAAGGGTACACCGTGTATTGTGACGCCTCCAGAGTTGGCCTAGGGTGTGTCTTGATGCAAAATGGAAAGGTAGTGGCTTATGCTTCAAGGAAGCTGAAGAGGCATGAGCAGAACTACCTCACCCATGATTTGGAAATGGCGGCTGTAGTCTTTGCACTGAAAATCTGGAGACACTACCTGTATGGTGAAGTGTGCGAGATATACACCGACCACAAGAGTTTAAAGTATATCTTCCAACAGAGGGATTTAAACTTGAGACATAGGAGATGGATGGAGCTTCTGAAAGACTATGATTACACCATCCAGTACCACCCTGGGAAGGCCAATGTTGTGGCAGATGCTTTGAGCAGGAAATCTTCTAGTAGTTTGGCGCACATTTCAGCAGAGAAGAGACCGTTGATTCAGGAAGTACATGAGTTAATGGATCAAGGTTTAATCCTAGATCTTTCAGATGAGGGGGTATTGTTGGCTCATTTTTCGGTGAGGCCAGACTTGAGGGATAGAGTTAGAGTTTCCCAGCACAGAGACCAATAATTGATGAAAATTATAGAAAGAGTACAGCAAGGTGAAGGTGGTGAGTTTGGATTTGCCAATGATGGCGCCCTAGTGCAAGGTTCTAGGATATGTGTGCCCGATGTGGACAACCTCAGGAATGAAATCATGCGAGAGGCACACTACACACTTTACAGTGTCCACCCAGGTTCCACCAAAATGTACCATGATGTGAAAGATAGCTACCGTGGAATGGCATGAAGAGAGACATAGCACTTTGTATCCAAGTGCTTGACTTGTCGAAGGTGAAGTTTGAACACCAGAGACCGCCGTGAAGCTGCAAGAGCTCCTATCCCGTAATGGAAGTGGGAAATGATTACTATGGATTTTGTGGATCGGTTGCCTCGCATCACGCGAGGATATGATTCGATATGGGTAATTGTAGACCGCTTGACCAAATCACTCACTTCTTACCTGTGAAGACTACATATTCTGTGGCACAGTATGCCCGGCTCTACATTCGAGAAATAGTCAGATTGCATGGAGTTCCGGCTTCCGTAATATCTGACAGAGGGCCCCAGTTCACTTCTCAGTTTTGGAGAAAGTTGCAGGAGGCACTTGGCACACGCTGAACTTCAAGATGGCTTTCCACCCTCGCATGCAGACAGTCGAAAGGACAATCCAAACATCGAAGACATGCTTCGCATGAGTGTCTTGGATTTTGAGGTCAATGGGATGAGCAAACTAGCTTTGGTGGAGTTCGCTATAACAACAGCTTATCACTCCAAAGATAGGATGGCACCCTATGAGGCACTATATGGAAGAAAGTGTAGGTCTCTCCGTGTTGGACAGAAATGGGGAAGCGAAGGTGCATGATGTAGACCTAGTGCAAGACACTTCGAGGTAGTTCATTTAATCGTGAACGATCGAGGACAATTTTCAAGAGATGTAAGAGTTATGCAGACCTGACGGAGGGATGTGGAGTTTGCAAAGGCGACTATGTATTCTCAAGGTTTCTCCAATGAAGGGAGTCATGAGATTTGGAAAGAAGGGCAAGTTGACACCTCGGTATATTGGACCTTTGAGGTTACCGATAGAGTTGGAGCAGCTTGCCTACGGCTGCACTACCACCCAACCTTTCTCACGTTCATCCCGTGTTTCACATCTCCATGCTCAGGAAATACATTCCAGATCCTTCTCATGTACTATAGCCGGATGTGATAGAGCTAAAAGAGAACTTGACATTTGAGGAGCAACCTGTAGCCATAGTGGACTACCAAGTGAGACAGCTAAGATCCAAACAGATCCCTATGGTTAAGGTTTTGTGGAGGAGTCAGTCGGTGGAAGAGTGCACCTGGGAGTCAGAACGGGACATGCGTAGCAAGTACCCTTATTTGTTCAATGTATAATCATGTGCTTTATTCTGCCTTGTGTAAAATTCGAGGACGAATTTTCTGTAAGGGGGGAAGAATGTAACACCCCAAAATTTTTAATTTTATGAGCATTTTTAGTATTTTAATTTTATTAAATTTTTGGAATTTTTTTGAGATTTTTCGGATTTTAAAAATCGGGTTCGATTTTCCGAAAATATAAACTTTGATGATTTTTAAAAATTAATTTAAAGACCACGTGGCAAAACTAAAAATATATTTGGAGTCTACGTATTTTTCTGAGTTTTCTGGAATTTTTTCGGAATTTTTGGACCTCGTTTTCGGTCCCGAGGCAGAGTAAAAATTCAAAATTTTGTATTTCGAATCGAACCGGCCGAATCGAACCGGACCGGATCGGACCGGTCGAATCGGACCGGCCTTTTCCTTCTTCCCTTTTTCTTCCCCGCGCGCGTCGTCCCTCTCCCTTTTCTCTCTCTTTTCTCTCTCCTCCCCACCCCCAGCCGCCCACCGCCACCTTGACCCCACGGCCGCCTCCCAGGCCACCCACCGCCACCCAAACAATGAAAAATGCGCGCGAACGCCTCACTGGCTGCCGATTCAGCTTCCCCGGCCAAATCCGGTCGATCAGGCCACCAATTGGACCGGGTCTTGTGTCTAAAATCATCTACTCGGCGAGAGCTTTCCATAGACACCAAGAACGCCGAAATCCATCGAGCGGTTTGTCCGATTTTTGCTCGGGAAGATTTTAGCCCATTTCGACTTTTGGGCTAGATTTCTCGAAAACCGTGAATCCCACGAGAAAACCGAGGCTACTAGCATGCTCCACTCGTCGAGAGCTTCGCAACGACATAAATTTCGAATTTTTTCGACACCGTTTTTCGGTGGGTCCCACGAAACTTCGCAGTGTATTTTCGAGCATTAAATGAGCTTAGAAAATTCTGAAAAATTTATGTACTAACCCCCGTGTTATGGGCTTCGTGTAGGTATCCTCGATTCGCGGAAATTCGACAGTTGACCGGGTCTGCAAAATTCCGGCCAGACAGACCCGTTACCGGAAAAGTCTCCGAATTGGACCGAGGTTTTGGCTAGCCCCCCATTGTCAGACGTCCTGAGCGCGTTCCCGAAGTCGGAATCGGCAAAGGTAAACCCGAACCTTGCTTTTTCCTAATTTTCTAGTGCTTAAATAGGATTAAAAATCCATAAAATATTCGTGGTAGCTTAGAAAATTACGATTTTTTTTGCAATAGTTTAGTAATATTGCTAAGGACCGCGGGGCAAAGTTTTATAATTTTTAGAGCTTGTTTGGGCAGTTTTTGCAAAAATGATCAATAATAAGGACTAAATTGAAATTTTTGCGTATTGTGACGATGATTGATTTGATGGGCCCAGGAGGGGCTGTGTGATATGATTGAGTTGTGGATGTATGGATTGTGAGTATAGAAGTGTATTTTGAGCCCTTTTGCAGGTTGGGTAGGTCCTAGGTATAGGGAAGACTCTGCCGGATTTTCGGCATGACTTAGGACATATTTGGTCTTTTCTTGATTTGTATTGAGTCATTTGTGTTAAATAAATGTAATGTAATTATCAGGTGAGCCGGGACAGCCTTCTTCCTCCGCCCAGCCGCCACAGTGATTGTCGTCAAGTTTGTGAGTAAAATATTAATTTTAATTGTAATTTCGATATTATTATATGTTCAGCATACCCATGCATCACTTATATGCATATATTTATGTAGTTAAGCTCTAGGCACGATTTATGATGCATTGATAACTGTTAAAGTGCCATGATATTGTTGTGGTAATTTGGAGCAGCAGCGCGGCGCGTTGGCGCGTGTGATGTGGTGTGGACTATGGATAGGACGGGTAGTCACGGCTTGAGTTCTTCGCTGGGATCCGATCCTTCGAGGGGTAGTCACGGCTTGAGTTCTTCGCTGGGACCCTCGATTTGGTTTATTAAGCGAAAGTCCGGCTTGAGTTCTTCGCTGGCACCAGGTTGGATTTAAGAGAGTCATGCAGGATCAGCTCCCATATATTATGATTGATGCTACAGGGTGCGTGAGTGCTCCAAATTACCTTTTTGATGTTATGATGTGAAAATGATGTTGATGTTGCATTTCACTCTACAGGGTGTATTAGTTTTAGATAGTTATAGAGATTATGGTTAAAATTGATATTTTACTCTCTGAGTCGAACGCTCGCTCCTGTTCAAAAATTTTTCCAGGCCACAGGAGAATATTTTTGAGGTTAACCTGCTTTCTCCCTCGCAGGTCGATTACTAATGTTTGTATAAACTTGTTAAATCTTAGAATTTCCGCATGTGTTAGAAATGTTTATTTGATTTGGGTCTGTAAACTAAATTATTATTTTGGACCTGTAAACTTAATATTCTATGCATGTTTGATGGATTGGATGAGGGAGCTGAGCTCCCATTTATTTTTATGCTGATGAGTATGTGGAGGGTGAGCTGAGCTCCCCAATTGAGTATTTATTGTGTTTACAGGTCGGGTGAGTCGAAAACTCCCCGTTGAAAAGTCCATTTTATGGCCGGACTATGTCCGTTTGGTTTCTTGAAATTGGGCCCAAATGGGCCTTAGAATTGGGTTAATGAACAGTTAGGCTTACTACGGGCCTCGGGGGCTTTAGGCTGGCCCAGGTCCTAGTGTCGGTCCGGCCCATAGGTTGGGTCGTGACAGGTTTTGTTTTTAATAGTAACTAGAAAGACATAATTTATTTTTTTTAAATAAATGGGAAAATCGTAAAAAAAAAAAAATCAACTTTTGTCCATTTCTATAATTTTACTCATTTTTTTTTTATAAATTCACCCCAATTTTTTAGGAATGATTTAATTGTAACTCACAGTTAATGGGACCATTAACGGTAGGCTGCGATTAATTCAACGTCAAAAGGTAAGGATGTAATTGTCAAAAAAAAAATAGAGCACAATTGTAAAATCTTTGAAATGTTGGGTTTTTTTTTTTGAAATGAAAATTTTGAAAAAACTTTTTTATAACTTTTCTTATTTTCTCCCTAAATTAAATAAAAATATTATTTATTTTCTTTTCTTTATTTATTTTATTGTCTTTTCTTTTTCTAAATAAAAAAAATTATATATATATATATATATATATATATATATATATATATATATATATATATATATATATATATATATATATATATATATCCCTCTTTATAATTTTTCTCAAGTTATTTTCCCCTTAATTTTTTAATTAAATATAGGATTGGCAAAATCTAAATCATACCAAAAAAACATATGTTTTTCCTTGTATCGAATGGTCAATGGACTTAAAAAAATTAAGACTTTTTTAATTTTAATTTTAATATAATTTTTTACTTATGAAAATTAAATTTTTATATTAATAACATTTTTAAAATATTTTTTATTAGTAAAATATAATAATTTTTATCAATTTTAATTTAATTTTTGACAAATTTTATTTATAATTTCTAATTAAAATAAACTATAGTTCATATTATTTATTTACCATTAATGAGAAATTTCTAAATAATTTTTTAAAAATAAATTTTAAAATTTCAAATAATTTTTTACGATTTTACCTTTTTTTTATAATAATTGCACTGATTTTTTTTTTATATAATTATACTCTATCCTTTTTTTAACAATTAGACCCTGATATTTTAGGAATAATTTTAATTATACCTTGCCAAAAGTTAACAATAGAGTATAATTAATTCGGCCTCTATAGATTAAGGTGGAATTGTTAAAAAAAAGATAAGGCAAAATTATAAAAATCGATAAAAATTGAGATATATTTTGTTTTAATTTTTCCAAAATAAAATTCGAAAGAAAAACTCCAATGGCATTTTAGTAATAATAATTCCAAGTTCCAACCTTCTTGTTCTATCACAGGGTTTTCAGAACCCAAAGTCAAAAACCCTTGATTTGAAGCTCTCAGCCTCCGACACCACCATGAGTTTAATTGCAGGCTCCTACGAGAAATTCATCTGGGGTTTCAAGCTCAAACCCTTAAAACACAACGATTCACAGGAAGCCTTAACTCTAATCCCACTCTTCTCCTACCCTGCCCACCTCGCCCCCATCACCACAGCCGCTGCCGCTGGCCCTGCTGCCGCATCCGGTTCTTCCGACGATACCATTCACATATACGACATTCCTTCCGCCTCCTCCCTTGGTTCCCTCCACCACCACACCTCCTCTGTCACCTCTCTCTCCTTCTTCACCCCTCCCTCCCTCTCCTTTCCCCGCAACCTCCTCTCTGCCGCTGCCGACGGCTCCGTCTGCATCTTCGATGCCGACCCCTTTGTCCACTTAAAGACAGTATGGGCTCACAAGAAGGGTGTGAATGACTTGTCCATACATCCATCTGGGAAATTGGCGCTTACGGTGGGGAGGGACGAATGCTTGGCGATGTTGAATTTAGTGAGGGGAAGGAGGAGCTTTTATTGTAGGCTGGGGAAGGAGGCGAGTTTGGTGAAGTTTGATTTGGGTGGAGAGAGATTTTTTATGGTGACAGAAGAGAAGGTTGGGATTCATCAGGCTGAAGATGCCCGGCTGGTGACTGAGCTTGAGTGTAGGAAACGGGTTCTTTGTGCTGCTTCTGGAGAGGTTAGATTTTGTTTTTGAATTTTGGATTTGAGTTTTATTGGTTCTGTTATTATTATTATTATTATTATTCATGATGATGTTTGAGCTCTAGTTTTGTATATAACTATTATTCTTGCCTTTATTGATATATGCTTTATGGCTTTGCTGGTGGAGGAAGAAATGAAATTGGATTGAATTTGGAATTTTATGCTTGGAATTGTAAAATGGCTGTGCAGTTGATGATTTACCTTTTAACTTGATCAATCTTCATGAGCTGTCATTTTCCTGGAGTCAGTAGAGTGTCAGATAATTCCTTGGTACACCCAATTAAACCTGGTTTATGAAGGCAAGATTCTTGTTAACTTTAGACTTTAAGAGCTCACTAATTCACTGATGAATTCTGTAATTTCTTTTTGTAGTGTCCTAGTCTCTCAGAGCATACCTCTGATTTGTATTAATTTTTGAATTTACCTCCAAGATTCATCTGATTAATAATCTTTCTTGGTTGTGAGTAACCGTAAGATTGTTTTCATCACAGCTTCATTTCATTTCCAGAATTTTTTATAATCTGCAGTGTTGAAGCTATGGCTGCACACCAACTCACCAGGGCAATGGGGCTTTCAAGATGACACCTTTTGCTTTATCACAATTAGATATCTATTCAGGACATGATATCTAGGCACAAATTATATTAGTTACTTATTTTACCCATCTCATGAATACTCCTCTGCTTCTTCCCATATTGATGTTCAACCATTAATTTTATATATTTATCCATGGCTCTAATCATGCAAAGTAGAATTTGCTTTGCCTTTTAAACAAAGCACCGTGATGTAGAACCAATAGTTATTAGGGGATTTGGGGTGAGAATAAATTCTCATATTGAAGAGAAATTAATTCTCAATTTATTTACTCAAAATAATAGTCAATAGTCATAGTAAAATCTGTAAATATGTAGAGCTTCTAAACCCTATTTATAGAGTTTTGTAATCCTAATTACATTAGAATTAGGAACCCAATTTCCAACTCTAATTAGGAATTACAAATCAAATAAAGGTCCTAAATAATAATAAAATTCCTAGATAATATAAACTTCCTAATTAATACTAATCTCAATTTCCTAATTTTACAATGAATATGATTCCTAAGTATCCTAAATTGATTCTTCTTCCAATACTGCATCAACTAAATGTCAAATGATGGTGGATGAACCCTTGGACCACTATTACATCTGTTTTTGGTAATGGCTTAGTGAGTTTCTTTTAAATCAGTAATTTTTATTTCTCTTGAATATATCTTATCTATCATTTATCATTCAATCGTTTGAATTTTGAACAGAATGAACTTCTGTTTACTGGTGGTGAGGACCGGAATATTACAGCATGGGACACAAACAGTGGAAAACTTGCATATTGCATTGAGGATGCACATTCTGCCCGTGTGAAAGGTATTGTTGTGCTTACTAGGAATGATGATGATGTAAATGATCCATATCTATTGGCATCAGCATCATCAGATGGAGTTATACGTGTTTGGGATGTTCGCATGGCTGTGAAGGAGAAGCCAAATCCATTGGCTGAGGCCAACACAAAATCAAGGCTGACTTGTCTTGCTGGATCATCTCTTAAATGTGAGTGCTGTGCTTGTATGATTAATGCTTTCCTTCCAGTTGAACACATTCTACTATTTTCTCTGTCAATATCTGCTTCATTTTTTGCCTTCCACTAACCAATTTGCTGTTATATTTCTTATTATTTGCTTAATTTCTTCTTATCTGGCTATAATTATTTCCTCTCTTGTCCTTCTTCTCTCATAGTAAAGATGTTGTACACTTTTGCTGAAATCAAGTGCTTTCTTCATCTTATATGTTCTTTTATTTGTTTTATCAATTACTTCTATGCTTGTAAAATGTTAGCACATTTTAGTTGGAAACGGAGTAATTTTATTAAGTATGCATTTCAATCGTTTGGCTTCTACATTTTGGGATTCTTACAAAAATTTTCTCTGAATATTCAGCGGGTAGATCAACCATAAAAGTAAAAAATGTAACTATGACTGCATTTTCTCTACGAAAGAGTGAAATGTGTACATTAACTCTAATCCTGGTTTGTTCCTATTGGGCTGTTGCTGTCTCTTATTGGTAATCAGAAGGCAAGGAACTCTCTGATTAGGAGGGTAGAGATACAGTAATACTTATGGACAGAAGGCCAGTTTGGTTTATGGTGCTCAAGTTAAAATGCTCAGGATACTACTCAAAAGTAATTACATCTTGGGGTCTAGTGTTTTACCATCATGGAAGGATTTGATTGGGATTGCTGTTCTATGTATTTGCTTTCAAGGGTTCCTAATCCTATGTTAGCACTTACATTATAATAATAACAAACATGGGTCCACTGGAACCTGAGACATCTTGTCCTCTTTTACAGGATAAATGTTGACAATAAATCTTGTTACAAGTGCCCTATTCTGCAAATACCTGTAGAAAAAGAAAGAAGGCCTGTTGTTTCTATATTCCTGAAAATCAGTACTGGTTCTTATCAATTCTTTCTTTTCTTGCAGCTCTTAAACGACCGCAGATGGGAAACAATGTTCCTAGAGAAAAGCCCGGTGCAGCTGGGGAAGGATCACAGGAATAATGAATGCAGAATGGATATAGCCTTGGGAGGATGTGGAACTTATCCCAAGATGTTTAACAAAATTTCTAATGGAGCCGTGTTCTTTGATGGGTCTAGTTACACAAAAATTCAATTTTGACGCAAGGAAAAGCCTGTTAATGCTAATTATTTTTACTTGTTAGTGATATAGAAAACCATCTGTTTACCTTTGATTTTTGTTGAAAGTTCTGACATATAAATGAAAATCTTGTTTTCCCAACTCGTGACTCTAAGTTTACCGCTCTTACGGAATCATGGATTTGAATGACCTTTCACATTTTGTTTGCATATCTAACCATAGAGGATTGAAGAATATGTTTTTGACTAAAAGAATGTTAAATGGAATCCCTTATCCATGAAAATGAGAGATTCTGCAAAAATCTATTTATCCATTAAAAATGTGAGATTCTGCAGAAACACACGTTCTAAAATTCAACACCAAATTAGTCCTAAAAAATGAGTTTTAAAGAGAATTGATGCATCAATGAAAATGAGCTCTAGAACCAATTAGAGTGAATGGTAAAAAAAAAAAAAAAAAGAAATTAAAGGAATATATATTTTAAACATTTAAAAATGCAATATCATATACTGAAATCTGAGACTGTAGAGAATGGGGAGTTGCCAATTATTAGCGTGATAAGCGTAGATGGACTTAAGTAACCGCTAAGTAACTGCCGACAGAACATACCCGATGCCCCAACACCAGAAACAACCTCCTCCGGCTGCCGTCACTGCCGCTGACGCTGCAACAATGCAATCCGATCCGCCTCCACCTCCACCTCCTCCCTTCGATCCCAGTCGAAGTAAATTTTGCTCTCTTTCTCTTGCTTTTTCATGGTTTAGGGTTTTTGTTGTTTTCTCTCTTTTCAATCTTTGCTATATGTTCCTGAATGTGAAATTGAGCTACTGGCTTCAACTTTCGTGTGTGTGTATATATATATATATATATATATATATATATATGATTTCTCCTTGCGGTGAACAAATTACTGAACCTCTGATTCGGTTTTTGTTGTATATATAACATGAACTTATACCCCTGCGATGGTGGTGTTTCCTGTTTGAATTATTTAATTTACTTTAGTGACTTCATTATATTTGAGTGGGACTTTAATTGATTATTTTAATAGCTAAGAAGTTTTAAGGGGATAAGTTGTTTGGTGGAATTTTTGCTGGGAGGGATTGAAGATTGTTGTGCTTTTTTGTGAAATCCAAACTTAATGTTGTTTTGTTCTTTGTTTTTGACACTGGATATGTTTTCTTACAAGTGATTGGTATCATCAAAAGGAAGGCTTTGATAAAAAAGTTGGCAGCAGTTTACCACTCTGAGTGCCTTGCGTACTGTAAGGAACTTTTGGAATTACAAAAGAAATGGGAAGAGGTCAGTATGATGCCATCTTTTTTTTGTATGTGAACTACTTGTTTGTTATGATATTTTCATCAATTGATAAATCTGTTTATGTTATATGTACATTATCTGCTATAAAACTTTGTTATCAGAAGAGGTAAATTTTATTAGTTAGAATTATCCAGACAAATTGGATTTTGAACTTTGCACTTTTCCTAAGTGTATAAGTTGAAGTTGGATTTACATTGATAAAGTGGATATAATTGTAGCACTCGTCAGTGATGTCATAACTAAGTGATAACCTTGGTAAATGGCTAAATTTTTTCTTGAAATGGGAAAATTAGAGATGCAAATTAGTGGAACTGGGAGATTTCATAATGTTTTAAGAGTAAAATTGTGAAAATTTTAAGAGGTGAGTGATTTTCTCATCTTGTATTGTGTTAGGAACGATGCAAACACAAAATCATTTCTAGCCACACCCAAATTCTTGAAAGATATCAAGTCTTTTAACTCTCAAGGAGATTCTTCCATTCAAAGTAATGTTAGTGTTAGAGATCAGCATAACAGGAAAATTATTACAGCTGGCATATTTTCAAAATTTTCCATTGTGCTGATTGTTAGCCTTTAACATGGTATTCCAATTACCCTTCCCTGACAGAAAAAGACTACCAAATAGTTATTGTCACAAGATTATTCCCTTGCTTTCCCTTCCCAACAATTTTTGGTGCTAAAAAGAGAAAAAACTAGAAAAAACTGCCTTCATGCAGGCATCAGCAAGAATCACTCTTTCATGGTATATTTCCTTTTCTGTTTGTGGGTCTGTGAGGAACGAAAAGGGGATAGGAGGGGTACTTTTATGAGGCAAGTGGTATATAACAAATATGACCAAAGGTTTGACCTGGAAGGATTTTTTGTCTATAAATCTCATATTAATTACTTGTCTACAGTCTTGGCATTTGGCTTGCCTGTAGTGAATACTTGTCAGGCAAATGCCATAACTGTGGATTCCATTGTTGTTTATCAATATAAGTTGCTATGTTCACTGGGTGATAAACTCGTGATAAATTAAGGGATTTTTCGCTGTTGAATATGGTGATCATTTTACACAGGATGGTGAATTATTATTTTCATTTTCTTACTTATAGCATGTTGAAAGTGCATGCAGCCATTCGTGGATTTAAAAACCCCTGATGATACAAGGAAAGGACCAATGAAGCCTCCTAAACGTCTGAAGAAATTCCGCTAAGCATAATGTAAGATTTTGCTTCATAACCTGGTTTCTGCAGTAAAGTTTAGAAATGCATCAAAATTCTCTAAATTTATCGGTGCTAAACTTGGATTATTGCAGTCTCCAAAGTATATCTTGTTTCCTGAGTTCACATATTCTCCAATGTTTCTTGCTTCAGCTTTATCACCCTGAAACTTGTGGTTGAATGTCCTTGTTAACAGATGTGCAATGACACGTTCCTGGCATCTAAGAAGCACCACTTCAACTGCTTGTAACTAAATAGAAAAAGCAATAATCTAAATCAAAGCGGTAAAGATTTGACGTAGGTATCATTTAACTTTTTGATCTACCAGTAGGCACCACTTCTGATTCCGCCGATCACAGGAGTGACGCATGTATCTTTATAGACTGTATTATATTATGGAAAAAAGTGACCTTAACAGTAGATTCTTCCCGAGCACCGTCATTTGATATCATAATTTCAACGGCTGCAAAGTGCAAGGTATATACACCAGCCATTTTATAGGATATAAGAGTGGAATTCATTGTAGTTCAAAGTTGGTTTTAGTACCTTGCGAGATTGGAAAACTTGTTATTTCAGTTGCAGAATGTTCTGAAGATGTTAATTTTGTAACCAATTGTTATGTTGTTATAGCATAGTGTAGATTACGGAAGTGGAATTAAAATAATAATAATAATAATAAATTTCTGTTGTATTAGTACCCTATGAAGCGATCTATCCATATCAACTACAGGCTACTAGTGAATACATAACGTCATTGATAGTCATTTGGAAGATTGGACTTGACCCTAGTACAATTACATACTAGAATTGACTTCAATTCCATTTATAATGATGACGGATCACAAATTGATTTGTAAGGTATGAAAATCAATTTATCAAAATATCAAGAGCAGTAGCTCACGCAGGCACCCATAAACAGCTAACAATTACTAAATGACAGATCACGATGGCTGCAACATTGGAGGGTTAAAACTTGGGAGTTCTCTATGATTCTTGGTGGTGCAGACTGTACCAAAGATCTTTGAGCTTCTATGCAAAACCCTACAAAAACCATGGATATAATTTTTGGACCCTTGATACTTGGCGTTGCATTTATTTGTTTCAAATGCATAAATGCAATTTGCAGTTTGCATTCAACAATATGAAAAAAATGATAAGAAAGAGAACTAATTCCAGGTGGTCATAGCTCAAACGATTCGGTCCTAACATTTGTCCTTTTCATTTGAACGAGGATTTCAAAATGTCCAACACTGAAAGACACTCTGCATACTGGCTTACAACAAAATAAATACAATTCGCCAACACTATGTTTCTCAAGATTACTCTTCTACATTCCTGTTGTATTCTGTCCACGGCAACATTTCCTTTTAACTTTGATTATGTTTTCCTAATCTATCTTTTGTATGCGTGTTTGGCTTCAATGTTGAGTTCTCATCAGTGGATTACCATTTGCTGCAAGCAACAAAACAATAAGTACACTTCAATTTAGAAACATCATCAGCCAAACATTTGAATTTGAAATTACCTATGATTTAAATAACAATGTTCGCATTCTTTGCCATAGGCTACTTGAAGCAGTAGGTGCAGCAATTTGCCCTTCCATGATCATTTCAACACCAGGGCCCATTTCGTGGACAAGTTTGACAGATTCTGATAGTCGATTAAGGAGATTCATCAGGGCAATCACTTCATTCCTTTGTAACTGCAACTAAGAGACAACATAGTTTTCAATGACAAATTAAAATCGATAAATTTACCAATGACTGGTAGCTTAAGAACATAATTGATGCATCAGCAATAGTTCAAGATAATTATCTTAAGCAAACTAAAAACCAAAGCAGAATCTTTTTTTGTAGTTGCTGCCAAAAGTAGATACTTACAATCTGACCCAAGTGATCCCAGCCATTATCAGAGAAGAGAATTTTCAGTGCTGTACCTAGACCAAGAACCTGAAGCTTTCCCCAAAGTCGACACTTCTCACAGCCTACACAGTCCATCAATGCACTGCAATGCCAATAGATCTAGTTATATCAATTCCACATAGAGAAGACACTACATAAAGTAATCAAAAGGAAGATAGAAACCAGAGAAACAAGATTATGCTTTACCGATTCAACATTTGAAAGAGAAATTAACTAGTTAATTAAAAGAGAAATGCAAAAGTCCATGTTTGGCCTTTTTACATTTGATGCCATAAATTTGCAGCTTTTGATTGGGTAAAATTTTCCAAAAAAAAAAAAGAGCCAATCAAGATTTGAGAAAAACCTAATGTTTCTGAATTGTTCTTGAATCTTCTGTTTCAGTTCAGGTCCACGTTGACCCTTCCACAACTTAGCTTCATCAAATGGGAGAGGGCATGCTGCTTGAAGTTTTGGATTATAGAGTAATTGTCTCATCAAGGAATGAGCCTTGAGGTCTTCAGTAGGGTTACCAGTGTCATATTCAGCTTGTTCCAAGTAATCTTGAGCCTGAATGAATTACAAGATATCCATTAGATATAACAGCCTTAAAGAGAGCATAAAAAATTTTCACCAACATAACTTGTGATAGATAACACGTAAATAAACAACAATTCTACAATTTATTTGCCTATTATCAACATTCATGGAGACATAAAATATAAAATAATGTAGAAGAAACAGCATTTCTATCACTAAATCACTTACTATATACCTTCATGTAGAGAAAATCTAACTTCATACTCTTTTAACACTCACCTTCATAACAGCTCGGAGAACAAAAAGGTATGTGAAGTACAGGTTTCTAACACGATCAGGGTATCTTAAAACCCGATCATACATCAATGTAGCATTGCAGCCCCACTGCAAACAGGAAAAAAGGAAACAAGAAATCAAAGTTAGATCCCTTCAATAAATGACTGTGCATGCCTAAATATTTCATTTGATAGGGAAACAAAGGTGTTCTTTATGGGCAAAATATTTATCTTCCAATGCCCATCATTATTGAAAATATTTTTTTCCAAAGTGGGTAACAGCCCAAATCAACTGAGCAAAATCACTCCGAATCCTACAAGTCAGGTTTTGGACAGCTCATTTCAAGGGCACTTAGCCATTAAGCTATTTGACTTGTCGTAGTTTTATAATTTTGAGTAGGATGAATGAGATACAAACATATGAAATAGCTACATTGCCATGGTCAAAGTTCATAAATAACACAGGTTGAGAAGCATGCATCTAAATTCATACCAAGTTTTTAGATTTGTCAAGTAGATAACGATCTGCTATGTGAATTGAAATAGAGGAGTGAAGACCAGATATCAACTTGTACAATATCCTTTCCTCTTGACACAACTCTTCAGATGGATCTGCACATCACAAGGGAAGTAAGAAAATAATCAGATGATCCTGTAACCATGACAGCAAGAAAAGTTGAAATTGTACCGGTCCTGAAAAATAAAATCAGGATAACAAAGAATAAAAGATTGTCTAAGGAAAACAAAATAAAGAAAATATTTAAGCACGCAAAAAAAAAAAATGACAACATCTTTAGCATGACAGCATGTTGTGCTGCTACTAATGCATGCCTGTGCATGCAGTTACTTTAAAGATGAAAGTAGATTTGCCAAAAAGATTTTTAAACACCTTTTGTTTGATCTCATGCAAGCGTAAGAAAATATGAAACAAGAGAAAAAGCAATCTATCAACTCTGTTTGGGTTATGTGCAAAGACAAAGAAAGAAAACAAAAAAAAAGAGAACTTACATTTGGGGCAGTTCTCAGAGTAAACAGCATCCCATATCCTCCTAGCTGATGGACCAGAGTAGCCAGTGTATTGTTCAGGGTTCAACTGAAGATTCACATATGTCATCTCAGCTGCAAATGAAAATGCTTTATTATTTACTCCATCAACTTCCAACTTTGCCATTCAATAAGCTAGCATTAAATCTACTTTGTAAATAATAATAAAAAGGTGAAAAAAAAAAGATTACTACTGGAAATAACAGCATGGAAAAAGCATTAAGTTCACAATACGATTGAATAAATATCAATGATAAAAGATATGATTGAACAACCCACCATTGTCAGTCTCATCATCATTTGTCCAGGGATTGTCTATTTCTGTCCATCCCCTAAATGCTTTACTATCAAGGGTACGATCAACAGCAGCCTGAGGCTTTCCTTCTTGACATTGAAGATCATCTGATGGAAGGCCTCGATGGAAAGGTGTCCTAAATGATTTGGGGAATTCACTTTCTGGGCATTCACAAACACTGCAATCCCTCAAGTGGCACATGCCATCGTCAGGCCAGAAAGGGCAGTCACACCCCAACTTAACCTGCCATATAATGACCCAAAGGCTTTAAATTAAAATAGATGCTAGTGAGTGGTAACTAAGTACCATATAATTCTGATGTCTAGTAAGATATAAGAAGATAGATATAAGGCATACTAAGAAGGTTGACTTGAAGTAAAATTCATTAATTGATGCACCTGGAACTCATTTCAAAATTCCAAACAAATACAGGGGCAAGTAGAGAATTCTGATTCTCATTTGATAACTTGAACATGAATAATCCACTAAGGAGAAACAAATTGGTCAATTGATCTTGACATCAAAGGAGTGAAGGTGAAGGACTGCATTTTGATCAACTGATTACATTACAACAGTAAAAACAATAAGATTTATTTGAAAATTCAAATCATGACCTATTATATGCTAAAGAATGATTTAACAAATAGAATATTATAGTTGTGACATGTTGATGACAACTTTCCCAGATTTAACACCTTCAATTCTAACTAGCAAATCAACCCCAAGTGCCCCTTGCCACTGTTCATTCAGGCGAGCCTTCCTGTCTAATCCCATTGATTCTACCTTGCAGATCAATCATGTATCTCGCATGTCAGTGACCAATCACTAGATCGATCTACCATATTAATTATTTGATGTACGAATTGGACTATCAAAGAGAATATCAAGGGCATATTGACATAAACTACTATTGTAGAAAATTAGCATCATTCATGGATTCTATTCAGATCAGATTGATCATTGTGAAATGGAAACTTTAAATTCAAAAATTTGAAGCTGCATTCCAGCAAAACTATTCATAAAAATCATTCAAACATGTCTAACAACTCAAAGGATTATATCATAATTTATATTTACTAGTGATTTCACAATACATAAGTTAGCCAGAAAGATTTATATTCACTTATGATTTCATCATCAAAGAAAATATAAGTAGAAGTCAAAAGAACTCCATGGTCATTTGATTAAACAAATATATTAAGAAAACCTTGCAACATATAGAAAGTGTAGGAAAACCTTTGCTTCTATCATGCATAAGCTTCTATTATAGGAGAGCCATTGTTTTCAAAATCAGCTTCTTTATCATAATACGCCAACCACCAATTCTACCAAGAGGTATTCAACAAACCTTGAAGTATCGAAAAAATGGGGTTTTCACGAGATCTTGGAGAGATGGATACAACACTTCTTCATTAAGACGGTCCACTGTCTCATAGTCGCAACAACAATCCTCCACCATCCCACTATACTTCTGCACAGACAGAAAATAAAACAAACCCTGAGCAGGAAGAATAAGAAGAATAATGTGATCGTATTCAATTTCCTATCATTTCACGATCTAACAAAAACAAGCTCAAACTGCAACAGTGCTGATCACGACAGTCAAACGGTGCAAGTATCAACTCCCATTATAACCCAAATATGAATGCAAATTACAGTCCCTGTCCACCCCCATTACATAAAATACAGAACTAAGCAATCTATACCAACAAGTTAAAAACTTTCTTTATTTTGCTATCCAAAAACAAAAACGTCAAGTAGCAAGATTCAGGTGAATAGTAATTCAAAATAATAATAAAAAAAAAAAATCTTCTCAATTTCTTTTCCTTGGTTTCCTCTGGAACAAACATAGATAGAATAGAAAACGAACCTGAGAGCAGCTACAAGGGTGTCTAAATAGAGAGATCTTAGGGGTAGTCATCGAAGCTGTAGTTAAAGCAACAATCAGAGCAATGACGGCACCAATTATAATCCATCTCCATGGCTTTCCCTCAGTCCTGCTCTTCTTCTCACTCTCCGATCCCACCATTCTCCGACTAGAACTAAATGCAAAGAAACAAAACCCCTGATCTCTGAAATCCTGATCCAGCCCTGCTGGGTTGCTGAAAAGAGAAGACACAGAAGCTGATTTCTGCAAGAACTAATCTAAAACAAGTTCCTTGTAGGAATTCGGATTATAAATAAAGAAAAAATGGGAAGGGAAATGGTGGGCTCTTGCGTCGGCGGTTTTAGAACACAGGAAAATGCACCCGGAGACCGCAACTCTAGAAGCCGACTATTCATAACTGGGCTTAGACTTTGACTTTAGGCTTCGGCCCACCTTAGCCTTTAAAATGAATGCTACTTAAACTAATTAATCGATTTTTTAAAATATAAAAAAATTTCAGTACTTATTATGTTTTTCCTTAAACTATTTTTTTTTATAAATTACAAAATATCTCTTAATTTATTTTTATTGTGTTAAAAATTTTACTTATATCGGATAAGTCCATTACATAGATAAAGTATTCTTAATGAAAATTTTATTTATTTATAAGAATTGAATACATAATTTTTTTTTTTTAAATATAAAATTAACTCATATCGATCTTAAACTAATTTTTTTAAAACATATGTCAGGTAAAATAATTTTATATAATTATAATAAAAATATAATTTATAAATATATTTAATTTGTGATAATTATAAAATTTTATCATGATTTTTAAAAATAAATTATAATAACGTATTTAAAGAAAAGAATCAAACAATTAAAATTTAATCAAATGCAAATTTTCATCGTTATTCTGCTAACTTGAAATAGGGATCAAGAAATCCAAATTTATTATTGTTATTATCATTTAGTTTAATTTCAGTCTTATAAAAAATTATATTTTGAAATCTTAGATTTTTAGTGGATTTCTATTAAGAAAAACCTTATATCCATTTGAAATAAAAGCGTAATAGCAATACCATTAATGAATTTTATAATTTCATCTAGACCCTTATATATTTTCATAATAATATTTAATAAACAAACTTTCATTTTTATTTTTATGGAATTCTTAGCTATGATTCTAAAAATTTCTTCGTATTTATCGACTCCATTTCTTTTTTTATTTTAACTTTAATTTCAGCTGGATTTAAGTTTCCATATAAAGGTACATTCTTATTTAATAGGCCTAATCTAATTATTGGAAATTTAAGATTTATGGAAACTATAGAGTAAACTTAGAAATTTAATAATTATGATAAAAATAGAAGAATTAAAATGTTAAAGTAATAATTAATTAAAAATAAAATAAATAAATAAAGGGTAAATTAATTGGGCATATATATAAATAAATTATATTAAAAGATTGAAGAAATTAAAATTCTAATCCTATTATATTGAGTATTATTTTAATTACAATTTTTTAAAAGAAATTACCATAACATCGAGTTAGCAAATGTCAAAATAAATTTCAGATGTATTCTATTATTTAAAACTCTCCAATAAAATAATATGGACGACATAAACTCTCTAAGGAGAAAAACTCTTTAAGATTCCATATATATTTCAATAAAAATAAATGACTATCCAAATTATTTGTTCAACGAGTATTTAAAATTAGATAAAAATTTTAAGAAAGCTTTGAATAAACAGTATATTCAATAAAAATTTTTAATATAATTATAAAAATAAAAATATATTTTAAATTATAATATTAAAATCAAATAATAAATAATTTATATAACACAAAATTACAAAGAGAGGTTATTTCATTTCATTTCGATTTCTAATTTATTTAAAAATATTTTCTTATTTATAACTCCAAGTTATATAAATATTTTAACTATTATTTTATTTTAAAATACATACTATATTTATTATAATTTTTTACTTAACTATAATTTAATAATAAATAAAATTGAATATGCATATATATATATATATATATATATATATATATATATATATATTATTTCATGGTATAGAACATTTTAAAAATATATTTTTTATTATTGTCGAATTAAAAAAAAAAATTAAAACAGAGCTATTACTCTCGTTCTCTTTCCTACTTAATTTGATTGGTTTTTTTTTTTTTATGATATCATATTCTCTGAAATCTGGGATTAAATTAAGCATCCAAAAATTTTACTGTAAAAATAAAAGGTTACTATAAAAAGAATAGCAAAATAAAAGGGTGTATAATAATTAATCAATTTTGGCTCCTCTCATTAAAGTAATTTCTATTATTATAAAGTCTGAAATTTAAATGTCAATAGCTATTAGAAAAAGAAAGAGAATTGGTGTCCACTCTCATCGTCCAATAGATTATTTGGAATTAGAATTCCATTAAAATTATCAATAAATTATATGAAATAAGAACTTCATTAAAATTATCATAATTTTAATAATGGTTCACTGTCATCACTAATATGTAAATACGTACATTCTATATATATTTAAAAAAAAAATTACAGTGTGTGAAAGAGCCAAAAGAAGGAAAATGTAAGAAATGTTGGGAGGAATATCAAGAAATGTTGGAGGAATATCACATTCACATGTATTAGAGGAAATAAGAAAATCAATCTGGTCAAAGAAATGTATATATATATATATATATATATATATATATATATATATATATATAGAGAGAGAGAGAGAGAGAGAGAGAGAGAGAGAGAGAGAGAGAGAGAGAGATTTCTTTAACGAATTATAACAATCGTCCAAACCCATTCCTCTCAGTTCCTTCATCATCATTTTTCTGCAACTTTCTCTATCGTACTACCAATCCTAGTTGAAATAATAAATTAGTAAAATATTAACATTTAAAGAGCTTAATATATGCTGAGTCATGAGTGGTTAGAAGTAACGTTAGAGGAAGAAAATAATTTTTATGTAGAGGGAGAAAAAATATTAAATAAATGTTAATTAATAAATGGCTTGTCATTCCAATTAGCTAAGAGTCCTACTAGAAATAACCGTACTTTATAATTTGTCCACCCAAATACTTGATTTTCTTTTTCTTGGCTATGTGTGGGCGAGAGGGAAGAAATTGTTGAGAATAGGACTTTTTGTTGGAATGGCAAATGATTACTTAATTAATATGTGTTTAATATATTTTTTTTTCCCTCTTTTTACATGTAAATTATTTTCCCTTTCTTAAACTTGCTCTAGCCACCCGTGACTCAGCATATATTATAAATCTATTTCTTCAAATGTTAATATTTTAATTGTTTGCTATTCTAATTAGGATTCGTAGTTGGAATCTCGAAAGCATATATTTAATAAATTTTTACTTAGATGATTCAAGAAACAAATGATAATTAACTAAGGTTCTGCATTTCCCTTATCAACGGTGGCCGGAGATTTTTGGATTACAAAAGATTGTCTAAATCTAGTTTATTATAGATTATATATTATAAATAATTAAAATTTATGTATTTAAGTTTTATTATATATTTTATACTTAAATTTATGATAAATAAAATCTAAATAATAATTTTTTTTTATAATTTTATCATCTCTAATTAAAGAATTAAAAATGCTTTCATGAAATTGATTGATTTCATATCACCATAAAAGATATGTAATTCCAAGAGGTGGTTTCAGCTACTGTCGAGTTCCATCACACTCATCTTTCTCCAGGAACATCTTTCTTCCAGCCATCTCAGCCTTCCCTATCATGGTCCTCTCCTGCATTTGGATGTTTTAAGATTAATTTTGATGTAGCTTTGGCAAAGCAAAGATGTGAAGGAGCTATTGCAGCAGTACTTGGAGATTCTACTGGTCAACCTTTAGAATGGTCATGCAATAAAGTACTTAACCAAATGAACCCCCATATACTGGAAGCCTTTGCATGTAATCAGGCAGTTCAGTTGGCAATATATAAAGGAATTAATGAGGTGATTGTTGAAAGGGATTCTTTGATTGTTATTCAGGGTATTCAGTCTCAAGACCCACTGTTAAAGATCAGAGGGATCATTCAGAGGGATCATTCAGGATATTGCCATCCTATCTCAATGCATCCAGCGAATTAGTTTTACACTTGTTAGTAGAAGTTGTAACAAGGCTGCTCATAGCCTAGGCCAGAAGTCCTTGCATGACTCTTCCTTTTTGTATAATCCTATGATGCTGTTGATGTTTGTCACCTCTTCGATGCCAATTTAGAGGCTAGTAATGAATTCTAACTTCAGTTTAAAAAAAAAAAATAGTAATCTATATATAGGATTAATTAGACGTATTTTTTTCTATTTAAATTGATCTAATATTGAGAAAATTAAAATGCACATATCAGCTTCTTTCATACAAACAATATTAAGTTATAATCATGCAACAAATAATGATTGTTTCCACTTATTTTATTTTTATACGAGGACGTAATTAAAAGAACCATATATTGGCATCCACTAATATGATATTTATGATGAGATTTAGGCATTATTAATTTTAAACTTTTTTTCTTTAATTTTTCTTTCCACCGCCGGCTAACCATATGCAAAAACCCGCGACGTACTATAACTTCACATATTTACCTAATATATATGACTGACGAGGCATCGGATTCTTATGTGGATAATTAAAAGAAGAGGAACAATATACATAATATGTGAGTATGAAATATATATATATATATATATATATATATATATATATATATATATTATGCAAGAGCCTGAATGGCCATTAATTAGTAACTAGTATTTTAATTAGCTAGTGATAAGGGAAGTGTCACCATGATTCTCTTCTCTGTACAACCCTAATCATGTTAATTAGATAAGATTAATAAAGATTAGAGTTTACTAAAGCCAAAGAGCACCAGCATCCTTGAGAAGGGGCACCAATGTGCCGTTGATATGACAAGCCATGAGCGTTTCAATGCCACCCAGAAACTCGCCACCAACAAACACGGCGGGGACTGGCTGTTGCCCCTCCTTTGCAAGCTGGAAGAGGACGGTCTGGATGTCAGGCCCGGTGGAGTGGTGGTCCAGCTCCACGATGGTGGGGCCAACGCCGAGGCCAAAAAGGAGACACTTTGCCACAGTGCACATGCAGCACCCGCTCATACTGAACAACACCACCGCGTTGTTTGAAGCCAGAGTCCTCACGATCATGTAGGGGTTGTCCGGCTGCTGCTGGTTCACTGCTTTTGACTTTGTATGCTCGCTGTTGATAGCTACACTGCTCGCCATTCGAATTTCCGCAGATTTCTTTGCCACCTGCATCTTTTTTTTTTCCTCCAAAAAAAATCTTGTAGAGAAAAAAAAAAAAAAAAAGAGAGAGCAAGAAATGTAAAGACTGAGGGAGATATCGAATAGGAGAAGGTTGAAGGGTTTGTTGGCTTCTGATGATTCTTGAATTCTGATAGCTAGAGAAAGAGATAGGTTAAGAAACAAAGAGGAATAATGGAGGGATGATCACTTGAAGGAAAAGAACAAAACAACACTATTCCACACATGTTCTTTATCGTATTGATCACTTGGAAACTAATTATGAGGACCTAGAGGTAGCCAGGCTTTCTTAGTCAGGGTTCAAGACCACAAACATAAGTATATAACATGTAGAAAAATAAAATCAAACCTCCTGAGACAGAGATAAAGAACTAGAAAGGGACGTCTCTAGTGTACCCGGCAAACTCTGAAGAGGGTTTGATCTCTTTGCTGATTATTATTATTATTATCATTATTATCATGAAAAAGTAGAGACAGAGACCACCCTAATCATCCAGCTTTCTAGGCATGCCCAATTCTCCTTCTTTGACTTGCAGAGAGAAATCGTTTAAGCTTATAAGAGAGAGTGAGAAAATGCTTGGAGGGTATTGAGGGTGCATATACACCATTTTAAACCCTGCATCCACGCACAATACGAACCCAAACCCAGCAGGAAAAAAAAAAAGGCCCACAGTGCCAAAAGGATACAAATCCCAACAGAAAAGGATTCGAGAGGTCACGCCAATGTTAAAAACCTGAAACTGCAGCAAGAAAACAAGAAAAGAAAAAAAAAAAGTCTCTGGACACTGGTCTTCAAAGTTGAAAGCGCGTGAGCCTTTTGTACAGGCTTCGAAGTATAGGCGTAGAGTAGACTCTGAGAGGTGGCCAAAGGCGCAGAAGAAGCAACCATTCTAAAATTGGGCTTTGGGTATACAAGGAAGAATTCTCAGAAACGAGAGATGAAAAGAGGTAACCGACAAGCCGACAAGAGTGCCTGAAACGCCGTCGTTTGAGAAGGAGAGTCAGAGTCGGTAGCTTTCTTTGCTCTTTCTCCCTCCGATCTCTCTCCTTTTCCCTGCTCTCCCAACTGGGTTCTAAGAAACCGACGCCGTAATAACGTCACCTATGGGTTTGGCTGAGGCACGTCCACTCTGAATTTCCCGTTCTCAAAAAAGTTAATAAATCCAATTTATTTAATTAACATTTTATCTCAACTTTTTGAAAAATCAAGAAACACTCTACCTTTACTTTTCAATCATACGCTTTCATTTGTGGTTTTTAGCATTAACTAATTTTTTTCTAAATTTTATTTTTATTTCTACAAAATAAAATAACTATTTATACATTTTTTTTAAATTTATCTTATCACTCTCATCCTTAATTAAATGAGATAAAAAAATAATTTAAAAAAATAAAAAATATTTTATTATAATTTAAGTAATTTAATTATTTATTAAATTTCTAGATAAAAACTTTAAATGACATATAAAAATAAATAAATAGATTATATTTTAAAAAATAACTTAATTATTTTTATAAAGTAAATTACTTTCCAAAAAATGAACTTTCCACGAAATGTTGCAGCTCATTCTCTTGCAACAAGGGCTATTAGAGAGCTTAACTTTATTTGTAGCCTGTTAGCTCAATCTAACTTTGTACTAGGCTCTATGCCAGTATAATCTTCAATGAATTCCATCCTTCGTTAAAAAAAAATGTGACAGTCGGTCCAATAGAACCAAACCAGTTAATTAAAACAAAAGAGAGAAAGTGAAATATTACATATATAAATAAATAATAAAAGAAAAAGGAAATGAAATGAAATGAAGTTTCTATACGAAAATGAAACAGAGGAAAAGAAGGAGTGCAGCAGTTTCGGTTCATATAGCTAAAACAGGGGAAAAAGTGAAAAGGTTTGAAATCAAATTTCTTTAGCTAATTACCTCTAATTTTCAACAAATTATCTACCTCTCTTCAGCTATTTGTCTTCCCAAATAGTAATCCCTTCATTGAGAAAGCCTAATCACCATTTCTCTCAACCAACACCTACTTGATCGAAGGAGGGAAAAAGGGACAGCAGCTGCCCTTTCCAATTTTTGAGGTTTTGATTCTTATTTTTCAGCCATACTCCTCCGTGGTGACTCTCTCTACATCTTCCTTCTTCCATTAATTAATATTATTTCTAATTTTCTCACCTAGAAGATAGTTTGACTGAGGGAAGGAGATCCTTATGGCTATCCCTCATCAATAGCTCTTTTAACATTGATGAGAGCATATAACTTGTCTTTCACCTTATACAGCAGCCTATAAGTTGTTCCCAAGTCTTCATTTGAGTTAGTGTTTAAGGAAGAACGGAATTGAAGTTTGGAGGGATGGTGTATATTGATGAATTTGTTTTGAGTGATGGTTACCAATAGGTTTGGTGATTAGTGGAGGATTTATATAGGCCTTAATTGACTATGGCTGGCCTTTTTTATGTTTTTAATAATGATGAGTTTAAGGGCATGCGAGGGAAGTGGAAGTTGTAAATAGTAATTTCTATTATTCTATGCATGTCTAAAATTAAGGTGCTAGGTTGATTTGACATTAAACCATGTTAGATTTATAAATATATATTTTTAATTTGTACTGTTTGAATTTGTTGTTGATCATGTGGACATCACTGTAACACCCCTGATTTTTTATATATTATTATTGGGCTTCGTGTAGGTATCCTCAATTCGCGGAAATTCGATAGTTGTCCGGATCTGTGAATTTCCGGCTAGACAGACCAGCTACCGGAAAAGTCTCCGAATTGGATCGAGGTTTTGGCTACCTCACCATTGTCAGGCATCCCGAGCGCGTTCCCGAAGTCGGAATCGGCAAAGGTAAACCCGAACCTTGCTTTTTCGTAATTTTCTAGTGCTTAAATAGGATTAAAAAATCCATAAAATATTCGTGGTAGCTTAGAAAATTACGATTCTTTTTGCAATAGCTTAGTAATATTTCTAAGGACCGCGGGGCAGAGTTTTATAATTTTTAGAGCTTATTTGAGCAGTTTTTGCAAAAATGATCAATTATAAGGACTAAATTGAAATTTTACATATTGTGATGAATGATTGATTTAATGGGCCCAGGAGGGGCTGTGTGACGTGATTGAGTTGTGGATATGTGGATATAGAAGTGTGTTTTAAGCCCTTTTGCAGGTTGGGTAGGTCCTAGGTATAGGGAGACTCACCGGATTTTCGCACAATTATGACGATTTGGTCTTTTCCTTGTTTGTATGGAGTCAAATTTATTAAATGATTGTAATAAAATTGTCAGTGAGCCGAATGCCTTCTTCCTCCGCCTCACGCCTCAGTGACCACCGTCAAGTCTGTGAGTAAAATATTAATTTTAATTGTAATTTCGATATTATTATATGTCAGCATGCCCATGCATCACTTATATGCATATAATTATGTAGTTAAACTCTAGGCACGATTTATGTTGCATTGATAACTGTTAAAGTGCCATGAATGTTGTTGCGGTAATTTGGAGCGAAGCGTGCGTTGGCGTGCGTGTGATGTGGTGTGGATTATGGATAGGACGGGTAGTCACGGCTTGAGTTCTTCGCTGGGACCCAATCCTTCGAGGGGTAGTCACGGCTTGAGTTCTTCGCTGGGACCCGATCCTTCGAGGGGTAGTCACGGCTTGAGTTCTTCGCTGGGACCCTCGATTTGGTTATTAAGTGGAAGTCCGAGCTGAGTTCTTCGCTGGCACCAGGTTGGATTTAAGAGAGCTGTATAGGGGATCAGCTCCCATATATTTTGATTAATGTTACAGGGTGCGTGAGTGCTCCAAATTTACCTTTTTGATGTTATGATGTGAAAATGTTGTTGATGTTGCATTTCACTCTACAGGGTGCATTAGTTTTAGATAGTTATAGAGATTATGGTTAAAATTGATATTTTACTCTCTGAGTCGAACGCTCACTCCTGTTCAAAAATTTTTACAGGTAAGGAGGATATTTTATTCTGGGTTAACCTGCTTTTCTACTTCGCAGGTTGTTTATCAATATTTGTGTAATTTTATTTACTCTTAGAATTTCCGCATGTGTTAGAAGTATTTATTGATTATGGTCTGTAATATTATTATCATGTTGGACCTGTAAACGTATAATGATATGCATGTTTGATGGATTGGATGAGGGAGCTGAGCTCCCATTTATTATTATGAGGATATGAGTATGTGGAGGGTGAGCTGAGCTCCCCAATTGAGTATTTATTGTGTTTACAGGTCGGGTGAGTCGAAAACTCTCCGTTGGAAAGTCCATTTTATGGTCGGACTCTGTCCGTTTGTTTTCTTGATACTGGGCCCAAATGGGCCTTAGAGTTGGGTTAATGAACAGTTAGGCTTACTACGGGCCTCGGGGGCTTTAGGCTGGCCCAGGTCCTAGTGCCGGTCCGGCCCATAGGTTGGGTCGTGACAAATGTGGTATCAGAGCTTAGGCTCTAGATTCATGGGAAAGAATATACTTGGGAGTGTAAAAGGAGTCTTGTTAGGATGTTACATGCGGAGTATAGGATTCTGTTTCGTCTTTTTCTGTAATTCTTTATTTCTAGATTCTGCATTATACCTCAGGAAATATAAAAGTTCCTCATTTAGCATCTTGATTTTCGTGGAGTACATAGAAATGTGAAATAGAGTTAGTAGACATGTGAGGTCTATCATGAGGATACGTACTCCAAGAAATGCTATGTTTCTGTCTGTATGGCTTTAAATAGTGTGCCCATTTCGTGCAAGGCACGAGTACATAAAAGTAAGTCCTGAAAGTACAGTTGCCCTAGATAAGGATGAGGATACCACTGCTGGCAATCATCAGTAGATGACCCAGTCAGAATAAGTTTTTGATAATAGAAGATTCAAGAGAGATAAGAAATTGGGAGACCTAGTCTGTCAGGACGTATCGTAGTAACTATACAATGTTCTCGATATACATTACGTAGTTGCAGACACTGATCGACATGGGATTATTGTGTAGAGCCGCGTACTTCTCAGAGTGCTTATGATGAGGATGTTGCAGCCTCTGCTTTTGCACAGAATACTGCAACAGTTCTATATCTGCAGAGGAGTTGGAAACTCTTGATTAGGGGTCTAGAGTTAGAATATTGAAAGGTCACAGTTGGGTGATAACTAGAGTCAGTGACTCAGTTACCCCAGCATGAGCTAGAGTTACAGTAAAAGTTGCCATTAGACCAGAGGTTTCGGACTAGTTGGAAAGTAAAGGTGACACCTATAGAATGAGACCGTCTAGTCTTCGGTATGGAATTTTGGATGGTTTTTGCAGAACGATAGATGTTTTGCTTAGAACTGAAGGAACGGAAGCGTGAAAAACACAAAATTATACCATTGAATTCAAAAATTTTCACCTAGGGTCACAAGCACCATGCAAGATTTATTTTTATCTATTTGATTTCAATGATAAACAACATATTAAAACTCTTTTAATATGTTTTTGGATCTGTATTTGCCATTTAAGATTTTAAAATTAATCAGATTAATTTTAGAACCCTAGATTAAATCAAGAACGATTACACTAACCTCTTGATGTGTCATATGCTGCGCTTTGAAATTCGTCTTCAGGACACGGATGTTGTCCCTCTAGCTTGTCCACACCAAGAACACCTATGGCAGCCCTTGAACAGCTTCTAAAGCCTTTTCTATTAATTAGAAATTCAAGTTCTGCCTTTTAAGAGATTAAAGATGTAAACAGGACACTAGAAATAATTTCTAGTGTTCTTAATTCAAGAGATTGATGGCTAATCTCTTTGAATTGATGAGAGATGAAGAGAAATGGCTGGAGAGGCTCAAAGTGGCGTGACATATGAGAGGAGAGGCTGCTGGTTGTGTTTTCTTTTCATAACCCCACTTAAATAGCTAGGTTAACACATTAAACCCTAGCCACATGTCACCTTTTGATTAGCTCTAGGTTTAAGTGACCCAATCACATTGTGCCAAGTGTCAAACCTATATTTAATCTTGATTTTAATCATCTTACATGATTAAAAAAACATTTGGCAAACTTATGTGTTATGCCATGTGTCACCATCTCATGGTGCCACGTGTCACAATGCGTGAAATGACCAAAATGCCCCTGTGTCTTAATTTTGAGTTCTTAACCCAAAATAATTATTTTCTTCTTCTAATTAATTTATATTAAATATAAATTAATTAATTAATCTCTATTAATTAATTTCTCATCAATTAAATTCATATTTAAACACTTTAAATATAAATTTAATTTATACTACACATCCAATAATCTAGATTTGGTTTCAAGTCATGCTAGGGACTTTGCAATTTTATTGCAAACCAAATCTATTTAATTAATCAATTAAACTCTTTAATTAATTAATTAAATCATATTTAAATAGGTGATAACTTGTGTATGTGTGTGACTTACTAGGCTCATCACTAATTGGCAATGAGACATGATATCAACTCTTAATATCATCGAACTCTTTCTTACCATAAATGATTTCTCTAAATCATTTTATGAACCTCATAGACCATGGTTAACACCTAGCATAGCATGCCATGGCCACCCAATTAGTAATAAGATTTACCTTAAATGAACCTATAATCATATGTTACCATGCACTAGAATCTCTCACATACAAAATCCCAACTCAAGCCGAGTCATGGTTTATGTCAAACTCCATTTGCTATGAATATTATGTTCTCTTTTAATTCCAGTTCTTGATTAAAAGATTTTTCTCATCGTAAACTCTTTCTCAATAAATCTATCTGTCTGGCCAGAACTTGAAACATCAAGAACAATTAAATGAACATAGGATTTTATCTCTATTTACTTAGAGGAACAGATTCCTTCTTGATCAACACCTACCTCCATATATAACTAGCGTGAGCCAACACATGCCCATATACCCATACATAGTACAAGTATGAAAGCGAGATCAAACTCAAACTACCTATATACAAGATAACTGTGCTATCTCAGGTCTAAAGATTATATGCACTGATATGATTTATGACAAAACATTGACAAGAGTAAACTCCATGTGCTTGTCATAAGTGTCACTGGTTCGGCCTACTCATCATTTATAAGTGCCTATCATGTTTGTTATATGGCATGAGACTCACCATTCCATCTTATTTATATCTCATATAAATAACTTGGGAACAAACATGAATACAATCTTTCTGGATAAGTCATGTCCTTATTATGAAGTATCCTCGATTGTGAACCTATTTATGATACTTTGTGCTAGAAATATTGTCACTCATATTCTTAACAACTTAAGAATAATATTTCTAACAAAATATCAATGGACCTTTTCTATTACACATAAATATATTATGTAAACGGAAAAGTGGAAATGCCTTTTATTATTAAAAATATGTACAAGATACATACTAAATGATATGCTCCAGGGCATACTACTAACAATCTCCCACTAGCACTAGAGCCATTTATTACAATATCTTAGACCTATCTTCTCAAGATGTCGGTCTAACTGAGTCTGTGACATAGGCTTAGTGAATGGATCAGCTGGATTTTCAGCTGATGCTATTTTCTGCATGGCTACATCGCCTCGCCCAACTATTTCTCTGATAATGTGGTAGCGCCTTTCTATGTGTTTGGATTTCTGGTGAGACCTTGGTTCCTTAGCTCAGATGGATCGCTCCATTGTTGTCACAGTGTAATGGAACCGCTGACTCAATGGAAGGAACTATCGTAAGTTTTGTCACAAACTTCTTTATCCAAGCGACTTCTTTGCAAGATCTCGATGCGAATATACTCGACCTCGATGAGTGGAATCTGCAATCGTGCTCTGTTTGGAACTCTTCCAACCGATCGCACCTCCATTACAAATGAACACATATCCAGAGGTAGACTTTCTATCATCGATATCGATTGGAAATCGAATCGTATAACCATCCAATTGCAAGTCTCCACCTCCATAAATCAAGAATAAATCCTTAGTTCTTCTTAAGTACTTAAGAATATTCTTGTGACTATCCATGTTCCAAACTGGATTGGATTGATACCGCTAGTCAAACTAACGAGATATGCGATATCCGCCTAGTACACAACATTGCATACATTACACTTCCAATATCCGAAGAATATTGAATCCTGGCCATCTTAGCTATTTCTTCAGGTGTCTTTGGAGACATCTCTTTAGAAAGGTGGATACCATGTCTCACTGGTAACAATCCTCTCTTGAAATCAAGCATGTTAAACCTCTTTAACACCTTTTCCAAGTATAGACTTTGGGATAAACCAATTATTCTTTTCGCTCTATCTCTATAGATGCGAATCCCAAGAATATAGGTTGCCTCCCCTAAGTCTTTCATGGAGAATGTATTTGACAACCATACCTTTATAGTCGTCAACATACTGTATCATTACCCATCAACGAAGATGTCATCCACATATAAGACAAGGAAAGTGATAGCACTGTCACTATCCTTCTTATATACACATGGCTCATCCTCATTTTTGATAAAACCAAAAGATTTAATGGCTTCATCAAAACGAATGTTCCAACTCCTTGAAGCTTGTTTCAACCCATAAATGGATCGCTTTAGCTTGCACACCTTGGAACCATCTTAGGATTCAAATCCCTTAGGTTGTTCCATGAAAATGTTTTCTTCAATGTATCCATTGAGAAAGTCGCTTTGACATCCATCTGCCAAATCTCATAATCATACTATGCAGATATTGCTAATAAAATCCTAATTGAATTAAGCATGGCAAATGGAGAGTAAGTCTCCTCATAGTCTATTCCTTGCCTTTGGCGAAACCCTTTCTCTACTAGCCTTGCCTTATAGGTCTCTACCTTTCCATCGTAACCAATTTTCTTCTTGAAAACCCATTTGTTCCCTATAGGTACAATACCTTGTGGGTCAACAAGATACCAAACTTGATTCTTATACATGGAATCAATCTCGGATTTCATAGCATCAATCCATTTTGAAGAGTCTATATCTGATATAGCTTCTTCATAGGTAAGTGGATCATCTCCATGATCTACTTCTTCATGAGTAGACAACTCTTGTTCTTCTTCATGAAGAAAACCATATCTCACTGGTGGGTGAGATACCACAGTTGTTCTACGAGGAACAATTTATAGATGTTTCATCAATGGGTATAGGTTGACTAGATGGATCTATATCCATCTGATCTGTGGGTTGGTCAGAATTCTCCAATTCTAACTCTATTTGCCTTCCTTTGCCTCCTTCTTGAACAAACTGTTGTTCAAGAAATGTGGCATCTCTACTTATCACAACCTTTTGTGAAGTAGGCAAATAAAAATAATATCCAAAACTATCTTTTGGATATCCAACAAATCGACCTTTTTCTGATCTGGTCTCCAATTTATCAGTGTTCAGCTTTTTGATATAAGCTGGACAACCCCAAATCTTAACATGCTTAAGACTTGGTTTTCTTCCATGTCATATCTCATAAGGTGTGGAAGAAACTGATTTTGATGGAATCCTATTCAGAATATACAAAGCTGATTCTAATACAAATCCCCAAAAGGAGATTGGCATATCAGTATAGCTCATCATACTACGTACCATATCCAATAGGGTACGATTTCTCCTTTCAGATACACCATTCAGCTGTGGCGTTCCTGGAGGAGTCAGCTGAGAAACAATGCCATGCTCTCTCAAGTATTCATCAAATTCAGTACTCAAATATTCACCTCCACGATCTGATCGAAGAGCTTTAATATTTTTTCTTGTTTGATTTTCTACTTCAGATTTAAATTCTTTGAACTTTTCAAAGGATTCATGTTTGTATTTCATCAAATACAAATACCCAAACCTTGATTTATCATCGAAAGGTAATGAAATAATGAAAGCCCCTCTAGCCATTTCTTTAAACGGACCACATACATCACTATGTATTAGTTCCAAAATATTTTCAGCTCTTAGCCCTTGTCCAACAAAGGGTGATCTAGTCATTTTGCCTTGAAGGCAAGATTCACAAGTTGGAGTAGGCTCAGAGCCCAATGAGGATAGAATCCCCATTTTCTCCAATTTTGCAATCCTATCTTCTGCAACATGACATAACCTTAAGTGCCAAATATATTTTGAACTTGAGTTGGTTTTCACTATGGCATTGTATTCTTTTAGATCACTTGCATTCATTTTGTGTTTGTCATTATTATCCAAATAATAAAGACCATCATTCATATAACCCAACCAACATATTTATTTCCAAAATAAATATTGCAAACATCATCTGTGGAATGAAATTCATAGCCATTTCTAGTCAAACTAGATATAGAAATGATGTTCTTAAAAGCATCAGTACATATAAAATATTATCCAAACACAAAATATGTCCAAACATGTAAAAGATTTAGATCCTATGGCTAAAGCTTCAACAGCTTGAGCCATTGCCAATCCGGACTCTAATATCTTGAGAATGCAAGTCACTCATTGTTGCTAGTTCGCATATCATTAGAAATGTGAGAACTGCACCAGTATCTAAAACCCAAGCTGTAGATGAACTATAAGTATCATCATAATCTAAATAACAAGATATGGACATACCTTCCGAAGGTGTATCCTTCTTGTCCTTCAGAGAAGCAAGATACTCTGGGCAGTTCCTTTTCCAGTGCCCATCCTTTTGACAGTGGAAACACTTTCCTTTGCCTTCATCAGCTTTAGTCTTCCTTTTCTGTTTAGCTATTTTCTTGGAAGGACCAGGAATCTGAGGTTTCTTTTTCTTATTGCCTTTCTTCTTGTTGGACTTTCCAGCAGAAGAAGATGCAACCAAAGCTACCTCTTTTCCTTTATTGCCTAGCATATTCTTTTGGGCAATAACCAGCATGTTGAGTAATTCAGCTAAGGTGCATTCCTGTTTAGTCATATGGAAATTTGTCACAAAATTCCCAAAAGACTCGGGAAGGATCAAGGATCAAATCAGTCTATAGTTTGAAATACATGTTGAAGTCAAGATGTTCCAACCGCTCAATCACCAAATCATCTTGTGGACATGATCCCCAACATTCATCCCTCGGACATCCCGATACGGAATAACTGTCTAGATATCTCATACCTAGCATTCTCTTTGTGCTCACCATACAACTCTTGTAGGTGAAGGAGGATCTCACTAGCACTCTGCATGTTCTCATGTTGCTTCTGTAACTCATTACTCATGGAAGCAAGCATGTAACACTTAGCTCTCATATCATGCTCCTTCCACTTGTCCAAAGTATCATGTTCCTCTTGTGTGGCCTCTGGAGGTAAGGGACCAGGAACATTTGAATCTAGAACATATCCTATATGTTCAAGGTTCAGGACAAGTTTCAAATTTCTTAGCCAATCGCATGATTAGGTCCTGTCAACCTGTTGTGATCAAGTATGCTTGTAAGGATATTGGATGGTGGTGGTTGTTTTGTGCTCATTTTTATCAGAAAATTAACTGCAGAAAATAACCAGATTAATTAGTAAATGTATCATGTAATTAACCAAAATGATTATGGTCTTTTAATCAAATTGGTCCTCCCACTAACTTAGCGAATCCTACACTTCCAAAGTAGAAAACGGAAATCCTAGTTGGATGGATTTCTAGTGGGTGATTGAATTCTTATAATTCTATTGATCATCCTCAGGTACATCCATTATTGGAATTACAATAAACTATAAGTGAGCAATTCCTTGCCCATCACATCTCATGTGAGGTTCAATCCTTTTACTAGCCCCTAATGCTCAAAATCTCAGGTACATCCAATATTGACTTATCTTGCATTAGTTAAGTTGATCCCATTGAGCCAGTAATTATGCAAATAATTTTAATGTCCTCAGGTACATCCAATATTGGCCACCAAACCATTTACATATTTACAACATCTCATGCTTAACAATTATTCTTAAGAAAATCTCTTAAATTAATTGCATCTCATGCAACTATTTAAAATTTCTTAAAATAATTGCCCCAATGGAGGGCTTATGTTATAATTACTTTAATTATAGCATTTCCAACTTAATCATTTGTTTGGAAGATTTTATAGCCATCCTAATTACTATTAAGGTCTCACTTTGCACATTATCCATTTAGCATGCATATATCATATAATTGCATACATTCCCATACATCTCATGCATTCATGGATAAGCAGTAAATATGGTATGATCATGGACTTTCTAAGGGATTCAATTCTGAGCCACCAAGAATTGAATCAGGGCATTCCTAGGTGCATTTCATTCATTCATTTTACAAGAGTTGCTGAAGGAGTACATAATCAACACTTGATATTGAATTCCTCCCACTGGTCCCACCAATGCTCTTGACCTCCTTGAACTTCTTGCAATCCAATATTACATAGTAATCCTTGGCATACCAAGGCGAATTTACAAGAACTTAAATAAATGAAATTACAACCCAAAAATATTACAAACTTAATAATACATGCCCAAAATAAATTAAAATAAATTAATTGATTTACAATCCCAAAGAAACATAAAAGAAATAAATCCAATCACATTGGTCTTTTATAGTCCATGATCATCCATCATGCATATCACTATTTAACAATTAAATAAAACATACATACTTAAATTAAATTGAATATCTCATATTCAACTTAAAAATCCAGATTTGAATATGATTCAAATAAATTTAAAAATTCAGATTTGAATCTCATTCAAACAAATTTAAAAATTCAGATTTGAATCACATTCAAACATCTTCAAAAATTCAGATTTGAATCACATTCAAACATTTTTTAAAAAATCAGATTTGAATCACATTCAAATATTTTTTAAAAAATCAGATCTGAATTTTATTGAATCAATTTTAAAAAATCAGATTTAAATATGATTCAAACAACTTTAAAAATTCAGATTTAAATCACATTCAAACAACTTTTAAAATTCAGATTTGAATCACATTCAAACAATTTTTAAAATTCTGATTTGAATCATAATTTAATTGTGTGATTAAAACAACTAATTAAACACTTTAATTAGTCAAAGAATAGGCCTTAGATCATACAACAATTGCAGAATTAAAAGCCAAACCTTGAACCACCCAAGGAACCATTGTTGCCGCCACCAATGGTGGCTTCACCATGTGTGCCGCCACACCTCATGATCCAACCAGCAATGAATCTCTTGATCTCATGATCAAACACACAATTAAATTATATAATCAACAATCTAAATGGCAAATATAGTGGCTCGATACCAATTGAAGGCAGGCGTGAAAAACACAAAATTATACCATTGAATTCAAAAATTTTCACCTAGGGTTACAAGCACCATGCAAGATTTATTTTTATCTATTTGATTTCAATGATAAACAACATATTAAAACTCTTTTAATATGTTTTTGGATCTGTATTTGCCATTTAAGATTTTAAAATTAATCAGATTAATTTTAGAACCCTAGATTAAATCAAGAACGATTACACTAACCTCTTGATGTGCTGCAGCGTGTCTGCGCCTTTGAAATTCGTCTTCAGGACACCAGATGTTGTCCCTCTAGCTTGTCCACACCAAGAACACCTATGGCAGCCCTTGAACAGCTTCTAAAGCCTTTTCTATTAATTAGAAATTCAAGTTCTGCCTTTTAAGAGATTAAAGATGTAAACAGGACACTAGAAACAATTTCTAGTGTTCTTAATTCAAGAGATTGATGGCTAATCTCTTTGAATTGATGAGAGATGAAGAGAAATGGCTGGAGAGGCTCAAAGTGGCGTGACATATGAGAGGAGAGGCTGCTGGTTGTGTTTTCTTTTCATAACCCCACTTAAATAGCTAGGTTAACACATTAAACCCTAGCCACATGTCACCTTTTGATTAGCTCCAGGTTTAAGTGACCCAATCACATTGTGCCAAGTGTCAAACCTATATTTAATCTTGATTTTAATCATCTTACATGATTAAAAAAAAACATTTGGCAAGCTTATGTGTTATGCCATGTGTCACCATCTCATGGTGCCACGTGTCACATTGTGAAATGACCAAAATGCCCCTGTGTCTTAATTTTGAGTTCTTAACCCAAAATAATTATTTTCTTCTTCTAATTAATTTATATCAAATATAAATTAATTAATTAATCTCTATCAATTAATTTCTCATCAATTAAATTCATATTTAAACACTTTAAATATAAATTTAATTTATACTACACATCCAATAATCTAGATTTGGTTTCAAGTCATGCTAGGGACTTTGCAATTTTATTGCAAACCAAATCTATTTAATTAATCAATTAAACTCTTTAATTAATTAATTAAATCATATTTAAATAGGTGATAACTTGTGTATGTGTGTGACTTACTAGGCTCATCACTAATTGGCAATGAGACATGATATCAACTCTTAATATCATCAGAACTCTTTCTTACCATAAATGATTTCTCTAAATCATTTTATGAACCTCATAGACCATGGTTAACACCTAGCATAGCATGCCATGGCCACCCAATTAGTAATAAGATTTACCTTAAATGAACCTATAATCATATGTTACCATGCACTAGAATCTCTCTGTTACAAAATCCCAATTCAAGCTGGAGTCATGGTTTATGTCAAACTCCATTTGCTATGAATATTATGTTCTTTTAATTCCAGTTCTTGATTAAAAGATTTTTCTCATCGAAACTCTTTTCTGAATAACTCTATCTGTCCTGGCCTGGAACTTGAAACATCAAGAACAATTAAATGAACATAGGATTTTATCTCTATTTACTTTGAGGAACTGTTTCCTTCTTGATCAACACCTACCTCCATATATAACTAGCGAGAGCCAACACATGCCCATATACCCATACATAGTACAAGTATGAAAGCAGATCAAACTCAAACTACCTATATACAAGATAATCTGCTATCTCAGTCTAAAGATTATATGCACGATATGATTTATGACAATACATTTACAAGAGTAAACTCCATGTGCTTGTCATAAGTGTCACTGGTTCGGCCTACTCATCATTTATAAGTGCCTATCATGTTTGTTATATGGCATGAGACTCACCATTCCATCTTATTTATATCTCATATAAATAACTTGGGAACAAACATGAATACAATCTTTCTGGATAAGTCATGTCCTTATTATGAAGTATCCTCGATTGTGAACCTATTTATGATACTTTGTGCTAGAAATATTGTCACTCATATTCTTAACAACTTAAGAATAATATTTCTAACAAAATATCAATGGACCTTTTCTATTACACATAAATATATTATGTAAACGAAAAAGTGGAAATGCCTTTTATTATTAAAAATATGTACAAGATACATACTAAATGATATGCTCTAGGGCATACTACTAACAAGAACTTAGTGAGAATAGTATACCTTTTGTGTATCAGTATGGAATAAAGTACAACTCTACTACCTAGAGAAGGTCGAAACTATGAATTGATGATTTACAGAGCTATGATATGATAAAAGAGTCATTAACTTGACATGGTTCTGGCAAGGTGGTAGATGTAGTACCTTTGTTGCAGCAAGTTTGGATATAGTCCTATCTTTTCAGAATGGATCGAAGGTTATTACTGATAATGATGACTTATGAAATAGTGTCCCAGATGGGACTGTAGAGTGTGGTAGAGAGTAGTTGGCTCGGGTATCCTGGAGAGGATACAAGTTCCATTATAGGAATCATATATAATCAGATCATGATGGATGTAAATCCTTTGAATTGGATGACAGGTTTGGGTGCCCGGAATCTTAAGTTTTGGCTAGTTGAGTAAACATGGAAAATAATAATAATAATAATAATAATAATAAAATTACTGCAAAATTAGTTCTCGAGGTAGTAAGGGTATTATGTAAGCTAAAGGATAAGAATAGAGATCATACAATAAAAGTATGACTGTAATATGCTGAGTTCTTTTCTAATTTCAAATTATTCAAAACAATAGTATAATCTAATTATAATAGTGTTAAGAGTAATAAATTAGCGAAGATAAATCACAGAAGGCCAATGGATAAAGAAAGTGCAGAATGAAAGTTTGGACAATTGATTGCAGATGCAATATAATCTAAATGCTAGTGGAAGTACTAGCTAGAGTGGTCAAAGGACCAAATCTGAGTAGCACAGACATATGATAACGCGATAGAGACTCTGAAAGATATAGTTAGCAAGTACAGCTATTATGTTAGGAAAAAGAATGGAACCAGGGATAGAATAGTCAAGTTCTATTTTGGGTAAGACAAAGGAAATAAATGAAAGGACAACCTAAAGAGCGCATAATAAAAGGAACAAAGTTAAGATATAGGATAGGCTAAGTGTTATTCTTGGCAAGGAGAATGACAAGGATGGAAAACCCAAAATGGGACCACATTAGTGAGAAAAGTGATGGAGGTATGGAATACAATAATAATGAGTAAATGTTAGAAGGTGTGCGATGGTATTGCGGACTACCTAAATAGGTAGAGAAAGAGAAGTTAGTAAGCAGTAAGTTGAATAAAAGTCAGTCTAAGGGATCAAATAGGTATGATGAGAGGAAAAGAATGATAGATAATGACACATAGGTTTTAGGTTAGACTTTTGAGATAGTGAGAAGGTAGTTAGACCAACCAAAAGAATGTCAGGCAAACATTTTTAGTGTGATCAACAGAATCACTTTGTAGTGAAGCAATAATGATAGGACAATAGTAGGGGCAGAACGAAAAGTGACAAGTCTGGATGGTTATAAATCACTAGAAAGTTCAAGGATCAAATTAATGACCCTAGATAAGGGTGGAATTAGTGTTGGAAGAATTTATTAGTGAGAGAAATCTTTCAGGAATCAACAAAAGTTAAGGGCACAATAAAAACGATGATAGATATGAATCATAGGTCGAGTATAAGTAAAGTTAATAAATTATAAAATATTATGTCAAGAAGGAAAATGGTACGGTAAAGGGTTCATGCAGATGATACCTTATAAGTAGAGCATAATTATGCTAGGAGATGATGAAGTTTGGAGAGAAAGACCAAGAAACTTAGGTGAAACGTTATAATATGACAATCGAGTGTAGTTGAATATAAGAGGATATTTTCTTTCTTTTCAAGTTTAGCTTGTGCTTTTGGTTCTAGAAGGTTATATAAGGAACAGAAACTGAGTCAAGGAGACCTAGTTATTGAGAGTTTAGTAGGCACAAATTCATACATAATTTCCTGATATGAGAATGACAGTAAGTGCATACCTAGTATTAAGTATGAAAGGACGAACAGAGTAATGACAGGAGTTAAATTGAGTTAGCTACTAAGGCTTGCGACTGTTTTAAACTATGAGCTAGATGAAGTACTATTTATGGATGAGTTTCAATAGATGAAATTGTTGCTGATGGGTAATTTGAGGTTGAAGTTTAGAAAGCTATGGGCAGTATATATGATTATATTAAGGAGAATGAACACGTGAAGTATCTTGTTTGGAATTAAGGCATGACACATATTTCCTACAACCGTGTTAGTTCAGATGGAACTTATAGTTTATGGGGCTCATATTCATCCAGGATAAGCAATTTCCTACTAAGGCTAGTAGGGAATGATAATGTTCTGATAGTTAAGTTGGAAAAAAGGGGGTACAAAAAAAAATTCTCTATGGGTAATTATAAGTGTTACATAAGGTGAAGAATGTGCTGGTAGGAGTAAATCATAGGGTTAGAATTCTCGAAGTAATGAAACTAGTAATCAAGATAAGACTAAGAAATAAAAAGAAAGTTAAAGTTGATGATGGGATAGACATCTTTGAAGGAAAAGGTGTAAGGATGAGATAGGACTAAAATTAAGGAATAAGTACAGCAGGTTGAAAAGATACCAACAATACCAAAAATAGGAAAAGGGAAGTGGATAAGATCCAAAGGACAGGAAGAGAGCTCGATAGAGTCAGTTATAATGATGAGGATAAGGAGTGTCTAACCACTGCCCCTGTGTTAACACTACCTATGAGCGGTGAAGGATACACCGTGTACTGTGACGCCTTCAGAGTTGGCCTAGGGTGTGTTTTGATGTGGAATGGAAAAGTAGTGGCTTATGCTTCAAGGCAGCTGAAGAGGCATGAGCAGAACTATCCCACTCATGATTTGGAAATGGCGGCTGTAGTCTTTGCACTAAAAATCTGGAGACACTGCCTGTATGGTGAAGTGTGCGAGATATACACCGACCACAAGAGTTTGAAGTATATCTTCCAACAGAGGGATTTAAACTTGAGACAGAGGAGATGGATGGAGCTTCTGAAAGACTATGATTGCACTATCCAGTACCACCCTGGGAAGGCCAATGTTGTGACAGATGCTTTGAGTAGGAAATCTTCTGGCAGTTTGGCGCACATTTCAGTAGAGAAGAGACCATTGATTCAGGAGGTACATGAGTTGATGGATCAAGGTTTAATCCTAGATCTTTCAGATGAGGGGGTATTGTTGGCTCACTTTTCAGTGAGGCCAGACTTGAGGGACAGAGTTAGAGTTTCCCAGCACAGAGACCAACAATTGATGAAGATTATAGAGAGAGTACAGCAAGGTGAAGGTGGTGAGTTTGGATTTGCCAATGATGGCGCCCTAGTGCAAGGTTCTAGGATATGTGTGCCCAATGTGGACAACCTCAGGAATGAAATCATGCGAGAGGCACACTATACACTGTACAGTGTCCACCCAGGTTCCACCAAGATGTACCATGATGTGAGAGATAGCTATTGGTGGAATGGCATGAAGAGAGGCATAGCAGACTTTGTGTCCAAGTGCTTGACTTGTCAGAAGGTAAAGTTTGAACACCAGAGACCGTCAGGGAAGTTGCAAGAGCTCCCTATCCCAGAATGGAAGTGGGAAATGATTTATATGGATTTTGTGACTGGGTTGCCTCGTACCACGCGAGGATATGATTCGATATGGGTAATTGTAGACCGCTTGACCAAATCAGCTCACTTCTTACCTGTAAAGACTACATACTCTGTGGCACAGTATGCCCGGCTCTACATTCGAGAAATAGTCAGATTGCATGGAGTTCCAGCTTCCATAATATCTGACAGAGGGCCCCAGTTCACTTCTCGGTTTTGGAGAAAGTTGCAGGAGGCACTTGGCACACAGTTGAACTTCAGTACGGCTTTCCACCCTCAGACAGACAGACAGTCCGAAAGGACAATCCAAACACTGGAAGACATGCTTCGCATGAGTGTTTTGGATTTTGGAGGTCAACGGATGAGCGGCTAGCTTTGGTGGAGTTTGCCTACAACAACGATTACCATTCCAAAGATAGGATGGCACCCTATGAGGCACTATATGGAAGGAAGTGTAGGTCTACTCTGTTTTGGACAGAAATGGGGGTAGCGAAGGTGCATGATGTAAACCTAGTGCAGTACACTTCAGAGATAGTTCCTTTAATCGAGGCAGTAGCTTGACTTTCGATGGCGTAAGAGTTATGCGGACCCAGACGGAGGATGTGGAGTTTGCGATGGGCGACTATGTATTCTGAAGGTTTCTCCAATGAAGGAGTCATGAGATTTGGAAAGAAGGGCAAGTTGGCACCTCGGTATATTGGACCTTTTGAGGTTCTTGATAGAGTTGGAGCGATTTGCCTACCGGTTGGAGCTACCACCCAACCTTTCTCACGTTCATCCGTGTTTCACATCTCCATGCTCAGAAATACATTCTGATCCTTCTCATGTACTGTAGGATGTGATATAGCTAAAAGAGAACTTGACATTTGAGGAGCGACTGTAGCCATAGTGGACTACCAAGTGAGACAGTGAGATCAAAAGCAGTCCCTATGGTTAAGGTTTTGTGGAGAGTCGATCGGTGGAAGAGTGCACTGGGAGTTAGAACGAGACATGCGTAGCAAGTACCATATCTGCTCAATGTATAATCATGTGCTTTATTACGCCTTGTGTAAAATTCGAGGAAGAATTTTTACGTAAGGGGAAGAATGTAACACCCACGATTTTTATATATTATTATTGGGCTTCGTGTAGGTATCCTCAATTCGCGAAAATTCGATAGTTGTCCGGATGCGTGAATTTAGGCCGAACAGGACCACTCTGGAAAAGTCTCCGAATTGGATCGAGGTTTTGGCTACCTCACCATTGTCAGGCATCCCGAGCGCGTTCCAGAAGTCGGAATCGGCAAAGGTAAACCCGAACCTTGCTTTTTCGTAATTTTCTAGTGCTTAAATAGGATTAAAAAATCTATAAAATATTCGTGGTAGCTTAGAAAATTACGATTCTTTTTGCAATAGCTTAGTAATATTTCTAAGGACCGCGGGGCAGAGTTTTATAATTTTTAGAGCTTATTTGAGCAGTTTTTGCAAAAATGATCAATTATAAGGACTAAATTGAAATTTTACATATTGTGATGAATGATTGATTTAATGGGCCCAGGAGGGGCTGTGTGACGTGATTGAGTTGTGGATATGTGGATATAGAAGTGTGTTTTAAGCCCTTTTGCAGGTTGGGTAGGTCCTAGGTATAGGGGAGACTCTGCCGGATTTTCGGCACGAATTATGACGTATTTGGTCTTTTTCCTTGTTTGTATGGAGTCAAATTTATTAAATGATTGTAATAAAATTGTCAGGTGAGCCGGGACAGCCTTCTTCCTCCGCCCAGCCGCCTCAGTGACCACCGTCAAGTCTGTGAGTAAAATATTAATTTTAATTGTAATTTCGATATTATTATATGTCAGCATGCCCATGCATCACTTATATGCATATAATTATGTAGTTAAACTCTAGGCACGATTTATGTTGCATTGATAACTGTTAAAGTGCCATGAATGTTGTTGCGGTAATTTGGAGCAGTGTGCGTGCGTTTGCGTGCGTGTGATGTGGTGTGGACTATGGATAGGACGGGTAGTCACGGCTTGAGTTCTTCGCTGGGACCCGATCCTTCGAGGGGTAGTCACGGCTTGAGTTCTTCGCTGGGACCCTCGATTTGGTTATTAAGTGGAAGTCCGAGCTGAGTTCTTCACTGCACCGGGTTGGATTTAAGAGAGTCAGTATAGGATCAGCTCCCATATATTTTGATTAATGTTACAGGGTGCGTGAGTGCTCCAAATTTACCTTTTTGATGTTATGATGTGAAAATGTTGTTGATGTTGCATTTCACTCTACAGGGTGCATTAGTTTTAGATAGTTATAGAGATTATGGTTAAAATTGATATTTTACTCTCTGAGTCGAACGCTCACTCCTGTTCAAAAATTTTTACAGGTAAGGAGGATATTTTATTCTGGGTTAACCTGCTTTTCTACTTCGCAGGTTGTTTATCAATATTTGTGTAATTTTATTTACTCTTAGAATTTCCGCATGTGTTAGAAGTATTTATTAATTATGGTCTGTAATATTATTATCATGTTGGACCTGTAAACGTATAATGATATGCATGTTTGATGGATTGGATGAGGGAGCTGAGCTCCCATTTATTATTATGAGGATATGAGTATGTGGAGGGTGAGCTGAGCTCCCTAATTGAGTATTTATTGTGTTTACAGGTCGGGTGAGTCGAAAACTCTCCGTTGGAAAGTCCATTTTATGGTCGGACTCTGTCCGTTTGTTTTCTTGATACTGGGCCCAAATGGGCCTTAGAGTTGGGTTAATGAACAGTTAGGCTTACTACGGGCCTCGGGGGCTTTAGGCTGGCCCAGGTCCTAGTGCCGGTCCGGCCCATAGGTTGGGTCGTGACAATCACAATTAGTATTTCGCTGCAAGATGGGTAAGACGGATAATTTTGACTAATAAATAAAATAATCTCATGGATGTTAAAGATGTATGTTAATTTAAGAATTGAAATAAAAATTTGTGGAGATTTCTTGTTATATATATTTTGTTTAAACCCATATTTCAATTATTTTATAATATGTTGTGACTTGCTGAGTGCTCCTTAGAGTTATTAGATTTTTAGAGAACATTAATATGATCAGTCATTTATTAAAATTTTGAAAGTATATCATACATTTCGCTTTTCGCACTTCCATCCTAAGAGTTAAAATCCTTTCTTGATATATTATTCTTTCTCTTTAATTCTAAGAAATGATCCAGCTCCAACAGTAGATTTCAAAGTATATCATACATTTTGCTTTTTGCACTTCCATCCTAAGAGTTAAATTCCTTTATTGATATATTATTCTTTCTCTTTAATTCTAGAAAATGATCCAACTCCAACAGTAGATCCTAGGGATGCTTTAGCTGTTTATATTTTGTGTTATTTACAGTATAGGTGAGTGGATAATATATAATACTAGTATTTTTATTGAATGTAATCTATTTATATTATTTCTAAGTATGAAAATGGGAACAGATAATGATAATTTTATGTTTTATTATTAAATAAAATGAGATTTATAATTACAGCTGAATAAATAGTCGAATATACTCAATATATGCACCGAAAAAATAATACATTGATGACGGATGATTTATTTTCAGCTCAGCTTATATTTATATTGCCTTTGAGATAGCACTTGATATACACATAACCTTTAGGGCGTATATAAGGTGATCACCCTTTGCAAGTGGTTCTGCACATGTGTATGACTGATACTTTTATTGCTCTTAGGTTATTTTTGTATCATTATAGAGCCCAATATGCCAGCATTACTTTCAGGCCGCCAAAATTAATTATTGCACTTAAGATGCAAGCATTATCTATGGGAAGCATATTGCGAGTATATAGAGATATTACAGATTTTATGATATCAATATATTTATATCAGCAATATTACAGCATGAATTTTATTTTAGTTTAGCTACATGATTTGGATTAAATGATATTTATTCAGCTGACCTATTCTAACATAGTAGAGTTTGTACTATTAAGTACCAAAACCTTATTTATTTTTTTTTGTTATTTATTTATCCGCTCACTAAGTAATTATACTCACCCTCTTAATTTTTAATATTTCAGATCATTTTTGCTGATTTCACCACTAGTAACTTCTCTTTCAGTGTTGTCCTCTCTTTCACTTCACCAGCTGTAGAGTCTAGTGGAGTTCAGGCTAACATATTTATTGTGTATATTTATTTGTTTAGATTACTGCACATATGTATAGATAGCTAGAGGTTTTAGACTATACATATTTTTGTTTTACCCTCACATAGAGGATATATGTATAATTGTGTATTTAAATATGTTTGATGGGCACGGAGTTATGTTTTGTATATCAAATGTATTTTTAACAAGTTTTATGTGTTTTTTTAGCTATAAATTTAGGAGAAATTCTGTCAGTTTTTCAGATTAAATCAATCTCTATGGGTTATGGACGGGTGTGACAAAAAAAATCCTTCTACCTGTTTTGTTTTAGATTTTATTGGAGTGGGCTTTAGACATTATTGTTTAGGGCTTGGTAACTAGCTTTGGAGCTAGAAGCCATGAATGTGATGGGTTTGGCCATATGCTGTTTATGTTTATTCAGTGAATTCCTAGATTTCACTGTTAAAAAAAATTGCCCAACCTTCACATTGGCTCAATTAATGGATTAGGCAAACGATTTGGCTATGCATGAGAACCCACTGAAACTTGGGCTCCATAGCCAACATTGGAATGGGCTAAAATATTGGTCCGCATTTTTTTTTTTTTTGAGCGTAGCCTCATGATATGGATATGTCCACCAACATGCTTTTTTAAATTTTATTTTTCTCCTCTTCATTTTGTTATGTGTAATATATGAAGTCCATTATGTAATGAATTTTGTGAATTAATGTGTGTGCAGCAAAAGTTCATATTAGGTTCTAAATTTCCACTAGATTCACTCTAATCCTGAAAGTGGGGTTGATGATAAATTAAGGCTAGCTTATTCCATGGAGATCATTCCTTGCAAACATTTTTGAGCCTTTAGCAAAAGCAAAGTGGGAGAAGTAATCAAAAATCAAATTAAAGAAAAGGAGTGCTTCTTGATAATGACCATTCTAGCTTTAGGAATTGCACAGAATCTGATCAAACTTTGAAATGTATTACTGCACTAATTGGGTAGTTGAAAAAAAGACTAAGTTTGGAATTGATGCCATACGTTGTGAATCTTCAGATCATTGTATACAAGTTTGTCATAATTATGAAATGCTTAAATGTGGTTCACAGAAATATGTATATAATTGCTTCATTTGGTATTAAAACTCAACATTTTGATTGCTTGTTTGACAAATTTTCATGACATGGAGAAGGTAAAGGACAAATAAAACAAGCACCCAATTGAATATATGAATTTTTTTTTTCCATATACATAATACCATACTGAGCTATGTAAAAAGTATAGTTCTGCTTTCCCAATAATTTCTCCAATCTCAAAAAGTAGAATTCAAAATTGGGATTTTTCAGATAAAAATCTTAAGTTGCTATTATTGGGTTGTTTTCTTCACAGAAATTGAAAATGAATTATTTGAATAAGGATAAGATCTGTTCAAATCATGCATTCAATTTGGCATTTAGTATTTTTTGAGTCTATGAATTAATTAAGATTCTTAATAATGGAATGGAAAATAACAAATTTTCAATCATTTTGTCATTTTCTTTCTTTCTGCAATCTCTTATAAGCTTAGTGCAGCTTTATTTTTCTAAGGAAACATCATATCTTAAAATCAATCTCTTCATCGCTTCACGTGCTCAAGAGATTCATTGAGAGAGATCGATACGTATATATATCATCAAACTTGTCTACATGTAATCAATTTTGCTCAATTTCTAGGGCATTTTTTTGAGTTCACATGTTTTCAATCACTCAAGTGTTAAACACAACTTTGCCAAACCCATATAGGACAAGGGGAAAGAGAACCTCTTCATTAAAAAAAGGGACTCTTTTTGAAAGTGGTGATGCTCCAGTGACGCCCAGACTTTCTATCAACTTTATTCAAAAGATGGATTGAAGAGAATATGGGTTTGGCCTCTATTGTACGATCTTTTTTATTCTTAATTCCATAACAATGTTTAAAAGGATCCACCACTAAATGGAGATCAATCTCAAAAGACCAAAGTCAATACACATTGAATTCTATTATTATTTATTTTAAAATATTTAATTATGAAATTTATATTTTCATTTTGATAAATTTTTTAAATTAAAAAGAAAATGAATGATCTAATTTTGGTTGAATTGTATAAGTATTTAAACAGATACATCAAATCAAAGAGTCTTATGAACTGGGCAGGCTCTATAAGTTGGGCAGGCATAAATTTCCAGAACTCGCAGAGAAAAAGTTGATAATGGGATTCCAACCCAAGAAGTCCCAACGTTTTTGTGGACAATAATCGATTGGGATGGTCTACTTGTGTACTGAATGCAGAGAGAAGAAGTGGGTTTTTAATTTTGTGTATCCCTTCCTGCCAACAGTATCAAACCTCTCATAATTATTATTATTGTTATTATCAGCAGAGTATCAAACTTTCACCGAGAGAAACACAACACGTGTAATACAATGTGGACTAAAATTTTTATGGGTCCTTTGCAAGGACAGTATACATCTAAACCTAGCTTAGTTTTTAGAATGGTGGGTTCCTTTTTATATAGCTTAATATTCATTGTAAATTATATAGGTGCACCTTCAGTTTAATAATTATATCTTTTGTTTCCATACTGTTATCTTTTATAAGGGCTTGTTTGAGATTGTAGTTAGAGGCCACAATTAAAATTAAATTTTAAAAAAATATTATAATTTAATTATTTTAAAAAAAAATTATAATTAAAATTTATTACATTTATATTATTCTACCTTATCCTTATCACACTTGTCCAGTCCAACTAGATTTCGGCATTATTTTTTTTAATTCTATTCTCTCTTTGAAAAAAGAGAGAGACGTGGCTTATTAATATTTAGAGTTCACATTATTTACCTCTATCAAAGTATATAGTTGTAATTTTTTGATATCGAATATTATAATAATAAAAATAAAATAATAATAAACCATATGATGAATCATCTGAATATGCATCTGATTTTAGAAAATATCACTGTCTCATGGTATTAATTTCATTTTTTCTTTTCATCTTCGCTATAACCATGTGTTTTTTTTTTTTTTTAATATTATACTTTCTAAAACCATCATAATTAGATTTTTAGAACCTTCAACAAAGGGTAACTGTCTCTAAAATTAGAAATAAAAATAAAATAAAACAAAGGTACGCAGTGGCCATCATTAATGGTGGACCTTTGTATATAAATGGAAAATTTTATTAGCAAAGTGTCTAAAAATTAAAAAAGTTGTGGCCAATATTAATGATGACCCCAGCAATGGCATGTGGAAATTCTATTTCTATGTCTACAAAATTATGCATCATTGGGCACATCTTAGCCCATAATCTGTACATTTATATAGAGATTAGAGTGTAGCTCCAATTTAATTATCTATCATAGTTGTAAATACTTATGAACAAAAGATAGAATCTGTATCCAGTGGCTCAATTCAGCTTGCTATAATTTATAAATAAAATCTTATTGCATTTATGCCTTTGTTATTGATTGAAAAAAAAATTAGATAAAAAGAAAATTAAAAAAAAAAAAAAAACATTGGTTGTGCTCTCCCACTCCCACTTTTTATATTATTTAATTTTTTTTCCCAATATCTCTTCTCTTTGTTCACTCCCTCAACCTTCATTCACGATTAAGAATATCATATATAACTATAATTAGTCCTTCTAAAAGTATATTTATATACTCCCACAGCATATTTATAAATGTGTATGAATTTAATTAATAATTAATTAGTCTAATCAAGTTAGGTTTATTTATTATTTTGACAATAAAAACTTGACTAATAACACAAACTTCATAATATTAATAATCATGAATATATAGACTCTAAGCAACAATGAAAAAAATAATGATAAGTATTAGTATATATATATTTGATTTTATATGGCAGGCAAAGTAATTAAATGCTTATTGTTTGCCTTCCAAAACAATGCAATTACAAGGCAGGATCATATATTGTATATATATAATAAGATTCATTTATTAAATTCATAAATTTTATATATTTATATTTTAATTCATAAAATTGAATTTAAACAATAATTTTTCTAATGTACAACTAGAGAGAGAGGATTTTGAGCCTATCCATTTTGATTTTGTTCGAATGTGTCACTTTTTGATTGATTTAGTCTATTTAATGAAATTTTATTTAGTATAATCGTTATACATATAATTGTTTAATTATAACTATTAATTATAATAAGACTTATGTGAGTCTCACCACAATCAATGATTATAATGAAATCATTGTACAAATATCAGTTTCATTGTATAATTTTTTTTTTCTATTTGACACAAAATTAAAAATTATAAATATAAATGTGAATTGACGTAAATGTTTAATTTTTTTTATAAAGATTTAATAATATTTTAATTAAAATTAAATTAAATAAAAATAGACTACTATATATCTAATTAATGACCTATTTATATATAGAGAGATTTTAAGCTCCATTTACACAAATATTTTATTTATGTAATAATGTTTCTTTTTTAGATTCAAATTCAATAATAAGACGATAACAAACAAAGGAAAGTGCATGCATATATACGAGATTAATTAATTTGGAAAAAGAACAATATCTAGATAATATTCTAAAATTAAAGAATTTCACTGTGATCATTATTTGACATATATTTCTTTAATAATATTATGTTATAAATATTCGGATTAAAAAATAATTAAAGGCAAATTACAAAAAGAAATAGAGCATTGACAAATGTACCTATGATTATATATATCTAACACTCTAACCTAATATTCGGAGTCTAAAAATTTCTTCATGATTTCTTTTTAATATTATAAACAGCTTACGTGGTTCTCTAAATATTTTAGGTTTACACATTACAAAAAATTAGCATCTTGCAATAGGAAAATAAATATTAAAAAAAAATACGATCATCATTTCATTTTATCCTGTTTGGATATGGGCATGTGTTGGGAAAGGAAAATAAATTGCTGAGAAAATTCTCATTTTCTTTAAAAAGGAAAAAAAAATAGAAAAAAAAGGAAAATAAAGATTATTTTATTTTATTTATTTTTTTTTTGAATTTGAATAGAAAAAAAAAAAAAGTGAAGGATTGTGCATATATATCATAGTAGTATATGATTTTTCTTTTAATTTAGAAAAGTGAAAATTGAGAATTTCAACTTAAAATTTTATATAAATTAATTGATTATAGTACTAATTATTATAAAGTTAATTTGAGAGTTATGAATCGCATTATGAGAGCTTGAAATAAAGGCCAATCAAAAGAGGCAATTAAGCAATAAGTAAAATTAAGATAAATTATTAAATGCATTAAGTGCACTAAAAAAAAATATAATAATACTTATAAAAATGTAGTTATAAATTGAATTTAGGATACTATCCATCTTTTGTAAATGATGTTGTACATATACCAAAAGTAGTATATAATTTATTTAAAATTAATTACACTTAAAATATATAGTAAGATTATATTATTAAGAAAATGTCACGTGATTTTTTTATTAAAAAACTTATCAAGTGTCACTTTTCATTAATAACTCTCTTTCATATTATTTTATAATAATTATTATTTAATTCTTTTTTATTTATTTTTTAATTATTAATATTATTTATAATTATACTTAACATTTATAATTTAAATTATTATTTTCTTTAAAATTTAATTTTTAAAAATTAAAAAACTTTTGTCATTAAATACAATATTTAAAAATTATTTATATTATTTTTTTATAAATTTTATACAAAAATATTATTTACCATACATCACCATCCATAATAATAATGATAATAATAGTTTAAAATAAAAAATAATTTAACAACAACAATAATAATAATAATAATAATAATAATAATAAAATATTACATTAATTTAAAGAAAATTTATCATTAATTTGTGATTTCATAATAAATTATCATATAATTTAATCAAATTTAAATTATTTTATATCTTTAATAAATATTTTCATTATATTGTTACATTTTTTATCATGAAATTTTTATTAAAAAATTTAAGAGACAAAAAATATAATCTATATAAAAAGTTTTAAGAATAAAATATAGAGATTTGATTTATTTACAATTAGTATGTTTTATTTTTTATGTTAATAATTTAATTTTTTTATTTTACTTTCCTAAAATTAAATAATAATAATAATAATAATAATTATTATTATTATTATTATTATTTTTAATTATTATTCTTATTATGGCTAATTTAAAACCATTGAATTAAAACAGATAAATAAATAGAAAATATTTTATTGCTATAAAAATTAAATTTAAATATTTTTATTATCATTTTTCAATTAAATAATATTTAATTATAAAATGAAATTTTTATTTAATTTGTTTTTATTATTTATTTCTCTATTTATGCCATGTCATATGAGATATTTGATGCATATCAATCACTCATTTTCTATCAAGTATTTTTATTTCTCATAAGCACTTTAAATATATTTTTTTTATTTATTCTATTTTTTATTTTTTCTTTTAAAAATTATTAGTTATCAAAAATTTATTTATTTTAATATATTTAATTAATATTTATTTAATTACAAAATTTTTATAAATTTATTTTTAATATTTTTTAAACTTTTTAATATTTTATTTAATTATAATTATATATCGAATATAATTATAATTAATATTTTTATTTTCTATATTTTATTATCATTAATTTCAATAAAATTATTTTTAAATTTTAATTAAATATCTAAATTTTTATACATAAATTATCTCTCAATTATATTTTTATATAGAAGTATAATTTCAAACATATATTGCAAATATAATTATATTAAAAATTTAACTACAAGTAAAGATAATTAAAAATTTTAAAATTATAATATTAAAATTATAGAATCAATTTTTTTTAAAATAATATGTATTTTTAACATTTATTATATTAATAGAAAATGATAATATTTTAAAATTTTAATTTGTATGAAACATATTTATCTTATATCATAAATTTATATAAAATAATAATTATTTTTTATAAAAGAATTATTTTATAAAAAATATATCAAATTAATAAAAAATTTACACTTTATAAAAATTTAAGATATAGTATTTTTAAAAAGTAATATAATAAAATGTTAATTTTAATTAATAATAATATTATATATTTTCATTAATATTAAAATTAAATAACTCGATTCATTATTAATATTTTAATATATTTTTTATTATATTAATAAAAAATTATATTTTTATTAATTTAATATATTTTCTGTAATTTAAAAAATATTAATTTACATAAATTATGAGATAAAATAGATAAATTTAATGAAACTTAAATTATTTTTTGAATAAAGTAGTTTTATTATATTTTAAATGGTGTAATAATAAAAATTATATTAATATATATTTAAAAAGAATTAAAAAAGTATTTTAATTAATTATATCATAAAATAATTAAAAAATTATTATCATAATAGAAAAAATTTTATTCAAATTAAATTTAAGTAAGAGATAAATTTTAATTAAAAATTAATTTAATAATAATAATTTTTTTTAAATATAATTAAAAATTAAATTAAAATAAAAATTATAAATTACCCATATATAGCCTGAGGAATATTCTAACGTATATAAATCCATACATTTATAATTTTCAAGAATTGACAATATGATGAATAGAATTTTATAATATGCATGAAATTATAGACTTAAAAATTTTTAAATTTCTACATAAAAGAAATTATATAACTGATTAGTTTTTTTTATGAGATAAGATTTTATATTTTAAAATTTAAAAATATTCAAAAAATTTAATTTTTTAAATAAAAGATATAAAAATAAAAATCTATAAGATATCATATCATGTGACGATTTTTAAATATTTTAATTAAATTATGTGACGTATTTTTATAAAATTATTTATAAAATATTAGTTTATATATAATTCGAAGTATATATTATATAGTAAAAATATAGATAAAAAAACAAGCAAAGAATCAACAGATTTGTTTCAATTTTTTTTTTAACTAAAATTAGCAATTATTGAAGCCAATCATTATATTCCTCCTCCCAATTCTCCTGGCCATCAACTCTAAAATAAATCCCATCATCTTGTGCTGGCCAATAACAATTATCATCACCAACACACCACTTAGAGGCCTTTACAGAATCCCTAAAAACAAGTGAATATTGCTTTCCTTCCAAACACTTTGAATTTGAAATCCCCGCCTCCCACTTTAAAGGTGCGTACATGATTCCCATGAGATCATCATCTAAAATAATATCTATATTTTAGATATTTATTATTTTCTCTCAAGTGATAAAATCTATATACATGATTTTATCTAGATCAAATTTGACAAAATTAATATTGTTTTCTTATCATTATCTACATAATTTTTAAGAATTACTAATTATATATTTTTCTATTTAGATTAAAAACTACTGCTAATATACCAATTAGGTACAACAAGTGAGATCACATCCCGTTAACTAATTCAGGTCTGTATTTTTTAAAATTTAAAAAAAAAAATTCACTTTCACTATCACTCGAATATGAGATCACAACTTTAATATTACTAAACTGAGAGTTGTTTTGTAATGAAAAGAAAATAAAAAATGATAGGAGAGAAAAAAAATAAAAAAAATAAAAGGGAAAAATAAAAAACAAATTGAAGATTTATGTGAAAAATGCTCAAAGAATATTTTGAATCACTTTATTTTTCGGTCAAATTAGGCAGAAAAAAGTGAAAATTTGTGTTAATTTTTTTATTTTCCCATAATACCCTTTTTCTTTCCAATAGTTATTTTTTAAATATTTTATACATTCAATATGGGCATAATAGTAAAATCATAAAAATTAATATGAATTAAAATTTAATATTATTTTAATAATAATTCTACCTACAGTAAAAAAATAAATTATAATTCTTAATATAGCAATTCTATAATTATAATCATATAAGTATTATTAATTTATTAAAATTTATTTAATATAAGTATTATTAATTTATTAAAATTTTATTTCAATGAATCACTTTTTTTAATGAATCTTTATAAATTTTTATCTCTATCTTGTGAAACCACATTAAATATCAACAGCACGATAATGTCCATGCATCCTAGAACAATGCTAAGTATGCTGTAATAACAAATAAAAAAAAATTAATATACAATTATATTCTTTTATTTTTCTTTTTTTACAAAATTTTTATAACAAATAAAATTATTTTTTGGATATTATTATAAAAATATTCTTAAAATATATTAATTAAAAAGTATTATATATATATATATATATATAGAGTCGTAAATACAGGCACTTGAAGATCTTGAATCACTTTAGGAGAGTGAATCTGTTTACCTTTTTATAATAAAAAAGGCAACTTATTTACGGCTTAAAAGGGGGGGTGGGGTACTTACCCCTCAGCAAACCAGAAAGTTGGTATACTCCACATTATATATATCCAACTGACCTGCCCCCTCACGCCCCAAACTCCTTAGTTTTTCCCTCTTCTTTCCTTCTCCTTTTCAAGGAAGGAAAACCTAATTAGACACAAATCTCTCTCTCTCTCTCTCTCTCTCTCTGTGTATATATTCATTGTTGGTCTCCTGCTACCTCTTTCTCTGAGTGTGTGCTCGGAAATTGATCGAGGCAAGAGACTAGAGGGAGGGTTCTTGTTTTTTGGTTCAAGAAAATGGAGGGAGGGACACATGCAGGCACTGATACCTCTGCTTTTAGGGATTGCTTCTCTCTGGCTTGGAAGAATCCTTATGTTCTTCGGCTTTCTTTTTCTGCTGGCATTGGAGGCCTTCTCTTTGGCTATGATACAGGTCTCTCTCTCTCTCTCTCTTTCTCATTAAGTTTGTTCTATAGATATAGAAATACAAGTTTTCACATGTTCCTGAATAATACAATTATTATTTAGGAAAAATCACTGTTTAGTATTTATATTTTAATAAAACTAATTATTTAATTATCTGTTTTAAAAAATAAAATATTTAGTGTTGTTATTTTAAAATAATCTTTTTTTAATCAAGCTAGTTAAAGAAGATGGCATATTTGTGATTTAAAACTATGGGACTAAATAGTTGTATTGTTTAAATTGTAGAGATTAAATAGTTGAGTCAGAGAAAATAATTTTATTTTAAAATAATTATAGATATTAAATAGTTCACAAACTCTAAAAAATAGTGATCTAAATTTTATTTTTTTTAAAATAAAAAGATTAAATAATTATTTTTATTAAAATAAAAAAATTAAACAATAATTTTTCTAATTATTTACCTAGAATATGCTTTTGGGTCTATTTTACTTTTTACTTTTGTGCAGGAGTGATTTCTGGTGCCCTTCTTTACATTAGAGATGACATGAAGTCTGTGGACAGAAAAACTGTATTACAGGTAATTTCTGTTGTTTTTCTTATCCATTTTATATTGGAAAATTACAATTTAATTTTTTTTATTTTAATGAAATTATTTATTTTATTTTTTAAAAAATATATTAATTAATTAATATATTTTTTTCATTTATTTTTTAATTTTTTCACGTTAATTTAAATTTTATTCAGTTTCTATAATTTAAAAAATATAATTATGTAATAATTGTATTTTCTAAATTTTGAAGTATTTAGATTCGGTGATGAAGATTTCTTTTCTTTAAATACAATTATTAATAAAAAAAAATCTAATTTAAATAGGATAAAAGGATTAAAGAGAAGATAAAATAAAAATATAAAAATTAATTAATATTTTTTATAAAAATATAATATATTTTTAAAAATAAAAAGAATAAATAATTATTTTAGATAAAATAGAATAACTAAATAGTCGCTATCCTTTTATTTTACTTAAAATATATATGCATACACAAAAAAAGTGCCCCTCTCACCTTCTATTTGCTCTTTTCTTCCATATTTCTATTCATGAGACCTTCATCTACCCACCCCTTTGTATCTCGCAGATTATAATCATTCATATCAAACAACAGGACTGCTTCAAAAAAAAAAAAAAAAAAAAATCAAACAATAGGACTTTGCCACCACGTGCTAAGCAAAGTTTGGACACTGCACACAATCTGTTTTTGTGAAATCAATATAGGAAAGTTGGATTTTGTTGGATAGCTGAGCATCACCATTATACATAAACATTAAATATTTTTTATTGGGTTTTGTGCATATATATATATATATATATATATTGAACTTTAAATTCAATAGTTGAATAGGATTTTCTTCTACTGGATTCTAATTTGTCATAACAGAGCTCTCAACAGATCCAAGAAAATCAAACAAGTGCCCAAGCAGGATTAACAATGAAGTTTCCAAGCTTCCTTACTTGGGCTTCATCTAGCCCAGTAACCGAAATAAGCTAGCAAATTGAACCGGCAGCGATAAAAACTTAACCTGCCTTTTTTGTTTCCAGAACAAATTTTTCCATTAGTTGGTCCAGTTGCAAAGAAAAATGTTAAAATTGCAAGATTTCTTCAATCAGCTGCGCAGTCTCACTAATCTTGATAGAGGCAATGTTGAGAAAAATACTACGTAACTAAATGCAAGTAAAACTTGTTAGTAATGGCAATTCTAATGTGGATAAAACAAATACAAAAGCATGTCTTTTATGCTTATTAGTAATTGTACGTTTGATGAAACATAAATAGGAGAGCATTGTGAGCATGGCAGTTTTAGGAGCAATCATAGGAGCAGCAATTGGAGGATGGTTAAATGATCGTTATGGAAGAAGAAGTGCACTCCTGTTTGCAGATGTCCTATTTTTCATTGGAGCCGTAATCATGGCTGCTTCTCCTGGCCCAGCTCTTCTAATCATTGGTCGAGTTTTCGTTGGATTTGGTGTTGGAATGGCATCAATGACGTCTCCTCTCTACATTTCAGAGGCTTCTCCTGCAAAAATCAGAGGTGCCCTTGTTAGTACCAATGCATTTCTCATCACTGGCGGCCAGTTTCTTTCATATCTCATCAACTTGGCCTTAACAAGGGTAAACCACGGCATACATGTTAAAATCTTAAGCTTCTGAAGTATTCCATTTCAAGACATTAACTAAAGATTTTCATTTTGGTCTAGGCACCTGGGACATGGCGGTGGATGCTTGGCATTGCCGGAGTTCCAGCTTTTCTGCAGTTCTTTCTAATGCTATTTCTTCCAGAATCGCCTCGCTGGCTGTACAGAAAGGTTGTCCTCTCATTCACTCTTCACTTGTGGGTTCCTAGGCAATCTTATACTTGCAAGCTCTAAAATTTTTATGTGACAGGGAAGGGAGGAAGAAGCCAAAACCATTCTGAGGAAAATATATCCAGCTGATGAAGTGGACTCAGAAATTCGGGACCTTAAGGCATCAATTGACAAAGAAATTGAGGATGAAGTAGATTCTGAGAAGATTAACCTCATCAAACTATGTAAAACTAGAACTGTGAGGAGAGGACTCATTGCTGGTGTTGGCCTTCAGGTTTTCCAGCAGTTTGTGGGAATCAACACAGTTATGTATTATAGTCCCACCATAGTTCAGTTGGCAGGTATTGCGTCTAACCAAACTGCTCTGCTGCTTTCACTTGTCATTGCCGGCCTCAATGCGTTGGGCTCTATTGTGAGCATATACTTCATTGACAGGACCGGAAGGAAGAAGCTTCTTATCGTCAGTTTGGTTGGTGTGATACTTTCGCTTGGTCTCTTATCAGGAGTTTTCCATCAGACTACAACTCACTCTCCGATGGTTAAAGCTACTGAGTCTAGCTATGGAAATTATACCTGTCCTGATTACAATTCTGCAACGAATGCTGCTTCTTGGGACTGCATGAAATGCTTGAAGGCCTCACATCCGGGTTGCGGGTTTTGTGCTTCAGCTTCTAACAAGGTAAAATACTAGAAGACACCTATGATTATATAAATCGTATCGTATCCCAACAAAAGTGAAGCTACTAGCTTCGTCCCTAACCATCATTCGCTCTGTCAAATTATTGCAGCTACTACCTGGGGTGTGTTTGATTTCAAACGACACAGTGAAGGATCTTTGCCATGGAGACCACAGAGAATGGTATACAAGGGGATGTCCAAGCAAAAATGGATGGGTTGCACTAATTGGCCTGTCACTCTACATCATATTCTTCTCTCCTGGAATGGGTACTGTCCCATGGACTGTCAACTCTGAGATCTACCCTTTAAGGTTCAGAGGAGTTTGTGGAGGAATAGCTGCCACAGCAAACTGGATCTCAAACCTCATAGTTGCCCAGTCCTTCCTGTCCTTGACACAGGCTATTGGGACTTCTTGGACATTCCTAATGTTTGGGGTTATATCTGTAGTAGCTTTGATCTTTGTCCTAGTCTGTGTGCCTGAAACAAAGGGGCTGCCAATTGAGGAGGTTGAGAAGATGCTGGAGCTCAGATCTCTGCACTGCAAGTTCTGGGTAAAGAGGCCAGAACGATTTGGGAAAACACCAGAAGTCTGACTAGTAGTAGGATTGAATGTGCTGAATTTAGGGATCGTTGGAAATTTAAGAGTGGAGGTTTCTAAATACTATGTAAATAAATAAAGTGCAAAATTTAGGGATCCTTGGAAATTTAAGAGTGGAGGTTTCCTTGTAGTATGTAAACAATTAAAATATCAGACATGTATTGCGCTTTCTTGATTGATGAAATATGAGAGATATTCTCATGCATTGCACTTTCATGAATATCTAGAGTTTGAAGCAGGATTAAATACCTGGGTAATACAACATTGAGATAAGAATTAGTTCTATATAAAATGGATGGGATTGAACCTAATTTAACTTCAAAAGCTACTTAAGAGGAAGGATTGTCCTAGTTTTTATATTTATAATTCTCACCTTACATTGGTTGATGTGGGACAACATACCCCAATCACAAGAACCATAACTTAAATGTTACTGTCATCAAACAAGGCAGAGGCAATGGGATCAAATGCGGTTTTGCTTGACCCAACTTGAATGTTGAGAGTGGAAAGGATTGTTGGGCCAACCTCTAGGGCACTTTTACCCTTTGGCCCTCAAGCTACTCTTTGAATCCATCTTGAATTTTTCTTACTTTAAAATTTCAAATTAGCCCTCTAACTTTGTCTCAAAAAGTAAATTCAAATTTTTTATTTTAATTTAGCCCAATTAGGCCTTCGTATGGGCTTGATTGTTCCCAAATATTAAAATGGAAAATTTACCTCAAGGGCATTTGTCCATTTGAGAAAATTTTTAATTTTTCTTTTTGGTAATAAATGAGTGGGATTGTTCCCAAATATTAAAAAAGAATTGGCATAACTCTTTGGTGATTTTAACTTAAGCAAAATGGTCGTTCAAATGGTGATCCACTAATTGGCTTCCACCACTATTTCCTAATCATGTCGCAAACTCATTATTGCAGGCATTAATGATAATGGGTTATTTATTTGTTTATCTAATTTTCAACTCACTTGATTTCTTAATTAATTAAGCTTATATTATATAGTTTTCAAGTCAAAATAGATAGCATCACGTAATCAAACCTAACACACACACATATATATATATATATATATCATCGACCTAACTTATCAAAACCTAATATGATCCACTTATCATTTAAGCTTCCAATCAAATTTTCATGTTTTGTACATACACACTCAATACTTACATGAATTTAACTATGTTTACAAAGTTCTATATATTTCTAATAAAAGAAGTCATTCTCCAATTAGGTATTATTAATATTATTGTTTGGTTTAACTTATAAAAATATATTAATTTAAATTTATTAGTATTTAAAATTTTAAATAATTATGTATTTAATTAAAGTATTTATAAGTAACCGATAAATAATTGATATATTTGATAAAAAATAATTTATAAGAACAATTATTATTAAAATAACTAACAATAATATTAAATGAGATATGTGATAAAATTTTAAAAATTAAATGAGAGTATTATGATAAAATATTTGATTAAACTATCTTATAAGTGTTAAAATAAAAAAACAATCTCCACTAACTTATTTATTTTATAGTTTATAAATTAAAAAAATTATTATAAATTAACTTATAAAATAAGATAAATATTTAATTAGATATTTATTGATACAGTACCACCCAAAATATTTTATTCATAATTTAATATAAATATTTTTTCATTAAAGATAAGTATCCCACCTTATTAGAGATTATGAATCTCATTCTATTTAGATATTTTTAAAAATAGAAATTTTGTCAAATATTAAATTCTACTCTAAATAAGAGTATTCACGATGCCAATATAAAAAACTTTAATCTCCATATTATATGTTGTTTTATTTAGTTAATTATTATTCAAGTTGTTTAAATCAACTCACCCGATATCTTCTCTTGTCTTATAAATACAAAACTATAAGAAAAATTCAAGGACAACATTGCCCGTTTTTAATATTGAAAATAATACTTAAAACTAGGGCATTTCAGTCATTTAGAAGTTACCCTAAAATTAAATCTAGTGGCATTACAAGCCAAGCTGAAGGTACCACCTTCTTTATAGATGGTGCGGTTTCCTAACCACAGAACTCGATCCGAGTCTGCCTCGGGAGTTGCCGAATACCAACACAGTGCAAGGGCCCAAACACAATTCTCTACGATCACAAAATTATGTGTAATCACAGCAGATTGCATTCTATTTATTTTTCTACCATTAATTAAAAAAAATTGATTCAGTAATAAATGATTCATTAATATTTTAAAAAATAAATTTAAACTCGATATTAAGCACAAAAACAACCTAATGGTGAAGTCAAAATATTGCAGGGACAAAATATTAACCATCTGCAGAACCCCACGAACACTATTTTTATTTTTTTTTAATTAGGAAACCAAAAACTCAGAGGAAGATGTAATTAATATTAAATTTGCTCTCACGTATGCTGATCAAAACCCATGTAGGAGATTTTTGAAATTGGAAAGGAGAATAAAAGACCTTCACGCCATTGTAATGGATTTAACAGTGGGGCTTTATGCCTAAATAGCTTCTTTTGACTCCCAAATGATCATTGATGATATTGACAGGACAACATTAATCCTCTACACAACAAAAGCTATGCATGCCATTGAGAAAGAGATAGTGAGGCTGTCCCACAACATCAACCCACTAGAAAATAAGAAATTTCTACAATGTATATATATTAATTTTTAAAATTAAATTTGATTCATTTTTATTACATAGTAATAAAATTAATTTTTACGTTAATATTAGATATTCAATCATATAAACTTCACATTCTATAAATTTATATTCACGTATAAATAGATATATCAAATATAAAATAAAAGTGTTAAATATGAAAACTTATCAATAATTTTCCTTACATCCTATTTGGATCATAGTTTGTCATTGTTTCATTACTACTGGTATGATTTCTCTTCTTATTTGGAAAGAGTGTTGTTGAAAAAGGTGATTCATCATTTTCCATTCATTTAGTGGATTGAAATGGTTTAAAGTTTTTGTATTTTTATTTTATTTTTACATAATTTATAAAATTTTAATTATATTTCATTAACTAAAATATATTTATAAAATATATTTAATGATTAATTAAAAAAATAAAATGTCTTTAAATATTATTATTATGATAACATTATGTTTTAGAGAAATAATAACATTATTTATAAATTAATATTTAATTTAAATAAATATCTTGAAACTATTTACATATTTAAATATAAAAATATTATAATAATTTTTATATTTATTTTATTATACCATACCATTTAATCAAATAAGAAAATATTATTAAATCATTTTATATAATATCATCTTTTCATATTTATTAATAATAAAATTATAACATAGAATATGATACAATATTATATATTACTAAATCATGTTACATTTAATCTAAGTAAGGAGTTAATATAGCTTTTTGAAGTTGAGTTTAAAGTGACAAAATTTGTGGGGTTTAGCTGGCTAAGCTACTTTTTACTAATAAAGGAAAATCATGAAGATGGTGAAATTAAGTGGGCACAGGCCACACCTTGTATTGTATTCTTCTTCTTCTTCTTTTAAGTTTTCTTTAAAAATGATTTTCTTTTTTTCCTGGTCAACTTGTAGTTATCCAGTTACTCAAAGATTTCTGAAAATGGAAAGCTCTTTTGGCATTCAAATTTGCTTTGTATAATTCGGACTTCTTTTTCTTGAAAGAGATGTGATATGATCGATTCCCAACAGTCATTGAATTTGTATAATAATGTGGGATTAATTACTAGATTATGATTCACTAGTCCTTCAGATCTTTTGAGTTAAATTAAAAATTTATAGCTATATATAAAGTTAATTTAAAAATAATTTTTATATAAAAAAATAATTTTTATAAAAAATATTTTTTATTATTTTATTATAATATTAAATTAATAATATGTATTTATTTTATATATGTAAAAATATATTTATATTTTAATAAGGTTATTAAAATTTAGAAAATAAAAAATAATTTTCACTTTTAAAAAATAAAAGTTATTTTATTTAAAAATGACTTAATTTTTCTTTTAATCAAGAAAATATTTTCTATTTTTTAATTTTTTTGAATATCTTAAATATTAAAAATATTTTTCAAAAAAATATTTTGCTTGAAATAAACAGAACTTTAAATTTAAATTAAGACCTTTAAGTTTTGAAAATAATTTTAATATTATTAAGTTAATTAGACATCATAAATTCAGATTAATGTATAAATTTTCACAATATACAATTTTTAAGTATAAATTTCAATTGAAGCTAAACAAATTAAAAAAAAAAAAAAAGCTGTGATATCACAAATTTTTCGAATATTTAAAATTCTATTTTTCCCTAATTGCATATTTTATATTTGCTTAAAAAAATTGTTGTTGGTAGCAAAATAATAAGGGAAGAGCCGGAAGGCGTCTCCATCATCAGGACCATCAGCCACATGATCATAACCACCATCATCCATCCAACACAAGGACGAGCAAATCATGATTAGTTGTTGGTGTAGCTGATAAAATCTCATGACTCATCAAGACCACGACACGTGCTGTGGTCTGGTCATCGAGAAGTCAGCCCATGGATAGATTACAGTGTACCTCTCTTCAACCTTTAGACCATGACACGTGCCTCTGCTTCTCTCTCGAGCGTGTCACAAACTCTGTCACTCACTCACTCTCTCTTGCCTTGAACTTCTCACCAAAACCCACTTTTCCCATCTCCCTATTTCCCTTTCCCCTTTTCTCATATGCTTCCCCCTTCACCCCCTTAATAATTTATACTCCCCTTTTCTATTTTAATATGGGTTTTGCTTATTACATGCCTTTTCTCACTGTTTCAATCCCGTTTTAAACATCTTGCACAAAGTGGGTTTTGCTTATTATATTGTTTTCAATATATGGAATTACTATTTGTTTAACTTTTTTTTTTATTGGGTGCAAATATAATTTGTACCCATATAAATATTGCTTCATCCAATTTGTTTTTATTTTTGACCGTTAATATAAAGAGTTAATGGGGGAGATTTTGTTTTTAGACTTGTTTTTGGTAATTGGGGATTATGGGGAGACATTACTATGATTTGGATAACAAACATGGTACAACCCACTGTTCCATAACCACCCCATCTATTACTTTTTTTTTTTAAGTTGTAATTGTAAAGGCAAAATCCTAGTATTTTTATGTCTTTGCCTCTATCTTGTCCAAGAGATTTTGGTATCATATATATATATATATAAAATAAAATAAAATAAAATAATAAAGGGCTCTCAACATCAAAGCTGCATTCAGTTACTAGTTAAAAGATTATACTGTACTTATTTTGTGAATTTTGTTAATAAATTATTATTTTTTTTATAAAAAAGAATTTTTATTGAGTTGGGAAATTAATTGTAGCAGAGAATTTTCACTTTTAATTTTGTTTATGTAATTTTTTTAAACCAAAATGTTGTTTATAGAATTGTTCAATTTAGGAAGTTTAAAATTTTCCCCAAAAACCAGAAGTGCTTCGTTAATTTAATAACAGCAATAATAATAGGTTGAGTGCCCAACAGCCTAAGCAGCTGGTCTACCTTCATGCTATTTTGTTTGCCAGCAAAGGGATCAAAGTTGATTTCTGTTAGATCCCCAGCCCATTTAAAAACTATATTCCATGATTAATTATTTTTAATTAAAGATGGGAAGCAAAGATGCACATCATTCTCGTACGGACCAATAAGGTTTATTACATTATTAAATTCTAAATGGACTCTCAAATAATTAGTCAAAATAATTTTTTAAGCATAACCCAAAAACAACTTTTTCAAAAGTTTGTGATTTCTCTTAGTTGGGAGGGTGAGTTCTCAACTCGACATTTGGGTGGGGTGGGAAAGACCCTACCTCTTCACTTAGCATATTAATCTATTCCTTCTCTGATTTACCCCTTTTGTTTACTTCCAATTACAATGATACCATTCTCACGTTAGGGTTTTTAGGGTTGGATTTTCATTAATAAATCACTAATTAGGGTTGTGGGTTTTCTTAATCTTCAACATTTATGGATGGTTTTGAGATTTTTCTACGAATAAAAAATGAAGCACTATTAGTCATGTGACCCTTGAAAATGTACACCCTAGATGTGGGCGTCCTTCATCAAGGGCTCTAGTGCTCACAAAATGCCCCTAATATGTAAGCAAGTTGCCATTGCCTTAGTGGCTTATGGCCCAGTTGGGTACGATTCGTTAATAAATAATTTTGAATATGGGTCCCTTGTTGATTTCATTTTGGGAATGATTAAGGTGAGGAAACGATGTGTCTCTGCGTACAATTAAGCTTTTTTCCCCTTAGTTTTTTTATGGTACAATTCACAATATTTTAAATGAAATGCACCTCATAATATATATATATATATATATATATATATATATATATATATATATAAATATTGGGTTAATTTTATTTTTAATCATATTCCCTTAATTTCTTTTGTGGAGCATTGGTTAAATAGACCTTCATTTCTTGTGATAATATGGGTCCATAGAAAGTAGATAGCTTAGAATTTATTTGAAACACTACAAGCCAATCCTTCCAAGAGGTATATGTGTATGTGTGTGTGTGGAGTTTGTGTCTCCAACTCATGCCTTAGGAGTAGAGAAGGTGGGAAAATTAAAGAGGAAGAAGGGGAAAAAAATGTAGGATTTGGTTCAATTAATTGTGGAGCAAATATTCCTTAGTGCTCAAATGATCAAAAGTTAAATTTAATTCTTTTGTTCTCTTTCTGTTACTCATGTTTGAAATTTAAAATTTTATAAAAATTTAATTCCATAATTTATTTTTAGTTCATTCTCATATTTAAAATTAATAATTCATTTTTTTATAACTTAAAAAAATTTTAAAATATATAAAAATACTTATACATCCATGAAATGAACACATACTAAATAATTTTGAAAGATATTTTTTTATAAAAAATATCTTTTATATATAAATTATTTTTCTGTAAAATAAATAATTTTTTAATTAAAAATTATAATATTAACATGAAAAATTATAAATATGTAGGTTTGATTTAATAAATACACTAATTAATTCTTTATTTTTTAATATCAAGGATTTTGTCCAGTATGAGTTTTATAAAAAAATAAAAATAAAATCAAATTATTTTCCCATTTATTAGCTACATAAAAAAAAGGTTAAAACAATGTTTAGGAAAAAAAATATAAATTAGTATGCGAAGTATTTACAGTGTTGAGTTTTTTTTTTTGAATTTAATATTCAGTGATCGATGTAACAATAATTTTAAAAATAATTGAATAGGAATTTTCCTTTCTCATCTACATCATGCATTTCCTTGGTGAATTAAGAAATTAAATTTATAATTACATAACAACATGAGAGCAGCAAATAAATTGAAAAAAAAAAAAACTATTGTGTTCAAAAGAAAAAATAAAAGCTAAAAAGCATAGCTATTGAATTGTAATTAATTTGAACTAATAATATAGCATTAAATTCAAAAGGAATTGAATATGATAATCATTAATTCTATTTGAATTTGTGTTATTAAAAAATATATTAAGTAGGAAGTATTAAAAATTATTTTAAAATTAAATTTAATAAATTTTAATAATAATAATATTAAAATAATAAAATAATTTCTCTTAAATTATTTTTTTAATAATATTTAAAATAATAATTTTTTATGAAAAAAAAAGGATTTTTTGATTGCACAAAAATGGTTGGTTGGTTGTATTCTCTATAAACAAATAAAAAAAATTAAAATTTGCTTTTTAAATAATTTTAATTAAAAAAAAACAATTTCATGTTATAAAATATACATGAAAATGAGACAGAGGTGGCAGTGAGGGTAAATAAGAAAAGAAAGAAAGGGCAAAAGAAGAAGAAAAAAAAGGAGATATATTAAAGGATGGGGGGAACGGCGCGGTGTCTGCCCCTTCCCGATAAGCCCGGTGGTTTGCTCGAATGGGTAGGAAGAAAACTTCAACCCCTAAACTCTTCTCTCCTTTTTTTTGCTTCTTCACTTCAGAGTTCTGAGCTTAAACCTCCACTCTTTTTCTTTTTAATCTTCTCTCAATTAATTTCTCTTTGCTGAATATTCCTTCCCATTTTCAACCCTAAATTTGTTTTTTTTTTTTTGTTTTTGCTCATCTTGTTTCTTTCAATTCATCAAGCTATGATAATGGTGGGGTGTTCTATATTTTGTGGCAAAGGGTGAGTATCAAGCTGAAAAAAATTTGGAAAAAAAGAGAAAAGCTAGCTCTTTTATTTTGCTATTTTTGAGCTAAGATTTTGAGAATATTCAAGCTGCAAATTCTGGCAAAACCACACTCTAGCTTCTTCTTCTCCTTCTTCATCAAAATATGTCCCTGAATTTATGCTTGTTCGTGTAGCATTTGGAGCTTTTTTTTTTCTTTCCTTTTTGGTTTGGGTTATTATAAAGCAAAACTGAATTTATATTGAAGATTGAGAAGCGTAACTTCTTTGATTATTTTCTTTGTTTCTTTCAATATAATATCTTGTTTACTTGCTTTCTAAAGCTGACATGAGATTCGTTTTTCCCTTTGTTTTTTGAATGAGCTAGAAATTGCAGGATTAAAAAAAAAAACAACAATGATACAATTTTCTAGCATACATTCAAGTTGATTCTATGCAGCATTAGAGAAAATTGATTTTCTTCTTGCAACTAAATGTAAAGTGAGCTAATTATTAGTCATTTATAATCAAAATTATAAATCTAAATTCATAGTTTCCTTTTCCTGTTCGATTTGTGTTTTTGCAGCTCAAGATTGATCTGTGAAGCTATTTAATAATCTTCTTCAACGAAAGTCACAGATCTGTTACTTTGGATGCTTATAGGCAAAGATCTGTGAGCAGCCAATTGGTGAAAAATAAAATGCAACAGAAGAAGCAACAAATGGAAAGAAGAGAGACAAAAAAAGGAGAAAAATAAAATTTTTTACGAGCTTGACAACTGTAACTATAACCAACATTGTTTCAGCGTAAGCTATATTTTTTTTTTTTAAATTTTTTACTTTTTTTGTTGTCTTGAACTCTATATATTTTTTTCTTCTTGTTGGTAAATTTGAAACAATGGTTTAATTACCGATTTTTTGTCATTTATTGTTCTTGTGTATAGTGGTGGTGTTGGTCTAGTTAGTGTCTGCCATTTTTAGAGTAATTGAAGCTTTAAATACAAACCAAACACAAAAAAAGAGAGATGAAAAGAAAAAGGGTCTGGCTTGGATTGGCAAACTGTACGCAATTACTGCTTCTTCTTTAGCTTAATTTTGAAGCAGAAAAGCACAGATCAAGGGGTCTGTGGTATGTATAATATAAATGCACATGTAAGTGTCTTTTTTTTTGTTGTTTCGACTTCTGTTAAAGCTAATCATCTTTAGGGTTAAGCTGTAAGGGGTATTAATAGGTATTGTACAAGCAAGTCAGATCTCAGGCTATGAAATGAGTGAATATAGCTATGTGTCTATATCCACATGTGGAAGGTGTGGTTACTGGTTGAAGCAGCTGCGAGTGTGTGTCTCTGTGTATCTATTTAAGCCATTTGATGCTTTTTCTCCTTTTCTTTTTGTATTAAAATTTTAATTTGAAGGTTGGTTTTGGTTGCAGGGCTGAGGCTGCCACTGCAGGCTTTGCTTTTTAAGAGAGAGCCCTATGCAAACTGCAAAAAGCTTAAACGAGTGAGAAACTGAGAAGGGGATTTCTCTCTCCTGACTTGGACTGTGATATATCGAGTAGTAAAAAAAGGCCTTTTAATCACTCCACAGCCAAAGTACTCTTGTGAATTATCGTCATCAATGAATAGGACACAGCAACCCCACCTGCTACACTTCTTCTAGCCTCTTCACTTCTCTCTTTTCCACGCCCATTTTCAGCTCTCCTCTCCATGACAAGAACAAAAAGATGAGGAGAGGTAGCTAGCAAGAAGGAAGCAAACGCAAGGAAAAAGGAAAGAGGGGAAGTGTTTTAGGGTCTTGGTTTTTGAGTTATTGTTTTGACAAAGGAATGAAAGTGCTATGGAGGTGGAGGAGAGTCAGACGCAACCCAGTAAGTTCTCTAGAGTCGGTAATGGCAGAAGTGACACTAGCAAAATAGGCCAAAAAGGAAGTGGTGACCACCAATACCCAGATGACGAAGAAGATGGAGATCTCAAAAGGCCTAATCTTGGCACTGGAAGTATTGGTGGTGGCAGTAGATCGGGCGGCGATGCCGGCAGCGCCAATAGGCTTCGTGGGTGGCAGCATTCGTCACGCATAATTAGGGTTTCTAGAGCTTCCGGTGGGAAAGATCGACACAGTAAGGTATGGACCTCGAAGGGGCTAAGGGACCGGAGGGTCAGGTTATCGGTGACCACCGCAATACAATTCTACGATCTCCAAGATCGGTTGGGCTATGATCAACCAAGCAAAGCAGTAGAATGGCTGATTAAAGCAGCTGCGGATGCCATAAACGAGCTCCCTTCGCTGAATGGATCCTTCCCCGACACTCCGAAGCAATTAAGTGATCAGAAAAGAACCAGTGATGGTACTGAACAAGGGCTTGATTCAGCTGATGTGGAGCTTGAAGACCCCAATTTTAACCAGAACCAGCATCTTTCATTGTCAAAATCCGCTTGCAGTAGCACTTCAGACACAAGCAAAGGCTCAGGACTATCACTCTCGAGGTCTGATATTCGCGTAAACCGTGTTAAGGCTCGAGAGAGAGCAAGGGAGAGAGCTGCCAAGGAGAAGGAGAAAGAGAATGAATCACGCATGGCACATCACCAGAACATGAACCCCATTTCTCAAGGATCCACATTTACTGAGCTTTTAACGGCTGGGATTAGTAGTGTAAGCAATAACAATAACAACAACAACGGCAACAACAATGGTGCTACTACTAGTCCTGTTTCTGAGGCCAACTTGTTTCACAAGGAGGCAGCCCCGGCGAGGCAGTGGCCTTTGACCCCGATGGATTACTTTAGTACAGGGCTTTTAGGGCCTTCATCTTCGAGGACAACCCACCATCTATCGGGGTTTTCAGGACAAATACAGTTGGGGAATTCAATCCCTCAAGCAATGACAATGTCGATCCCGCAATTCAATTTCTCGGGGGAGAATTCCCAGGAGCAGTTGCAGCATTTTCCTTTCGTTTCCGATCATTTGATCCCAGTGGCCACGACACAGCCCGGTCCCGGTGGGGACTATAATCTCAACTTCACCATTTCTTCAGGCCTTGCTGGTTTCAATAGGGGGACCCTTCAGTCCAATTCTTCATCACCGTCTCTTTTGCCTCACCTCCAGAGGTTTTCCTCTTCTCCCGTAGACGGCTCAACAAATGTACCTTTCTTCATTGGTGCTGCTGGAGCGCCGCCGCCACCACCTATGGAGAATCATCACCACCATCATCAATTCCCACCACCTGGGTTGCAGCTCTGCTATGGAGATGGAAGCAGGCATTCTGACCAGAAAGGCAAAGGGAAGAACTGATCACTGCTTTGAAGCATTCCATCTTCCTGGTATGCCTAAACAATTCCCTATCTCCAGTTTATTTCATTCTTCTTTACTGTTTACATCTGTCCTTAATCTTGTGATTTTCTTGTTTCTTTACCTTGTCTTTTGGTATGGATATTCGTGTCCCTCTCTTGAGACGTGCAGTGCATAGTAATACTAACCATGAATTCTTTAAAATTTTTTCTTTCTTGGTAATCATGAAGTATGTTAGCCATTGGGTGTATTTTCATGGGTGTTATGTATTATATTGTCTTTTCATGATTCCTGCGTGGATTCATGTGATTTGGAATCGACAGATTGTCTCCTTTTTTGTTCTCTTTCTGGTTCCCTTCTCCCTAACATCTGCAATCCTGGCCAGGTGTTAGTTTCCTGTGGCTCAGCCATGTGTTGTGGCACTGACTGGGATAAAGGCTAACCTTTACAAGGTGAAACCTTAATTAGCTTTACTGTTTTAGAATCCCAATTCCTTTTTTGCCTGTAAAATTGGGCCACATGACAATAGATCGGCGTTATGTCGGTTCTTGAAAGCCTTTTAGGGTTTTAGCGGTCAAATTGGTTACATGAATGAACAAATTGCATTGCTGCTCCATGCACGTAGTAGCAAACATTTAAACGGAATTTTGTAAAGACGCATTGTAATTAAAAAATACGCCACCAATTACTTAAAAAAAAAAGCGGTTCAACCTTGAATTTGAAAAAGTGATATCCACATTTTTTAAATTTGTGTGCTCAAAATTTTGATGGAATTTTAAAAAATTATTTTTATAATTTGAGTGGAATAAGCATTTCTCAATAAAATGATGGGAGATTATTTATTACACAGGGTGGAACTTAAATTATAATATTATTCTTAAATTGAGTTGAATTTCTAATTAGATTATGAATAAAGAAATTAATACTATAAATCGAAGTATTGTAAAGAGTTTATTTGGTTTTGTATGAGAGGCTCTTGCCATTACGGTCCTTTGAAAGGCTTAGTAGGGTTTTATGGATTGGTAGGATGTGAAACTCATTATATAGAGTTAGGGATTTTTTTTTTTTTTTTTTTTTTAGGGAGTAGGGATTTCTTCTACATTGTTATATTTAGATAAATGTATATTTTACATTTGAGAACCTTACTCCTTTCTAGCAGCTAGAAAATATGTATGCGAAAATCATGGCTATGTGAATTTATTTCATTGACTAGTTTATGGGATTGTTGATATTATCATTTTGAGTGTGAATATTGGTCCACAAACTTTCCCCAAATGGCCAAAACAAATACTTTCATTTTATATGATAATAATGCTCTGATTTTGAATCATATATATATTGTGATAGCATTGCCGTAGCATTATTTTCTTGTAGGACAAGATAATTTTTTTATTAATAATAAAAACTAACGTAGTTGGTGGTTTAAAGCACATAAAATGCCCTAGCATATGTGGGGGATTATTGGTTAACAAACTAGTTGTAGACCATCATCCATGATTTACCTTTGATTATTCTATATAATAAATATAATAAAAGGAACACCAAAATAGGTTCATGCCATTATGCCATGTGATTTTTTATATTAACGCTACTTGGCATAATAGGAGTGTCATATTAAGAGTTTGATAATAAAATTTCTTTCCTTAACTTTTCATTGTCCACTATAATTGTAAACTCATGTACTTAATTACTTATAATAAAAAAAAATTGTGACAATAGATATAATTTAAGTAATATTAAGAAAATTAAGAGTTATAGTTGTAAACTATATAAACCAAAACCACAGTTTCATTGTCCATTATAATTATAAAATTATGTACTTTATTCCTTATAATGAAAAATTTTACACAGTAGTTACAATTTAATTAATACTAAGCAAACTAAGAGTCATAGTTATAAACTATATAAATCAATATCACACATCAAAATCAAACTAGTCGTCTTCTAATACAAATAGAAGATATAATGTTTAACAAATATTCTCTCAAATTTACTAAATGATATTTTAGTAATCAAGGCATTGGAAAAAGGTGAATAACAACTTGCACAAATATCATTAATATAATTTTCATCTTATAAGAATTTATTTATATATATTTGTAGGTATTTTATTCTTTATTCTTTATATTCATTTTTTTATAAGCAATATTTTATTAATAAAAGTATCCAAGAAAAACTTAGCATGGACATCACTAATTAAATCAAGCTGATAGGCTTCCCTTGATGCACCTAAACTAGGTAATGGCATGCTAAGTGAAAAAATCTTAAAAGAAAGGTACAAAATCCACTAATAAGACAGCACCAAAGTTGCATTGCAAAAGAAAATAAACAAAAGTCCAAGAAACACAACCAAACAAATGCTAGTAGAGCAAAACCAAAGGTCTAGGCAGCCACAAAACCAAGAGCTGCAGCAAATTGCTATAAACTCTTATGAAAAAATGACAACAAAAGCCTCCAAACCTCAAATAGACCTATTGCAAACCAAACAAAAAGTGTAGCAAAACACATTTATAGCAAACTAAGAACACAACCAGCAAATGCAAAGGTCTACTAAAGTAATGAACTAATAATTCAATTAGATGAATGCAACAAAGTCTGAATGTCCATCCACTCCCTGCTTTGCAAGAGCATTTGCTACAGAATTGGCCTTGTGAGGTATGTGGACAAAACTAACCTGAGTCAATTGCTGAACTCCTACTAGGATGGAGTTAATAATCAAAGAGAATTTCCAGGGAGCTTCATTCGGCTTTGTAATCCAAGAAGTGGCAGATTTTGAATCAGATTCAACAACTAGCTCACAAATATTTCCCATTCTTTCCAACATCTGTAAACTTAAGTCGATTGCCTTTGCAATAGCTAAGAGTTTTGCCCACCCACTGAACAAGAGAAAACGCATAAAAAAGACCCCTCAACATTTTTTAACACTTCAACCAATACCACTTATATTCATGTTTAATTTATAATTTTTTTTGGGGTAAGCAACACATTTTATTATTATTTTTTTAATTTATATTTGGTAACCGAGGTATAATGTTCATTGCCCTTGACGATTGCACCTCAAAAAAATGAAAATTAGATTTTGCAAGGATCCTAATCTCAACATCCAAATTGGATTTTCTCCATAAAGTGTGTGCTGTGGACATTGGTTCAACCAAGTATCATAATGAGGCCTTCCTTTCTGTGAAAGCTTGTAAAGCACCACCACTTATGGTGTCCACCTTGGTGTATGGAAGTCCAAGAAACTTATTGCCTATAGAGCCTTGTTTGATTGGTGATTCCTCCACATCACCCTATCATGCGCCCATCTCTCCAATTCACTCAGAGCCCTTGCATGAGGCTAACCCTCTGTTTTTTAGCTTTATCACAAGGACCATTTAGCATAGATTATTTTGCTCGAAGAATCCATATGACACCAACTGCACTTCTCCTTGTTTTAATTTGGAATTGTTTAAGTTTAGCTAACCTTTAAGCATCTTAAGCCCTTTATATCTATCGCTCACTTATCCTGGTCCAAATATGCCTGCCAATAGATGACCCAAATCCAAATAAGTTTGCTTCTCTATCTATAGTTCCCTTCGAGCCCACAAGCCTAGCCTCAAAGTGTCCCATCTCCTCAAACATAGGAAAAAGAACAAGTATCATTCAATCATATTCTCTGTGAAGCAAATTCGATTGTTGATGGTTTGGCAAAGCAAAGATTGAATTGCAGTGAAAACTTAATTGCTTTTATGTGAAACTTTGTTTAGGTTTTTTTATACGATATTTTGCTTCTCTATTGCAGCATTTTTGGTTTGTTTTCTCCTATTGGTGTCTTTGTACTGTCACTTTTTTTGGCTGGTTTTGGGCTCCTTAGGACCGGGTGTAATGGGGGTGCTCGCTGACATGGGTTAGATTGTCGAGCCCTTAACCTTCTTTTGCTATTTATATTTTGTTTTCAATAAAATTCAACTTATCAAAAAGAAAAAAAAAAAAAAGAACAAGTTGACGAATTTGATTGATATCTCTCCTAAACTCATTCGTGGTGGGAAGAAGAAAAAAGTAAGAAAGGTGGAATGATTGGTTGACACTGACATTTTTTTTTTAATAAGCAATGGAATTTGATTAAAAACTAAAAGGCAGACGAGAATAGGGGAAAGACTAGTGATAGCAGAACTTAGGATAAATAGATCCATTCTCAATACACCCGTCTAACAAACTAACCTGCCACCCAAAAGAACAAAACAAAGATATAAGCATAGCATGATAAGAAACAAGAAGCAATTTATAAAGGAGATAGAAATCCTCGTTGTGGCAACCTTCTGATTTTGCTAGCTAGTCTGTGAAATGGTTGGCTTTCCGCAAGGTGTGACAAAAGGTCACTATAGGTAAAAGTGAGATGAAATTGGTGATTTCATTGAGCAAAGTAGCTAATCTTCTAGGACCTTCTGAGGAACCAATTAGCTTGGAGAGAACAATTTTGGAGTTGGTCTCAAAAATTATCTCATGGTATTGAGGGAAGGAAGGAAGTTGCTGGGCTGAGATGAGTAAAACTTTGTGAATAGCAAGGGGTTCCATTTCATTAGAGTTAGATATTTGCATTGGACAAGAGAACGGAAAGAGTGCAATGCCATCACAATCTTGAAGAATGCCACCAATGCCCCCTCGACTAGGTGGACCTAACGTGGAATTGTCTGTGTTCTATTTGACGCAATCGGAGGGAGGCGCCGACCATTTTGAATTGGGTCTAATTGGATTCTGATTTATGCATCTCTTTATGCCCTTTGCACTTTAGAGCAATTGAAGACCTATATAAAGGAAGCTAGAAGAATCATATTGCATCCAAATTGATAAGATAATGCAGTCAGATGAATTCGCAACACAGAAAATTAGACCACCCTCAAAGCCTTTTGGTTTACCCCTTGGATGATGAAATGAAACTTTACGCAATTGTTTTTTTAGGCAAGAAGCTTGGTTTATGTTTCTTTGACGAAGATGAATTTGTGGCACAATTCTTGCTTAACCATATTAGTATTGATAGGATGATGATGCAGAACTTCAACCCTAATTCTTTATTCCTCTTCACTTTCTCTAGGTGATAGGTCTTGTTCTTTGACCTCTGGGCTCTTCTCCTTTATGCAACTTAGCGTTGATGTTTAGCTTCAATGGAATTGAAGTTGCAATCTATGGGTTTGGAAACTATAAGATGTTTTTTCTTTGAATATCATTATCTTTTTGTAGCCATTAAAGGATGATCTCATAATGTCATACTAAATAAAATAGAGTTCTAGTTGATCTTAATAGCTTTTGAGTGTTCATAATTGTTTGGGAAATGGCATGTTTTTGCCTTGATAGAGCGAGACAAGTTTTATGCTTCTTGGTAGATGATGGGTTAGGTGTAAAGAAAGTTAGAGAACTAGAGATTATGATTGAGTGGGGAATCTTGGTTTTGGTGAGTGAAGTCTTTATTTTGGGTGGCATGTGTGGGAGTTTGACACACTACAAGCTTATTTATTGGATACTCAGCTCTTCCATTAGCTGTTCTTGGTGACTAAGAATTGGGCTGTGAAATTTCTTTCATTAATGGAGCATTGTTTCTCTAGTTTGATTTTTTTGGCAAATATTCTTCTCTTTCATTATTATTAAGGCGAGAGGCTACATTAAGGTGATAGTGTATCCTGTGGTCTCAAGTGAGAGGCGGGGTGAGGCCTTTTCAAAGTGAGGAGACATAGTCTAAATTGCCTACATTTTATATATATATATATATATATATATATATATATATATTAGCTGGTGGTGGTGATTGAGAATTGGACTGTGAAATTTCTTTTATTGATGGAGCATTGTTTATCCAGTTTGAGTTTTTTGCTAGACATTCTTGGGTTAATCTCTTTCAGTGTTATTAAGGTGAGTGGTGACGCTAAGGCGATAAAGTACTCTATAGTCTTGAGTGAAGTGGCACTGGCAAAAGAAAGTTTGTAAGGGTTAATGTGAAAGTAAGCAATGGAGTCAGGTGAGAGGTGGCAAGAAAGAGAGGAGAAGGGAAGGAGCGGAGGAGTAGGTTTGTCCACTAGTAGTAAAGAATGGCTCAAAATGAAGCCTTTGGTCAAACTTAGGATTTGTTTGGCAATATTAGTTGTTATAGTAACTATTAGCTTTTGTAGTAATTATTAACTGTTTTACTAGTTGTTCGTTGTTAGTAGTTAGTTGTTTATATAGTGATTTAAATATAAAAATAGTGATATCATCTTTTTTACTATGGTTAAAATACTGCCTCAACCTCCAAAGTTAGAAGGGGTGGTAACGTTCTATGAATTACTCACTCATCCCTTAAATACTTGTATAAATATTATGCAGCCAAATGATATAAATAAGAAAGAGTGCTGACACTCATCGTTGATAAGGCAAAATTAGTTAAGAGGAGTTAAAATACTGAACGTTACCTTAAAAGCTATTACTGAACAAGGCCTTGAAAGCCATGTCAAATCTTCACGTGCTCTATCGTGCATGTATAGACATTCATTGCTGATAGGTAAAATTGTGTTTATTGATATGGAATTTACAAGTTTAACGTGTACTTGGTTTCTTGAAAAGTTTAGAGGTATGATAGGTTAAATCGAATAAATTTGGAGTTGCAAATATGCATTTGGTGAAATATCAGCTAATGGCTACTGAACTTAAATCAATTTTAATACTTAACTAATTGTAATTGTCTATGTATATGTGTTGTTTTCTTAAAAGATTCAAGAGTCCTTTGGTTCAGCTATCAATTGATAGCTAATAAAAGTTAATCATTTGATAAAGCTTTGCTATCTATTGTTGTTGATATATGAGATTACCAATTTAACATTAAAAGGCACAATTGTGATGAAAAATAAAAAATGATAACCTATACAAAACACAATTCTGGTTTGGGTTTTTAACTGCTCCTTGTCTGTGTGTTGCTATAGGGGTTGCATCTTTTTTGTCTCTCTGCCATGCTGAATTCCTGGCTTCTTTCCATAATAAAATTATTTTTTTGCTCGTACAAAAAAAAGACGGCAGTTATTCTGAACATTTTTACTAGCGTAGTAGTTATTTTAAACATTTCTTATAATATTTTACTGACTACTTATTCTGCAAATTATAAATATTGTGAAGCACCTGAGAATTTATTTTGGAAAAAGGAAGAAATTTATTATTGTTTTAATAAGGATTTGTTAGTCCAAATATAAATATTGAATAATTTTTTTTTTTAATTGGTTAAGAACACAAGCATGCACACAGAACAGGAAGCCACACCTCCTCTGATAAAATCATGACAATTTTGTCAAAATATGCTATAAGCCTTATATCCTCTACATATTCGCAGTCCACAAATATAAATATTGAATAAATTATTAGTTGGCAGGAAATGTTTCAAAATGAAAATTTTTATATTTAGCAACTATTTAGTGTTTTGTGTAGGATTAGTAGTCTAGTAGTCGAGTGCCTAATTCATAGTGCAAGAGATTAGGGTTCCAACCTTGACAATCTCCAACCCTAATTTAATTTTCTTTTTTTAATGGTCTACTGCTGCTGCTCCTAGGGTGTTAAATTCAGTTTCCTTCCTCAATTTTTCTAATTTTCTCACTTTCTTAGGAAAAGCAGAGTAAGGAAGGAGAAAAAAATAACCAACCTTGGACACCAAAACTAATCTCAGTTACATTCCCTCTAGATGGTGGATTTAATGAGAGAAACTGAGGTGGAAACCTGAGTGTTGGGATCACTTGCAAGAGTCCTCAACGCTTTTGGCCATTCTCCCTTATAATGAGATCCAATTCACTACTCCATTGATTGCAATTGTGGACATGCGTATTCATCCTAGTAGTGCATTATCAAAAATTATAAAGCAGTCTATCGATTTCCATATGCTGGTGGAAGAATCCGTTCATTCCCTCCAATATTGAAAGCTGGAATAAAATCAACCAGTGTGTTGGTATCACAGACTCAGTTGACCCAAATTAAATGCTATGATAGATTAATTGCTTACCCAAAGGTTGTGTTTAGATTCATGTATTTGGATTTAAAATTTGAATTTTAAATATTTGATTTAAAATTTAGAATTTAAAGTTCATAAATTTACAAAATATTTTATTTGGCTAAAAAAATTAATTTTTAAATTTAAAATAGAGGTAATTATTCAATAAAAAAATTTTATTAGGTTGAATTGGAATTATAAATAACATGATTAATGTTGTATGTCAAATCCTTATATTTATCTTGGATTTGATTGAAATCTAAATTCATAATTTTTAGACTTCCTAAATAAGAAATTTGATGCAAATCCAAATTTGCATATTCAAATCTATGGATCCAACACAATATAAGAGTTTTTTTTTTCATTGATAAAAAGAAAATGAGATTATACTGATAATTTTTAATCTAATAGTGTTGGAATCATTTTTAGAAATGTGACATCTTGAATTTGAAACAAAAATAGATAGATTTTAGTCTCTTAGGATCTTTAATATGAGTTACTTTATCATTCCTTGTATCTTGGAATTCCACAATTATCCTTCAACTCTTCATTTTGTTTTAAAACTATGTTGAAATATTAGTTTTATTGTTGAAACTAATAATATAAATGTGTTAGATTTTCTTACTTTAAGTGGGATATCTTTTCTATATAGAGTAAAACTCATGTTATTTTTAAACTCATGTTATTTCTAAATTAAATGGGATTTCTTACTTAGATTAGGATTGTGAAAAAGTGGCTTATTACAGTGCCAGAAAGACTTTGACCTAAGATGAAAAAGAGCATAGTCAAAGAGAAATGGGTTGTTTACTTCTGATTTAAAGGTTCTCTTAGGTGTGATTTGGTTAAAGGTTAGATAACTTTAAACTTGTAATTTATGATTTATTTGAAGATCGTAGAAGATGGCATGCTCATGACATAGCTCTATGTTAAGAGGATGAATTGACTGGGTGCCTATTGAAGAATGAGTTGGTGACTCATAAGTAGTGGCTTGGTTAAGGAAACCCACTGGAGTTGGGTAATCTATCCATGACTAGGATGAATCTTGAATGAAATTAAGTGGGAAGTCTGAACCGACTGATGTTGAAGAATCAGCCGATGAGCTGTGGTTAGGGGTGAAATGCCACTCGAACCCAAAGTTAGCTGATTCTCTTAAAATGCATTGATGCATAGCAATTGACTACACATCTAGGCATACTTTGAATACTATATATGATCTCTAAATAACAAGAGTCAAGATTGGACAGTGAGACGATGGAGATAAGCTTCATCTTTGAGGAGAGGGAAACAATCCACCATATGAATTTTATTATTTTGTATATTTATTTATTTTTTTTGTAGTTTACAAGCATTCATAGTAACAAATCTGGTGTTGCTTGAGCTCTAAACCTTTTAGACAAATGTGCCAGCTTTAATAAAAATTTTCAGTAGTAGTTGGCCCCGTCTTTTCTTCTTTTTCTTTCTTTCTCCTTGAAGTAGACGTAATAAAAACTGTACCCCAAAAGCAACACCGCAAAATAGTGATAATCCATAAATCGATACCAAAACCTTCTGAAAAAAATTAAATAAACTAATAAATTCTAAGAGAACTTGCTGCAAAATGACCGTATAGTTCAGTCATAGATTCATATAAAGAAACTCGATTACAGAATGAAAACAGCATGTGGATTCAGCCGGATATATTGTATGGTAAGTGAATATTTGCTTGATCAATAATTTGGTGATGTGATCTATATTGGCTTTTTCACTTTTTTGGTGTTATGGCTCGGTTTATCTCCCAAGTCTGAACTTGAAAACATACTCTCACCCTTTGCCTTGGAAAGAAAAAGAGGCAGTCGGCTAAGATTTGGGATATTGTCACTTCACAGGTCAAGTTTTCCAATTTAATGGTAAATTTCTCATCTGGAAAGAGCTAGCATGGGATAGTGTATGGAGTTCTTCAACCACATTTTTGTCAATAGTGTGCCCATGTCTATTGTCAGTAGCTGAAGATTTTGCTGCAGTCAAAGGAAGAAGAGGATGATGTAGAGCTGAAACTAGAGGCAAGTTGAAGCTCTTCATTGCATATTGATCTTGCTTGGAGCACGCCATAGGTATTAAGGACTCTTACCGCATGTAAGAAATTAAAGAAGGGTGGCCCTTGTAGCTCTCTGGAACAAAAACTTGGTGCTCCTAATTGTTTGGTTTCTATTTTATCATTTGCATTCACTGCACAAAACAAATTTATATTCCATGGAAATAAGTTGAAGGATTCATATTCACTGCTCATCATGGATATAGTATTTAGATGATGATTTAGCAAGTCTGAAGCAATCTTTTCATGAAGCTTTTCTTTAATTCAAATTTTATTGTAATTTCCTGGTTGCTGTAATCAAACATGCGAAGTTTTTATTGGATGCTTTCGGATACCCTTGATATAGTAATAGTAACAGATAAATATCTTACAAAACTATGGCGTTTTAAGTGTAGATGATGCATGTGAGACAAGTGTTACAAGTCTTTTATAGCCTTGTTTTGAACAATGTTAGTTTTTGTTACTATATTGTTCTGACTTTGGTTGCTTCGCACGAGATCGTATTTCTATTGCAATTTAGGGATTTGATGTGCCCTCAGCTCATAATGTTAGGAGACTCTTTCCCTGGAAGATTTTATACGCAAGCCTCGTTTTTCAGGTTGCTCCATGGTTAATGCAATGTTACCTTTTCTCCTGAAAGGAGAGTTAGAACAGCTTCTGATATATTGAACATTTCGGATACTGTGAATATAACTATATATTTTCTGGTTTTGTTAGCCCATTCTTGAACTTAGCAGTTGCAATAATATATAAAAAGAATATTATATAACGGATTTCGAATATGCAAAACATTATCAGGCAAGATTGCCCTTAATTTTATTTACACTGCATTTACTGCTGCTTTATGCTTTTGTGCAACAAGGATTATTACTCTTTTGTTTGCATGCAGAAACTATCAAAGCACAAAACCCATTGACATTAATTTTATTGGGAAAATTTTGATGCAGGTAAGCGAAGATGGAGAAATGCATGGCAGGAAGCCACGAGGGAATGCATATATGCCTTCCTAACATTGGGTGATAAACCATAATATTAGCTTTTGAAAGTGTTGGTGTTCAGCTTTATCCATTTTCTAGTCTTTCTGGTTGCATTCTCATATGTCAGGATGCACTTATGTAATGCGTGGGAAGCAATTGTGTGTTTTTTGGAAGAAACATGTAAAACAATTCCATCGAAGTTAATTCTTTTTCCCGTCTATGATTATTCTGAAATTGTCTATACCGTTAGTTGATCAGCCAAGCATGCCTCTTTATTGCAGTTAATTCAGACTTAAAAAAGTTTTCTGTGATCACCACCATTATTTATCTGCCTCTTCTTAGAACAACAATCATATATTTTCCCTGTAAATTGTAAATAATTGAAAATGCTGATATAAATAATTCAGACACTTTTAGGGGGGTGTATATCCTCATTCATAGAATTGTTGGTCTAACACTCTTGAACATAGGGAATAACTGATTTTTGTGAGTGATGAGTGTATTCTTTTTTTGTGCACTGTGGGCATCTTATAATTTGCCCTTTGAATTTTTCTACCTCAAAAAAAAAAAAACACCTTGTATCTAAATTTGCTTATGGCCTTTTCTTTCATTTGTGGCTTTTTTATTTTTAATGATTTTTTCACTCGACATATTACATTTTAAATTGGATCTTAGTGAAAAGGTCTGTTGACTGGAATTTAGTGCAGATGTTCACATGTTGAGCTTTTCTTGACTTTTGTTCATAAAATTAAACTATTTTGCTGATAAAGAAAAATAATAATGCAGAAATATGCAATTTCATTAACCAACTCCATTACCTTAAAGCTTCAGTTTCCCAAGTTTCCAACTTTGGAGCGTAGCAGCACTTTAAGCCGAGTAAAATGGATAAAACTTGGTTAAATCTTGTTGTGCAAATGTGTTCAAATTTGGAGAATCTGTCTTCTCAATTACTATTTTCTGTTAACAGAATCAATGGTCTCAAGCGTCATGCACAAAACTTTCCTATTGGTTGATGAATCCACTTCGAATCCCTTAATTTTTTTAACTTTTTTCCGTTAAGCCCCTTATTCTTCCATTGTATACCATCAAACACATGAACTTTTTAAAGTTAAGCACATTTAGGGTTCATATCGCAGTAAAATGTTAGCAAAAAAAATTTATGGGAAATCTGTTAACTGCAGTTAAAAAACAAAAATGAGCACTTATCTTCTAATTGTCCATTTGAAAAAACAGGCATAAAATACCTACATCAATTATTATCACATGGTGAGATCCACATGTAAAATAAGTGGGACAGTTATATTTATGTTTTGGATGCATAATAAATAGGAAAAAAAATACTATTCAGTCTTTATATTTTAATGAAACTAACTATTTAGTCTCTGTAAAAATATCCGTTAAACTATTTAGTTTATCCTTCGAATTTTTCTACCCATACTATTCACACTACTATTTAGTCCCTCTATTTTAAATCAACTAATTAGCTGATTTCTGTATTTTGAAAAACACTACTATATTTTAGTAAAACTAATTAGTTAGTTTTTGTATTTTGAAAGATATATTCTTAAATAATAATAGAAATTTTGTTGTATAAAGACTAAATCTTAATTTACATTTTTTTAATTTCTAATTCTTTGGATATTATTTTTATATTTTTTTTAAATTTCTAATTCTTTGGACATCATTTTTATGTTTTCTCTAATTAGAAATAATTTTTCTTAATTATTTGGAAAATTAAATAAACTTATTAACTCTTTTTGTGTAGACAGTTTATACCATTTTTATTGACAGAAAAAAACAAAAAGAAAATAAAAGAGAGAAAAGTGTAGGTGTAGAGGAAAAAAAACATAGAGAGAGAAATATGAAAAAAAAAAGAGAGGAGAGAATTAGATAGTTTATGTATAAAAAGTAACTATGAAACTAAATAGTTAACAAAGTTAAATTACATGGACTAACTAATGTATTTTTTTCCTAAAATATTGGAATTAAATAGTTAGTTTCACTAAAATAGAGAGACTAAATAGTAAGTTGACTAATATTGACTAACGAAAAATTTAACGGATGGACTAAATAGTTAAACGAAAGTTTTTACAAGAACTAAATAGTATATTTTTTAAAATACAAGGATCAAATAAGTAGTTTTATTAAGTTACATAGACTATATAGTAATTTTCCCTAATAAATAAGGTTTAAGTAAAATTTTTCAGATAAATTTTAACAACTGTCCTTGAACTTATATAGTTGTAACACTACAATCTCTTTACTTTAAAATGTAATATAAAACTCCCTAAACTTTTAAATTTTATTTAGTAAAATTTCTCTGACTTTCAATTACTGATTTTTCAGTTAGAAACTGATGTGAATAGCTCCCGCATGATGCTTAGTCAATATTTCTTTCTCCTCTCTTATGTAAAGTGTAAAATTATTCTATTTATGAGTGAAAAATTATTATGTTTATAGAGAGAAAAAAGATTCAATTTACATATGGTTTGAGAGAGAAAAGAGAAATACTGACTAAACTACATGCTGAAACTATTCAGGTCAGCGTTTAACTGAAAAACTAGTAATTGGAGGTTAAAGAGATTTTACTATGTAAAATTTGAAAGTTGATGGAGTTTTATATTACATTTTTAAGTTAAGAGACTGTAATATTACAACTAGATAAGTTTAGAGACAATTGTTAATATTTATCCAAAATTTTCCCATTGAAGAATAGATGTAGTGCTTAGGGTAAAAGAGATCCAATTCACCGACGAGCCGAGCCTTAGCTCAATGGTACTATAGCCAGCTCTTTAGGGTTTCTGATTTCAATTTTAATCTCATTTTTTATTTCAATTTTTATAAATTTAACAGTTCAATTTTTTTTAACAAATTTTTTAAAAGAAAAAATTTTGGTTTAGCTTAAAATCGAACAAGACAATAGTTTTAGGCTTTAATATTTTAAGATCTGTGAATTAATTTTTTAAAAAAATGGTAGACTAAATTTTATAACATTAGTACTTTAAAGAAAAATATTTTAACAGTGTTAATTACGCTGATATGACATTATATAATCAATAAAATAAATTTTCTTTTCATTAAATATTGCTATGTCAATTTTTTTTATTTTCAAAATTTTTACATTATTCGTGCAAACTAAAATATTTTAAAAATATTATTTTATTACCATCACAATGATTTTTTAACAAAAAATTTATCCTTAAAGTATTAACAGAGTAAAACTTTGAATACCATCTTATCAAAAACTAAATCACACACACACACATACACACACATATATATATATATATATATATATATATATATATATTTTTTTTTTTTTTTTAAATTCATGAGGATAAGACCTCACCCCTTAAAACTAAACTAGAAATAAACTTTTGTTGTTGCCCATTCCACTCCGAAAGACCAAACTAGAAATAAGCTGTCGTTGCTGATATGCACACAAAAGCCACTGAGCAATAAGAGGATTAAATGGCGGATCGAGCTACTGGAACAGAAATGATGTGGTTTAGTGGTTGAAATCTTGATGCAGATTGAGTATCTTGTGCATTCAGTGGAAAATCCCTCACAGGATTTTGCATTTTTGTTGAACCTTGTTTGATTAACTGGAAGACAAAGAACCAGTCTACCATTTCTATATCCTCTGCGGAAGCAGAATGTAGATCAATGGCAGCCATCATTGTGAATTGTTGTGGATCACATATTTTTATTTACGGATCTTCATATACCAGTCCACCTGTTTATTGATCTCAAGTGTGAAGCCTTTGCCACCTGATCTTGAATGCAAGTTCATTTCCAAGTTGAATATGATGCTTCAACCGCCTGATTCAACTCAAGATGGGATGTAGAGTGAGAAGCAATTATTGCTGCTGAGCTTACCTATCAGTTTGGTTTTTGCTGATGTCATTGGAGCTTATAACTCACATGCTTAATATGAAAAAAAAAATTATGTGGACCAAAATGCATTGTCGGCTTGATTTGAGAATCCATAGAATTTGACATAATTCACATAATTAAAAATTCAGAATTTTAATTTTAATAGATTTATATAATTTTCATATTTGATATATAAAAATTAAATTTATGAATTTGAAAGTATTTTTATGATTAAAAAATGACTTAATGAATTTATAATTTCGAATTTTAAAAATCTGACTTATGTGTTGTGAATGAGAAATTTGCAATAATTCATAAAGTTTGGAATATTTTTTTGCCAACAAAATATTAAAATTATTTGAAATCTATAAATTTCCTCATCTAAATTTTCTAAATACAAACAAAACTTCAATGTCTTCTTATCACCATAAATTTTCACGTGTTTAGTTTTTTTAATTATTTATATATTTTTTTAGAAAAATCTGAAATAAAGAATAAAAATATAGAATTTTTAAAAAATATATAATCTTAGATTATTAATTTAATGATAATTTAATTATGGATTTTTTAAAAAATTATTTTAAGATTTTAATATGATATATTTTTTAAGAAAAATCTGAAATAAAGAATAAAAATATAGAATGTTTAAAAAATATATAATCTTAGATTATTAATTTTATGATAATTTAATTATGGACTTTTTAAAAAATTATTTTAAGATTTAATATTAAATTTATTATTGTGTGATTTCTTATTTAGCATATATATATATATATATATATATATATATATATATGAAGTGTGTATAAAATTTTCACGTTTAAAGTTAAAACACACGCCAACGGCTGATACTCCTTTATTTTATATTTATAATTTATTTTAATTTTTAATATAAATAATTAATAAATTTCAAATTATTTCTAATATTTTAAAATTATTTATTTATGTAAATATTTTGAAAAAAAAAATTAATGCATTGCCATTAACAGTTAACTAATAGCCGATAATTAATTATAGCGATTTATATTAAGTATGTATAATTATTGAAATAAATATATAATTATTAATTTATTATATTATTTATTTTATTATTAAAATAGATAAATAAAAAAATTTTAAAAAATATAATTTAATAATTTAAAAATAAAAAATAGGTATTATAAAAAAATAAAATTAGAATGATAAATTAAAAATAAAAAGAATGAATTTTAATAATATTAAATAAATTATTTCATCTTTTACTGTTATAAAAATTTTGTAAAAATTGATAAATAAAAGAATATAATTATATATATTTACTTAAGAGTTATGATTTTCAATATTCTTATAATATTATTATTTCTTAAACATAAAAAAAAATAAACCAAAAAAAAATGTGTTTATGAATATTTCCATTAAAACAACAAAAAAAAAAAAGTGTTATAGCTCATGAAGAGTTTATATTGTACAACCGATAGAAAAAAGGCAGCTGTAATGTCTATCCATTATTCGTTAACCGAACCAAATATCTCCTTACTATTATTATTATTATTATCATTGTTAATTTAAAGAGAATTTTGAGAAAAGCAATTCCCACTTGTAGCTTTTGTTTGGTTTAATTAATTATTTATTAATTTATTTATTTTAATAAAATTAATTAATTAATATTTATATTTAAAAAAGTATAATATTTTAAAAAATATGTTCTTAGATTAAAATAAAATTTTTGTTATATGAAATTAGTTTTTTTTTTATTTTAATAAAATTAATTAGTTGATTATTTTTTTTTTAAATATATTATTTTGAAAAACATATTCTTAGATGAAAAATAAAGTTTTGTTATACGAAAATTAAACCTGAATTTTCATTCTTTTAATTATTATTTATAATTTTTATATTTATCAATTATTTCTTATGATTGTATAAAATTTATTGATAAAAAATTAATTTAAAAATAAAAAATTTTGCAATTAATAAATTTTAAAAGTATAATAAATACAAAAATAAAATAAAATTAATTATTAATAAATGAGAAAAAGTCCTAAAAATTGAACTGATGAATCAGTAGCTGCTAATTTATAAAATTTACTAAATATATATGGAGTAACTGTTAGGTATGAAATAACTATCGGTTACTGAAAATGCAATACCAAACACTTTTAAATCATTTTTAATTTCAAGTTATATATATATATATATATATATATATATATATATATATATATATTAGTTTTCACATATATCAAATATACCCAGGGTACCATAAAACTCAAACCAAAAGTTACATTGTAATATAATGATAATTTTCTGTATTTTAAATAATAATAATAATTATTATTATTAAATTTAATAATTGACTTAAATATATGATTAAACTAGATTATTTATTATAAAAAAATCAAAATTTTCTATATTTTAATTTTAATTTTTAGCTTTTTAAAGATTTTGGGATTCCTAATTTTATATTAGGTGTATTTACAATTTTCTAAACAATGATGATTAAGTATTTTTGTTAAGAATTGAGGATCGGGTTAAGTAGGGCGGAGGGAGGGGTGGGGGCTAATTTATATATACAAAAAAAATTAATATGGTTAAAAAATTTTAATATAATTCTATAGGTTTCAAATTAAATGGGTACTCTAAATTTATAGAAATAAAATTAATATGGCTTTATATATTTAAAATTATATCATGCAAAAAATAATAGTTATCTAAAATTTTTCTCACTATCTTTTAAAAATTTTAAATTAAATTTCTATTCATTATACCCAAAAATCAAATTTTAATTCAACTCAACTCAACTCAACTCAACTAAGCCTTTATCTCAAAAATTTGAGGTCGGTTATATGGATTCGCTTGGATTCGCTTTCTCCACTCTAAACGATTTTGGGTTAAGTCCTCAGAAATGTAAAAATCAAATTTTAATTAAATTATAAAATTTATATGCCATATTTATATGATTAAAAGTGTATCTTTTGGGTGTTTCCAAAAAAAATTTGTTGCTAAAAATTTAATGCTATAAAAAATCTAAAGCAATATAACATTAATAGAATTAATTTTAAAAAAAATTCAAGAAATAATTAACAATCCAATTTATTCTATTTTATTATTAATTACAGTTATATAATTTTAATATCTCATCACTTCATTTAGAATGTGAATGATATCACTCAATGGCAGACGCAAAATTTAATATAGAGGGGTTAAAATTTAAATAGTTATATTATTATTATTATTATTATTATTATTATTATTATTATTATTATTATTATTATTAAAAATTTATAAATTATAATTTATTAAATAATAATTAATATTCATTATTTTTTATAAAACATATATTTTAATATTTTAAATTATAAATTTTGTTAATTTTAAATTAAAAAAACTTAATAGAAAGGGTATATAATACACTTAGATCAGTAGACTCACCTCATATATCCACCATTAAATTTAAAATATTATGTGTGTAGACACCATATTTTGGTCGACCTTTAAATATACAACTTATTTAATATACAAATTTCTGATACAATTTTAATTTCAGTGAATGAATTTCTTGTATTAACGTCATTCGATTTCAATAGGTTACCTAAATTATTACCTGATCATAGGTCACTTGCCTAAATTTAACAATGGTTCGAATCATTTCCCAAATAAATAACTTCACAATAATTCGATCTCAAGCACAGTTAGATTGTTTTTCCGATCTTTCTGTTGGATGTTTATATTTTAAATTTCAAAACCTTGTTTTCATACACCTTAAAGTCATTTTCCGATCTCTTCGTCTTTATTCGACCTGTTCTGATGGATATCCGATCTTCAGATCATTTGACCTTGCATTTTGTTGTTGTCATATCTCACTGTGTTCAAAATACCCCAAAACTCCAAATTACGGATAGTTTCGTGATCAGTTATCTGGCCTGGATTGCTTACACCTTTAACAAAGTTAATGTTTTATCTAATCTCTAAATATTATTCCTATCCTGGTTACTTCAATTATGATTCGATCTCAAGTCACTTTTCCGATCTTTACAATATTCTAGATCACTCCTCATATGTTTCAAGGTTTCAATCGATATTCGATCTCAGGGTTAGCAATTCTCATGTTCATGTGCAATGGTCTTCTAATCTCTTTAAGGCGACATTTTATGTTTTATGATTAATAACCAATCTTAGGATCACCTAGTTTTATGTTCAACTTCATTCAACTGATTGGGAATTAATTTCAGTATTTGTGCATGTAACTTGATCCGATGTTTTTCCGATCTCATCAAGAAAATTGAGCATAAAAAGAGTTAATTCATTTCAAAGGGTGAGTACAAAGTTATTCAGAGGGAGGGTCTTCCCCAGCCCGATCTTCAGTTACATTTTCAACATTCACTCCCTCCTCTCTTTCTTGTTTGCCCTCACTCTCAGCCTTAGCACCCGGGGCAAGTTCCTCGAGCTAGGTGAAGTCCTCGTTGGGATAGCACTTGATGAGCTCAGCAAGGAGATCACAATGGGCTTTCACATAAGCCCCTGCTTCCTTCATTAGAGCTTCCTCCTCCTTCACTTAGATCTCCTCGGAGAACTTAACTCAGACATCATCAAGTTCCTTCTCTAGCCAGGCTACCCTCTCTTTATGAGACTTAGCCTGCTATTCCAGTTTAACGATCCGAGCATTTGCAGCAAATAGTTGGTTTTGCGCTGCCACTGCATCTTGAGACATCTTTGACATCTCCTTCTTCATAAGATAAACTTTCTATCTGACCGCATGCTGGGTCGCCATCGCTTTCGAGCTTAAAATCATTGAGAGATTGAGAAGGTCATCGATACTTTCGGGGCCCATTCTGGTCCGGTCCTCAGGAAAGTAGATTGTAGCGCTTAATACTTTTGCCAAGTCAAGGTTGCCTCGCGCCGATTTATTTTTCTCCAACGATTGGAGTAGTATTCTATCACCTTGCGAGAGAGGTCGCCCAAACGAAGCTCCCTGCCCTGAGGATCCGCCCTCTGTAGCTAAGGAGACGGGAGGTCGAGAAGGAGGTTCAGATTGAGTGGGAGGCTCCACGGTGAGGATTTGCACCTCTGGGATCGATTGCTCTTGGGTTTGAACCTCGAAGCTCGTCTCTTCAGTTCAGGCTCTCTTCTGAGCTTCGGCTCTCTTCATTTCTAGTACCTTTCTGCTGAGCTCCTTATTCTACTTTTGAGCTTCTCTCACAGCTTCACCTCCTGCCATATCTGCACAGAAAAGCAAGTTAGTGAGATCACTAGGACTAAGAGACCAAAGATTCTGGTTTTACCCATCCCAGGGCCAAGGTTAGAGAGTTGTAGCTCGATGTTCTCATGGGCGATCACACTCATTATCCATCATTTCAGCTCGGCAAGGATCACACCCAAACACGAGTATCTGCAAGTGGTCGCCTGGCTTTTCAGTTCCTTCACCATGGCGTCCTCGGCTTCGTTTAAGGTTATTTTCTTTTCTGGCTTTGGGACCAGGTAATTCTAGCTACGGGGAATGCCCACAAAGCCATGGGGATCTTTACTCCTAGGGATGAAAAACCGATCTTTCCAATTTTTTAGCGAGGAAGGGAGATCGGTGAAGAGCCCGCAGTTCGACTTTGCTTGATCAATAATTTGGTGATGTGATCTATATTGTCTTTTTCACATTTTTCGTGTTATGGCTCGGTTTATCTCCCAAGTCTGAACTTGAAAACATACTCTCACCCTTTGCCTTGGAAAGAAAAAGAGGCAGTCGGCTAAGATTTGGGATATTGTCACTTCACAGGTCAAGTTTTCCAACTTAATGGTAAATTTCTCATATGGAAAGAGCTAGTATGGGATAGTGTATGGAGTTCTTCAGCCGCTTTTTTGTCAATAGTGTGCCCAAGTCTATTGTCAGTAGCTAAAGATTTTGCTGCAGTCAAAGGAAGAAGAGGATGATGTAGAGCTGAAACTAGAGGCAAGTTGAAGCTCTTCATTGCATATTGATCTTGCTTGGGGCACACCATAGGTATTGAGGACTCTTTCCGCATGTAAGAAATTAAAGAAGGGTGGCCCTTGTAGCTCTCTGGAACAAAAACTTGGTGCTCCTAATTGTTTGGTTTCTATTTTATCATTTGCATTCACTACACAAAACAAATTTATATTCCATGGAAATAAGTTGGAAGGATTCATATTCACTGCTCATCATGGATAGGATTTAGATGATTATTTAGCAAGTCTGAAGCAATCTTTTCATGAAGCTTTTCTTTAATTCAAATTTTATTGTAATACCTGGTTGCTGTAATCAAACATGTGAAGTTTTTATTGGATGCTTTCGGATACCCTTGATATAGTAATAGTAACAGATAAATATCTTACAAAACTATGGCGTTTTAAGTGTAGATGATGCATGTGAGACAAGTGTTACAAGTCTTTTATAGCCTTGTTTTGAACAATGTTAGTCTTTGTTACTATATTGTTCTGACTTTGGTTGCTTCGCACGAGATCGTATTTCTATTGCAATTTAGGGATTTGATGTGCCCTCAGCTCATAATGTTAGGAGACTCTTTCCCTGGAAGATTTTATACGCAAGCCTCGTTTTTCAGGTTGCTCCATGGTTAATGCAATGTTACCTTTTCCCCTGAAAGGAGAGTTAGAACAGCTTCTGATATATTGAACATTTCGGATACTGTGAATATAACAATATATTTTCTGGTTTTGTTAGCCCATTCTTGAACTTAGCAGTTGCAATACTAAATGAAAAGAATATTATATAATGGATTTAGAATATGCAAAACGTTATCAGGCAAGATTCCCCTTAATTTTATTTACACTGCATTTACTGCTGCTTTATGCTTTTGTGCAACAAGGATTATCACTCTTTTGTTTGCATGCAGAAACTATCAAGCACAAACCCCATTGTCATTAATTTCATTGGGAAAATTTTGATGCAGGTAAGCGAAGATGGAGAAATGTATAGCAGGAAGCCACGAGGGAATGCATATATGCCTTCCTAGCATTGGGTGATGAACCATGATATTAGCTTCTGAAAGTGTTGGTGTTCAGCTTTATCCATTTTCTAGTCTTTCAGGTTGCATTCTCATATGTCAGGATGCATTTATGTAATGCGTGGGAAGCAATTGTGTGTTTTTTTGAAGAAACATGTAAAACAATTCCATCGAAGTTAATTCTTTTTCCCGTCTATGATTAGTCTGAAATTGTCTATACCGTTAGCTGATCAGCAAAGCATGCCTCTTTATTGCAGTTAATTCAGACTTGAGAAGTTTTCTGTGATCACAGCCATTATTTATCTGCCTCCTCTTAAAACAATAATCATATATTTTCCCTATAAATTGTAAATAATTGAAAATGCTGATATAAATAATTCAGACACTTTTAGGGAGGATATACACCTGTGGGTCTTACACTCTTGAATATGGGGAATAACTGATTTTTGTGAGTGATAAATGCATTATTTTCTAGTACACGGGAGCATTTTATAATTTGCTATTTGAATTTTTCTACCTTAAACAAAAACACACTTTGTATGCTAATGTGCTTGTGTAGCAGTGCCTTTTCTTTCATTTTGTGGCTTTTTTAATTTTTATTTTTTTATTTTTTCATTTAACATATTACATTTTAGTTGGATCTTAGTGAAAAGGTCTATTGATTGGGATTTAATTCAGATATTCACATGTTGAGTTTTTCTTAACTTTTATTCATAAAATTAAACTATTTTGCTGATAAAGAAAAATAAAAATGTGGAAATATGCAATTCCATTAACCAACTCCATCACCTTAAAGCTTCAGTTTCCCAAGTTTCCATCTTTGGAGTATGGCAGCACTTTAAGCTGTGCAAAATGGATAAAACTTGGTTAAATCTTGCTGTGCAAATGTGTTCAAATTTTGAGAATCTGTCTTCTCAATTACTATTTTCTGTTAACAGAATCAATGATCTCAAGCATCACGCACAAAACTCTCCTATTGGTTGGTGAATCCACTTCGAATCCCTTAATTTTTTTAACTTTTTTCTGTTAAACCGCTTATTCTTCCATTGTATACCATCAAACACAAACTTTTTCAAGTTAAGCAAATTTAGGACTCATCGCAGTAAAATAAATTAATTATGGTGAGATCCACATGTAAAATAAGTAAGGATAGGTATGTTTATGTTTCGGATGCATAATAAATAGGAAAAATTACTATTTAATCTTTATATTTTAAGAAAATTAATTATTTGGTCCCTGTATTTTAAAAAATATATTTTTTAGTCCTTGTAAAAATATCCATTAAACTATTTAGTCTCTTAATCAAATTTTCTTACCCATACTATTCACATTAATATTTAATCCCTCTATTTTAAAGCAACTAATTAGTGGATTCCTGTACTTTGAAAAACATTACTATTTAGTCTTTATATTTTAGTAAAACTAATTAGTTGGTAGCTTGAACAAAATGGTGGGAGTTGAAAGGAGTAAAGCAAGTGAAATTCAAAAATGAGCTTCTCGAGTCCGAAGCATGGAAGCTGGATGTGGATGCCAATGATATGTGGATACAGATGGCATCAAAGACTAGAGAAGTAGCTAGAGAAGAACTTTGAGAGTCTAGAGGACATGGACCACCCTTAAAAGAGATATAGTGGTGGAATGAGGAAGCACAAAAGGCATTGACGAGAAAGAGGGAATAATATAAGAAATTACCTAAGTGTGATAATAATGAGGTATATGAACAGTACAAGATAGCAAAGAAAGAGGTAAAAAAGGCAGTTAGTCAAGTAAGAGCACAGGCCATTGAAAAGTTATATAAGAAATTTGGAACTAAAAAAGGGAAGAAAGATATTTATAGATTATCAAGGAGGAGAGAAAAGAAATGTCAAGATCTCAATCAAGTTAGGTGCATTAAGGATAAAGAAGGAAAAGTATTAGTGAAAAATGAGGATATTAAAGAAAGATGGAGAAATTATTTTGAGGATTTCTTCAACAATTGTCAAAGTGGTAATAGCGTGAATATAGACTACAGAGCAATAGAAAAGAATGTGAATTATACTAGAAGGATTAGACCTTTAGAAGTAAAGAAAGAACTTAAGAGAATAAAAGTAGGCAAAGCCTATGGACCCGATGAAATACCAATTGAAGTGTGAAAGTGTTTGGGAGATATGGGAGTGGCATGGTTAACTAAATTATTTAATAAGATTTTAAACTCAAAGAAAATGCTTGATGAATGGAGGAGGAGTATTTTAGTACCCTATTTTTAAAAATAAGGGAGACATGCAGAGTTGCTTCAACTACAGGGAAATTAAACTTATGAGTCATACTATGAAGTTGTCGGAGAGAGTTATGGAATATCGACTACGTCATGACACTTCTATGTTCTATGTTCAACTTAATAACCAATCTCAAGATCACCTAGTTCTATGTTCAACTTCATTCAACTGATTGAGAATTAATTTCAGTATTTGTGCATGTAACTTGATCCGATGTTTTTCCGATATCATCAAGAAAATTGAGCATAAAAAGAGTTAATTCATTTCAAAGGGTGATTACAAAGTTATTCAGAGGGATGGTCTTCCCCAGCCCGATCTTCAGTTACATTTTCAACATTCACTCCCTCCTCTCTTTCTTGTTCGCCCTCACTCTCAGCCTTAGCACCCGGGGCAAGTTCCTCGAGCTAGGTGAAGTCCTCGTTGGGATAGCACTTGATGAGCTCGGCAAGGAGATCACAAAGGGCTTTTGCATAAGCCCCTACTTCCTTCATCAGAGCTTCCTCCTCCTTCGCTTAGATCTCCTCGGAGAACTTAACTCGGACATCATCAAGTTCCTTCTCTAGCCAGGCTACCCTCTCTTCATGAGACTTAGCCTGCTGTTCCAGTTCAACGATCCGAGCATTTGCAGCAAATAGTTGGTTCTGCACTGACACTGTATCTTGAGACATCTTTGACATCTCCTTCTTCATAAGATAAACTTTCTTTCTGATCGCATGCTGGGTCGCCATCGCTTTCGAGCTTAAACTCATTGAGAGACTTAGAAGGTCATCGATACTTTTGGGGCCCATTCTGGTCTGGTCCTCAGGAAAGCAGATCGTAGCGCTTAATACTTTTGCCAAGTCAAGGTTGCCCCGCACCGATTTATTTTTCTCCAACGATTGGAGTAGTATTCTGGCACCTTGTGAGAGAGGTCACCCAGACAAAGCTCCCTACCCTGAGGATCTGCCCTCTGTAGCTAAGGAGACGGGAGGTCGAGAAGGAGGTTCAGATCGAGTGGGAGGCTCCACGGTGAGGATTTGCACCTCTGGGATTGATTGCTCTTGGGTTTGAACCTTGAAGCTCGTCTCTTCAGTTTGGGCTCTCTTCTGAGCTTCGACTCTCTTCATTTCTAGTACCTTCCTGCTGAGCTCCTTATTATACTTTTGAGCTTCTCTCACAGCTTCACCTCCTGCCATATCTGCACAGAAAAGCAAGTTAATGAGATCACTAGGACTAAGAGACCAAAGATTCAGGTTTTACCCATCCCAGGGCCAAGGTTAGAGAGTTGTAGCTCGATGTTCTCATGGGCGATCACACTCATTATCCACCATTTCAGCTCGGCAAGGATCACACCCAAACACGAGTATCTGCAAAGTGATCGCCTGGCTTTTCAGTTCCTTCACCATGGCATCCTCGGCTTCGTTCAAGGTGATTTTCTTTTCTGGCTTTGGGACCAGGTAACTCTAGCTACGGGGAATGCCCACAAAGCCATGGGGATCTTTACTCCTAAGAATGAAGAACTGATCTTTCCAATTTTTTAGTGAGGAAGGGAGATCGGTGAAGAGCCCACAGTTCGACTTTGCTTGAAAGAACCAGAATTCATCATCTTTTTGCCTAGCAGACCTATGAAGTTCAGCAAAGACCTTCACTGTGGGCTTTAGTCCCTTGGCTCGGCCAAGAGCTCTGAAGGCCACAAGAGTTTGCCAAGAGTTCGGATGTAGTTAAGCTATGCTAACTCGGGATACTTTAGAACGTTTTTATAAAATTGTTCCAGAGGAAACTAAAACTTGGCTTTTAATTGCTCTTCATATAACATAATCCGATCTAGTTCATCGAAAAAAATGATAGGCTCGAAGATCTCTATGGCATTTAATGAGCTCGAAAGAGTCGGTAGGAAGATTGAACTCTAGGCTAATTAACTCGAGATCGGATATCCCAAGGCTTGATGGGAGCTCATCCACAAGTAAATTCTCTTTCCTTGTAACCGGAGCTTGTCTTGACATTTGCCCAGCAGGCTGACTGGTGGTCAGAATGGTAGTTATAGCAAGTTCGGATTGCCCACTTGGTCCAGCCTCATTTCCCTCTTCTGAGGATCACGATAAGTGAATGGAGGGCGGGCTTACAACTCTCTGATCATCGGTACCACTCATTTTCAAGAAATGAAGTAAATTTTGACCGGAAAAAGACCAAACTCTTACCAAATTGTAAATCGGAGTAAAAAAAGTTTAGGAAATCGAGAGAGAGCGTTGAGATACTTGAAGAAATGAAAAGAGCAAAGTGTGCAAATGATGAGCGCCCCCTCCCCCCCCCCTCTCTTCCTATTTATACTCGTTCGAGCATTAAATATTTGTGAGGCCCTAAGCAACGCATAGGCAGGTGGGAAATCCGATCGTATCCCAATTCTGCACCAAGAGAAGATTCTAGAGGGGGAAGAGATCAGACATGTGAGGTCGACTAAAATGATTTTATTTAAAGATCGGATAGAAGGGGGGTGAAAGAGTTCGGCTGAAAGGACTATGACTAGAGATCGGGTAAGAAAGATAGGAAACTAATCAAAAAGGTAATCAGAACCATGTGAATAATAAAACATAATAAATAAATAAAAATAGAATAAATAAATAGAATGGAATCAAGCTTAAATGAAAAGTCTATTTCATTTTCAAAAGATTAGATTACATCATTTGGGCGATCTCTCCCACCCGATCATTGATTACAAATATTCTTACCTACTCTACCCTACATTCTGTCCTTATTTCCGCAGTTTGACACCTCCCGATCTCAAGATGTTGTTCAAGAGATAAATGGAGATTGGGAGGGTGGCTCTCATCAATTATGGTAAAGACTACGGAAAGTTCGGTGTCATCGTCGATGTCATCGACCAGAACCAAGGTATGATCGGGAACCCTGAGATGGTTAGGAGCCAAATGAACTTCAAAAAGTGGTCACTGATATCAAGATTGAAATTACCAATCCCTTTGCCCAAGATCAGTCTATGGCTCAGACCGGTAAGCCGATTAAAGATCGGCACGGTAGTCATTTTTTACCCTAATCGCCTTTTAGTCTAGTTCCCTCTCCATCATTGAATAACGTTCTCTTAATTCTCTGACCATCGGTGTCGTCCATTTTCAAGTCACAGGTAAAAGAAATAATAAAAAAAAAAGATCAAAGCGATTGTCATAGTAAAAAAGGGTACCGGAAAGGTAAGGCATGGGAAAAATAGGCTAAAAATTGATCGGAGAAGGAAAGATGAAAACGTGAGAATGGCAGCCTACTGCCCCTAGTATATATAGGCCTAGGCATTTAATGCCTACAAAACTCGAAGTGGCTCATCGGTAAGTGGAGAAGCTAATGCTTCACCATTGTTCAGGGTTCACCAATATAGACCAGATGCAGAGGAGGGATAGGAAAGAGATCAGGAAGCGAGAAGAGGTAGAACATGGAAAGAGTTGGTTTAAGAGATCAGAATAAAAGGTCTCAGAGCTGCCAACCATAGTAAGAGATCTAGTAGATCAAAAAATGGCCAATAAAGATCGAAAGGTTTGGGGAATCAGGAGTTTTAAAGTTACTTTCAGTCATGATCCTTGATCTGTAAAATTAACTCCCCCCACCATGGATCTGAGTCAGTTAAAGCATTTGGGGTACGATTCAATCTCCACCATCCATCCCATTTGTAAGGACGAACCTGAACCATTGGATCTGAGGCGGTTAAAGCATCCTAGTACGCTTCAATTCGCACTATTGATCTCACTTGTAAGGATGGGTTTTGGGCCACTAGATTAAAAGTAAATAACAGATTCAACACTTTTCATTATCAGCCTTTGGATCCATTCTATAAGGCAAAACCCCCAATAATTGGATTAGAGAAGAAAGGACAAAAGAATTCTGAACTAAATCTCGACCCTCAATTTTGATCCTCTTTAATTCCAATATGTTGGATTATGTCCTTCTAAATCCAGACTCTTCATCTTTTCCTACTCGAATCCTGACCCTCCATTTTAAAACCTCATTTTCTATAAATACCTGAATGCTACATTGTAGAAGGGGTCGGGAGTCGCTAGTCTTTGGTGGGGGTTTCTGATTTTGAATATTGCTCTTTAGCTTCTTTGCCATTACTCTGAAGTTCTTAGCCTTTAAGGGACTTTAGAAATGAGTTTTCTAAAGGATCTTGTTACTAGAACTCCTGACCTGTTGGTCCCTCTCTTCAGTGGATTCGTGCAATAGCTCGGTGGTCCAATCGTAGTCCATCATCAGGGTCTTGTTCCTGTCACTTTTAGCATCTCAAAAGGTGCTCTTGGTCAGCCCAACTCCTGTGATCCCTTTTGAAGTGAGATATCAGCAACAACTCCACTGTCATATTTAGCAGACCTTACAAGTAAACTCCTCAATAGCCCTTCCTTCGATTGAATGCCATCAGGCTATATTTGTTACGTAAGCTAGAATCATATCTATTAGAATAATCATACCGAACTTCTAGAGTAGATTGGAGTCAAGTTGATGTATCTCACAAATATCACTTTTAACCAGTTACAGTAACACATACGTTATTCCGAAAGTGCATTTATCTTTACTTTTAGTAGTACGAGTAAGAGTTTGGATGATGTAAATGTCGCTTGAGATTCAGAAGAGTAGTAAAAGTTCGAATAGGAAGAATAAATAAGCGAGTGTTGACCTAGAAAGTCCGGATTTGATTAGGGAGATTGAAAATAAGGGAAGTGGGGGAGTCTAGTGCAATGAGTTCGACTCAATACAGAGAGCTCGGATCCAATTAAAGAGATCGGGAATAATGAGGGCAAGAAGGTCAAACACAAGTTCGGGTGAAAATGGAGAGTTTGGATGACCAATAAGAGATCGGAAATAGAGAGAGTGAAAAGAGTCCAGATAGTAATAGAGATCGAAAAATAACACGTAATTAGATGTTTCACATATGCATATAGAACCGTTTTATTCTCTACATCATTTTTTTAAATATTATTGTCCTTTAACAGAAGTTCGGGAGAGAGTCCTTTCTTTGGATTCTCGCAGTTCTATATTTTTTTTTATAAAAATCATCCTTTATGAGTATGGGAGGTCGGGAGAGAGTTTTTTTTCTTGAACCTCTGTGGTTTTACATCTTTATGAGACTCGTTTTTCACAAGTACGGGAGTTTGGGAGAGAGCCCTTTCCTCAAATTCCCATAGTTTTACGTTCTATAAAATTTATTGATATAAAATAAGGGAGATCGGAAGAGAGTCATTTCCTTGAAAACTACGGTACTTATTTTTAATTCTACAAACCCTTCAACAAATTTATCAAACACCTTTCAACATTCGATTCGCGGGAGAGTCCTTCCAATAACTCCGAACTTTATATTTGGACCCCAATGGAGAGTCCCTCCTGGCGTCCACTTGCTAATATTATTAAGGAAGCCCCTCCTTTAGTTCGGTTCAATCAAATAAAACATCATAATTGCAAAAAAATATTAAATAGATAAAATGAAACGATATGAGTAAAGGTTTTACTGATAATTATGCCGATGATGAGACCTTTCTTCATTAACTGAGAGTCCTCATTAATGAAGGAAACTCTCTAGGTTTTAATTAACACATCCCTTTTGAATTAGAGTCCTAATTAAAAGGAATGAAAATTTATACCCATATCGGTGTATGTATGTTCACTACACACACCACACCCTCAATTATTTGGATGCCAATGATGAGGTGCATGATGTGTGAGCCGATAGTCCTCCTCACTCATTATGAATCTCTAAGGACTAAATAATATCTCTTTGGAATTAGAGTCTTAATTCGGAGAGAAAGGAATTTAATAAATACGTAACAAATTAAACAAACACAACATCAACTCACTTCAGGGTCATCCCATATACTCGTGTTCTTGGGGAGCCCGGAATAGTGAAATATCAAAGTTCCTTAATAAATAACGGGAACCAATATAATAATTTTAACCCTAAAATTATCAGTCTTAAATTATAAAGAGCACATCATTAAATCTACTTGCCCTCGTTGAATTTTTACTAATAGTTTTCTTTAATTTCCCTTAAAATTAAATTGGCGACTCCTTACTTTCCTGCTTCGGTGAGAATCGTCTGACAACCACAAAACCCTTGCGATAATGTGAAAAATTTAATATAAAGACATCACAATACAAAATAGGAATAACCTCTCTCAAAATGTGGGATTAGCATGTAAGGAATTTGTCCTTGCTAAGGCATGAGTAGTTTTATTAGTTTATCGCTTAACTCAAAGTAAAACCACATTAAAATCCTGAGATAAAAAAAAAATTATAATTGAAAATAACTTCTTGGCAATCTACTTTCATTATCATTTGTAACACATTAAAAAAAGAGCGTACCTTTCTTTTAAGTCATAAAAATTATTTAATATATATATATATATATTAAATTTTTTAATAATTTTTTTTTAATATATAATAGGAAGTAGTGAAAGAGAAATTTATTTTCTATCTTATTACGAACAAATAATGATATATGAGAATTAGATAAGAAGTAAATTGAATAAAGAGAAAAACTAAGGAGTTTTTTTTTATGATAAAGTAATAATTTTATTAATAAAATTCAGGCTAATTAAAAAAAATCAATTTAAATTCAAGTCAATTGATCTATCCAGCACACTTTATCTAGGATAAAAAATGACAAGTGAAAAGAAAAGAAAAGAATACATATATTAACTAAGATACGTAATACAATTCTTTAATTAATTAACAGTGCGAATAAGAGAGTATAGAAATTTATACAGATCCTAAAGTATTGTTTTCCCTTGTTATTTTTCCTTTTTTTATTATTATTATCATTTTAAGTCGATTTATTATAGTTGAAAGGGCGCAATATATTAAGGGGGAGGCAGGGCCATTACTAGGTGCATTTAGTGTGTGTGTGTATATATATATATATATATATATATATATATTAATAAAATAATAAATTTTATTTATTTATTTTTATTATATAATTATTTTTATATAAATATATAATATATTATTTTTTATATACTAAATGTAATCTATAATTTACTGATATTACCGGAGAAATGGATATTTTTTAGAAAAAAATATTATGACAAGTGAAGTGAATTTTCCTTGTTCAGATCTTTTGAACGTATGCAAGAAGATTTGCATAAGAAGATTTATTTATTAAGTGTATAAATTTTATATGTTTATATATATTTTTGGATCTGTGGTTACCACAAGTCTAATTATGAAATGGAAAAAAAAAATGCAGGGTCAGTTCTACTTCTGTGCCTATAAATACATCCAGTGAGGAAGCATTAGAAGATATGGTAAACTAGAAAGGAAAAGTAATAATGGAGAACAAGTTGAGCAAGATCTTAATCTTCGGCGGAACTGGTTATATAGGCAAGTTCTTGGTGAAGGCAAGCGTCTTGCTGGGCCATAAAACTTATGTCTATGCTCGCCCTATCACCTCACTAACTCCTCCCTCCAAGATACACATCCACAGGGACTTCCAGTCCATGGGAGTCAACGTTGTTCATGTAAGATCTCTCTATCTCTACATTCTCACATTCCTCTACAAACCAGAACTAAAATAACCATGTTCAAATTTGACAGGGGGAATTGGACGAGCATGACAAAATTGTGGCACTACTTGGCCAAGTAGATGTAGTGATCTCTGCCCTAGCTTACCCTCAGGTTCTTGACCAACTCAAGATCATAGATGCCATTAAAGTTGCCGGTAATATTAAGGTATTTATCTATTTAATCTTTTATTTTCATTTTCACTTGAGCTTTCAAACGATTCTTTAATAATTTCTTTATATATATATATATATACACACACCAGAGGTTCTTCCCGTCAGATTTCGGGATTGAAGAGGATAGGGTGACTCCCTTACCACCATTTGAGGCTGTTCTTGAGAAGAAGAGAACAATAAGAAGGGCAACAGAAGCAGCTGGGATTCCTTTCACGTTTGTTTCTGCAAATTGCTTTGGTTCTTACTTTATCAATTACTTGCTTCGACCACGTGAGCAAAGACATAACGTTGATGTCTATGGTAGCGGTGAAGCTAAAGGTACGTGTTATTTTTCCTTCCTTACTGTCCTTGAGAAGGCCTTTCAATGCAAAATTCTTACTGTGTATGGTGTATTGGTTGATGATGAACCGGGTAGAAAAGAAAAATAAAATCCTTATTTCGAATCAATGAACTGAACTGCTAAATTACAGACATTTTCTTTAATTAATATGCACTAATTAATGTTCTTTTTTTGCTATGCATGCTCATCAGCTGTGCTAAACTACGAGGAAGACATCGCAATTTATACCATAAAAGCAGCAGATGACCCAAGAACGCTTAATCGAGTCGTAATCTATAGGCCAGAGAAGAACATCATATCTCAGTTTGAACTAATCTCTCTTTGGGAGAAGAAAACTGGTCAGTCTTTGAATAAAGTTCATATCTCAGAGAAACACATTGTGGAGCTGTCGAAGAGTAAGAGATAATTATAATTCCCTACATTTGAAAAATTAATTATCCTTTTAATATTTTTTTGGTTAAAATTATTAATTTTGTCGTTATTATTAAATGATGCAGCTCTACCTCATCCACGCAATATTCCAGTGGCTATCCTTCACAGCTTGTTTGTAAAAGGCGACCTGATGAGCTATGAATTGGAGAAGGATGATCTTGAGGTTTCAAAGCTCTATCCAGACTTTGAATACACCACTCTCGATCGGCTTCTTGATATTTTTCTTGTTAACCCTCCAGAGCCTGCATTTGCTGCCTTTGAATGAGCTAAGTGTCAACTAGCATGATTATTTCAAATTAATTGTAATATTCGACTCAAGTTCTTAATAGCCTTGTAATCTTAAAAATAATTTTACTATTGTTGTCCCAAAAATAGTCCAAGAGGGGGTGAATTGGACTTTAATAATTTTTCGGCCCTTGCTTGTAGCCTAATGAAAAATTGTGGCTTTGTTAAACTAGGTGCTCATTTATATATAATGAAAGTGATATGTGTTTCAATAATGTGTCCCTAAATTGCAATTCAAGCTTTAATCAATATTTATAGCAATTTTTAACATAATATGCATAACAAAATATTCAACTAATTTCTCAACTTACTCAATATATCCTCAATTATATCAACTCAATCTATTCAATCAACATTCAATATCATGTATAAAAATTAAATTGCACAAAAGTAAAGAGGTCAAGGTTAGAGAGATAAAACACAATGATTTTTATAGTGGTTCGGCTTAACTAGCCTACATCCACTCTCTCAAAGAACCCTCTTTGAGTCTTCTCTCCACTATTTGCTCTTTAAAGGCAAGAGACCAAAAGCCCTTTACAACTTTTCACCACAAAGCTTTTACCAAGGTAGCTTTAACTCTTGACAAGTGCTATCTCAAGCACTTACACTCTCAAGCTTCAATAGGTGCTTGTACAACCTCTCTTAAATGCAATTTAATGTTTTAACACTCACTCTCATGAAACCTTTTTGGAACGTTATACACTCTATTCTAGGCAAAATAGCCGTTATTTTGTCTTTTTGTGCGAAGTTAAGCAACTCTGATCATTTAGCAAACTAATGTAATTTCGGCAACAGTAGTAAACTGGTTAGTAAACTAATGTTTTAGCAAACACATTAGCAAACTAATATTTTAGCAAACACATTAGCAAACTAATTTACCAGATGCCTGTTTCAAATTGTAATCTTAAAAAAAATTATTTAGACCTTAAGAAAAAATATATATTTCAATAGTAATATCTTAGGTCATGATGAGAGAAAATTTTATAAAATAATTAAAAGAAAAATTTAATTTTGAGCTCCATGTGACTAAACTTTCATCTATTCTTTTTACACAAACCTAAAGACTTAATTTTTAACTCTATGACTTTTATACCTTTACTTTGAGTCTTGGCTTATATAATCTTGTTCTTTCTCATCTTGGATTTGTCTTGAGATGCCTTTGAGTATTCTTCCTCCTTAGATGCAACTTCAAAGATTCTTTATGGATAAGAGAAAGAATCTACACATCACTTTAAAGTTGGGTTAGATAGATTCTGTTTGAGTTTTGTTATCATCAAAATCAATGCTCATTTTGAGCTACACGGGGTCAACAATCTCCCCATTTTTTATGATGACAAAATTCAATTGAATCATCAATCAAGAATAAATAAAAGTGTGCGCAAGTTTATGTATATCCAAGCAAGTTAGTATGCAGAAAATGCTCCCCCTAAATATATGCACATAATTTCCAAGAAATTTATCAGCTATATAAAAGCTCCCCCTGAATTTATGCTACAAAGCATGTTCATAAGATATTCACAATATTCTCTCAATATGCAAAAAAAAAAAATTAATATGCACATAAACATACTTCCATTTTCAAAGTACTTCCATTTGTCAAAGTATAAACACATATCCATCCTATTCCATTTTTCAAAGTATAAACACATATTCATCCTATTCTCCCCCTTTTTGTCATCATCCAAAAAGGAAACAGGAGATATCAATCCAAAAAGAGCCAAGTTAGTCCAAACTTAAACGTAATAAGGTAAACAGTAACAAACTGAAAAATAAGTCAACAATAGTAGCAAACATACTAGTAAACTAAAAATGCAGATAAGAAACTAAAAATCCAGATTATGTTCTAATCATTAAGTCTTTTGCTCCTTCGAGTAGCTTTGGAAGGCACCATCTTCTTCCTGGAAGGTTTAGCAGTAGGTGGCTGAGAACCTTGGTCAGCCAAATGCTCATGTTCTTATGGCTTATCCTCATCAGATGGGGTTTGAAGGGTAGCAGCGAGAGACTGGTATGGATTAGACATAGTAAACTTAGATCTTTTTATACCTTTCTTGGCTGGGGGTGCAGCAGCTGCAGAGGGTTGAGATGGAGCACTCTCTTGTTGATCCTTTAGAGAGGCTGCCTTTTACTGTGTAGAGTCAGCTGCAGGATCCATAATTTGTTCACTCTCAGGCTCAACAGCTGGCTCACTTTCAGGTTCTACAACCTGTTCACTACCATGCTCAACAGGGACATCAGCTGCAGGTTCAACTTCAGGTTCAACAACCTGTTCACTAACATGCTCAACAGGGGCTTCAGCTGCAGGTTCAACTTTAGACTCAACAACTTGTTCACTTTCATGTTCCACAGCAGCTATAGACTCACCAAGCCCAGTACCTTCACACTCAACATTACCATGAGCAGAGACATGAGTAGCAGGAGAAGAGGCATCATTTGCAGGTACATCAGTCTCAACTTTGGTTGGGAAACCAGTTTCCTTTGCCTGCTGAAGATCTACAATCAGTTTCTTTAATTCCTCATTTTGAGTAAGCAAATGACTCACTTTGTAATCAACGACATCCACAAATTTTCTCAGAAGTTTAATAGACTGATGTGTTATACTAAATTGCTCATTAATAAAAGTTCTTAGCCCTTGAAGCTCACTCATAAACTCACTTTGAGAATCTGAATCAACTTTAGCTGAGGAAGAACCACCTTTTTCAAACCGTTTCTTTCTTCCATTAGTATCGGAGTGAATTTCTCTAAGCACAATCAAATCTATCCTAGAACTCTCCTTAGAGACATTTATATCCAACTCTTTAAACAAAGCAGTCAGGAGATGTGCATAAGGCAATTTTCCAATACCATAATCTTTACACATATTCTTGAAAATCAAATATGCCAAATTCATTCTTACTTTGTTAACAATATGCCACATGATGCACATATCTAGGTAACTCAAATAACCATAGCTGCTAGACTTAGGACAAAAAATATAATTCACCATACTATGAATAATTTTAATATGTTGAAAAGCTTTTGTGCTAGTGGACTTTTCACTAGTGGCAGTGTTGGCAGGAAAGACTTCATTTTCAAACTCAGCCAAGTTAAAGCCTGGAACTCTAGCAACATCTCTATGAGTAGAGATTTTATTTCCATCATTAGGCAATTTTAAAGCTTAGCAATCAACTCAACAGAAATGACATACGCACTATCATTCAAGGCAACTTCAAATTTGTCTTCTTCATCAACTATTCTTAGAGTTCTATAGAAATCTTGAACCAATCTAGGATAATAAGCATTAGTGCATTCACAAACGTTCATCCATTCTTGAAATTCAAAGAGTTCTTTGAATTGAAAATTTACCTGATCAAAATAATCCTATTTGATGAATTTACAATCAAGCAGTGCTTTGTCAACAGAACCCGAAGATTGTGCAGCACCCTTTTTGCGTTGAGTATCAATCCCGTGCATTTTTCTCCCCTTTTTCTTTTATGGTGTCGATACAACAGGTTCGACTACCTTAGATGGGTCAGAGGATGCACTAGTCGATTCAGTTTCTAGTGTCTTCTTCTTTTCCTTCAATTTCTCCTTAATGCGGCGACAGGGAGATCTTCAGATGGCGACGAGGATGAAGAAGCAGCAACAACAGCAGGAGTTTTTCATTTGGTGCGCGTCATAGATGGGGAAACAATGATGATGAAGAATGGGGAATGTTAAAATGGCTTCTGGTGCAGTGAGAAATGAAAGAGAGATGAGAGATTTAATCGGTGATTAGAGAGTAAGATGGGCGTTCTGATGAATATGGGTTAGAGTTGCTGGCAAGAAAATTTGGAAGAGTAATGCCGTAAGCCAATGCAGAGGAGAGAGAGTCGGGAAAAAAAATTTGATGGGTGACGGTTTCGTGTAGCAGTGGTTTATGTTTCTTGAGTCCCACGCTTTTCTCTTCTAGTATACCTTATCTGAACTTTATTTTTTATTTCAAATATGTCTATCTATCTCTATATGCATATATATTTCTATATATCTGACACAGCAAGGAGAATGTGAATAGGTAAGTGCATTGTTTAACGCGCAGAGAGTTTCAAGCACAATCACTTTTTTGTTTGAAATTTGAACAGTACACAATACAGCAAACTAATTTTAGTCAAGCAACATTAGCATATAACTTAGTAAACTAATTTCTCGAGTACACAAATAAGTTAGCTAATGTTCTTTAGAGTTTTCTCAGCAAATTTATATCACAGCAAATTAGTCACACATTGGATAATATGCAAATATATTAAATTAAATTTCAAGCAAGTGGTTCGCTCATGCCAATTTCCCTTCTAATTTTACAAAAAGTTTCCTCATTAAGTGGTTTTGTAAAAATATCAGTAAGTTGATTTTCAAAGGCAACAAATTCTATTTTGATATCTCCATTTTGAACATGATCTCTAATAAAATGATGTCTGATCTCAATATGTTTTGTTCTTAAATGTTGGACTGGATTTTTTATCAAGTTTATGGCACTTGTGGTGTCACACCTAATTGGAACAAGATTATAATTTAAACAAAAATCTTCCAATTATTGTTTCATCTATAAAATTTGAGCAACACAACTACCAACAGCTATATATTCTGCCTCAGCTGTAGATAAAGCTACTGAAGTTTGTTTCTTACTATACCAAGAAACTAGTGTAAGACCAAGAAATTGACAAGTACCTGAAGTACTTTTTCTATCCAATCTACTTCCCGCAAAATCGGAATCACTATAACCAACAAGATTAAATGATTCACATTTTGGATACCATAAACCAATTGAGTATGTGCCAATGAGGTATCTGAAGATTCTTTTAACTGCACTTAGAAGGGATTCTTTTGGACATGATTGAAATCTTGCACACAAGCAAACACTAAAGTGTATGTCTGGTCTAGATGCAGTAAGGTACAAAAGAGAGCCAATCATACCTCTATAAAGCTTGGTATCTACTTCTTTACCTTTTTCATCATTGTCCATTTTAATTGTTGAACTCATAGGAGTGCCCATGCTCTTCAAATCTTCCATTTTAAATTTCTTCAACATATCCTTGATGTACTTTGATTGATTTATGAAGATGTCATCTTTCATTTGCTTAATTTGAAGTCCAAGGAAGAATGTGAGCCCCCCCATCTCATCTCAAATTCATTCTGCATAATCTCAGAAAATTTCTTGTAAAGAGATTCTTTAGTAGCACCAAGGATTATATCATCAACATAAATTTGCACAATGAGCATATCATTATGATGCTTCTTAATAAAAAGTGTTGTGTCCACTTTGCCTCTTTGGAAATCATTTTGTAAAAGGAATTTACTAAGCCTTTCATACCATGCTCTAGGAGCTTGTTTTAAACTATATAAAGCTTTAGTAAGTTTATAAACATGATTTGGATGTTCATGATTTTCGAAGCCTGGAGGTTGTGCAACATACACCTCCTCATCAATATAACCATTTAAAAATGCACTCTTGACATCCATTTGATAAAGTATAAAATCCTTGTAACATGCAAAGGCACACAACATTCTAATAGCTTCAATTCTAGCAACCGGAGCAAAGGTTTCATCAAAATCAATCCCTTCCTCTTGGTTGTAGCCTTGAGCCACTAGTCTAGCTTTATTTCTAACAACATTGCCTTTTTCATCCATTTTGTTTCTAAAAACCCATTTAGTGCCAATAATTGAATGATCTTTTGGTTTAGGCACCAAATTCTAAACTTTATTTCTCTCAAAAGAATCCAACTTTCATCATTTTGAGCATCTTCAAAACATTTAGGTTCAATTTGTGAAACAAAAGCAACATTACCAAAATATCTTCTCAATTGTGCTCTAGTCATCATCCTTTGAGATGGATCATCAATAATGTCTTCTTGGGGATGATTTCTATGGAATCTCCATTCTTTAGGTAAATCTTCATGTTGGGGCTCATTCACTTGTAATTCTTCCAAATTTGGCATTTCTTCATTGATTTGATCATTATTGGCATTATGGACATCTATTGTGGTATCTCCTTGAGTTTCTTTATCTTTGTCATCAATTTGTTCCATTTCTTAACTTGATATTATATTTTCTTTTCCAAACACCTGCTCATTATTATCATCACAAACATTTTTCCTTCTAATAGAAGGGTTAGTCTCATTAAACAAAACATGAATAGTTTCCTCAATAACTAAAGTTCTTCTATTAAACACTCTATAGGCTTTACTCTTTGTTGAATACCCAAGAAAGATTCCTTCATCGAATTTAGCATCAAATTTCTTTAAGTTATCCTTCTTGTTATTTAAAATATAACACTTACAACTAAATGCTTTGAAATATGAGATATTTGATTTTCTTCCTTTCCACAGCTCATAGGGGGTCTTTTTCAAAATTGGTCTAATCAAAATTCTATTCAACACATAGCAAGAAGTATTAATAGCTTCAGCCTAAAAGTACTTTGGCAAATTATTTTCATTCAACATGGTTCTAGTCATTTCTTGCAAAGTCCTATTTTTCCTTTTTACAACCCCATTTTGTTGTGGTGTTCTAGGAGCTGAAAAATTATGGTTGATTCCATGTTTATCACAGTATCTCTCAAATAAATGATTTTTAAATTCAGTTTCATGATCACTTCTTATAGATGTGATGCAAAAACCTTTTTCATTTTAAACCATTTTACTAAAAGAGATGAATTTCTCAAAAGTCTTATCCTTGTGAGCAAGGAAGAATGTCCATGTATATCTTGAATAGTCATCAACAATAACTAAAGCATATTTCTTCCCACCAAGACTAGTAGGAGATACGGGTCCAAATAAATCAAGATGAAGCAATTCTAATGGCTTAGTGGTAGATACAATATTTTTAGATTTAAAAGATGCTCTAGTATGCTTTCCTAGTGCACATGCTCTACATTGAAATTCATTTTCATAATTAATCTTAGGAACACCATTAACAAGTTCTTTCTTAGATAATTTTGAGAGTGTATGCATGCTTGCATGACCCAGTCTTCTATGCCACAAATAACTAGAGTTATCAAAAGATACTAGACATGTACCATTATTAGTTTCAAAATTATTCATGTCAAGCAAGTAAACATTATTAGATCTATTGGCAATAAACAATGTGTTATTATCTAAGTTATTGATTGTAAAAAGAGAAGAAGTGAACTTTACCTCAAAACCTTTATCACAAAGTTGGCTTACACTTAGCAAGTTGTATTTCAAACCTTCAACAAGCGACACATCTTTAATGCAAGGTTTGGTTCTAATTGTGCCATTTCCAATTATTTTTCCTTTCCCTTTATCTCCAAATTTCACATGTCCTCCATCTTCCATTGTGATTTTTGAAAACTTGTCCTTTTCACCGGTCATGTGCTTTGAACAGCCACTATCTATATACCATTTTTCACTTTCCTTCATCCCTTTGAAATAAACCTGAAATTTAATCATTGAGCTTTAGGTACCCAAGCAACTTTGGGTCCTTGAGGGTTAGTGATCATAGGTAAGGTTCCCTTTGGTACCCATACCTTTTTTACCTTAAGAAGACCCTTCCTAAGTGCACAAGAACTAATCATATGACCTCTTTTATTACAATAATAATATGTGACATTATGCAAGGAGAATGTAGATGCTTTAATGAAATGATTTTTATATTTACCATAGTTTATGAAACCATCAAAACCAATTCCATATTTTTCATTTGAAATTCTTTGGTTTCCAAGAAGTACATCTAGAGTTTCTTTTTCTTTTGTAAATTTTGTCAAATCATTTGTCAAAGATTCTACTTTAGTTTCAAGAACTTTATTTTTCTCAATGAGCATTTCACAAGTTTCTTTTGAGATTTTCAACTCTAAATTTAGTTTTTTAAACAAGGCAACTTGTCCTTTTCTAAATTCCTTTTCTTTATACACATTGGATATGGCAATATTTTGTGATCTCAATGATTCAATTTCTAAATTCATTTTAGTGCACTTTCTCTTGTAATTTCTATACTCATCATATACTTTAGCAAATGCAAGCTCAAGTTCTTCGACATTAGGAGATTCATAAGAGTTTACCTCATTGTCACTTTCTTCTTCCTTTTGTGAACTCTCGAATTTTTCTTCAAATGCCATCATACAAAAGTGAGCAGCCTCCTTGTCACTTGATTCATCATTTGAAGATTCTTCACTATTGCTCCATACTACTTTCATAGCTTTCTTGCTCCTATCTTCTTTTCCTTTCTTCTTTTTGAGTAATGGACATTTGGGCTTGATATGTCCAGGTTTGTGATACTCATAACATACAACTTCTTCTTTTGAATCCCTAAAATGTTTATCCTTGGGAGTATACTTTTTCAAGAATTTCTTGTATTTACTTCCTCCCTTCTTGAAAGCTCTTTTGAATTTTCTTGCAAGCATAGCCATTTCATTATCATCATCACTTGAAGCACTTGAGTCGTCACTTGAGTCAACTTTAAGTACAACTCCTTTCTTCTTATCTTCATCCTTATTCGACTTGAGAGCAATACTTTTCTTCTTCTTTTGCTCATTTTCAACTTCATCTTTCTTGTATACCATCTCATGTGTAATGAGAGATCCAATGAGTTCATCATAGGTGAAAGTTTTAAAATCTTTGGTATCTTGGATAACTGTAGTCTTTGCTTCCCAAGATTTTGGAACTGATCTAAGAATTTTCTTCATAAGTTCAGCTTCCTCAAATCTTTTACCAAGTGCTTTGAGAAGATTGACAAGATCGGTAAACCTTGTACTCATATCCGTAATTGATTCTCTTGGCTTCATTTCAAATAGCTCATAATCTCGGATAAGGAGGTTTGCTTTGGATTCCTTGACGACATCCGTTCCTTCATAAGTTACTTCAAGCTTTTCCCAAATTTCCTTAGTAGATTGACATCCTGAAACACGATTGTATTCATTAAGGTCAAGTGAGTAGTGCAAAATATTAATAGCTTTAGCATTTATAGAAATTTTCTTCCAATCATTGTCATCATATTCATCTTCATGTTTCAGTACTTTTGTAGTTCCTTGACCATTCTTTTGAGGAACATGTGGACCATTTTTAATAATTCTCCATGCATCAATATGAACAGATTGTATAAAATTTCTCATTCTTACTTTCCAAAATGAATAATTAGTGCCATTGAAGAGTGGCGGTCTAGGAATTGAGTAGCCTTCAGCTAGTGGTGCGGGTATACCGGCAGTATTGCTAGATAAACCAGCCATTATGGATCACTCCAAGGTTGTAACACCCTAAGCAAGAGAGACAAGCTCTGATACCAATTTGTTGTCCCAAATATAGTCCAAGAGGGGGGTGAATTGGACTTTAACAATTTTTCGACCCTTGCTTGTAACCTAATGAAAAATTGTGGCTTTGTTCAACTAGATGCTCCTTTATATATAATGAAAGTGATATGTGTTTCAATAATGTGTCCCTAAATTGCAATTCAAGCTTTAATCAATATTTATAGCAATTTTTAACATAACATGCATCACAAAATATTCAACTAATTTCTCAACTTACTCAATATATCCTCAATTATATCAACTCAATCTATTCAATCAACATTCAATATCATGTATAAAAATTAAATTGCACAAAAGTAAAGAGGTCAAGGTTAGAGAGATAAAACACAATAATTTTCATAGTGGTTCGGCTTAACTAGCCTACATCCACTCTCTCAAAGAATCCTCTTTGAGTCTTCTCTCCACTATTTGCTCTTTTAAAGGCAAGAGACCAAAAGCCCTTTACAACTTTTCACCACCAAGCTTTTACCAAGGTAGCTTGAACCCTTGACAAGTGCTATCTCCAGCACTTACACTCTCAAGCTTCAATAGGTGCTTGTACAACTTCTCTTAAATGCAATTTAATGCTTTAACACTCACTCTCACTCAATACAAAAACAACTATAAAGAGGAGATGAGTTGATTTGTCAATGGTAGCTCAAAGACTTTAAAGCTCTTGAATGAAAGCAATAAATGAAAAATCAAGGTTGGAGTTCAAATGTAAGCTTTCATCAAGTGTAAAATGAAGTAAAGAATGTGTATTTATAGTCCCAAATCATTTTAAACCGTTTGAAACCTTTTTGGAACGTTATACACTCTGTTTTAGGCAAAATAGCCATTATTTTGTCTTTTTGTGCGAAGTTAAGCAACTTTGATCATTTAGGAAACTAATGTAATTTTGGCAACAGTAGTAAACTGGTTAGTAAACTAATGTTTTAGCAAACACATTAGCAAACTAATATTTTAGCAAACACATTAGCAAACTAATTTACCAGATGCCTGTTTCAAATTGTAATCTTAAAAAAAATTATTTAGACCTTAAGAAAAAATATATATTTCAATAGTAATATCCAAGGTCATGATGAGAGAAAATTTTATAAAATAATTAAAAGAAAATTTTAATTTTGAGCTCCATTTGACTAAACTTTCATCTATTCTTTTTACACAAGCCTTAAGACTCAATTTCTAACTCTATGACTTTCATACCTTTACTTTGAGTCTTGGCTTACATAATCTTGTTCTTTCTCATCTTGGATTTGTCTTGAAATGCGTATTCTTTCTCCTTAGATGCAACTTCAAAGATTCTTTATGGATAAGAGAAAGAATCTACACATCACTTTAAAGTTGAGTTAGATAGATTCTGTTTGAGTTTTGTTATCATCAAAATCAATGCTCATTTTGAGCTACACGAGGTCAACAACTATGTTCAATCCAAGGCAATGTTGAGAAAGCCAAAATATTTATTCAGTTTAAAAGAGTTAGAACAGACCTAGTCAGTTTGCTTGATCTCTTGTATGGTTGTGGCGTTATTTTTCCCACAGGAACCAAGTGCTGGACCCTATAGAGCACATGGCATTGGTCGCAGCAAATCACTGAGAATTTTTAATGAGGTTTATGGCTGCTGACTACAGCAATTTTAGCACCTGCTCCTTCACAGAATTTTCATTTTCACCCTCTGTTTGTGAGTTCTCGTGTTTTGCAGTCTCCTTATTTTCGTGGGCAGTCTTGGCTGGAGGTGGTCTCGTTTTTGCTGTAATGGCTTTTTTTTTGGCATTTTGGATGTTTGTCTTTTGCGGGGTGAGGCTTTTTATTTTTAGTGGATTCTGTTTTATTTTTGGTTTTTAGGGCTGTATTTTCCTTCTCTTTTTTTGTCTTTATCAATAATATTCTCTTCTTATAAAAAAAATTACTATCATTGAGTTAAAGCATATTAGTGGAATTTGTTCATTCTTAAACTTAGGCATTGTGAAGTTCTTACTATGTTGCTCTTAATGCTTGTACCAATAGACATCGGTCGAAATGTCTTAGCTAAATGCTGTTTTTCTAGAGGTGGCAAAGGGATTGATTCGTGATTTTGATAGGCAAAGAAAATTTATTAATGAGAAAATAAGTGAGGGGAAACCAACAGAAACCAGCCTCAGGACCAACAGGTCCACCGCAATTCCCCATACACCCACCTATACTCAAATCAACTTCTGAAAACTGAGTATGGAACACCCACCTATACTAATTTTCCAGCAGGTCTGCAAAATTGTTGTTTCCCCAAGAGTATGGACAAAGGTCACATGGGGTAAAGAGACAGCTAGATGCAAGGAAGTTTTGAATCAGTAGCTGAGTTTCCAAGGACCGTCACTAGAGCCATTGAGCCAGTATAATGCATTCCTCGAATGTGATACAATAATGATGGCAGATACCTCGCCAATAGGGTGGATTATAGCTTGGCAGAGATCTGCGGTGCTAGAAATTAAAATTATAATAAAATGTAATTATTATTATATTTTTATATTTGATTGTAAGATAAAAATATGAGTAATATAATGATAATTTTTATTTTTATATTTAATTTATTTATAATATTAATAATATATAGTATTGGTTGCGGTGATTGATGGTGGAATAGTAATGATAATTAAGAACTTTTGATGGTAACAATGATGATTAGGTGGTAGTGACAAAATAGTAATGGTAATTAAAAAGTTTTGGTGGTGACAATGATGGTTAGGTGGCAGTGACAAAATAGTAATAGTAACTAAAAAGTTTTGGTGGTGACAATGATGGTTAGGTGGCAGTGACAAAATAGTAATGATAACTAAAAAGTTTTGGTGGTGACAATGATGGTTAGTTGGCAATGACAAAATGAGATAGTAAAAGTGGTTAGGTAGTGGAGGTGATGGTGACAAAGTAGTGATAATGGTGGTCAAGTGGTAGTAGGCGATGGCGACAACGATAGCGATGGCGATGGCAGGTAGTAGTAGTAGCAGTAGTGACCATATAGTGGTGGTGGTAGTATCAATGACAAATGAAAAAATCTAAATAAGTAATCATTAATACAAGAGAAGTCAACCAACAAAATCTTACGATAATCTATCTAACAAGATGAATATATTAGCATAGACTTAGCAAGCCGATTGAGAAAACATTATAAACATTATATATGAGCAAGCATCTCAAGTATAATAAATAACATGATACAAATATATCATAAACGGACTACTTCTTCTATTTATATAGCATAATCGATACAATTGTCATTATATTTTTATATTTGATTTTAAGATAAAAATATAAGTAATATAATGATAATTTTTGTTTTTATATTTAATTTATTTATAATATTAATAATATATAACATTGATTGCGGTGATTGATGGTCGAATAGTAATGGTAATTAATAAATTTTGGTGGTGATAATGGTGATTAGGTGGCAGTGACAAAATGATATGGTAAAAATGATCAGGTAGTAGAGGTAATGGTGGCTAAGTAGTGATAGCGGTGATCAAGTGGTAGTGACAGCGACGGCGGCGGTGACAACGATGCTGACGGTGATGGCAGATGGTAGTAGTAGCAGTAGGGTCATATAGTGGTGGTAGTATCAATGACAAATGAAAAAATTCAAATTATTAATCATTAATACAAAAGAAGTCAGCCAACAAAATCTTACGATAATCTATCTAACAAGATGAATATATTAGCATAGACTTAGCAAGCCGATTGGGAAAACATCATAAACATTATATATGAGCAAGCATCTCAAGTATAATAAATAACGCGATACAAATATATCATAAACGGACTACTTCTTCTATTTATATAGCATAATCGATACAATTAGATTGATAGTCCTCACATCACTTATAAGCAGGGAAAAACCTATAAGGAGTATGGGACAAAGACTCATGATGTCAGTGACTAATTACACTTTTTGCTTTATAGTAATTAACTAGTTACTTCCTCTTAAAGAATATTACAGATTGTTTGGATGGAGGAATTTTAAGGGTAAAGTAAAGTTTTATGAGATTTTTAAGTTGTTTGGGATGAGGGTACTTAGGAGGGTTGGTTTTTTTATGGCTATTTGGGGATTGAAAACCCCTCAAATTTTTCCATTTTTTAACTCACCAATTTGCTGGGTTGAGGGGGATTAAAATTTTTATATTTTTATATTATTCTTCTTTATTTTTTATAAAGGCAAAATTAATTGTTTTATAGAAAAGTTGGGATAAATGCTTAGTTAAGTTAAATTGAGTTGAGTATAGAAAAGTTATATTTGTAATATTCATATTTAACCTTATTTTTCAATACATTTCCTCTAAATAAAGTAATGTTATTAAACCTTCATTTATCTTATTTTATTTTACCTTATTCCCAAACATAAAACAAACTATTACTTCACCGTACTTTACCTTATTTTACTAAAACTTCCTTCACTCATCCAAACAAAGTGTTATGGACACAATGAAGTATATGACAGGAGGAGATATCACTATACTTAAGTTATTATATCCTAAGATTACATAAAGATAAAATAAATACAAAATATTTCTTTAGTCTCTAAAAATTATATTTTACTATTCAAATTTCCTATTAATGATAATTATGTTAATTTAATTATAATTGGTTACATTATATGATTATCATTTCATTATATTAAATTTTTTTTATTATCAAATAACGTGATTAAATACGCAATGTAAACACGGTTACGTTTTAATTATATTATACCAAATATGAACTTAGTCAATTACAAGAATTTCAACTTCGCTGGAGTCGATGATGCCTGTCGAGCTTGATATGTCCATGGCGGTCTCGTAAGACACCCTCAATGCCGCTAGTAAGGGTACTTACTCCGTGACACGCTGCCTCCAAGATTCCCAATGGAAGGTTCATATGTGTTCCACTTAAAGCGATCAACTGGTGTGGAGACCAAAGTGAATGGAGCCTCTGAGATTTACCATTGACCCAAAACTTGATGGCATCAACTTCTGGCATCAGTTGAAGCCCAGAATAACGAAAAATCACCATTGACTGATACTCTTCATTCTCAAGGAAACTCTGGAAAATGATGCTACACAAGGGATTGATTTGTGTTATTTTAGATTGCGGATCATTTATGTCAATTTTTTTTTATGTGAATCACATCTTTTAAACTAAAAATTGATTCAAATTATTCATCAGATTGTAGGATCAAAATTTGAATTGATGAGATGAAATCAATATATTAACTTTGAATCAGATCATTCTTCTCAAAATGATTCATGATTCAACTCTCAATTTTTTTTTAAATGTAAAAAAAGCACCATAAAATTTTACACTTTAATATTTTAGGAAATATACTTTAATTTTTTACCAAAAAAACAACTTTTTTATACTATTAACATCTTAAGGATAAATACATTTAAGGCCATGTTTGTTATGACACAATTGAAGTTATAAAGTTATATTACATATTTAATTACGTTATTTAGCAACACAAAAAAAAATTGATATGATGAAATAATAATTATATATCGTAATTAATTATACTTAAAATAATATAATAATAATTATATATAAAATAAATATAATTATGATTATTTATTTTTATTTTCTTATTTATTAATATTATCACTATCATCACTATTCGGTACTATTATAACCACCACTATCATCATCATTATCACCATTCTATTACCATCATCACTATTATTATCACTTGATCACAATTATCACTACTTAATTATTGTCACATTAACCACCACTATCAATATCTCACCTTGCCACCATCATCATTATTTAAGCACCACTATTACTTGATTATCAATTGCTGTAACTATTAAAGTACTATAAATAAATTAAATATTAAAATAAAAATTATAATTATATTATACTACTTATATTTTTATTTTGTAATTAAATTAATAAATATAATGATAATTATATTATAATTTTAATTAAATTATTTAATTAATTATATCATATTATATTACATTGTAATAAACATAACCTTAGTTTTGCCGACATAAAAGTACAATCAATAAAATATTTGTTCTTTTTCATTAAAATTTCCTAGTTCAATTTTTTATATTATTTATGGGAGCTAAGATATTTTCTAAAAATATTATTTTACTATACATTAGCAATGTAACGGCAGTGGAGAATTTATCTTTATAATACTCGTAGAGTAAAATTTAGGATACCATTTTATAAAAATTTGAATCACAAATCTCAAATTGTCAAAATTGAAGCCTTTTAATAGTAAGATAATTTGCTTAGGGGTTCAAGAGGAATCTGGGGGATGACTCCATTATTTCCCATTTGAAGCTTTCTTCCAGAAGGAAGAGAGGTCAGATTTTCGAAAGGGTCCATGTCCCAGAGAAGGATAACGTGAAGCTTTCTGAATTTTGTTGTAATCAGCCATAATTCATTGGGCTTAGGGCTTGACGAAGACTATGTACCAATAAAAAATAGAAAGATTGGATTTTCAATGATCTTGGAGAGACCTTGACTGGTTGAAATTTGAAACCCATTCTCCTCCAAATGATTCCAAGCCCAACTAGATTTCAATGGAAAATGTTGGATATCGTTTCAGAGGTAGATGTGCCCAACTCTCCAATATAAGTTATTTATCATGAACCTTTTTTTTTCTCATGGGAAAAAGTCGCCTTATATATCGAAATCAACTACTGCCATGAACTCTATTTTTAGGAAGTTATTCATCTAAATAACTGAGAAGAAAAGAAGTAAACACTTATTTGCAGCTAAACATATCAATTTTTTATCGTTTTGAGAAATTTAAAGTTTATATTTTCGTTTTGTCAAAATACATGTAAACACGGGTCAGTGATAAAAATGTACAAAATTTAAAATTCATAACTCACTTATTTCCAAGCAAACAAGATAACTGAAATTACTATTTAAGGAATTTGTTTTTCATTATGCTCTTGTTCACCGAAGGAAACCATTGAAAAACCTTGCACCTCTCAAGAGGCTGAAAAAGCAGGACATTTTAGAAACTTGAAAGAGACTGCTTGTGGTATAAAAGCGAGTGTTGGTGGGTAGTAGTATTTTTGTCAGCCTTTCAGAGGAAATAACCCATTAAAATTGGAGTTGCTGCTTTTGGAAAAGCAACTGGCAAAGTGTTTTCGTGTTTTTGTAAAATAGGAATTCATGTAGAACAAATTTCCAACATCAATACATAAAGTAGTAAGGTAAGTTTGGCTTATAGAATAGACATATCAGATATGATAATCAGTGATTTGGGTTCTTTCTTATAGCCTAGCTAACTGGTCTAATTAAATAAATTTCAATGCATAAAAATTACTAGTCGATAATAATATCTGATCACAATTAAAAAAGAAAAAAATACCCATAAAATAAAAGGGGGTGACCAATCAAAACTCCCATAATAATTGATATCCACCTTAAATTTTGTGGCTAAAAAAGTGAGAACAAAATCACTAGAAATAAATGTATGAATAAAGAACATATATGGGAGGAAAGTGGGAGAAACAATCATGAAAATTTCACAAAATAAAATAAATGTATGTTTCCAAACACTACCCAATTGCTTTGCTTAGTGTTTTTAATTATAATTTCCACTATTATTTCACCTTCTCCCTCACAATCACAACCACTGCCGGCTAATGAACAAACATGTGGGTCTTTTTCATACCATATCTGTTTCTCATATATAATTCCTCACTTGTGGCCTCTTCTCTTTAAAATGGAAAAAATTAATAATAATAATAATTAGTTGCAAAGCCAACTGTGACATCCCAATTATGAAAGGGATTGCTTTTTAAATCATATTTGCTAGTATAATTAATAATTTGTTAAGGCATGATACTATAAACAAGGCACAGAGCAAGAAGAGGAAAAAGAAGAAAAGCAAGAGAAGAAAGTCATAGCACAAAGTCAAAAATGGTGTTAACTGAGTCCAGGTTTCCTTCACGTGGACTGTATCAAAGATAAGATTTATCATGTGATAAACAGATAAAGGCAGAGGAAGAACCAGCTAATTAATTGGAAAAAGAATGCACATAAAAAATAATAATGGCAGAAGAAAATTTATAATGGTAGTGGGTGTCAGTTGATATTGATAATACATATATGGCCACAGCCACCCCATCATTTCCAACTATAGTGGCATTGAAGGAGACATTCAATTCAATAACAAAGATTTAATACTAAAAGTCTATACCAAATAAGCAATCATATTTATGATAATGTGGGGATGTGCCAATTGCTTCTAGAAGTGTTTTGAGTCCATAAAATGTATGTGCTACTTGAAAATATACATGTAAAGGGTAAAACAAGCTTAGGATTTGTTGTATGTGGTCAAAAACAAATCTTGCAACTTCCTAAATGTATGGTGGAAGATCCTATTGGCAATGATCATCATTATTTCACAAATTTAAGGGGTAGATGTTCATCATCCTGTTCATGAAATTTGAGCACATAATCACGCATTTTTTTCCCCAGTGCTTGGGGCCCTGCAAGCTACAAGTCAGGACATTAGAGATGCAATTCTGAAAGATTCAAAGGCTAAAAAGCACGCTGGCCTTCGGCTATTCATGGCATGGCATGGCAGCTTCATTTATTAAAATGCAACTTGTTGAACTGAATTATGGAAAGTGAGAATGCCGTACGTCTTTTTTGTTTTTGCATAGAAATAATAGAGAGGAAGAAAACAAAAAGCACTTACTTTGTAGGCTCTTTGCTGATCAAGTATGCAGCCACTTTGCTGCTAAATAAATCTATGGTAAGTTTGGTTATTCGTTAAACAGCAAGATGGTTTTTCCAGGAAAAGAGAGAAAACAAACCTAAACGCCACGGACTAGAACATGTCCTTCCAAGCATCTTGTTGAGAATCAGTGAGAAATCTATTTCACCATGCTTCTTACCCTCAGTTGAAAATCAATAATTTAGGAACAAGAGGTCACCAATGCTGGTGAATAAAGTTTCGAGGCATGCATGACTGATGAATGATCGACTGTTATCACAAGCGACAATCAGCAGAAGCATCCTATACTGGGAGTCTAAACCATCTTCCAAAAGAGAAATCGCAGCCTTAAATCCTAAATAATCAATGCTCTTGTATTGCTTCCCTTCTAGGGCTATATTTGAAACATAAACATGCATCATACTTTAACCTAGAGGAGATTGAGGCTACTTATTCATTATCCTTGTCCATGTTATTGCAACACTGTTACTTGATAAGGTCCTTTTTTCCCCCTGATAGCCTGAAGAAGCTTCTACACCAGCCCAACCAGACACCAAAGCTCACAAAATTTAGTTGCATAAGGCCTGGCTGTAAATACACAGCATTTTTCTTAGCGAAACCAAATAACATGATGGACGAATACTTAGCTACCATAGCATGGCGATACTGTCTAAGCAAGAGTTTATCAATTATGCACTGGCTTGAAATCTTACAACAGCAAATTTGTTAAGTTCAAGCTTGAAAAAAATACTGTACCAACACCAACAACAAGCTTAAAAGGGGATATTTTGAATCACCATTACCTATATCAAAGGTATCATTCACCAAATCCCCGGTTGGCCTACCATTGCAAGGCCTAGAAATCCAAAACTTACCTAAACCAAGTGTATCCATCTTTTAGTCCTGCAACTCAACCACAGTTATCATCATCCAAAGATAAACGCAAATTTCCACAGAACTTCAGGTACACGCCAACTGATCTAATCTTTTATAAACAAAAGACCTACAGAAGCCAACTAGTGTTCATTTAGCAGGCGCGCACATGCACATATACGGGGAGAGAGAGAGAGAGAGAGAGAGAGAGTTTTAGGGTTAATTCAAGCTACATTGCTCGACGTGCGGCAAAAGTCTAATATAAGCACAACATATTCATACCTACAATTTTCACATACAGATTATAGATTGAAGTAAATGACTACAAACTCCGATCTTGCAACATTCATCTAGTTGCACGTGTGCACCCTTACAAGCAAATGCCTCAATAAAAACAACCAGCAGATGCATTTTAATTATCAGTTAAAGCACATAAAAGTCGAATTATTGTAGTGAATAATCGACTAAGGATGGGTGTCATAGTAGCAATCAAACACAAGCTTCAGCTCCATGGGACAGCAAACCCATTTCAGGTCAAGTGTCAAGCAAAATTTGTTTCTGATTCTCCACTTCGAAAGAACTTGCACATTCACCTTCCCCCAAACCGTTTGTGCTTTCCCTGAAAAGTCCATTGCATATTGTTAAACCTATAGCAATTGCTTTATGCAAACATTTTCATGAGCAATAAAACATACACCTGTATTACAATTACATAATAGGCATGCAAGTATTATTATGCACGTGCAGTCCAGTAAAGTTAACACAGCAAATTAGCAACTCTTAAGTGGAAATTTTCAATTGATACATAATGTAGCAATATTGATTAGGCAAAAATTGGTCCTAACATTGTCTGCCAAACAAACAGATTCTCCAACTTCAACATATACAAAGATAACCCAATTCTTCTATAATCAGTTTGCTAACACTCATTACAAGCTGAATAAACATTATGAAGTAATTCGCATGCATCGCGGAGTTGAAGATAAAAGCTCACACTTTACTGAGAAATTGCATATGCAAATGGCATGCCTTCAATCTCCATCACCTTCAACAAAAACTTCTAATAACACACGCAAAGAGAAAGAAAAAGTCACAGCCATTTTGCATGGAATAAGCTATGCATCAAAGCTCTAAAAGGTATTACTGCAGATTCGCAAAATTACCTCAGTTCCATTGCTATCTTCAGAATGAGTTCATCTCCAAGCAGTAAGTCCTTCTCTTTACCAGCATCTTTGCGGCAGTACCATAAGGCTCCTCAAATGCAGTGGAAACCCAAAATGCATCACAGACCTCCTTCTTGGAGGTAGACTGCTCGCTAGGTCTAATAGCAACTAAAGTTGCCCCTTTCAACACAATTCCATCAGGCAATTCCAAGTGGGGTGCATACCAAAGTCGCATATTCAGAGCAGGCACAAGCGTCCTCTTCGATGCAGAAGAAGCTGATAAGGGCTTCACCCTCAACTCCTCCAGTTGTTCCCTATTCATACACAGGACTCCCTGCCCATCAGCATCAGTCAGTACCAAGGTATCAAGAGTCTTGTGTTCTGCTATTATGGGTTGAAGCAAGTAATGCCTTGCAGAGGCAGCAATCAAGGAACTAATAGTCCATACAACCCTCAATTTCAAGCCCCCGTTGGTGTAAAATGACTCAGGTATGCTCCCATTATCATCACCACCACTATTAACATTACCACCATCGTTGCTGTGGTGGTTATTCACGTTCCCAGAAACCCCATCGGAGCAGTTTTCTTGCAAGACAGAGCAACTCTTGTTATGTCCATTGTTGATTACCGAAGCAGCACCTAGAATAACACAATTATCAAGTGTAGATCCGAAATCAGCCCTCCATTTCAGAAGCACCCCATCATCAATACCCAATTCCCCACTAGGCAACTCGATCCGTAAAAACCGAATTTCGTTAAAATTCTTAAGAACCTGAGTAGGGGAATGATGGGTAACACCACCCTGATCCATTTCCCCTTCGTCCTCATTACCAACAGAAAGGGAAGAAAACGACGACGCAGAACTCGATGAAGAAGAAAAAAACCCATTCCGCGAAGGGTAAGAATTTATCATCTCTCTCCTTGGTCCAAGCAGCTGACCAAGAGCCTGGAAAGGCTTAACAAAGCCACCAAAGACCAACCGAAAAATAGACGAGAGCCCAGAAGACGAACTGGAAGACCGAGATTTCTCAGAGGAAGAAGAAGGGGAAGTATCGTCATCGGAAATAACGCAATCGACTCTTACAACAACGTTGTCTACTTGGGGGACGAGAGAGTGGAAACGGCGTGAAACGACGCAGCATCTACCGAGAGCCTTGACATCTCCGATTTTGTTAAACACTAGCAAGAGGAGGGAGTCGGGAAGACGGTCGAAGTGGTCGACTGAGAGAGACTCCGGCTCCGGGTAGATTCTGGAGGTCGGATCTGGGCGGAAGGAGGTCATATTTAGGAAATCACAGAATTATTTAGCAAAAGAAGAAAAATTAGAGATCTGAGATTCACAAAGAAGAAAAGGGTAGATCTCAAGTGAGATATAAGAGCCCAAGAAGAGGAAAGCAGAGGTTAATAGATACAAGAAACGGAAAGGTGCATGAGAGAGAGAGAAGAAGAAGAAGAGGGAGCGGTGGGACGAGATAGATCCCACGGTTTTGTCTTTACAGAGGGAGAGGAGAGAGAAGGTATCATTGTGCGCGTAAAGGGAAAGGAAAGGGAAAAAGATGCCCCCTCTCTCTCTCTCTCTCTCTCTCTCTCTCTATATCAGAATTTTGTTATTTGCTTCCATTTTAATCAAACCCCAATAATTTTTTTTCTTTCTTTTTCTTTTTTTTTTTAATTCATTGGATAACAATTGATAAATTCACTTATTAAAACCTAAATAAAGAGTTGTAAAAAAAACACTTGATTTTTTTTTTCTTCAGCTGCCATGATGCATCATCTTCACATTTTAAAAATTTTATAGTTTTAAAAATATGATTTAATATTATCAATTAAAATTTAAATTATATTTCAATTTGACTAAATTATAAAATATTTATATAAATAAAATTATATCTGACAAGTACTTGCTTATAAAAATTACTCTATTAAAATATTTTTAATATTTAAATTTACCTCAAATTTCAATAAATTTCATTATAAATCTTATTAGTATTACTTCAATAATAATTAAACTCATTTAATTTTATATATTTTAATTAATAATATATTTAAAAAATATTTTAAATGTTAAAAAATTAATATAAAAAAAAATTTAAATAGTGAATATCTAACATTTAAAATTTTTATTCAGCTTGAATGCAATCATTTTTAAATTCAAACTTATCTAAAATTTGATTATCTACCATATAAATTCATTAAGTTTAATCCGATTTAAATATCCAAAAAATACTAACCCTTTATCTTCGTAGTTAAGGTTAAATTTAAGTGTAAATACGAAAGAAGATATGGGTAGAGTGTAGATAGTAGACAGGTGGGGCATGGAATTGTGATTCTGCTTTAACGATGATGGTAGGGATGGCCGCAACATCTAGTAGATCTTCCTGCTCTAGGCCATTTCTCTGCTCAAACCCAACCACAAAATCACGGTTCGAAGACCAACTATGTTCTTCCAGTCCCCAAAAAAAAAGGATTTTCCATCAATTTTATAAATTTCATATTTCAAATTTTAAGTTGAAACCTAATTAAGAATAAGGTGAAACTGAAATTCTTTTTTTCTTTTTAATTTTTTTTTATGGTTAAGGGTATTTTAAAACTAGCTCAAATCTCATTGAAATTGACGAGTTGGGTCTGATCAATCGATTCTCTATTAATTTTATAAAATATGTTAATTTTTATAATAAGTCGTTTTCGTATAAATCAAAATTTATTATCTCTAATAAAATTAGGCCATTTTTCTTCGGATAAGTGGAAGGATAAACCATACTTTCAACTTGCCATCTTGGAGTTGGATGGCTCAAATTAATCAATCGTAAATAAGAACTTAACGATTTACTAAATGCTATAAATCAAATCACATAATGCGATATGTCATTGATTGTTGTGGAAGAAGTTTAACTAATTAGGTGCCAATGCCAATGCCAATGCCAATGCCATTGGCCATTAGTTATATTTTTGGTTAAGATATTGTTGGTAAGTGCCGTGTGCTTTAAGTAGGAACAAATCATTTTTCTGTTTTTGGAAATTTACCCATCACCTCATTAATTTTAAATATGTAATATGAAATTATCAATAGGTCTTTAGATAAACATCTTTGTCAAAATTATTGGATTATAAGTCATGAGATTATGTTTCTTTAATTTAATTTCATCTCTAAAACCGTAAGATTTCGTATTCAATGTCACATAAATTAGATTTATTTAGTTTATTCAAATCGATAAAAACGTGTCTAACTCAATTTTAATTATGCAATAAGTAGTTTTATTTATGCATTGCGTAAATTATTTTATTTTAATAATTTAATTTAATTTAATTTTTATTTATATATTTTATATTTTCATAATTATTTTATAAAATTTTATTAATAATAAAATTTTAATTAATTATAATTTTATATAATGTTAATATATAATTTTTTTTAATATCAAATAGCATAATTTTGTGTTTGACAAAAGATATAAAAACATTTAGTTTTTAATATTTGAAATAAATTGATAAATAAATTATTTTTTATTATTTTTTAAATTAATTAATATATACTAATAAAAAAATAAATAAAGTAAAAAAAATGTCACATGGCGATTTTTAAAGTAATATTATTAAAATTTTTAGATTTAAAATTTTTTAAATATAAAAAACATTTTTAAAATATATATTTAAATTTTATAAATAATTTTTTAGTGAATAATTATTTAAATATATATTAATATAATTTTATAAAAAAAACTTTACTTAGTACTCTAATGCCAATCTTTAATCGCTGAAAAAATAAAACAAATGAAATAGATATAGAATGACTAATGGATGTATAGCTTGACAAAATTAAAGAAATGAATTAAATGATAAAAATGTGGAAGATGAAATACGCATTAAGACATTTAGATAGAGAGAGCTTCTAAGCAATAACTTGCATTTAAATATAATTTATTTATTTATTTATTATATATAAGCGATTAAAAGTATATTACTCATTCGATAGATTTAGGTTTATATATACACTCTTTCGGTCTCTTTATTAAAAATTAGAGACTTTCTTTGTTTCATTTTTTATTTTTTATTAATTAAATATTATTTTATATTTTTTAATTTTTATTTTTTAAACTTTTAATAAAATTTTTATAATAGAAATAATTAATATATATGTAATTAATATATGTTAATAAATTGTAAGTTACCTTGTAATAATAATTATTTATGATAATATTAATAGAGTAATTATAAAATAATTTATAACTTATCTATAACAAGACAATGTGACTTAGCAAACTCTAGAAAATACCATTTTACTTTCTATGTGTATATTATTACTCAATTTATTTCATAAAAATAAGTTTTTACATGGATTAAGAAAATATAGTTAACATTGGGGTGAGCATTCGGTTAACTAAGCTGAACTGAATCAAATAAAATTTTTAATTAATCAAATTATCAATCAATTTTAAAAATATTAATCAAATTGAACCGAATTGAAATTGAAAATGTACGTTTAGTTATCGGTTATAACCAAATTAATAAAAAACATAAAGTATATATCTTTTATTACTAACTAATTAATTATTAATAAAAATATATTTGTAATTTTTTATTTATAAAAAAATAAATATGATTTAATATTAATTAAAAATAATTAAAAGTTAAATGTTATTATAAAATCATAAAAATAATAAATAAATAATATATTATTAATACAATTATAATTAATATATTAATTATTAAAATTGAATTGATAGTGAAAAATTGAAATTTTTTAAAATTATCAATTAAAAATTGAATTAAACTTATTTTTATTAAAATAATTAATTTCATGATTATTCGGTTATAACCAAATGATGAACAAGTTAATATAATTAAAACAATAAATTTTAGCTATAGTCCTTTTTTAATATATCCTCCACTTATATTGCTTCATTAAAAATTAAATTATTTATATTATTAAATTATTATAACAATAAATTTTAGCTATAGTCCTTTTTTAATATATCCTCCACTTATACTGCTTCATTAAAAATTAAATTATTTATATTATTAAATTATTATTGAAACTAATAAATTTTATCTTTTTAATACATATTAAATTGAAGCATATTAATAAATCAATAAATAAATTATTATTTTAAAATGAAAAATATTGTATAATTTGAGGTAAATAAGAAAAATAAACTTATTTTTATAGGAAAGGAGTATATTATTATTATCATTAAAAGACCTTGTATCCCAAGCAGGTGTCAAATGTCATGTGCAAAAGTGAATTTTAATTAGGGTTTAAGATCTAACTAGGAAACAAAACATTTCAATTAGAAAATGCATCCAGTTGAGGCGTGTGATCTTGATTTCCATCTTTTGGGCTTTTTATCATGAATTTTCAAGCAAATAATGGAACATATGTACATAGTATATATTTTTTCCGTACAATATGAAAAGTACATGCACAAATGTTTGATTTACCTATTAATATTATTTTGCAATTTAATATTAAATAAATTATTTTTAAAAAAAAGTTCAATGTATAAAAAATTAAAAAAATAATGGTATTAATTAATTTATAATACTGCTCTCTTGTTCAAAGTAATAAAGAAAAAAATATATTCATGTATAGGATGATCAATCAACCTTTGCATTTAGGTGAACTACAAGCAAAGGAGAAAAAGAAAGGATTCGACTTTATCCAATTTAACCATTTTATTAGTTGAAACTTTTCTAATCCCACTAATTATAACAATATTTTCCTAGCTAATTATAGGAAAAAAAAATCCTTTGAATTGATATGAGAGAGATTTTTCTTACGTTAATTTAATCTATCATAAATTCAAAATAATATGCATGATGAGACCTACCTATTAAATATATAGATTTCACATGTTATATTTTAGGTTCATGTTAAATTCAAAGTGTACAATAATTTTTTAAGAAAGAGTTAATTTTTTTTTAATAAATCACATGTATCTCCTAACTCCATTGGATTAGGCCTGCTCACATTGGAGAGACCTATTATAGGGGTAAAACACTCTCAACAGGGATTTTCATCATTCATAAAGATCGAGTAACCTTATTTAAGAGATACAAAATGTTTTAACACTCGTATCAATCCCATTAGTAAGAAAAAGTTAATTATTTAATGAAGACAAGTTCATTAGTTAAATATTTAGACCTTTCTAATTAAGAACCAAAATTTTTGCTAAGAAAATTTAATTTGAAGTGCATAATTGGTATTCCTTCCACAATTTGATAAACTAAACTTTCATTCTAATAATTGGGTTATTTTCTTCATTAATTAAGAACAAATTAATCATCAATGTTATTTTACATTGTTAGTTGGATATCAATTGGTAGGCTTGATATATACATCAAGCTAAGGACAATGCTTATATATGATTAGAAATAGACAATTGCTTAATTTTTTTTGCAGATATAGCCTTTTCTTTTCCCCTATAATTGATCTCAAATCTCATTCACATAATAAAACAATGATTGATGTTGTTGTGTTAATTTTCTTTGCTTAATGCATAAATTAACACTATAGTTTTCTCAAATAATTCAAGAGATTAATTTATACATTCAGCATCTTTTTTAACCATCTATCCTAAGCAACCTTCAATCCTCCATGGTTCAAATTAGACATAAAGTCATGTCACTTGCAGTTGGGTTGCTAATTCAGATCATTAATCAGATGGTTCTCTTGTCTATTCAACCCAATGGAAATCAAAGTTGATCATTTTTTTTTTCTTTTTTACCACGAAACTCTTATGCACAATATATATTCTCTATTGAAAAAATTAGGTATAAAAATTTTCAATATGAATTTTCATTTTCCTCATAGAAAGGTATTCATTTAATTTATCACTTTAGCTAGATCAATTAATTATAACAATTTCATGTTATCTCTAATTTAATAGTATATTTGTTATAATTATAATTATATTAGATTAAAGTAGAGTTGACAATTGAATCTAATATTTGAAGGATAGTGTAGGGTAGGGACTAGGGAAGGGGACTGAATTTCTCTAATGGGTTTGCATGATAATAAGCTAAATTTAAGGCATGAGAGTGACTTTAGAACCTCCTTGTGCAAAGGGAAATAAATGGTGGAAGCAACCTGTTCCAAGAGGAAGACAAGAAGTGCTCCTTTCATGCCTCCACTTGATGTTTCTCTTGTGAGGAAGAGTAAAAAGAAAGAAACATGCATAATAAATGCATACAACTATGGAAGGAATTTTTTTTCTTCTTCATATTATTATTTGAGAAAATTATTAAAAAAAAGTATTATGTATATATTTAGGCCTTTCACATTTACTTTGACATAAACATTTAAAATAACAAATTTACATATATGAGTATTTGTAGGTGATTCAATATTGAAATAAAAATTAACTCTGATATCATGTAGAAAAAAATGAGTAGAATTATATGAGTTTTACTTTTCTTATCTTATTCCACATCATGCGGGTCAATAATTATTAAAAGAAATTATTAAAAAATTAGCAAAATGCTCATGTTATATGGGTAATTTATACTTTTTATTTTTTAATTACATTTTAAATGAGAAAAGTTATTATTATTAAATTAATTTTAAATTAAAATCTCTCTCTTATTTAATTTAATTTAATAAATTTTTACTTGTTATAATAATAAATTTTTAATTAATTTTTTATATAATTAATTAAAGTACCTATTTAATTCTTTTTATACATATATTAATAGTAATTTTCATGATTATTTCATTTAAAATGTAATAAAACTACTTTATTAAAAAAATAATTTAAATTTCATAAAATATTTATATTTTATCTCATAATTTATATAAATTAATATTTTTTTTAAATTAGATAAAATAATATTGTTTTAAAAATATATAAATATATTATTTTTTTGTTATTAATATAGTAAAAAATATTAAATTACTAATAATAAATTGAATTATTTAATTTTAATAATAATGAAAGTATGTAACATTATTATTAGTTAAAAATAACATTCAATTATAATATTTTTTTTTAATGCTCTATCTAAGTGTAAATGTTTTTTTATTAATTTGATATATTTTTTTATAAAATAATTATTTGAAAAAAATATTATAAATATACATAAATTTATAGTATAAAATTAAATACATTTCATAAATATTAAAATTTTAAAATATCATCATTTTTTATTAATATAATAACTATTAAAAATACATATTATTTTTTAAAAAATAGATTTCATAATTTAAATATTGTAACTTTAATTTTTATTTGTAGCTAAATTTTTCATGTAATTATATTTGTAATTTATCTTTGAAATTCTATATAAAAATATAGTTAAAAAATAATTTTTATATAAAAATATAGATATTTAATTAAAATTTAAAAATAATTTTATTGAAAATTAATGACAATAAAATATAAATAATTAAAATATTAGTTATAATTGTATTCGATATATAATTATAATGAAATAAAATATTTAAAAGTTTAAGAAATATTAAATAAGAAATTTATTAAAAAAATTAATAATTAAATATGTTTAAATAAATAAAATTTGAGAATAAAAATTAATAATTTTTGAAAGAAATAATAAAAAAATAGTATAAATAAAAAAAAAAGATTTGAGAGTATTTATGTAAAATGAAAATACTTAATAAGAGGAAAGTGTTTAATGTGTATCAAATTTCTCATATAATATACTATATATAAATAAATAAATGAAAATAATTTAAATAAAAAATTAATTCATAATTAAATATTAATTATTTAAAAAATAAAAAAAATATTTAAATTCAATTTTTATAATAATAAAATATTTTTTATTTACTTAATTATTTTTTATTTTAAATTATTATTATTATTATTATTATTATTAAGGGTAACACGTGGTAAATGATATTTTTATATAAATGAATTTATAAAAAAATATAAATAATTTTTAAATATTATATTTAATTACAAATATTTCATATTTAAAATTTAAATTAAAAAATAATAATTTAAATTATAAATATTAATATATTATTATAAATAATAATGATAATTAAAATATAAATAAAAAAATTAAATAATAATTAATATAAATAATAATATTTATAAAAATGATAAGTGATAAACTTTTCAATGAATTACCGCGTGCCATTTTTTTTAGTATATAATTCTACATTTTATATGTATACATATATAGATTATCATTTATGGTCTCGTATTTTTATTAATTGAGGTTTGAGTTTTTATAAATATTTTAAATTCTATGGTTATTAATATTTGTGTGGCAGAACCCTAAATGGCGTTAAAAACGATGGCATATCATATGTTAATGGCAACTACCGTACAAATAATATATAGTAGCATTGGGTTTTGGCCATTATTGAATCACGTTGCATGTCCACTCAATGTGATGGTTTGAAGTGAACTCACAACAACTTCCTCCTTCACCTCCAAGGACCTTCAATTAATATTCAATTAACATAGTTTTGTGATAATATTATTATCCTAAATTAGAGAAAAAAAAAAAAAAAAGTCTATTTTGACCTTTTAAATTTTATTAACAAATTAAATTAACTTTTAAAGTATTTTGAGATTTATTTAAATTTCTCAAATTTTAAAATAACACATTTAAATCGAAATTTTATAAGATTTCAACGACGCTACATTAGAGAGAGTTATCCAGACCTACTCCAAAATAAATGGGAGCAATATCCACGAAATGATTAACTATAATATCAGTAACCCAACAACTTGAAGCAACTCTCTAATATGTAGATGATTTTTCTAAAAATTCTTTGACTTTACCATTGTTAAAGATCTCTCACGCAATAATATTGAAAAAAAAAAGACACATGTATAAGTGGAGAATCCATATCATTTTCAATCTATATGATTTTCAATATCGTCTTTTTACTGAAATTAATATGCAGATGATATCTCAACAACCATTCTTCCCAATTCTACTTCACGTATACAAACTATCCATTTCCTAACTCAAAAAATAACACAAAATACAATTAAAACTATCATTCCCACTCCCTACACAAAATAACAAATTGCTCCAAACAACAACTAAGCGACAATCAATGTGAGTAGAACTATTTCATTTTTGTGTTTTTTTATATCTCTTATCACAATTTACTGCAAACGACCGTTTCGATGATAAAGATGAATTCATTTTACATTATTTCTCTAACAAATCCTTAAAGAAAAGATCAAGGAATCATATGAATTTATTTAGGGTTTATTGTGAGTGATTGGAGATGATGGCAAACAGTTGAAAGAAAACAATATTAGTTTGTCACATAATCATGTGACTCTTTTTTGGTATAAAATATGCTAATATCTATTAAGTTTATACTTAAATGTGCCATTTTAAAAACTTAAGAGGCTTAAATGGACTTTGAAATATTTTAAGAACTAATTTAACTTTTTGATAAAATTTAAAAGTTTAAAAAGGACACTTTATCTAAACTAGACAATATAACACCCTCTTAATTTAGATAACTATCATTTAAATATATATATATATACAGTGAATGAGGTTATCGTTTCATAAAATATGAAAAAAAATAAATTAAACCTAACTCAATGTCAAAAATTAATTTAAGAAGAAGGGATTTTATACAAAGCTTAACTTTAACATAAAGTTTTTATTCCAAATTAACAAAGGAAAATAGAACATAGATTTGCCGACATTTCTGAAGTATACTTCCACAGTGCAAGATGCTAACGAAGATAAGGTTGAAAGAGTGGTGAGGCTTGTAGCCCATCATGTTTCTCCTGCACACCCGCAAATTCTGAAAGCTTGTCAGCCACCAACCCAATTCCATGAAGCAGTTGAAGTGAGGTTAGAACTTAAGAAGTCATTTATCTATTCCCCATTCTTTATCTCAAATCTAATCACTAACTACACTTCAATCACCATAAACAAACCAAACTTATCCACCTTCAATTATTTAGTTATTTATTTATTTTTTTATCATCTACCACCCTCTTTTCTTTTTTTTTTTCATTGAAATAAATAATAATTTGTTTTCTTAATTTTTGAAAATCCAATATCTGTTTTCTTTTTCATTTTTTTTTAAGATATCAAGATTCAAATTTCACAGATAGTTATTCTTGGAAACTAAATATAGTCAAGATTGCCAAAATCATTCAATAACTTCAACTCTGTCCAGGACGACTT